>NC_047584.1:31123636-31792802 GCF_011004845.1 Esox lucius | reverse complement strand
CTTTACATTATAATGTAATGAAGAGTATGAAAGGGGCGGGCCGACTCACTTAGCAAAGACTGGATGACCACTCTGTATTGGCTGGCTTGACTGTGAGGCTTCCACTGGGCACACAGGCTGGACGTCCTCACCTGGTAGGTGTTCAGGTTGGCCACGCCCAGGTTCACTGAGGAGAGAACACATCACAATCACGTGGTAATCACGTCACACGACATCCTCAACGCCACCCTTGTCACGATCACATTGCGGTCTTCGTCATCACCAAAACAGCGGCCACTAACTCTGTAAAGTTGTGACATTCGTGGCGTGAGTTACTATGCTGCTTTAAGGCAATTTAGATGCTTGATCTGGCAGTAAGATACTCCTGAAAGAGCACAGCCTGAAAGCCAGGACCTGATAGAATGCATTTACATTTATTTTAAATGAATGGTTAAACTAATGCATGTAGTGTCTTTTGTTTGAAAAAGAAATGTCATCATGAATGAGCTGAAACCAACGCTGAAAAATAATCACAGTGTTGCAAACTAATAAGATAAATGTGGAGAGAGGCAGTATTGGAATAACTTATCATAATAAAACACTATAAAACAAGTTGTTTAGGTCTTTTTGTCTTTCAGGAAGGATTTAATCACATAATATAACTATAATATACTGATTAATGCTAGAATATAATCAATATAATAAAAACAAATAACTTCTGTTCAAGTTCTGAGTCCTATCCAACTCCCGTTTGTTACCAAGGAAAGGCAATAACTCTCTGCAATAGTAGGATGATTTCATAGAAAGCAATAAGGTAAAATCTATTCTCCAATATTTATGAAAGCTATTAGGAACCATAAACACTTGAAATTAGAAACAGTCTCTTTGAATTCATCTGTAAAACCACAAGCACACAGGTTTTCAAAAACAAAAGCTTGAAGAATGAATGCATTTTTCAATCTTATGAGTTATTTGTTTCCAAGGGAAGAGCCAATATGTACAAGTGAATTTTTGTTTTGGTTTTGACATCACTTCCTTTGGTTCCTGTCCATAGTGTGGTGTGCTAGTTGGCTGTAAGCCACTTGGCTTTCGGCCAAAAATTATGCCTGTAAACCATCTCATTTAAATTCTGTATTTTTGACTTTACAAGCTCGTTAGAGTCTAGTCCCTCTGTAGGTTTCTTCCTACGATAGGTTCCAACCCGACTAGGAAGTTTTTTCCAGCTACTGTGCATGAATTTATTGTTGTTGCTTGCTCTTTGTGGTTTTAGTCTGGGTGTCTGTATGAGCACTTGTGACAACTACTGTTGTAAAAAGGGCTTTATAAAATACACTTAATTTGATTCAAGGAGAGCAACGTCCAAAGGTTTGGATACAGCTGTCAGATTCCAACACATTTTGTACGTGTTGTGATGACGTTCCAGAACAGATGAACTGCTCTGCAAATCCTCTCCCAGTTCCAACATTAAAAACATATGGCAGGTGTTATATTTCTCCCTGGTGAATAATGGATGTGACAGCCTTTTCCTGTATCCCAAATTACAACCGATTTAGTGCCCTCCTCCATGTCCTTATATAACGCGTATTAATCAGCTGTATATTTGCATGGATAGACAACCTCCATGACCCACTAGGGGCACAAAACCTGTGGGGGAAAAAAAACTGAGCTATTGTGGAATTTAATAAATTAAAGGTCAAATTGAAAATGCATGAAATATTGATATGAGTCGCTGTGGTGAAAATATGCAGATACGGGAGAGAGGATGAACTCAGGAGCATGTTGGGGTTAAGGACCGAGTGCAGGGTATCGTTAGCCATTCGGGTCACACCCTGAAGCTCATCTCTCCATGCCAGTGAGTTAATGGAATAGTGTGATCTGCCCCGAATCATATGGAGTCCTGGTTCATAAACTGTATTTTATGTACAATATGTATTCATTGGTTTGTTCATTCCTACACATAATGATTCATAGATTCACTAAGACATTAATTAAAATTTTTATCGATTTGTTCATTCCTACACTGGTTGATTCATGAATGAATGAATTTCTACATTCCTACGTGCCCTGATTCCTATGTGCCCTGATTGATTCTTTACAGGTGTATAATATGTACAGATATCTACACGTGTTGCTCTGGGTCTAATGTCTCATTCTGGAGGGAGCAATGGGTTTAGTACCGTGTGTACTAGCTCAGCCCATTTGGTTCTGCATTGACCAGCAGGATTATTTACATATTACTGGTTCTTCCCATCCAGATCTGGAGGGACAAGTAGAATTATTACTGTATGTACTGATTCAGTTCAGAGGATATAGTGTCTTCATATCCTTCTGCCTTCTGAGACAGAGAATGTGTGTGTGTGGTTGTGATGTCGTTTGACTAAGCTCAAAAGAAAACAGCGCTGCTCTTGGGTGATGATACAGCAGAATTCATCTGACGCACTGTCTGACAGAAGGACGTTACCAAAAAAGACAATCTATTTGCTTTTGATGAGAAAAGCCCAAAACCATGTATTGTGTTAAGACGCACCGGCTGATAATGCATTTATATGCATAGAGGTGGCATTGCCCAGACTGCCTGTCTGCATATTGATATTCTAATCTAAGCTGTCCGTCACAGTGGTAAAATCCCCTTCAACAAACAAAGGAAATATGATTTTATGTATAATGAAAACCAAATATAAACACATTCAATAGGCGTTCACACAAAACCAAATCGCTCCTACACACAGTGAGTCTCACAGCTGTCCCGTGGTCAGACAGACAGGCACCGCGACCTTCAGTTGACGTTCCGTTAAAAGGTTAGAACGGACAGGTGCTACTTACACAACCGAGCAACATTGCAACAAATGAACAACATCTAGTCAGGGGCAGTCCTGTGGGGCACCCCCCCCCCCCCCCGCGCCCCCCACTGATAAGCAGGCTTGCAAGATAAAGTATGACATAACTGTCGCAGCAGATTAACACATCTGGTTCCACTCCTATCAGCTGAAAACAAACAGAAGTGGCTCCGAAGGGGCCTGCCATCGCCGCTGCACAGCTGAGGAGTGGATAAACGTGGACTGATCCGACAAACCCCAGGTCAGTTAAGTTTGCTTGCACAGTCCCCAGACCAGAACCTGATAGAGCATCTCTGGGGTAAGACCGACCTGGCTGTCTGAGGCGTGAATGTAACCGTCGTGCAATCAGCATGAACCTGGATAACACTGCCGCATCAGTGTAAGCTATTTCCAATACCATGTAAAATGTAAGCAAAGAAGAGTTTAGCCTGGAGGCAAAGAGGTCTGAACCATTATATTAGTATATTTCCCAGATATTGTGAGTATATTAACTAAATATTGAGAGAATTTTGACTAGATATTGGGAGTATATTTACTAGAGATTGTGAGTATATTTACTAAATACTGAGAGAGTATTGACTAGATATTGGGAGTATATTTACTAGAGATTGGGAGTATATTTCCCAGATATTGGGAATATATTTCCCAGATAATGGGAGTATATTTACTAGATATTGAAAAAGTATTGACTAGATATTGTGAGTATATTTACTCGAGATTGTGAGTATATTTCCCAGATATTGTGAGTATATTTACTAGAGATTTTGAGTATATTTACTAGATACTGAGAGAGTATTGACTAGATATTGGTAGTATATTTACTAGAGATTGGGAGTATATTTCTCAGATATTGGGAGTATATTTACTAGAGATTGGGAGTATATTTACTATATATTGGGAGTATATTTACTAGATATTGAGAGAGTATTGACTAGATATTGGGAGTATATTTCCTAGATATTGGGATTATATTTACTAGATACTGAGAGAGTATTGACTAGATATTGGGAGTATACTTACTAGAGATTGGGAGTTTATTTACTAGATATTCCCAGTATATTTACTATATATTGAGAGTATATTTACTAGATATTCACAGTCTATTTACTAGATATTCACAGTCTATTTATCAGACATTTACAATATATTTACTGTTATCCTGAACATAATCGTCAATAAAAAAAGAAAACTTTAACCACGCGGATGACAGTTGGATCGGAGATCCATTTTGAAAACAAGTGTAACTGCCAAAATGGCAGCCGGGTGTTGAAAATGTATATATTGTTTTCAGCCAAACACTTGACCACTGACCCTGAGGCATAGTAGTTTGGCATCAATCTTCCTGACTTTGAAGCATCTTCTGTCACAACCCCAATAGCTAAATCTGGCGCACACAGAGCATAGAAGAAACCCTGAACCCGGCCCATTGGTGGACAATGGATGTCATTCAGAATTCTGTCCTATTAGCAGGGTGCCGTGGTCCGACTGGTAACAGCTCTGGCTCAGTGGGTGGCTCCCAGATAGAGACCATGGTTCAATTCCCATCTCCACCCTTTGTCACTAGGTCTCCTCTTCACTTCTCTCCCTCTGATTACTACAATCAATAAAAGCCTAGAAAATAAATAAATAAAAATACAGAGGCGAATGTCCACTGTCCTTTGAAGAAAAAGAGGATCAATGTCTTACACGTCCTGGCGACGCCTGAGAGGGGTTCACTGGATCCTGTGGTGTAAGAGGCGATGACCTTCACATTATACTCCGTGTCACTCAGCAGGTTCACCAGTAGAATGGTGTTTACATCATCTCCCACAAATGTCTCCAGGGCAGTACCAGACACTGTGGATATGGGATACACAAACACAGAGAACACCTTACACCTCTGATTTATACTATAGAACTCCTTGAATCCTCTGATTTGTATTGTAGGCACCCTATTCCAATCGTAGGGCACTACTTTGGACCTGAGCCTTATGGATCAAATATGTAATAATTTAGGGCACACTCTCAGATTCTTTACACTTCCTATTCTCTAGTAGTTTCTTTATTTATAAAACTGAGATATTTTCCTCTCAGTGTCTGCACTACACCCAAATCAAGGCTTCTGTTAACAACGAAACAGTGTCTGATACACCAGGCAGTTTAATGGTGTTAAGACTCCTATGTTCGCTTTATATAAAGAAATATAAAGACAAAAATAACCTGTTAAAGATCAAATTAATTAATTAAATCATGTTGCTTATTCAACAAGTGGGTGTGAATTGACCAGGAGTGTGACATAACTGAACTTTATTGTAGGGTTTATGTAACTTGTGTGTGTGTGTCAATGTGTGTTTCTGTGTGTTTGTTTATTAGAGCAGGTACTGTATGTGATTAGCAGCTGTGTATCCGAGCAGATGCATATACAAATGAAAGGAAAAACCAACATGAAGTGTCTCAGGAAGGTGATGTGCACAATCTGCCAGAACAGCTTCAATGTGTCTTGGCATATATTCTATTAATCTCTGGATCATTCTCTAGACCCGTCTCTAGACCCGTCTCTGGAACCGCCTCTGGATCAGTCTCTGGAGCCGTCTCTGGATCAGTCTCTAGACCAGTCTAGACAAGTCTCTGGATCAGTCTCTAGACCAGTCTGGATCAGTCTCTAGACCAGTCTAGACATGTCTCTGGATCAGTCTCCAGACCGGTCTCTGGATCAGTCTCTAGACCGGTCTCTGTATCAGTCTCTGGATCAGTCACTAGACCAGTCACTAGACCAGTCTCTGGATCAGTCTCTAGACCAGTCTCTGGATCAGTCTCTCGATCAGTCTCTAGACCATTCTCTGGATCAGTCTCTGGAGCAATCTCTGGATCAGTCTCTAGACCAGTCTAGACAAGTCTCTGGATCAGTCTAGACAAGTCTCTGGATCAGTCTCTAGACCAGTCTCTGTATCAGTCTCTGGAGCAGTCTCTGGATCAGTGTCAAGACCAGTCTAGACAAGTCTCTGGATCAGTCACTAGACCCGTCACTAGACCAGTCGCTAGACCAGTCTCTGGATCAGTCTCTGGATCAGTCTCTGGATCAGTCTCTAGACCAGTCTCTAGACCAGTCTCTGGATCAGTCTCTGGAGCAATCTCTGGATCAGTCTCTAGACCAGTCTAGACAAGTCTCTGGATCAGTTACTAGAACAGCCTAGACAAGTCTCTGGATCAGTCTTTAGACCAGTCTCTGGATCAGTCTCTAGAACCAGTCACTAGACCAGTCTCTGGATCAGTCTCTAGATCAGTCTTTGGATCAGTCTCTGGATCAGTCTCTGGATCAGTCTCTAGACAAGTCTCTGTATCAGTCTCTGGAGCAGTCTCTGGATCAGTCTCTCGATCAGTCTCTAGACCATTCTCTGGATCAGTCTCTGGAGCAATCTCTGGATCAGTCTCTAGACCAGTCTAGACAAGTCTCTGGATCAGTCTAGACAAGTCTCTGGATCAGTCTCTAGACCAGTCTCTGTATCAGTCTCTGGAGCAGTCTCTGGATCAGTGTCAAGACCAGTCTAGACAAGTCTCTGGATCAGTCACTAGACCCGTCACTAGACCAGTCGCTAGACCAGTCTCTGGATCAGTCTCTGGATCAGTCTCTGGATCAGTCTCTAGACCAGTCTCTAGACCAGTCTCTGGATCAGTCTCTGGAGCAATCTCTGGATCAGTCTCTAGACCAGTCTAGACAAGTCTCTGGATCAGTTACTAGAACAGCCTAGACAAGTCTCTGGATCAGTCTTTAGACCAGTCTCTGGATCAGTCTCTAGAACCAGTCACTAGACCAGTCTCTGGATCAGTCTCTAGATCAGTCTTTGGATCAGTCTCTGGATCAGTCTCTGGATCAGTCTCTAGACAAGTCTCTGTATCAGTCTCTGGAGCAGTCTCTGGATCAGTGTCAAGACCAGTCTAGACAAGTCTCTGGATCAGTCACTAGACCCGTCACTAGACCAGTCGCTAGACCAGTCTCTGGATCAGTCTCTGGATCAGTCTCTGGATCCGTCTCTAGACCAGTCTCTAGACCAGTCTCTGGATCAGTCTCTGGAGCAATCTCTGGATCAGTCTCTAGACCAGTCTAGACAAGTCTCTGGATCAGTTACTAGACCAGCCTAGACAAGTCTCTGGATCAGTCTTTAGACCAGTCTCTGGATCAGTCTCTAGAACCAGTCACTAGACCAGTCTCTGGATCAGTCTCTAGACCAGTCTCTGGATCAGTCTCTGGATCAGTCACTAGACCAGTCACTAGACCAGTCTCTCGATCAGTCTCTAGACCAGTCTCTGGATCAGTCTCTGGATCAGTCTCTAGACCAGTCTAGACAAGTCTCTGGATCAGTCACTAGACCAGTCACTAGACCAGTCTCTGGATCAGTCTCTGGATCAGTCTCTGGAGCAATCTCGGGGATCAGTCTCTAGACCAGTCTCTGGATCAGTCTCTGGAGCAATCTCTGGATCAGTCTCTAGACCAGTTTAGACAAGTTTCTGGATCAGTCACTAGACCAGTCACTAGACCAGTCACTAGACCAGTCACTAGACCAGTCTCTGGATCAGTCTCTGGAGCAATCTCGGGGATCAGTCTCTAGACCAGTCTCTGGATCAGTCTCTGGAGCAATCTCTGGATCAGTCTCTAGACCAGTTTAGACAAGTTTCTGGATCAGTCACTAGACCAGTCACTAGACCAGTCACTAGACCAGTCTCTGGATCAGTCTCTGGATCAGTCTATAGACCAGTCTCTGGATCAGTCTCTGGAGCAATCTCTGGATCAGTCTCTAGACCAGTCTAGACAAGTCTCTGGATAAGTCACTAGACCAGTCACTAGACAAGTCTCTGGATCAGTTACTAGACCAGTCACTAGACCAGTCTCTCAATCAGTCTCTGGATCAGTCTCTAGACCAGTCTAGACAAGTCTCTTGATCAGTCTTTAGACCAGTCTCTGGATCAGTCTCTAGACCAGTCTCTGGATCAGTCACTAGACCAGTCTCTGGATCAGTCACTAGACCAGTCTCTGGATCTCTCACTGGCAGGATGGAACACAATTTTTTTAAAGATATTCCCCCATTGGGTGTTTTGATGTGTTAGCGTTAGGGGTTAGGGATTAGGGTTAGATCTAAATTGGGTTTAGATCTGGTGACTCCAAATGCCATACCCAGCCAACATGTACATGTGGGCCCCATATGGGTTACAAAGGGGCTGCATGGGTACCAAGTGGACATGGGCTGGAACTGGGCAAAACGTCTTGGCCCCTTATGGGATATGAGCGGGCAAAGTGGGCATGGGATGGAAGTAGGCGATTTATATGGGCTTCATGTGGGTTACCTAACATGAGCCCCACATGGAAAGCCCATGTGGGCCAACTCTAAGGGCTCCATAGGGGATATAAGTGGGCAGAGTGGGCATGGGATGGAAGTAGGCGGGTTATGTGGGCCCCCTATGGGTTACCTAACATGAGCCCCACATGGAAAGCCCATGTGGGCCAACTCTATGGACCCCATAGGTGATATAAGTGGGCAGGGTGGGCATGAGGTGGAACTGGGTTTCATTTCTTGGGCCCCATATGGGTCCTTCAACATGGGCCCACATGGGAAGCCCAAGTAGGCTGACCGTGTGGGCCCAGTAAGGGATAAGAATGGACTAAGTGGGCATTGGCTGGAAGTAGACAAGTTGTGTAGGCCCCATGTGGGTTCTGTAACATGCGCCCCACATGGGAAGGCCATGTGGGCCTACTCTGTGGGCCCCACAAGGGATCTAATTGGGCAAAGTCGGCATGGGGGGGAACTTGGTGATAATATTTGGGGCCCATGTGGTTCCAGTAACATGGGCCCTACATGGTAAGCCCATGTGGACCGACTCTATGGACCCCATAGGGGATATAAGTGGGTAGGGTGGGTATGGGGTGGAACTGGGTAACATTGTCTGGGACCCAAATTTTGTCAGTAACATGAGCCTCCCATGGAAAGCCCATGTGGGCCAACTCTAAGGGCCCCATAGGGGATATAAGTGGGCAGAGTGGGCATGGGATGGAAGTAGGCAGGTTATGTGGGCCCCATATGGGTTACCTAACATGAGCCCCACATGGAAAGCCCATGTGGGCCAACTCTATGGACCCCATAGGAGATATAAGTGGGCGGGGTGGGCATGGGGTGGAACTGGGTATCATTTCTTGGGCCCATGTGGTTCCAGTAACATGGGCCCACATGGGAAGCCCAAGTAGGGTGACCGTGTGGGCCCTGTAAGGGATAAGAGTGGACTATGTGGGCATTGGTTGGAAGTAGGCAAGTTGTGTGGGCCCCATGTGGGTTCTGTAACATGCACCCCACATGGGAAGGCCATGTGGGCCTACTCCATGGGCCCCACAAGGGATCTAATTGGGTATAGTCAGCATGGGGTGGAACTTGGTGATAATATTTGGGGCCCATGTTGCTTTATAATTTTTTTTTTTTTGTATTTTTAGTATTTTCTGCAGTTATGCTCACCCCAAATGTGCACAAATGTTGTAAAAATGGGGCAGCAGTTCAGAACCCAAATTTTGGGTACACACTGGCCCCAGGATTTAGCAAACCAAATTTGATGCATGTACGTATTGGGGAAACATTTTCCTCTTTTTTTAGAGCACAAAGGGTGTTCAAGTAGTGCTATACTGGCCAAAGGTTAGACAGCTTTCTAATGCTGTGTGGTTTTTTTATGTTTTTTTTTTTTCTGCTAAACTCTGTTGCATTTATTGTTTGCATTTTAAAAACATCAAAATCCCAGTTAAACATTGGTGGACTATCTTTTATAATCATAATTAACGTAAATACAGACATGATGATACATGGACATGTGACACATTCTCAGGTCAGAATAAAACAGTGTATAAACCCTGATTAAAATCTACAGGCTATATTTTGCTTCTTAGTAACTCTGTGACTGAAGACATAAAAGCAGCAGAAGTCAGGTGTGCTGTAACAAGGTGAAATGCGCCTCAATCTTTTTTGGACCGACTGCCACTGGTGTGAGACTGGATTGCTCGGTATTCATACAGTCAATATTACAGTAATATTGGTATGGTTTCTGCTTTTCCTCTGGACTACATGCATTTCATTTGCTTGGGCATTGTGTGTAAATTGATTGCTCTGTGGTTTAAGGGGCCATTGCAATGTCGGGTTCCATCTTCTGTCCTTTTTGCCATCTCTGATCACTTGAAACTGTGTAGACAAAGCTTAACCCGGAGCTTCTCCAGAAAGCCAAGATCTTTGTCTGAGTACAGCCAGTGGAAGGCTACAGAATTCAGGCAGTTTTTATTATATAAAGGGCCAGTTGTGCTTTTTCAAAGATTGCCCAATCTACATTACAAAAACTTCCTGGTTTTGTCATGTGCTATGAGAATACTTCTGACTCCTCTGTGTAGAGAGTTCTGTGGTTTTGCCAGAAAGTTGTTAAGATTCTTTGTTACCAACTTTGCTAAGATACATGGGACAACATTTCTGGTTAACAATACACACAGTATTATACATTTAACAGATGATGCTGAAAAATATGGCCCTCTGGATTCAGTTTCATGTTTTCCTTTTGAGAATTATTTGGGACAGTTGAAAAAAATGGTGAGAAGACCACAGGGTCCTATGCAACAAATTGTCAGAAGTGTCTATGAAAGGCAATTATTTCCTCACATGTCGAAAGACATGCCTGAAGGTGTTGAGCTGAAACAGCCCCATGCATCTGGACCACTGCCAACAGATTTTTCCATGCATCAGGGTGTTCAATATAAGATGTATAAACTCAAAGACACAATCATCTCAAACTTCAGTGGTTCCAATTGTTTTGAACTGGGGGGCAGAGTTGCAATTGTGAGGAATATTGTGCATTCCACTGCAGAAACACATGTAGTGTATGAACTTTTTGAGACAGGGGCATGATTTTTCAACTACCCCATTGATTCGGCATGTCTTGGAGTTTGTTTACTATCAAAAATGTCTGGTCAGCTTGCCAGTGCTCCAGTAACAGACTTCACAAAACCACTGCTGTTATTTCCTCTTCAGAAAATGTTTGTGGCTTTGCCTCAGCTACACAGCACATAACATGATGAACTTTGCAGGATGCCCTCATTCAGTGTGGTGGAGTTTGTGGATGAAATTGACCCTGATGGCTGCAATAAGGTGGACATCATTCCATCAGAGTGGTTCAAGGGCACTGACGGAAAATTATGCTGGTGGCCACCAGCCACACTGCTCAATGTGACCAAGGCCGTGAAAAAGGGCACACCACCAGCTCAAAACTGGATTCTGTGTAATGTGCGTGTGATGGGGAATGCAGGTAACTTTAATTTTCCTCATTAACTACTGCTCTATTTCCTTTACTTACTTTAAAGCCCCTGTGATCCCCAACTCAAGTATTTTTTTTGTGTTGATTTTTCTCTACTGGGTTCTCTGAGCTAATTGGTCACAGGCTGGTGTAGCTGCAGATCATCTTTCCAAACAAGCAGGATGACACCAAACTTGATTCATTCAATTAAATTGATTTCAGTCCTCACATATTGTGATAGTTGTAGGTGTGCTCTCGTTTGTTTGGATACATGCAACCACACTATCCCTCTGCAGATTAGACATCTGCTTCATATTATGTATACTGTATGTGCATGTTTTTTTCAATTAAAACTGCTACATACAGATGTGCACTGTGATTCTCTCTGCAGCTCATGACTGTGTGACAGCAGAGGAAGACTGACTTGTTTAAAAGCAGTGACACTTCTATCAAGTGAATTCCTGACCATGACTTTGCGCATTTACAGCCATGATTGTATTTTACAACGTTCATTGTATTTTACAGCTACTTATGCGAAGGCCAGGGTAAAGCTACATCAAGCTGAGTATACATCAGACCTGACAGACACCGAAGATGGCTTGATAAAGAGAAAGTAGGTTTTTGTGGGGGAATATAGGTTAAAAGTAATTTCCATAATATAGAGGCAGTAGGTATGGTTTACCTTATATATCTTCATATTAACCTCTCTAGGGCAAGGTCAAAACTCTTCCAGAGTCAGAGCAAGCAACTAGAATCAAGTAAGCATTCTGATTCAGAGGACCAACTTCCTCCCACTCCCCCAAAAAAACTCCTTTGGCCAGCAGCAAAAAAAATGACCAGCCGGATCACCATCCCCACTGCCCAGCAAGTCGCTAGTTCCACTGTCCAACAGATCGCCAGTTCCACTGCCCAGCGAGTCGCCAGTTCCACTGTCCAGCAGATCGCCAGCCCCACTGCCCAGCGAGTCGCCAGTTCCACTGTCCAGCAGATCGCCATCCCCACTGCCCAGCGAGTCGCCAGTTCCACTGTCCAGCAGATCACCAGCCCCACTGTCCAGCAGATCGCCAGTTCCACTGTCCAGCAGATCGCCAGCCCCACTATCCAGCGAGTCGCCAGTTCCACTGTCCAGCAGATCGCCAGCCCCACTGCCCAGCGAGTCGCCAGTTCCACTGTCCAGCAGATCGCCAGCCCCACTGTCCAGCAGATCGCCAGTTCCACTGTCCAGCAGATCGCCAGCCCCACTGTCCAGCAGATCGCCAGCCCCACTGCCCAGCGAGTCGCCAGTTCCACTGTCCAGCAGATCGCCAGCCCCACTGCCCAGCGAGTCGCCAGCCCCACTGTCCAGCAGATCGCCAGCCCCACTGTCCAGCAGATCGCCAGTTCCACTGCCCAGCGAGTCGGCAGTTCCACTGTCCAGCAGATCGCCAGCCCCACTGCCCAGCGAGTCGCCTGTTCCACTGCCCAGCGAGTCGCCAGTTCCGCTGTCCAGCAGATAGCCAGCCCCACTGCCCAGAGGTTTGCAAGCCCCAGTTGTGAAGCCATGGTCTCTAAACTTCTTACAATTGTAGAAGAAATTAAGGAGACCCAGAAGGTTCATGGTAAGATGCTAAATGTCCTGCTTAAGAAGCAAGATACATCAGTGATGGAGGTTCCTGATGGTGTGGTCTTCCCGCTGCAAACTCAAGAAGATGTTGAGGTGCTTGAGGAGCAACTGGGGGACCGCAGTCTAATGTCTGCTGTTGTAAGTTATTTTTGTTTTGTTTTTTTAACTTTTTTCCAAATTGATTTGCATTAGCCTACAAAATTAAAATGTATTACATTACAGTAAATTACACAAAGGCTACAATTTCAAATGTTTAGTTGACTTTCTGGCTGAATTTTTTAATCTTTGAAGCTTATGGTCTTGGCAATTAATGTAAGCCTTTTTCTCCTTTTTGCTCTCATCCCTAGGTTGCCATGGTGGCAGATATAGGGGGCACAAATGTAGATGATGCAACTAGGCGAATGATGAAATACATTCTGTCAAACGAGCTGGCATTGGACTATAACATGTTTGGCCGTCACGGGAAAAAGAAGTTTAAGGACTTGTGTCTTTTCAATGTTGTGTATGGTAAGTAAATTAGAGAAGTTCTTCAACTAATTAAAATAATTTGTTTAAGAACATTCCATCTGCAGGGATTAAAGTTCACAGTCGCCCTGAGAAATGAGAGGACAAAAATTACAATGTGCGCTTTTGTTTTGCAGGGCTCGATAGTTCAAGTGTTTCACTCGTATTCGAGACTAAAAATAGAAGTGTGCGAACTGTAAAATGTATTTAGGGGCACGTGTGCGAATAAAGAGTGTAATAAAATTCCGCTGAAGCCGATAATTCTTTCGCTGGGCGCATTTCCTCTGCGGCAGTGCCCCTAGGCCCAAGGAGTCGAGGTCCGCAGGCTTTTTTTTAAATCACTTTTGTAAAAAGCGTCTGTCTTGCAGTCAAACCACTTTGTTTTACAGAGGCTCTTAAGAAGAATTCATTGACGGCACAGGTGAACCAGCAGGAGGCAGAGAGGGCACTGTCGAAATGGTTCACTGGGGCAAGAGACAGAGGAGGACGAAGGGCATTCAGACAGCCAGTGCCAAATTAAACAGTACTGAGCAGTGGTAGAATATGAGTGAGTGCTGAAAATGTTTATTCAGGTACAAGTACAGTTAAACTGTTAAAATATTACTCAGTTACAAGACAAAATGTTGACACACTTGTTACATGGTTTTTTTTGAACAATTATTTTCATTACCAATGAATCTGTTGATCATTTTGTCTGTTATCAGCAAAATATTCTTAAATAAAAAGTTAAAATCAGAATGTGGCCATTTTTTAAATTAGATAGAGCCTGACTCATACTGGTTGGTGATTAATAATTTCCTTTTTTTTTATTAATTGTTGCAGCTCTAGGTTGGATGTTTATTCAAACTGTTCTCAGTACTCAATTAGGATTTTTTAAAGCATATCTTGCCCAGCTGGGGCCCATCTAAAACCTGGTGTAATCCTGCCTTAAACCCACAGGGGCAATTGGCTTGGGGCCAACATGGAACCCACGGACTATCCCACTTGCAACCCATATTTCAGCCCATACTGTCCCCATGTAGGCCCCACATAGAATTTAAAGCTGGGACCAAGATGGTTCTTGTCTGTTTTGCCCAGCTGGGGCCCATCTAAAACCTGGTGTAATCCTGCCTTAAACTCACAGGGGCAATTGGCTTGGGGCCAACATGGAACCCACAGACTATCCCACTTGCAACCCATATTTCAGCCCATACTGTCCCCATGTAGGCCCCACATAGGATTTAAAGCTGGGACCAAGATGGTTCTTGTCTGTTTTGCCCAGCTGGGGCCCATCTAAAACCTGGTGTAATCCTGCCTTAAACTCACAGGGGCAATTGGCTTGGGGCCAACATGGAACCCGCGGACAATCCCATATGGGTATGATCTGACAATCCCACCTGGGGCCCATGATTCTGCCCACTTTATACCCACATGGGCCCCACATAAAAATGTTGGCTGGGTAGTATTTGATTTACATCATTTACATACTCATTAAAACAATTCAGTGACCCCAAGTGCCCTGTGGATGGGGGCATTGTAATCCTGGAAGAGAACCAATACCGAACCCTCTTTCAAAGTCACTTTCCTCTTGTCATCTTGATTCAATGCATGACTGGATGTTAATTGCTTATTTGCATGAAGCAGCACACCTGTATGCATTTGTTATTCATTTATTCTGGATTTTCATTTAATGCGTTAAATGTCTTATATATATATATTTAAGACATGTGGGCTTGTGGTTTGTGGCAGAAAGGCATCTTTACACCAAGCTTTGACGCGGTGTATTGGGCATTGAGCATTAAAATACGATGTGAGGTCAGGCCTGTGGCATACGGCTCGATACACCACAGCTTTCAGCCAATCAGCAAAAGATCTGAAGCACCCATGCAATAAATGTGTTGTATTATAACAGGTGTTAAGGGGTGCATGTGTGTATTATAACAGGTGTTAGTGGGTACATGTGTGTATTATAACAGGTGTTTGTGGGTACATGTGTGTATTATAACAGGTGTTAATGGGTACATGTGTGTATTTTAACAGGTGTGTATTATAACAGGTGTTAGTGGGTACATGTGTGTATTATAACAGGTGTTAGTGGGTACATGTGTGTATTATAACAGGTGTTTGTGGGTACATGTGTGTATTATAACAAGTGTTAATGGGTACATGTGTGTATTATAACAGGTGTGTATTATAACAGGTGTTAATGGGTATATGTGTGTATTATAACAGGTGTGTATTATAACAGGTGTTAGTGGGTAAAGGTATGTACCTGAGGTGGGTTGGTAGATTACTCTGTACCCCATGGTGGGTGAAGGGGGCATGTCCCAGGCAATTCGGAAGCGATTGTACCATTCCTCAGACACCCTCAGGTTGCTAGGCGCCGACAGGGGCACTGTCAAAGACAGAAGTTAGCAGAGTTACCCCAGGGCATTTCTCGCCTGTCAGCTCCAGTCCTTTCACAAGATACATCAAATGAGTTCTCCCTCCTCCTATTCACTGTCAATTAGAAAGGGGACACATTCCCCTGCGCTCAAATAATAAGCACCCTCTACGCCACTGTGAATTGCCAAACGGGCCCCGGTCAGAAGTAACGTCCTTCTCCGAGCACAGCGTGACACTTGGGACTCCCCGCCAGCGCCCTGCTGCTGCTAATAATTCAGAGGAGGGTTTTGCGTGTTAAGTAATTAATTACAGCGTGAGAATGGGAACGGTGTTCCGGTGGTTCATTACCAAGAGCGCAGAGGCTGTGTGATTATCAGAGGCTCTCATTAAGTTTAATAATGGACATGATCGATAATTGTCGTCCTGCCCGTGTTGACAACCACCCCCCCCTCCACTTAGTGGGCGGTGTTGTGGACATTTCTTTATACAATGTATTCTCACTGATTAAAGGACTGAGTCCCACGGTTTAGATAGGTAGAGGAATGTGGGGGATCTGGTATTTGCATAGGGGGCATCATTGACTGGTATCAGCTGATGAAAGGGTTACTCTTTATCTCCTTATCTGTATAACTCATCAGGGCATCTATTGTCTGTTCGGGTTCGGTTGGAACTCTTAGAATCGAAGAAGTAACTTATGGCAGGAAGGATAAGGTGGGGGAAGATAGCATTTGACTTGTGTGATAGAACAAAGGGAATGTGTTTGATTGACATGAGGCAGATGGCAGCATCTTACCACACCCCTTTTTCTATGTAATAAATACTGTCGAAATGATGTTTTTATTTAGAGACTATTCACTGTTACTTTGTAACCTGCGTACTCTCTCCTTGCAAGAATATAAAAAAACGTTTAGTGCGCAATTGATTTCTCCTGTCTTATCTACCATTTTCATAGAACTGTTTTGCACTTTAGAAATTGCCATCACAGCGGCAAAGGGAAACAAAGCCAATCAACAGAGACAATCAGCAGAGCCAATCAGAGGGCCGTAATCAGAGGTGATGTGGTGAACCAGGACAGCCTAAATGCTAACCGTGACGCCCGATCCCCCCTGAACAAACGCCCAGGGTATCTTCACCGTTTCACCAAGGAAATGGGCCCTCTTCTAAACCCCTGGTCATCTAGTGGCAAGAACAGGAATGGAATGGAATTGAAACTGCATGGAATATAACAAGGCAAAGCCTTCAGAAGAGTGTTTCTATCATAAGCAACTTATGGTCAGGCATTAATGCGTGTTATGCCCGGGTGTCCCCAACGGGATTCAAACCTACACCCTTTGACGTTACAAGCGCTGGGCCCCGCCGGACTAGAACTCAGGTGCTACTCACATGTTCGGCCCACCGTGGACTCACTGACGCCGTCCTGTCCGTCCTGGTAGACCGGTGTGACCGTCAGCTTATAGCCGGTGTCAGACAGCAACGGCTGGAGAAGGACTGAGGTCTCACGACCAGGAACCAGGACCTAAAGGGTAGAGGGGACACACAGGGAAGGGGGTCAGCGGGGGTTCTGGGGGTTCTCCTTGGTGGCGGTGGCGAATCAAACCAGACGTTCCCCAAACCATCTCATGTCACTGCTACTGACAGAACAAGCCAACGTGTCAATCAGCTCAGCATGGCTGTGGATCGGCCTGGTCTAACAGTAGCCACTCGCCCGGAGTTCAAGTCTTGGTACTTCCTTCTTGGTGGCCAATATTGGCCTCAATGAGGGAACAGATAATTACAACACACTGGATGGTGACAAGGAGGATTAACGTTAAATGAAACCCTGTGTCCCAAACAGCACACTATTCCCTAGTTAGAGCACTATTTTTGACCAGGGCATACACGGCTACTCCACAGTACATCAATGCAACGTAGGGAATAAGGGTCAAAGTTCGCCCAACATTACATTTCTGCATAATGGTAGATGGGTTATTTGGGTCGTGATGTTCTGGTCTCTTGGACCATAGTCAACCTGGTATGAGAACCGCAGTATGATCAAGCACCCGCTGAAAAATAGCAAATAACCAGTTCTGAAGGATGTTCATAAAAGAATAAATTCCAAATGGTGAAAAAGTTCCCTTGGATGGAACACTGAGCAAAATCAATCAAATTTTATCATCGTTACTTGGAATTAGATTTCGAAAGACAGGCTCTTTGCATAAACTATTTATAAACCTCAATGATCTATCCGCTCTGGTTGACCGGGTTTTTAAGACGCCTGACGAGTTAATGCCCCCCATCCCAATTCCGCCGGTATCCCAAACAAACAGCACCCTGTGACCTTCTAAGCGCACTACTTTTGAGGGGCTCTGGGACGAACGTAGTGTGCCATTTGGGACGCTGATCCGCTCCCTCCCTTCCTTCCTCCCATGGCGCATCCTCGTTCCAGGACCTGTCAGAGCCCGCTCTGGAGCCGGAACGGCCCAACAACAACTCCCATTAAGGCAGCTGTCCACTGGACCGGCGGCACTGAAACCAACCTGCCAGTGTTGGCCCGGCCCAAAACCAATGCTCCCAAACTCCTAAACCTCTGTGGGGCCTCGTCCTTACAGGACTCCACTCCACTGTTGTTGTTCCCGGTCCTTGGTCAGAGGTAGTGCTGTGGGTAGGGACTAGGGTGCCCTTTGGGCTGTAGGGGGGTGCCTTCCTCCCCTCCTCTGTGACCTAAATGCTTGTTGAAAAGATAATGGAATGTCTTCCACGTTTCTCCAACCCCTCCATCTTCCCCAGGGCCGCCAAAGGAACGGACACAGAATGCCCCCAGGTGGAAATGAAAACACAGAGGGAGGAGGAGGAGAAAACGTAGGGGTCACGCACCAGATCGCTGTAGTGGCACTTGGCTCCAAGGGGCAAAGAGGGAGAAAGGAGACTAAACTAATCATTTTTCTCATTGTGCAGATGACCCCACACACTTCAGACACTGTGATTCTGTCAAACATGCTGGAGGATAAAATGGGGTGATTCTGTTAAATTGAATGAGCTGGGAGATGGGAATGAGTCTTGTCAGATGATATAGTCTGTCTTAGACCCTGGGGAATTTGGCCAATATATTTCTTACACAGAGACATATTGTGGCGAAATTATTCTCAATAACAGAGAAGAATAAATGTGTGTCAATGTTTTGTACAGTTAAAACCAACCGTGAATGTATCTGTTTTGTGCTAAGTGCCTAAGGACGTTAAGATCAATTAAGCAGGATGAACAAAACAACAGTTGTACATTGGATGACTGTGTCCACCAGCTTTCATATTGAGGTTGATCCCTTCTCTAGATTTTATGTATGTAGATAACAAAGGACCCATGCACCAGGCCAATCCCCAGGTTAACACGTGCGTCACAGTTACGGAAATTAGTTCAACATCTAAACCACCATGATCCGAAGATCAAAGAGGGCGTTAGTTCGGTTTTAAAGACCCCCGACAGAACACAGATAATAATCTTGCTTGTTTCTCTCTGCGAGCGACAATGTGACTTTGTCAGCCTGTTAATTCCATGCAGATACACATTAGATGAGACACACTCCTCAGTCATTACGCGTCTACCTCAGGATCTAACCTTTGCATGGGCTGAACTTGTCCTGTCATCACAATCTAAGCTCCCTGAGGGGAGGCTACTCACCGTGCAGTGCCAGTCCCCCAGGCTATCGGTGTACCATAAAAGGCAGATGATAGGTGGCTGATCAGAGATGACAAGACATGTGGAGTAATCTACTGACCAGCTACCAAAAACACAGCTGCTGCAGGTGAAGGATTGTGGGAGATTTAACTTAAGTAACCGGAGGCAAACACACACACACACACAAAAACTCACACAAACAGACACACACACACACACACACCCACAAACATAAAAACACTCACACAAACAGACACACACACACTCACACAAACAGACACACCCACACAAACAGACCCACACACACACACACACACACACAAACAGACACACACACACACACAAAAACACTCACACAAACAGACACACACACACACTGACACAAACACAGAAAAACACTCACAATAACAGACTGACACACACACAAACAGACACACACACACACACACACACACACAAAGAGACGCATGCAAACATCCAAGGACACAGCTGCTAAGGTGCAGGAATATGTGAGACTTGACTTAAGTAACTGGAGGTGCACACACACACACACACACACGCACACACACCGACAAAAACCCCTGAAGACACACACACAACAGAACATGTGAGTCCAATGCGATGAAAGCCTGCCTGGACCCTCAGAGGCCAGAGGCCTGTTTCAGACTAAAACTCTGACATTGTGTTGCGCCAGTCTGACAGGGAATCTAAGGGGACATTTGTTAATTAACACCAGGGATGTGCTCCCTCCACACTCACCGTCTCCTGGTTACGGTCTCCCCGGAGGCTGACGTAGGTGACCCGGTACTGATCCACCACAGGATCCTGCGGCTCCCAAAACAGCTCCAGGCTGTGGGTGGTCTCTCCCTCAACCCGCAGATCCTGCACTGCCTGGCGCATCGCTGGGGAACACCAGACGGCTCCAATGGTTTATTTAACGGCTTGTTTGATTGTGTAAGTTAGTTGACAACCAGTTAGTGATGAATAGGCACATTATCTTTGAAAAATAGCTTGTCTGTTCTACCAACCTCATCCCGTACAAATTTAATTCGCAGAAGAAGAGCACCCCTATTCCAACACAGAAGAAGAGCATCCCTACTCCAACACAGAAGAGGAACACCCCTACTCTAACACAGAATAAGAGCAGCCCTACTCCAACACAGAAGAAGAGCATCCCTACTCCAACACAGAAGAAGAACACCCCTACTCTAACACAGAAGAAGAGCACCCCTACTCCAACACAGAAGAAGAGCATCCCTACTCCAACACACAAGAGCAACCCACACCACAGAAAGCATTTATAGGTCCATGGGTTTTTTCCAGACCAACAGAAGAAAAACTCAGAGCCCCAGCTAATAATCCAACAAATCTTTTATGAAGGATTACTATAGTTTCAAACAAGTAAACAGAAAACAAACAGTTTTGATTGAATTTGGAAACTCCAGCTCGGTCCCACTTAAGACAGAGAGCAGATGGCACTGTGGCTCTTGGCACAACCAAAATTGAATCAGAGTTATTTGTGGGAACAGAACATTCGGTGACACTGTGAAACAGAGCCTTTTCCATCCAACAGACATTCAAACAACAGTCGCACCATTAATTACCTGCTGTTGTGGTGGCAACCGTTGTTGTCCTGGTCACTGAAAATCCATGGTAACACAATTAGTGAAGAAATCACAGCCCGAAATACAACACAGAAAATGATTAAACAACAACCTTTTCAATTTGTCAAATATCTGTGTTTACAGTGCCGGTCTAGGCTTTGAATTGGACCAAACCAGGAACAAAACCTATTAAACTTGTTACACTTTGTTTGGAGGCATTGACTAACTAAGACCAGTTTTGGCCGGTGTGATTGTAAAGATTGCCCAAAAGGAATCTACAGTCAGTGTCTTAACTGTAGCACAAAACAAAGGAGGACGGGTTGGCATGGCGTGACGCTTTAGAAATTGGTAGACAATGTCTTACGCGTTCTTTCCACCACTGAAACGACATCACTCTCTGATTCGTCTTTGAAGACAGCTTGTAGCATCACTTCATACTCGGTGTCAGGGTTTAGGGGACTGAGCAGAACACTGTTCACATCCCCATTCAGAACCATCTAGAACACACACAGAGGATTGGGGGGCGGTAGAGAGTGAGAGAGAGAGAAAGCGAGCGGGGAGAGGGGGAGAGGGGGAGAGGAAAGGGAGAGGTAGAGGTAGAGGTAGAGGCGGTTGAGTGAAAGAAGTGGGGTAGAGAGTGAGAGAGGGAAAAGAGAGAGAGGAAAGGGTGTAGAGACGGGAAAGGGTGTAGAGAGAGACGGGAAAGGGTGTAGAGAGAGAGGAAAGGGTGTAGAGAGAGACGGGAAAGGGTGTAGAGAGAGAGGAAAGGGTGTAGAGAGAGAGAGGAAAGGGTGTAGAGAGAGAGAGGAAAGGGTGTAGAGAGAGAGGAAAGGGTGCAGAGAGAGACGGGAAAGGGTGTAGAGAGAGAGGAAAGGGTGTAGAGAGAGAGGAAAGGGTGTAGAGAGAGAGAGGAAAGGGTGTAGAGAGAGAGGAAAGGGTGTAGAGAAATATAAAGATCACAGGGTTTACAGAGAAAGGAGAGAGAAAAGAGCAAAAGAGAGGGGGACAGAGAAGGGGGAAGTGAGAGAAGAATCAGAAAGAGATTAAGACATAAAACGCCAAACAGAAAGGATTAAAACACACCTACAGTAATCAATAACATTACCATGACAGCGCAGTGATTAATGTCATTACGATAATGGTGTTGTGATTAATGTCTTTACGATGATGGTGCCGTGATTAATGTCATTATCGTAATAATGCAGTGATCAGCTATCATTGTCAAGATAGCGCAGCCTCACACCCTAACTCAGGTAATCAACAGTGGTGTGGGTAATCTCTCCACCTTCCACTCTGACAGAACACTTTTGGTGGCTCTGTGGTGCAACGTTCTGCCCCGCTACCTCAGCGTCACAGCGTGCGGCCCAAATGGTACCTCCATTCACTATATAGTGTGCTAGTTTCAGCCAGGGCCTGTAGAACTCACAGGCAAAGCAGTGCCTTTGGCAGGGAACAGGGTGCCATTTGGACCAAAGTCACGGTGTATCTCCTTCACAGTGTCAGTGGCCGATTATTTTCTGCTCCGGCGGTTCTCTGTAAACACACCGACCCGCAGACCTGCAGTGCTATCTGTGAAGACCAGCTGGGCTGCGTTCCAGGGGGCCATAAAACCTTCTAGCTGCAGTCGACAGCCGTGGTCCTGGAATGAGCCTGGCCCGGGGGGGTGCGTGGGGGTTGGTTTTTGGGGGTCAGTCGGACTGAGATCACACCTACTGAGTGGACAAGGACTGGCAGCCCTACTTTGCGAGTCCTCTACTGTTTGAACCTGCGATCGCGGTTGGACAAGCTTCAGAAACGTAATCATTCAGGCACAGTCACGTACACCGCTTGGGTTGAACGGTACGTATTGGAGTTTGCGTTGGGTTGTGTTCTGTTGACTCCACTGACCAGTCTCTGACCGATGTGTTTGACCCTGATCAGATTCGGCAGCTGGCAGTACTGACCTCCCTCATGTCCTCTCCGTCAACAGGAGCCCAGGTCAGTTTGTACAGGGCAATGTCCGGAGCAGAGTGACCCCAGCTGACCTGGAAGCTGTCTGTGGTGAACTCACTAGCCCGGAGGTCAAGAGGTCCAGGCGCAGGCTCTGATTGGGAGAACGAGTAATTCACAACCAAAGCATTGTTCTACATGGTTCCCACAAAGAGCCCACAGTACACACCTACAAAATAAAACACCCTAAAAAAGCTTTGACTGCCCTTGTAGGAGAACCCGTGTTTGGTTCCACTGAAGACCCTTTTTAGTTCTAGCAGAATCTGATAAAAGCTCATTGTATGAGATTTGTCAATTCATCCACTGAGTGAAAACCGGCTGTCCAATATCTTCACACCCAATGGAGTCAGCAAGGGACTCTGATTGGTAGTAACTGATGGCGAAGCTTTCTGATTGGGACTTACCGGTGGTGAAGCTACCAAAAAGCGCCTCTGATTGACCCTCATCATAGATCCCAAAGATGGCCACCGAATACTCTGTTAGTGCCTTCAGGTCATTCAGTGGCCATGACGTTACTGGACCTATCTCTACCTGAGGAGAGACAGACAGGACGTTACTGTAGCCATCTCCACCCGAGGAGAGACAGACAGGACGTTACTGGACCCATCTCCACCCGAGGAGAGACAGACAGGACGCTACTGGACCTATCTCCACCTGAGGAGAGACAGACAGGACGTTACTGGACCCATCTCCACCTGAGGAGAGACAGACAGGACGTTACTGGACCTATCTCCACCCAAAGAGAGACAACAGGACATTACTGGACCCATCTCCACGTGAGGAGAGACAGACAGGACATTACTGGACCTATCTCCACCCAAAGAGAGACAGACAGGACATTACTGGACCCATCTCCACCTGAGGAGAGACAGACAGGACGTTACTGGACCCATCTCCACCTGAGGAGAGACAGACAGGACATTACTGGACCTATCTCAACCTGAGGAGAGACAGACAGGACGTTACTGGACCCATCTCCACCTGAAGAGAGATAGACAGGATGTTACTGGACCCATCTCCACCCGAGGAGAGACAGACAGGACATTACTGGACCCATCTCCACCTGAGGAGAGACAGACAGAACGTTATTGGACCCATCTCCACCCGAGGAGAGACAGACAGGACGTTACTGGACCTATCTCCACCTGAGGAGAGACAGACAGGATGTTACTGGACCCATCTCCACCTGAGGAGAGACACAGACAGGACATTACTGGACCTATCTCAACCTGAGGAGAGACAGACAGGACGTTACTGGACCCATCTCCACGTGAGGAGAGACAGACAGGACGTTACTGGACCCATCTCCACCTGAAGAGAGACAGAGAGGACGTTACTGGACCCATCTCCACCTGAGGAGAGACAGACAGGACGTTACTGGACCCATCTCCACCCGAGGAGAAACAGACAGGACGTTACTGGACCAATCTCCACCCGAGGAGAGATAGACAGGATGTTACTGGACCCATCTCCACCCGAGGAGAGACAGACAGAGGAGCAGACACTAGATGTAGACAGGGAAGTGTACTGTGCGCTTATCTCTCCATAGTCATTCAGTTACTCCAGTGTTCTGTTACCTCATCAGTCTGTTCCCCGTCTGTCTTGATGATGCGGTATCCTGTCACCTTCTCTGGGGCAGCGTCCCAGGACAGTCTGGCCGAGTTGTAGTCCACCTCCGTGAACAGCAGGTTCCTGGGCGGGCTCAGGGGCACTGCACAATGATGTTAAAACAGGGCAAGGTCACATAAAGGAGATCTACCGGTCATTCAAAGATGTTATAACAGGGCAAGGTCACATAAAGGAGATTGACCGGTCGATCAAAGATGTTATAACAGGCCATGGTCACGTTAAGGTGTTTGCGAAGTGTCAACAGACAGCTGACCGCATCAAGACCATATATGTTGTCTTGTTAATTCAGTGATGAGGTCACCTAGCCACCCAAATGGATTTGTGAAGCCCGTTTCTCCATTCAACAGCTGGATGTGGGGCTCCAGGATGGACTTACGAGTGGTCTTCTGGTTGGTCACGGGGTCACTGGCCTCCTCTCCGTAAAGGGCGTACACGGTCACTGTGTACTCCGTGGCCGGCGCCAAGGTCACCAGCTCCAGGTCAGTCACCGCCTCGGACACATTCACCTGTTGATTTAACAGGGAAATGACAGGAACCTGGCGACGGGTCGGACCATAGCTCGGATGACTCTCAGGTGATTTCCTATCTATATATAACCCGCTGCCTTTGAACCAGCCCCGGAGGGTCCATAATGAATATGGTGCCATTTTGGAGAACCTCCATCTGGATGCCCGATGAGCATGGAGAAGAAGAATTAAACATGAAACGTGAAGCATCTTGTCGCTGTTGGAAAACAGCTTTTATGTAGTGTTGGGGATTGTTCCCGAGGCTTGTGGTGGTACAGAACAGTCAGATCTAATGAAAATCTAATAGAATGTTAACAGCAGCTACCCAAAGGTACACATGGAAAATCCTTTAGATTCAATAACACAGTGGCAAAAAGAAACACATTCTTTTGATGTAGTTTATCTGAGGGAATACTGCTAGAGATAGAGACAGCCTCTGATTAAGCCCTAGGCCTCTCCAGTCACCATGACAAAGCCAGAGTAATTTATCTTATGGAATAATCCTAGAGACTGGAGAAAGAAGCCGAGGCTAGAGATACAGGCAGTTCTCTCATTGAGGCCTGTTCATGACACCACTAGATCCATTAGACCTGCAGAGCATCAAGAACATCCGAGTGCTGCAGAAGTTTCTCTTCAGTTCTTGCAGGAGACCTACAGACACAAAGCCTTCTATCCCCCAGTGATGCTGTGGTGTTGCATGGACTATCCATCACAGATTTCACCAAAACAAGACAGACTGGGACCATCCCAATCCCCCTCAGGAAGCCCCCACACCCCAGTCAGATCCCATCCTGGTCTTGGACCTCCCGGGCCGTGAGGTTACCTCTTTCTCGTCGGAGGCCCCGTCCTCGGACAGCGGGGCATAGAGGACCATGTACCCGGAAGCGCCATCCACGCTGCGCCACCGCGCCCGTAAGCTGTTGTGGGTAACGTTGTAGAGCTCCAGGCCGTTCACCATGGGGAGTGCCACTAATGCCCGCAGGCATGCAGGCACACACACACACGTACACAACGGAACACACACACACACACACAACGGAACACACACACACACACAACAGAACACACACACAAACAACGGAACACACACACAGCAGAGTGAGCTGAAGTTAAACTCTGGTAAATACTTACTTAAATCTTGGCACAAGGCAGAAAGCTCCTTTAAAGGACATAATTGTCATGATTAGATCTCTGTAAAGCTGAGCAGTGGCAAGATGTTTTTCCCCTCCTTACGGTTGTCCCAACTCTACATACAGTACGACTGAGTGCAGCTAGAACTGCGTAAAGCAGGATCGATGTACAGGGTGCTCAAGTCCCGATGTTACAACCAAACACAGACCTTTCTGTTTTACCTCAGTTATGTGTGCAATTCTGTTTTTAGACGTTTGAGATGTGTATCGATAATGGTTCTGGGCTCCAGGTGATCGGTGAGTGAGGAACGAGGCATGTCACAGCCAAACTGCACAATTACCAACAGGGGAAAGGGGGATTGCATTTCCTCTCTTATCTCGTAAAACTTGACAAACAGGAAATACATCTCAGATGATTTTGTTACATTTTACCCAGTAGGACACATTTACTTTGAAAAAAAGACAGTGTAATGAAATGGAATAGGAAGAGTGAATGTACAAGGTATGATGATGCAGAAACATGTATTACAGTGTACATCGAAATAAACAGTGCATCTACTGCAGGGAGGGCAGCAAGAACATCTTCCATTTCATGCTGAAGAGGAAGACTGGAAGGAGAGAGAAGAAGAGGAAGGAGAGAGGAGAATTAAGGAAGTGGAGTGAGGAAGAGGGGAGAGGACAGAGGGAGAGAAACATAGGGAGGCGGGGAGAGGATGAGGAGGAGTGGAAGGCAGAGGAGAGGAGAGAAAAAGGGGGAGTAGAGGAAGGAAGGGAGGAGAGGAAGAGGGGGAGAAGGGGACCGGCGGGAGGGCGACTCACAGGTGGTCTCGCTGCCCCGGAGCCCCTCACTAGCTGAGCTGGGGTACACAGCAAACACGGCCAGCTGGTACTCGGTCAGAGAGTTGAGGTGCTGCAGCTCCACCGAGGTCTCTGTGCCGTCCACCACAGCCTGAGAACTCACACAGAGAGCCGGTGAGAGGAGGCACAGAGATGTCTCCCGGAGACATCGGCAAACGAGTCGGTTTAGGGTCACCGATATGGCAAAAGAGTGAACCTTCATGGCCCGAAGGAGCCAATGGGTCCAGGTCACAATACTGTTTGACCTTTGCAACCGGGTGCCTTCGACTAATGTGCTCCGAATGACCGTCGTCATGGGAGATGTTACGCATCCTTCTGGAGACAACTGTTACAGTTTAGCCCGAAACATCTGGAGTCTGTAAATCCAGCCAAGCAGTCGTGTCTTGTAAACGTTCAGAAGCCTCCTAAGAGTTCCCCTGTCCAACCCCTCTCATTAGCATATGCCGTGGACCCCAAATGGCACCCTAGATTCTTCACGTAGTGCCCTGCTTCTGGCCAAGATGGTTAGCAGCACGTAAGGGAGTAGGGTGTCATTTGGGACGGCAGAGGTTGGGGCGCGGGATGGAGGCCAATAAAGAGCCAGGCTGTGACTGAGCCTGAAAAGGCTGTATGGATGTCAGGGTGCATGGTTTAACTTTCACTGACATGAACGAGTTAGGCTGAATACAGGGGTGTTTTAACTAAGGCTGGTTAAGGAGTCAGGGGTCAGGATTAGGGTTAGGTTGTATTAGTTGAAGCTGGATATGGGGTCAAGGTTATAGTTAGGTTAGGGGGTATTAGGGTTAGAGGGTACGGGGTTAGGGGGTTAGGTTGCATTAACTGAGGCTGGATGAGGTTGGGATAGGGGTTAGGGGGTTAGGGGGTTAGGGGGTTAGGGGTGGAGGGTAAGGGTTAAGGGGTTAGGGGGTTAGGGGTGGAGGGTAAGGGTTAAGGGGTTAGGGGGTTAGGGGGTTAAGGGGTTAGGGGGTTAAGGGGTTAGGGGGGTTAAGGGGTTAGGGGGTTAGGTTGCATTAACTGAGGCTGGATGAGGTTGGGATAGGGGTTAGGGGGTTAGGGGGTTAGGGGGTTAGGGGGTTAGGTTGCATTAACTGAGGCTGGATGAGGTTGGGATAGGGGTTAGGGGGTTAGGGGGTTAGGGGGTTAGGGGGTTAGGGGTGGAGGGTAAGGGTTAAGGGGTTAGGGGGTTAGGGGGTTAAGGGGTTAGGGGGTTAGGGGGTTACGGGGTTAGGGGGTTAGGGGGTTAAGGGGTTAGGTGGGTTAAGGGGTTAAGGGGTTAGGGGGTTAGGGGGTTAGGGGGTTAAGGGGTTACGATTAACATGACAGTCACGTCTGAGTTCTCATTGTCCCAAAAAATGGTTGTGTGTATGTATGTGTGTGTGTGTATGTATGTGTGGGTGTGTGTGAGTGTGTGTGTGTGAGTATGTATGTGTGGGTGTGTGTGTGTGTGTATGTGGGTGTGTGTGTGTGGGTGTGTGTGTGTGTGTGTGGGTGTGTGTGTATGTGTGGGTGTGTGTGTGTGTGTGTGTATGTATGTGTGGGTGTGTGTGTGTGTGTATGTGGGTGTGTGTGTGTGTGTGTGTGTGTGTGTGTATGTGTGTGTGTGTGTCACCTCTTCAGGTTGTCCTGCCTGCGCTGGGTAGTAAACAACACGGTACTTCTCCACCTTGCCGGGGGCGGGGCTCCAGGACACCCTGAAACTCCTGGCCGTGACCTCTGATGTCACCAGGTCCTCGGGGGCTCCCTGTGTCTCCTGGCTGGCCGGCTCTCCTGGGGGGCACAACGCTGAGTTAACAGCCGGGGTAACATGAACGACGGAACCCCCAAACTGCAGATAGTTGTATATTGGTGGGGTACAGAGTGGAGCCAGGCCTTCACCATGGATGAACCAAATGACTTCAACCTAGACTGTCCATTAAGCATGTTTCTTTCCCCAAATCTGGATCTGGGAGATGGCCTTACAATCCTTCCGGCTAGTTTGTTTCAACATGTTCACCTTTAATCTCCTTGTCCTGGTCCTCCACGCGCTCACAGACTATCTTGGTGAGTCCCTCTACGATGGTGCTCATGACGCTGAAGTCCGCCACGTTGAAAACGTGGGTGTCGTGAGGCTCCGAGGCAATGGCCCGCAGCTCATTCTCATCAGCGTTCTTCACCCCTGCACAGAGGGGCAGAGACACCACATTTCATTCAACTCTTATTCAAGATAAATGAGTGTCTTGCAAGAGGTCATCATGTGCAGTGGACAGGTCTGTTTCTACTGCAGTAGAGACCATTATCTGTTTCTACTGCAGTAGAGACCATCATATGTTTCTACTGCAGTAGAGACCATCATCTGTTTCTACTGCAGTAGAGACCATCATATGTTTCTACTGCAGTAGAGACCATCATCTGTTTCTACTGCAGTAGAGACCATCATATGTTTCTACTGCAGTAGAGACCATCATCTGTTTCTACTGCAGTAGAGACCATCATCTGTTTCTACTACAGTAGAGACATCATCACATTGGGAAATGGCATTGCCAGAATAGATGCAGCCTGATGTCCTACCGATGGCAAAGAGTTCGATGCCTTCATCCCTCAGGTTACTGGCCGGAGGGATCACATCGTCCTGGGACTTCCCGTCTGTGATCAGGATCCCAACTTTGGGAACACCGCTACGGGAGCCCGACTCTGGCTTAAAGCTGTTCTCCAGGATGTAGGTCAGGGCCAGGCCTTAGGGCACACACATGAGGGGTTAGACACTGATACACACAGATTTACACACACACACACACAGAATGACAAGCACACGTCTACAAACAGATATACACAAACACACACTCAGACAAAACACACACGTTTGTGTGTACAATATATGACTGTGTGTACAATTATATATTCTTGATTGATCAACAGACATCACCACGTCTGAGTGATTTTTCTAACGACAAATTCCACTCAGAGCTAACGACTAATTCATCTCTAATTGAGCATATTAGTAGTATTCTCATTAGCGGTTTCCTTTGTCAGCAGCTCCACTTTATGTTCCCCACAGAAACAGGACATAATACAGAACATTAGGATAAGAACCGATTTACATTGCATTATAAAAAATATATATCTTTCCAAATGTACAATGCTCTATAAAACAGCATAGCACACATTTACTGTATTTCGTTTTATGTTTGTGGGTGTGTGTGTGTGTGTGTGTGTGTGTGCGTGTGTGTGTGTGTGCACGTACTATTATACTTGTGAGGTTCGGCCAGTCATAACTAATGAGGACATTTTGACGCTCATTATGTAAATCATTTTTCAAGGCTTTATGTTAAGGTTAGGGTTATTATGGGGTGTTAGTGGTTAGTGAACAGACTAATCTGATGCACTGGCACAGGCAAAACTTTTTTAAAGAAAATAAATGGTTAGACTAAAATAATAAACAAGGAAACATTAAAAATGGGAATATATGAACCCTTTCCCAAAAGGGGAAACCACATTTTCCCAAGAACACGTCAAGATAGAAGGTAAAACTTTGGGACATTAATCAAGATTTAAAAAAAGGCTAAGGTTAAAACCAAGAATTTGGGACTGAGATTTAAAAACTGGAGGCCAGGGAAAAAAACGATAGATAGAATTTGGGGTAAGGATAAGGGATAAGGGTTCAGGTTGGGATGACGACTTGGAGTAGATTAGGGGCTAATGGTAAAGGGTAAGAATAAGGACTGGAAATTAGAAATAGATTTTAGGGCCTAGGGGTTAAGGTGAGGGAATGGGGGCTATGGGTTAGTGTTAGAACCTGGAAACTAGGTGTTGGAATAGGTACGACGATTGGAAAATTGGGGTTAGGTATGGGAATCTGGGGATTAGGGTAGGTATGGGAATCTGGTGATTAGGGTAGGTATGGGAATCTGGGGGTTAGGGTAGGTATGGGAATCTGGGAGTTAGGGTAGGTATGGGAATCTGGGGGTTAGGGTAGGTATGGGAATCTGGGGGTTAGGGTAGGTATGGGAATCTGGGGGTTAGGGTAGGTATGGGAATCTGGGGGTTAGGGTAGGTATGGGAATCTGGGGGTTAGGGTAGGTATGGGAATCTGGGGGTTAGGGTAGGTATAACAGGTCTGAGGATTAGGTTTAGAAGTTAAGGATTGGGTTAGGTATGGGAGTCTAGGGGTTAAGGTTAGGGTTATAATGGGGTGTTAGTGGTTAGGGTTAGGGTCATAATGGGGTTTTAGTGGTTAAGGTTAGGGTCATAATGGGGTTTTAGTGGTTAAGGTTAGGGTCATAATGGGGTTTTAGTGGTTAAGGTTAGGGTTAGGGTTCTAATGGTGTTTTAGTGGTATAATGGGGTTCCCGGTCAGTACCAGTCAAGGTGTTTCCTCCTTTATAAGGCAGACTCTTCACGGCGTCGATCACTGCCTCCTTGGTGGTGAAGGCATTCAGGTGCCACTCAATCCTGGGATCTCCGCTATACTGGGCCAGACCTGGAACGCAATTACATCTGTGTTTGAGCTCAGACTGAGGCAAGCACCGAGCACTACACTAAACAGGGCTGGCGCCGCTCACCTATCCGGGTCTGGTCGATCCCGACGCTGAACGCGTTGACCAGGTTCTCCAGGAACAGGCGGACCAGGCGGAAGTTGATCCTGCCGATGCTCCAGGACCCGTCCACAAGGATAACGATGTCGGCCACGGACCGGGTCGCACAGACAAACGGATCCACTGAAAGCAAGATGGGAGGCGGGAAGAACACCACTTCAACACACATCCAACCATCCAGCGGACAAGCACGAGAAAGGGTTTATTGATGTGCAGACTTGGTCCGAGGCAGAACACAGGAGAACGGGTTTTGAGATATCCGAGACAAAAATAAAGAAAAGACCGTATTTCTTTTAGGCGAAGTCTTTATTGAACATTGACACAACAAGAGGAAAACTTAAAAAAAAACTCTCAACACAGCAGCCACATGAAGGAAACCAGAACATTGAAGGCGAACAAGAGTCATGAGATATTCCATCTGAAAAAACATTTAGGGGTACCATTCATTGGTTTGGAAGACAAAACAAGAGTGACATCTGATTCTAGCCAATTGGAAAAGACAAAGCAGCGCCTGTGTCTCCAGAAATGACATGCTCACCGAGACATAACTGGGAGCTGTGATTGGTGGGATTTGTCTGAGACAGGGGGAGGTCACTAAGAACAGTGCTTTTTGGAGGAGCATGAAGAAGACACCTATTCACTGCCATAAGTTGCTACGGTAACGATGTTCTGATTGACTTAAATGTACATTTAAGCGGCGGACGCCGGACACATCGACGGGGTGATCTTGTGACTGCAGTCTCCTCTTCTGCTTGTCATCTAAAAGATCGTCATCCCTCCTCAGCACTGATTCAAACATTAAACAGTGGCGAGTCCCCTCTGACTCCTCGCGTTGTTTTCACTGAGAACAGCAGAAACTGACGATGCATCTTCCTGATACCGTGGGATGTTGTCCAGACCAGACAGATCTCAGCTGAGAGTGTGGGAAAACCAACCCTCTTTGAGCCGGGCTCTGGGTGAGATAAGACATGGATAAACGCACACACACGTACTGTAACACACGCACCCACCCACACACACACACGCACACACACGCACACACACGCACACACACCCCAAATGGGAAGTGCTCCGGATCAGTCCGCCAATATTGGACTCCATCTACTCTTCCAAGTAATTTTTTGAATCAACATGATTTAATACATATTTTTCCTATGTTGCTCTGCTTACAAAACAGACAGGCACTTTCACAAGGCACAGTGTGTTCAAACGGCCAGGCGTCCATGTAATGCAAAGAAATTATTCTACAAGAGAGACACTTTATTGGTACTTGCGAGTTGGTTCTCAAGTGACCTACCTGATTCAATAACTACTAAATAAAAAATAAATATCTCCTGACGACTAAATCATCAATGTGGACAGTAACTCCTCCAGTCAGAATAGGAGGGATTTTATGTCCGAGCATATAAAATGCACAGGGTTAGGGAGGAAAACGCCAAGCTAGCAATATCAGAAGCCTCTCACCGAGCCAGTGAACGCACCATTTAACCCCGGCGAAAACAAGCCAACCTATGCTTTCCAACGCAGCAGAGAGACAAATAGTGCAAGCTCAACTCCACAAGGACTCCCACTGGTGAACGAGGATCTCAGCTAAATCACATTCCATTTAACATACCTTGATCGGGGAGGCGTGGTCTAAGTGGACCCCATCTATTCAATACAAGCGCGTTCTGTGGCAGAACGGTCTGTGTCATCAAATCCAATGTTTTCCCATTCTTCATGGCCCATTAATATCGGCAAACACAGATGGAATTAAACCCGTCGGACGCTTGGAAAGCCCTATTAGGCCTCCATCCAATTCCACAAGCAACTGACATTAGAATGTTTGGATTAGATTGCACAATTAGGCTCCAGTCCCACGGCCAACTGACATGCCAAAACACATACAAGCAGCTAATTCTAATTCCCAGGGTATTTATGTGGAAATAATTCAGACATACACAGGAGCACCTGTGAAGAGAGACACCTTATCCAGACCCGAGACACCTTATCCTGGCACCAGAGACACCTTATCCTGGTCCCATTATTTGGCCCTCAATAATATACTTTCTCAACAGAACAGCACTTAACATCCTGGGCTATTAACTAGAATATTAGACAAACGTTTCCACAATGTTATGACGGGGACAGTCAGGTTTCTGCTAAGGACCTGAGTTAAGATAGTGAGTTATGAATACGTTTTGTTTTCGGTGAGTCAGGGGGTGTCAAGGAGGAGTCAGGATGACAGTTCAGCCCGGGGGTAAGGGGAAAGGGGGGGTCAGCTCTGCCATTAGAAAGGGGAACGGGGGGGTCAGCTTTGCCATTAGAAAGACACAGTCCCCATCTCCGTGTTATGGCGGGGGACACAGGTCAGGTTGTGCTAAGAGGCTGAGTCATCAATAAAACACTCTGCCTCTACATTGATTCACCGTGTGCTGTCGGCCCTGATCTCACCCACTCAGACTCGATCCTCCCCCCTGCCTCCCTCTCCCCCTCTGTGTGTGTGTGCGTGCGTGTGTGTGTGTGTGTGGGTGTGTGTGGGTGGGTGAACGAGTTTCCAATGCTGGGAATAAAAAAAGAATGCACTCCAGAAACCTCACGGAGACATATTGTGAAGTGGTGCAAAGCAGATGGGTGTGCTTTGGTTTTCTGCGGTGTGTGTGTGTGTGTGTGTGTGTGTGTGGTACAGTGACTGAGAACACAGGCTTGTGCCTCCCCCACAAACAGAACAGTGACCGAAATAGTCACGCACACGGCTGGGTATCTACAGAGAAGGATTTACATGGCAGGACATTAACAATATACAGGAAGGTAATTAAACTCTGCTGTATGAATAAGTCTCCCGATAGTGTAAAATTGATGAGTGTTAACTTTATTGCTGCTTTTCATCCACCAGCTTGGAAACATGCCTGAAAAACTCTAACAATCCATGAAATACAACAGGTATATTAAAATAATGGAGTGTGCAAATTAACATCTTTATAATGCAAGGGGAGTACTTTTATTTGTAATAGGCATTCCTAAAGACAAATGACTTGATGTTGTTCCTTTGAGGATCACCTAGCCAGTGGGTTTCCATTTGCCTTTTATTCTCCAAACAATCAGTTTAGAGGAGAGGTGAGGACTTGAAAGGAGGAGAATTTGTGAGAGGAGAGCTTCCTCTTTTATTTACCTCTGCTGAACCCCAAACACCACCACCCACTGTGAAGAGGGTTCTCTGTCTCCGCCTCCGGGTCTGTCGCTCCCCCCCGTCTCCCTAATCTCCCCTCCCTCCCTCCGTCCCCTCCCTCCTTCCTGTTATCCAACCCTTCATCTCTCGTTCCATCGCCACAACAAAGGACACCCTGAGGTAGAAGTATGAAGTCAGACACCGGAGGAGGCGGAGTTAAGGAGACACAGGGGTTCTGGCCAGGTCACCGTGACACGCCACGAATCCACTCCCAAATCTTCTAATTTCAGGGACCTGAATAAAAGCCGCAAAAGTTTAGAGGTTTACCCCTTGGCGCTCAGCCGCGGGTGGATGACAGGCTGGCCGGCTGTAGGCTGAAAGCCTCAGTATGTGTGGGGACCCTGTTTGAGCTTCACATGAAAGAGCGGAGCAGCTCATGTCCTGGTTTAGTGGCACAGCTAATAGCAGGCCCCAGACCACACATCAAACGCATAGTGGGAAAGGGACAGGTCAGGGCCGGGCTGGCCAGGAGTTACTCCTCAGCGGGGAACATTCCATCTGGTCGGGGAAACGGAGGACTTGTGGCCAAGGCCGCTGCCGAGCGACATGAGGTGAAAGCTTAGCCTTCGGCTTGGTGGTTCTCAGAGAGCGGGCGGTATAGTTGAGGGGTGCGGAGCGGGAAGCAAGCTGAGCACAGACCCCCGGAAAGGCCACCTCAAATAGTTATGTCTGTAACCTATAATGTGTGTTCTTTTATTTACAGAGGAGTATTAGGCCCTAAGCTTTAGGATAGTAACAGCCCATCAGTGTTGTCAGGAAACGGAAACATCCGCTACTGAAGGATCTGATGCGTTATTTTCAGCCTAGCTTCTTGTTTCGCAGAAAACCAGACGTGGGGACTTCCCTCAGGTGTTTTTTATACACCTGCCCCGTTCGGGAGTAAGAACTTAACATGGTTCAGCGTTTTTTTCTAAAGCAGTGCTGAGAGGCGAACTCACATCTGAATTGCACTGACTAACCCCTCAATCAAAAACAAAGTGTTTCTGTGAGCCTTTAAAATGTAACCCCAAATTACAAGTCCGTCTTGTCTACTTCTTATCTTTGTAAAATGTTTACAATGCACATTAAAATACCCTTTTGTACAGTTTTCTCACAGGCGAATCATCCAGTCAAAGATTCTTTTGACCTCTACCAAATACCTGAGAGAGAAAGAAACTGGGAGAAAGCGAGACAGAAAAGCAGAAATAGAGACAGAAAGATGGATAGAGTGAACTTTGTATCCTCTATAGTTCATTTTATTACACAGCATTTTTGTCCTTCGTGCTGAAACCACAGCTGCTTTTCCAACTTAGCGTTATAAAGATCAAATATTCTGTGCATGTGGGCGTGCGTGCGTGCACGTGCGATGCGTCAGTGACATCTCAACAACGTCTCCCAGTGCAGAGCATTTCAGAGTCTGAATAAAGGCTGCCTTTGTTAGGCACAAAACGCACACTTAATGGTTCAACTTAATACAAACAAATTGCCAGAGCAGATAATATGACAGGGACCAGATATTTGGGTTTACGCCATGTCAGACGGTTAAAGGGGAAAACATTTGTTTTTGTCCTTTTATGGTCTGACATCCATCCACTTTTTCTCTCTCACTCTGTTTGTCTACCCAACTCTCTTTCGTCCTCTACTCCTCGGCATCGCTCTTCCTCTCCATCGCTCTTCCTCTCAACAGCTCTCGCTCTTCCTCTCAACAGCTCTCGCTCTTCCTCTCAACAGCTCTCGCTCTTCCTCTCAACAGCTCTCGCTCTTCCTCTCAACAGCTCTCGCTCTTCCTTTATCCTTGTTAGTCAATCTCTCTATCTCCCCCTCCCTAACCCCACCACTCTCAATTTGTTCTCCCCCCCCCCTCCCCATTTCTATTTCTTAAAGTGAAATTCAACCCGCTCTAACTACATGAACCACTGGTTCCTGTTTTAATGGCCAGACTTGAGCTCAAATTCTGAATTTGGTTGAGGTTTCCGTGTTCATTTAAGAATGTTTCGCCAAATATTAGGTGACGTTTTTCTGTAAGTGTTTTGTCCCATGATGTCTAATTCTACTGAAATCTCTATCTATGGCTTTCTCTCCCATTACTCTTTCCCCCGCTGCCAGAGCCTCTCACTCGCCCTCTGTTCCTTTCTCGTTTTCTGTCTGTCACTCTCCACCCCCCCACCATCGTCCTGTGTCTCTGCTGCTGACGGAGGACAATTGAATTCTGTTCACTTCTCCGTGTCCAGTGGTGGTTGTTGAGAAAAATGTAGAGTTGTGTGAAAGCGACAATGAATCTTTCTGTGTTGGCCGCTGTTCTCTCATCTAACAGAGAGCCCTCTCACAATGTGGGTTCTGGCCGAGATCACACAGAGTCACCAATCAAGTTACTCTGGACTTGGAAATATTTCAGTTGCTGACAAATGTTCAAGCGTGCAGTCATTCTGTTTGAGGGGACCAGAAGCTGTCCAGAACAAGATTCCTGCTTTTCAGAGAATTTGGAATCAGTTTAATTTAAAACAGACTGACAATAGTAAACTGTCTGTCTGTCAGTCCGCCTGCCTGTTTGCCTGTCTGTCTGTGTGTGTGTCAGTCTGTCTTTCGGTTTTTCTGTGAGTCTGTCTGTTTGTGTGTCTAATGTCTCACCCACTTCTTTATTTTCCACAATTTCTCTCTGTTTATTTCTCTCTCCATCCCTCTCTCTCCCTCTCCCTCTCTCTCCCTCTCCCCTTCTCTCCCTCTCCCCTTCTCTCCCTCTCCCCTTCTCTCCCTCTCTATATCTTCTGTCATTCCTTTCCTCTCCTATCCTGATTCTCCCAGGGTCAAACAGACCCCGACCAACGACATTCCTCTGTTCTTCCTCTGCTCTTCTGATTTTAAACAAGATCTCTCTCTCTCTCAGGCCTGCTGGAAAACCCATCAGCGGTCCTATCTTATATCTTCACTCTGGCAATGTGAAACTCCTCTTCCCCTTTCACAACAGGCTGAATGATCCTGTCAAGCCCTTAGAATTCATCAATGGCACATCTCTCCTTATTCACTCTGAGAGGGATGACCCTCTGTCCGTAGATAATGTGTTTTGGGATATTCCATTGAGAGACCTATCCCACCCAAGTAGATATCAAGTAGAATACCACTGCAATGACACAAACACTTTGAACTCCTTTAACCACGTTGGTAACCAGTTTTAGTCCACACTGTCCCTAAGGGGTTTGTGGTTTATGGCTCATGTGCAATGGCTAAAGGGCTATAGCCTCTGAACTCTGTGTTGTGTCATGTCTTTTTAGCGCTGGTATGTTATCCACTAATCACACCACCTCTCAGTGCCCTCTGGTCTAAAGTTGTGCTCTATGTGGGAATCATTTGAGAATCATTAACATTCACAGGTGAGCTATAAGACTATTTTCTAATGTGTGACTTTATTTACAAATGCATCTCAAGCCTGACTGGTTGTGTGACAGTGTCTGAGAACGGAGGTCAAAGGGCACAGATCCTCCACAGGCCTGGGTCAAATGTACTACGTTGCTATTTAAGTACTAAACCCCTGTTCATACTGACCAGCTCCCCTATATGTTGTAATGTGATTTCCCTCCTCTGTGTGGAAGGATTGTCTTCCAGAGGTCTGGGACTGTGGGCTGGGATGAATGCCCTGGGACAGTTATGCTGTGTCACCCACTATTTCCCAGCGTGTCGCCCGCTATGAACAGTAATCCAGTTGGCATTTGTTCTGTTTCCACTCCAGCGAGCACAAAGACCCAGACCAGTCAGAAGACGGGGGGACAAGCATATTTAGACATGCACACACACACACACACACACACACACATACAAACACACACATGCACACACACTCTTCAAATGGTTTATTTGTTGTTTTATGCCTACAGAAGACTAAATCTCCATTCTCTGTTACAATTTAGTCACGTGAAATCATAGCAAAGACCCGATGTTAAGTTGTGGTGAAGGACAGCTCTTTGAGTTTAAGACTCCATGTAAAGGTGTGGTAAAGGACAGCTCTTTGACTTTAAGACTCCATGTAAAGATGTGGTAAAGAACAGCTCTTTGAGTTTAAGACTCCATGTAAAGGTGTGGTAAAGGACAGCTCTTTGACTTTAAGACTCCATGTAAAGGTGTGGTAAAGGACAGCTCTTTGACTTTAAGACTCCATGTAAAGGTGTGGTAAAGGACAGCTCTTTGACTTTAAGACCCAGTGTTTACGTGTGGTAAAGGAACTCCTTTAATTTCAACGTTCATTGGTCACACACATTGTAGCAGATGTAGTTGAGGGCTTAGTGAAATGCTTCGCTCCTAAAACAATGCAATTGGTAAAATACATTAATTCTAAAGTTCACAAAAGTTAAATGACCAGGATTCAGCAAATGAAGAGGGACCTGGGTTTACAAAAGCCTGGCTGAATGTCGTATGTGTGTGTGTGTGTGTGTGTGTGTGTGTAGATGTGAGAGTTGAAATCTCAGTTATTAGTCAATGCATTCTGTCAATGCAATCCCACTTCAACATTAACAACAGGAAGTAGCAAAAACCTGTTCCAGTTAGAATAAGATACAACAGATTGACCAGCAGACATTGCCCACCGAAGCCTGAACTCTGTTTACAGTAGATAAACCTCGCCTTTTCCATTCACCACCTCAGACCACTGCTATTACACAGAACGTTACCAAATAAAAGGACTGGAAAGCGTAGCGGCTAAATATATGTCAGGGGTACCACAACAGTGGAAGAATATGTAAAATATCAAAGCAGACTGAGACATCGTCCTGTCTTGGGTTCATATAATAACTATGGGAAACAGCAATGGAAAGAGGCTCAGTCTTCCGTTCTGTGTTTATCCATAGTTCTGTTAATAACGTAGAGAAAGGAATGGCAGAGAAGAAAGAGGGAGTGAAGGGAAGAGGAAATCTGCATCCAAATTATTATTCAAATTGACCTCCGTGTTAACGAGTGCTTGTTCATGGAATGGCAAGATAACGGCCAATCCCAGCAATCATGCAATTACCTAAAATCATGCCTGCACCCTCACCTCCCCCAGCCTCCGCCCTCACCTCCCCCAGCCTCCGCCCTCACCTCCCCCAGCCTCCGCCCTCACCTCCCCCAGCCTCCGCCCTCGCCTCCCCCAGCCTCCGCCCTCACCTCCACCCAGCCACACAGAGGCCCCTGGGTAATTGTAAGGAGGCGGTACATTCACTGTGAGTTAAAGGCCCGGGCTACGCTATTGATCGATTACCGACACACGACAGCCTCATTCATATTTCTCCCGGCCAATGACGCACAGCAGAGCATCACGATCAGGTCAGGGGGAAAGGTCGAACTGCAGACGGGGTCGGGAACAGGCCGGGTTTCTCACGCCACATCTCTTCCACCGCTGGGCACGATTTGGACTGAATTCCGGTGAATGATGAGTCGTGTCCTGGAGGTCCGTCATTTGCGGTCTCCCGAGGCGGGCGTGTCATTCAGGTCTACTGCCACCGTGGTTTTTGGTTTAGCTTCTCTGTCCCTAGTTGGAAATGTGACAGCAGTCCAGAAAAATATGACAGTGGGTCACAAGGTTTGACCAGCCTCTTACCCAGCTTCTCGCCTCACCTTCCTTGGGTTCACAAGGTTTGTTTAATCGATTTGCGGGCAAGAAAAGGGCAGTTACTACAGATGTGTTATGTACTGTATAAGTGGGCTGTGCTATCTTAGCATAGTGTAATGTAGTATTGTAGTGGAGTAATGTAGTGGAGCAATGTAATATTGCAGTGAAGTAATGCAGTCTAGTAATGTAGAACTATAGTGTTTTATAGTGTATTGTAGTCTAGTAATTTAGTGTAATGTAGTATTGTATAGTACAGTAATATTGTTCAATGTGGAAGTCTAGTTTAATGTTCTATACAGTACCACAAACACTTGGTTTTAAGGCAAGTTAGGGGTAAATACAGATTAAGATTGAGATTGAGATGCAATTGTTTGCAGTTGATCTGTCAGATCAGCCAATCTTCAGACAATGGAGATCTTATCTGTGTTCTCTTAGACTTCAAAATGCCGAAGTTGGAGAGATCTCTTAGCCCCTCCAGTGTTTCTAACATCCATTAAGCCTGAGGAAGAATCCCAAATGGCACCCCAGTATTATCAATATGGTGCACTCATTTTGACCACTGGCCAGAGGTAGGGCACTTTATCGTGACGAGGGTGTAATTCGGGCCGGGACCCACTGAATTAATCTAATTTCTCTGTGGCCTCCTCACCAACGAGCGTTGTCCAGAATGCCTCGGAGTGATTCTCAAAAAGCGCCCTTAATCCCTTACAGCGCCCTACTTTTGACCCCTTGTCCGAAAGGTCAAGGTCTCTGCGTGGCTGCTCGTTTTGGATCCCAAGCCTTTAAAATCATGAGCTGGGCCACGGTTAGCAGCCGGAGACCATTTACAATCAGGGAGGATGACATTAAATAAATGATAATGCGAGAAATGAACCACCCTATAAATATAAGTGTCTCTGCAGGTGTCCCCCACATGCAGTTCCTCTGATGGATGTGCAGAATAAACCATTGCCCTCTATCTAAACTACCCACTATCACTTCTATCACGCTGTCCCTGGGCTCGATGCAGGGGTGTGTGTGTGTGTGTGTGAACATATATATAATGTATCTCTGGAGGTTTGTGTGGCGTGTCAAGCGATGAGGCCGTTACGTAGTCATCTGTTAGATCGTAATGGGCTCTATCCCTGATGGAAGCCATTTGTTTTGGCCACCACGGACGTGTATACAGATCCACAGCCGTCAAAGTACAACACAATTAAAGACAATTACTTCAAAGTATTTATAGTTCATAAATAGTGGAGGACGATATTTTTGGTTCTTGTTTAAACTACAGTGGAACACCATTAACACGCCACATTGGAATGGATTTGATTATGCTGCAGAAGCCGCAGATGGCAAATGGAAATAAATCATATTTTGCCAAAAAAGCTAATTAGAACATGATTTTTCTCATTGCATACAAGAGACCAACATAGATATTTCCCCCATTAAATCGAACTAAAAATAGATGTAAAGCAATATTTACAGCAATGTACGTTCCGTGTGTCACAAAACCTGAAAACAGTTTCAGAGGTTGAACTGACAACATTCCACTCATTCTCTGATGACACCATTGACTTCCAACCCCCCCCCCCGCCCCCCCAATCCACAAAGCTGTGTTCCACAGGAGACCTGGTCCTTAGTTCAAGTGAAGGACCTTGTTCTTATTTCCGATGGCTGTGACCCTATTCTCTGATGATGTCTCAGCAGGAGCAGAGCCATGCGAAAACAGGTCAAGTTTATATTTCACACCAACGCACAACGGACAAAAGTGAACACGTGGGGAACAAGACAAATATAAACCGTGTTTGGATTTTCGTCATTTCCCACCCCCCGTTCCGCCTCCTCTTGGTCTCTCCCTATCTGCTGACTACGCAAGGACAATCAACAAATCTAAGGACGAATATAAACCTTTAGATTTTTTTTCCCCAGCACTATACTTAGACACCCAGAGGTTTTGAAGAAACAAGAAACAAAATGACTGTTCAGGCCTAAAGCATGGGCCCTGGTTAAAGTACAGAAGATCATAGGGAATAGGGGGAATGCAATACTCTGACAAAGTCTGTGACTCCCTGGGTAGCTGTCAATATGCAGTAGCAATTTTTGCTTTGGATGAAACCAGAGACAATAATCGATAGAATAAACTCTATTACAACAATAGTCACAAAATACAATGGCTGCAAAAACAGCGTTTTGAGAACTGATAATGCTAGATATGCCCTTCAATGTGTAAACCGTGGGGAATTAAGTTCTTAAATGTGTTTTATGTTGTGTGTTGCAATATGAAACTGTAGGAGCTGTTAAAATGGCCTGGTCTCCTTGAAACCTTTATTTTTAATCTCTGTGAGACTGAAACCTGGTAAATACTATAGTATATAATATATGATCTATCTTTGAGAGATCATATATAAATATATTCAATGTGGGACTTAACTGTAGCGGAAATTCTAATGAAAACTAAATTTCCAGCCTGCAGATAGGAGTTTTGTAAGTGGATTGTGGTGTTTTGGCCGTGCGGTTTCAGTGATTACAGGGTGACATCCACAGCTGCTGTTAGCAGACGTTGCTTAATCTGCAGTAAAAATCCTGTTGTTTAATCAGAGGAAGATTGAGAGGGAATGTCAAGACTTTTGTCCCCTCGCGGGTGGGGGCGGGTGGGGGCGGGTGGGGTGTGAGTGGGGCGGGTGGATGGGCGGGTGGGGGCGGGTGGGGTGTGTGTGGGGCGGGTGGATGGGCGGGTGGGGGCGGGTGGGGGCGGGTGGGGTGAAATAGGTAACACAAAACCGTACACAAACACCGTACCCAAACACAATCTGAACATCGGCAGACACAAGCGGCCACTTTGCTCTACCACAGCTATAACAACACATGACCTGGGTTACAGCCTTGCAGGACAGACAGACGCCACAGCTAATTTCGGACTTGCGGAGTTCGGACGCAGGAGGACGCTGCGCATAACGTCTGTCCTCGGGCCACCTATCTCCGGCTGGAGGCGTGACGCTGCGTCCTCCTCCTGGACTGACAGGGTGTCGCTACCCAGCTCGGGGTCTGTGGCTGCGGGCCAAATGGCTCCCCGTAGGCAGGGCTCAAAAGTAAGGTGCTACGCAGAACATGGGGTGCCATTTGGGACGCCTGACATCGCCGAAGAGAATCTCCTGGCGCCTGCAGAGGTGTGCGTGCATGTTTGGTTGTGTGTATGCGTGCATGTGTGTGTGTGGGTGTGTGTTATCGTATCAGAGAGAGATTACCATTCTCACTGCCTCTCAGTGACTTGCTGCTTCGCACTTCACTGTGAGCAGGACAGCCATCTCCTATCTCACACACAACAGCTTCCCCTGAAATACTGTTCCACTTAAGTACTCCTTCATTCGAATATGCTGTAAACAAACTCACTTACTTCCAATGTCTGTCTGAATGCAGCCTACCCGTCCACTTTGTTAAAGCTAGGTGCATTTATGTGTATTTCTTTCCACAAAAGTTTTTTCCCAGTCTACATTTTCTCTCTGAAAACCAATTGTTAGGTTTAGACGCGCACCCCCCCCCCCCCCCCCCCCCCCCCCCCCCCGCGTCTCTCTCAGGAGAACAGAAAATTGTTATGAACTTAAGACCTAAAAATGTTCCCCTCCAATATGACTGTTTTCTCACACTATGGGAACAATAAGTGCCCTGACTTACGCTGGGGTTACTTTATGCACTTTGTTTATAGAGCAGAACTGTATTTCTAACAGCTAATCCACTACATCAGGCTGCTACCCTCAAAGAAAAACAATTATCAAACGTTTCTCTATTTCTAAATCCTCACGCACCCCTACATGTCCTGAAAGTGATCCATCCATTGCTAGGCTGTCAGCAGGGTTGGGTAGGTTAGATGTAATCCGTATCCGTCACAGTTACCTGTCCACATTTGTAATCAGTAACGTAACTTTTTGATTACTCAAACTCAGTTACGTAATCGGATTACTTAGAATTACCTTGAGATTACTTTCATTTTAATAGGCATTAGAAAACACGTTTGCAATCGTGAACACCCGCACACAAATACATTTTACTAGCGCGAACGTAACCTGCGATTATTAGGGCTACCAGCGATGGGTTTTCAAAACGAAAACGAAATAAATATGCTGTGACTATACACCTGCACTCCTAGCTTAAAGTCAAAGTCCTCAGCAGCCAATGCTAACCAATGAACGCAAATGTCTGAGATGCAAAGCAGGCAGAATCACATGGCCTATACCTGTATGGACGGAGTTGAGTTGGCTACATCAAATGCAATCATCCTTTGGCAGAAGTGCTTCCTGACACACCTTTTGTCCTCAAATATCTTGATAAATTCCATATAATGTTTTATTTTGAAGGCAGCGTCGTGTAAGAGCTATCTAACAAATATTTGCCTAGTTGTTCAGTGCAACTCTTGCTGGCATTGTTCGGTGCATTTGACAATAAACTTATCGCTTATCGCGAACGAGTGACTCGGTCCGTTTTATCATTCAATTGAAAGGTTGTTTCGTTCATTTGAACGGCTGCCAGCGGAGTTCCACCCCAACCGCTGGCTTCCAGCTCAGTAGCCTACTCTCAGTACAGCAGCTGTTACTTTGACGTTCTCAAAGAAAAGTTGATCTAGAAAGTAACATTGTAAATGCATGTTTGCAACAGATAAATGGACGCATAGCCTACAGTAAATATTATAGTATTTGATTTTTGATTGCAATGATAGATAAATCAGTGATAAATCATAGAGTAAAACAAGCGTTTGCTTAAGTAGAGAAGACATGTAAACGGCATTATGATGATGAGCATTCGTCCAAATGAACGAAATGACTCGAAAGAATCGAACGTTTTACTAAACAACTCGACAAGATCCGAGTCAGTAGAAAGAGTCACTACAACTGAGGCGCGCAACTGTTATTTTCATTCAAAACATTTAAAACAAAATCAAGCATGCAACGTTTCGTAATTATTTCTCGCACCTAATCTTTTTCAATTGAAGTAATCCAAAAGTAGTCATACATATTTTAGTTGGTAACGTAACAGATTACAGTTATAGATTTTGTAATCCGTTGCGGATTACTTGTAATCCGGTACTCCCCAACTCTGGCTGTCAGGCACTATCATTCCGAATGGGTTTAGGGGTCTACACTCCTCCTACCCAGGGCTTCTCAGTGCCACGACAAACCAAGTTGGTTGAAACAAGGTTGACTCAGTGAAATTAGCTGAGTTAGCATCACTCGATAGTGCTATGCATTAGCAGTCAATCCAGTGGGGACAGGAAGCTATGGTGAGCTTGGATTGGTCAACGTGAAAGCCAGGTTGCAAAGTATTTGCATGATGTTACTTTGGCCCTGGCCTGTTAACGTTCTCACGCCATTTTCGTCCAACCGCCCTGTGCTTACTTTGCTTTACCTTTACCCAAAAGGAAGACGGCTGTTTCACTGCCCCCAAGATGAGCAGTGGATTCCTTTCACTATTTCCATTCTAATCCCTCTCTTCCTTCTCTCCGTTCTGCACATCCCTGTCTTCCCCTCCCAGAACTCACTCCTTCCTTTCCTCCATGTTGCCTCGGTCCTTCCCTGTCTCTCAGTTTCCTAGACAGGGTCATTTGTTGACCTCAGGGTCCTGTCCTCCTAGAAAGGCTCATTCGGTGACCTCAGGGTCCTGTCCTCCTAGAAAGGCTCATTCGGTGACCTCCGCGTTTGGGCCTCCTATAGATGGTCATCACAACACAGCTTCATTATCACGCCTCCACCTATGTCCTCTGCTATTACCCAGGGGCCTTTGGGTGGCAGACTGGACCTCTGACCACTGCAGGCCCAGACAAAAACCTGTTCAAGGAAACTTTAACTAGCTCTGGTTTTGTGTGTGTGTGTGTGTGTGTGTGTGTGTGCGTGAACATCTAGAGCAGTTTTAACTATTGCTGAGCCTTGGGTCTCAAATAAATTGTTAGGCTCTCATGATACGACTCTTTCTCTCTTTCTCTCTCAGACAATCACAGATCCTTCCTGTCTGTCTAGGTCTTTACAGATATATCCTTTCAGACACAAAACAAGGCCTGACCCCATGGCATTGCTGAGTGAAATTGAAGTTACTGGCTGCACTGATGTATTTTAGTAGGTGTGCTCCAAGCCATTCTCATTGGAAGTAGTAAGAAAATACAGAAATATAATCTGTTTGAAAAGCAAAATGCTCTGTAAACAGACTGCCATGACAGTTACCGTAGGAACACATCTGATGCACAGTTGGAGAGCATTTTGTCAGCTGTGCAAAAAAGAAATCAAGGGCACCTTTAGGATTCTATCTTTTTACGTGTTTTTGTTATGATTCAGGTCCTTCTGTCCTTTCAAGGAGGCAATCCTTTTTGAAACCCTCCCAAAGGAGACACATTAAAAGGAACGTATTGTCTGTGTCTCAAATGGCACCCTTTTGCCACTATAGCTCACATTGGATCAGGGCTTGAGTCAAATGTAGGGCACGAGATGGGGAAAATGATGACGTTTGGGGCGCACCTACTGATCTGGTTACAGAGGCAACAGCAAACAGTCAAGTTTAAGTCAGGACAGAACAGAAGCACTCTACTCTGTAAGAAGAAGTGACAGAGTTCTCTTCCGTTCAGAACTCAAGTGCAATGGCGTCCTGTTCATGTCAGAATTCAGAAGTGAGGGCATAGTTCTCTGTTCTGAACTCTGAGGTTAGAGCATTCTGTTCTGAACTCTCAGGTTAGAGCATTCTGTTCTGAACTCTGAGGTTAGAGCATTCTGTTCTGAACTCTCAGGTTAGAGCATTCTGTTCTGAACTCTGAGGTTAGAGCATTCTGTTCTGAACTCTCAGGTTAGAGCATTCTGTTCTGAACTCTGAGGTTAGAGCATTCTGTTCTGAACTCTCTGATATTCTGCTGGTGTTTGGTAGTCACCTGACATTCTGCTGGTGTTTGGTTGTCTTTGACACATCTACCACCTGGAGAGTCTCCATGACCTGTTGGTCTGCTGTTACTTTTTTCCTTGGCCATTTAAGATGTTTCAGTTGTGGTGGTCATTTTTGGTCTATCTGATTAAGGTCCTTTTGATTTTAACACACTTAAAACCAACTGATGTCTCTGATCTATTTATTTTGGCCATATTGGCCAGCTTGACCCTGAACTAACACTGCTTTGTTACCCATAACGTCAGACCTGAGCAACAGACTTCAGATGCAAATGTCAATCAAAACAAGACATTGACAGCACAACTGCGCACATGCTAGTGATGTAAACAAAAACAACTGCCTAATAAAATACAGATTTGGGGCCAACTGTGCGAAAACATTTCATTCCCTAAAATGTGTGACAATGTACACAATGAATTGTAAATCGTGTACAGATTTTAAAAAACTTTAAATTCTGCAGTTTATATAGTCACTGTAGACTTTAAAATAAAAAATTATGGATTACCGAGCTCAAAAACAAATACTTTCCGAGTTCCCTATACGGAGGCAACAGAACCGGTGGTGCTGCCTCTGTTAATTCTTCCCATCTAATTAAGGACATATTTAGTCCCTGGGCTCCAGGTGGGTGTAATTTATTACCAGGTAGAAGAGAAAAGCAGCTGTGTTTTGGACTGTCTAGAACTTTACTGAACAGTGAGGCCTTTTGCTAGAGAAAATATCTCAGCATTTCACGTAATAAATACAGCAGGTTTAGTCCAGCAATAATACTATTGATGTGGAATCCTCAACATTTCACTTGACCCCATTTCTGAGTGCGGGCCTCAACCATCACCCCCACATTCCATTAGTACCCTATAATAACATGTACGCTACCTAGTCATCAACCTCAGTAAATGCGGTGGTTGGAGAAAAACAAATGCCAGAGTCCTTAAATACTGTAAAAACAATCCCTTTCTCCCTGATCCCTCCTTATCCATCTCCCAACCTGCTTTTCATGATGAACAGATCAGGGTTAACTAGAACCTGAAAACCTTCTAGAATCTATGAAGACCAAAGCTAACGCACTCTTTCCTGATTCTCACATTTCATTGAAAAGTGGGAGAAAACATTTATATACCCAGCAATTGTCCTGCCAACTAACCAACCAGACAGACAGATATCAATAGATGTCCCAAGAGAAAGATGTAGTGGCATGAACAGTCACAGCATTAAATACTTTTAAGGAAAAGAGAAAGAACAAATTTCATATTTAGTCTGGTAGAAAGCAGGATGAACTTCCAGCCAACTGGTCAGCCGCCAAACCAGCCAACAAATCAGGCAGACAGACCAGCAAACCAGCCAGCCAAAAAACCCACCAGCCAGACTAGCCAGATCAGCCAGCCAACAAACCAGCCAGCCAGACCAGTTAGATCAGCCAGCCAGACCAGCCAGCCAGGCACAGCAGGAAAACATCCATTCTGTCTTACCTCCTGCTATCTCATTAATGTCCTCAGCCCCTCCAGCGTTCTTAAGTCTCTGAGACAATGTGCCCTCACCCTCGCTCCCTCCATCCAGGTCTTCAGCTGTGGCACAGAGAGAAGAAAGGACATCCGTTTATTCCGGTCACACCTAACTGTTCATTAAATACACGCAGGCAATCTGCCCTTTTCTCGTTCTCTCCTACCCTGTCTCAACTTGGACACAGTGGTGAGACCAAGAGACAAATTGCCACCGAGGCAGCCTAACGGAAACGACCGAGGCAGCCTAACGGAAACGACCGAGGCAGCCTAACGGAAACGACCGAGGCAGCCTAACGGAAACGACCGAGGCAGCCTAAGGGAAACGACCGAGGCAGCCTAACGGAAACGACCGAGGCAGCCTAACGGAAACGACCGAGGCAGCCTAACGGAAACGACCGAGGCAGCCAGGCCTCTTGGCCTGTAAGATTTTCCTAACGGAAACGACCGTAGAGCGTCCTGCAAAACTTTGGATGCAGAAGCAATTTTATAGAAGAGAGGGATGTTATTAAATGTATTCTGTCTGAGACTTGTTGCATAAATGATTGTTCAATACTAGTGAATGAGTTGATAAAAGCCCACCCACCAGAATATAACTCAGCAGTGGCCTTACAGCAAGATCACTATCCTTTAACAACGAGCCACGCGTCAGTTATGGTCCAATTACAATCGTTGTACAGAAGCCGTGCTGTAGTTAAACAACAACCACACGGCCAAAACGTCCACATACCTGAGTACTTCCCTCGCAGTGCTCTGCTTTGCTGGTCACCGTTCACAGCTATAACTTTGACGTAGTACTCCCTCATGGCATCAAAGTCGTTTATGACCACTTTATTTTCCCCTTTTGAAACGCGCAATTGCTTCTCCTCTTCACCTGTTGAAGACGGACAGGGAAAACAGGTTAAGGACCTAGGCTGCGTCCTGTTTTACTGGAAACCCTGTTGTTTGACATCTAATAAAACGCAGGCAACACTATTTTGAGAGTGCCAAAAAGTAATTGTTCAAAGGGAATAGGATTCAGACCAAACATTTCCCATTTAAGTTTTCCAGGGGTATCAATGTCAGATGTTTGTGTGAAGAAGTTCACAATCAGGATTTTTGGGTTGGAAAATCTGTCTGTGTGTGTGTGTGTGTGTGTGTGCTTGTGTGTGTGTGGTTTTGAGCGGACACACTTAGGGTTGCAAAATTCTGCTAATCGTATCTTTCTGCCGTGCGGCTCTACTCATAAAATAAATTGACTATGAATACAAATGCAAACATATCTGACAATCCAGTTGAGCTTGCTGTGATTTATTTTTTGAAACTGAGACACTTTGCCATCAGTCACAATATGTTGGAAAATTTTGTCAACCCCAAATCAAGACAGAGCAGAATTATTTCAGTTCCATTCAGTCGGATGACCATCTAAGTAAACCAAGATAAACCACTTTGAACATATTATTCCAGATGCGGTTTTTAAATCTGGGCCTATTGAACACAATAATACTAACAGGACACAAACTGTTATGTGACTGATAATTTATGGAATGTTTTTGTAGGAGTTGATAAGGTTTTCATATGGGCAAATCAAGTGTGACATTTTAAAGTGGAAATTACAAACTCCAGAAGCTATTCTAGACTTTGAATACACTCGTTTGTATTTTGTGCTGTGCAGGGAAATTCCAACATCTGTAGGCTTGATGTACATTTTATAGAGATTTTGTTTTCCATTTGATTAGCCAAACATCATTTCCTTCAACTGTCTGCTTTTTAAATCTTGTGACCAAGTGAAGCAGTAGCTTTCCATAATTTAAGATTCATGCATTAACAGTAGGCATTCACTTAATTTTTTTTAAACGTTTTGAATGACATGAAAAGAAAATCACCACACAACAAAGGAGTCAAAAAAAAGAAACTCTAAAAGAAAACATCTCTAAAATAAAAAGACTACCCAAAAGACCTTGGGTCTTCACCCCCCCCCCCCAGACGAGAAGGGTCATACAGGACTACCGGTATCAATGCCTTGAAGTAGATTTGGGGGGGGGGGGGTGAAAAACAAAACAACCAACATTAGATATATTTACAATAAGTCTAGAATAGAGAAACTGAAGTTTGTGTGGCTCAAGCTGCTCTGCACACGTCTCCTCTGCCCCTCTGAATCTCTCCTCCCCTTTCATCTTGCCTCTCTCCTCTCCCATCATGTCCTCTTGTCCACCTCGCCTCTCCTCAAACACACAGCTCCACATTTAGTTCCCTCAGCAGTAAAACAGCTCAGGCCCGAGTTCACATTATTGACCAATTAGGTTGATTTAAATCCTACAGGGCTGACTGATCAATAGGAAGAAGTCTAACCATGCTTAATCAGCAGTACTTTCAAAAGAGAACTCAGGAGAAGAATGGCCTGCATGTGTTAAACGAGCAGAGAGAGACGGAAAACGTGTGGAATGAGAGAGGAAGAGGGAGAACAGGAAAGAGAAGGAGAGGAGGAAGAGAGAAAAAATATGGACAGATGAAAAGAGCAATAAAGAGAGAGATAAAGAGAGCGAGATGGAGGGAGATTTAGTAGCATGGACCTAGAATCTAGTGGTGATGACACTGCATATAACAGTTTATGCTGTAGCACAGCACGCCATACAGAAATAAATGCATTCACACCATATTTTCACAATGCATTTCATGAACAATAAAGGCCATTCTTAATTCTGCATTTAAAAAAAATTTAATGCAGTTGGAAATGTCAGTAAATATAGAATTAGTCAAACGGCTGTTTCACAAAGCGTTCAAGATCAGCGAAGATCCCGCTTTCAACTGAGGGGCACCGAAGTCCTGATCGACTAAAAGCAGCGTTCACATCGTAACCAGTGCATCGCAGATTCACCGGGAGTTAGCCCACTTCCCCAGGCCCCTACGTGCTCCCACAAGGCCTTAATGATGTCTGTGTTTGCCCGGGCACAGCTGCACTGGATGGGTGGTCCCACTTCCAGGCGCTGTGATAAGCAGTGGGCACTGAGCAAGCTGAGGGCCTATTATCTGTCCCAGGGGGAAAACCAACGACGGACAGGACGCCCTGCGGGGCCCTCACCCGGGGGGGCCTTTCACACATGACAACCACCAGCGCCGGGAGCACAGACAGGTGTGGGGGGGCAAATATGCTGGGCAGACAAGCACACTGGTAGAAAAACAGGCAGAGAGACAGGCAGTGAGAAAGAGAGACAGGCAGTGAGACAGGCAGAGAGACAGGCAGTGAGGCAGAGAGACAGGCAGTGAGGCAGTGAGGCAGAGAGACAGGCAGTGAGACAGGCAGAGAGACAGGCTGTGAGGCATAGAGACATGTAGCGAGACAGGCAGTGAGGCAGAGAGACGGGCAGTGAGACAGAGACGGGCAGTGAGACAGGCAGGGAGGCAGAGAGACAGACAGTGAGATACACTGTGAGGCAGAGAGGCAGGCAGAGAGGCAGAGAGAAACATTGTGAGGCAGTAAGACAGGCAGAGAGACAGGCTGTGAGCCAGAGAGGCAGACAGAGGGACAGGCTGTGAGGCAGAGAGACACATTGTGAGGCAGAGAGACAGGCAGAGAGACACACTGTGAGGCAGAGAGGCACGCAGAGAGACGCTGTGAGGCCGAGAGGCAGGCAGAGGGACAGGCAGTAAGGCAGAGAGACAGGCAGACAGACGGGCTGTGAGGGAGAGGCAGGCAGTGATACAGAGAGACACACTGTGAGGCAGAGAGACAGAGAGTGAGATACACTGTGAGGCAGAGAGGCAGGCAGAGAGGCAGAGAGAAACATTGTGAGGCAGTAAGACAGGCAGAGAGACAGGCTGTGAGCCAGAGAGGCAGGCAGAGGGACAGGCTGTGAGGCAGAGAGACACATTGTGAGGCAGAGAGACAGGCAGAGAGACACACTGTGAGACAGAGAGGCAGGCAGAGGAACAGGCAGTGAGGCAGAGAAACAGGCAGAAAGACGGACTGTGAGGGAGAGAGGCAGCCAGTGAGGCAGAGAGACACTGTGAGGCAGAGAGGCAAGCAGAGAGACACATTGTGAGGCAGACAGGCAGGCAGAGAGACAAGCAGAGAGACAGTGAGGGAGGGAGCCACAAAGGCAGACTGCTGAGTGTTTCTGGCCCCAGTTCAGTAGAGATGTGAGACAGTCCCCTACCCAGCTGGGCCTGATGAAACACCAGGGCCTGTTGCTGTGTGGTCTGTGGGGACTTGGCCATCCGTCGCAGGGAAACACAGCGTGCAAGTGCAGCGCAATACCTTAGCTAGTGCACTGCTTTTGACCAAAGCTGTAGCGGTCCGGGTCAAAATGAGTGCACTGCAAAGTGAATAGTGTGCCATTTGAACCAGACGGAGGGCTGAACAGGAGACCAGGCAGGCTGATGCACTGTAAACCAAAAACATCAGCCGTCCTTGTCCAACCCTAACACCACTAATTAGCCAAACAGAAAGCATCGGCTGCCTCTGAGTTGGAACATTGGGGAGCATTTCATCTGGAGTGGATTTGTGCAACAATGTCAATCCCTCCGCTCTCTTTTTGAAGTACTGAATAGAGTTATTATTATTTTTACAGCAGCATTTATATTAAATGGGTTTCAAATGTGAAGAGTGATTTTCAAACTTTACATGTGTTTCATGTGAACAGCATCATTCAAAAATATGTTAATTGCACAGTAGAAAACTAAATCAAGTACATTTGCATAATAACATTCTGATGTAATAGTGTTTTGTAGGTTTTTGCAAGCAAATATAAGAAACATAATTTCCCTGTGACAAAAGATAGTATCAGAAAATATACAAGCACAGGAGTGAAAATAAGGCTACAATTAAAAATAGCTATTTAGTTTTTATTTATCATATGCCTGAACAGGGCAATGACAGTTATCTCATCTTTTAGGTGTAAAAACTTCAATGAATCAGGACAGATTGCTGTGATGTCTCTAAATAAAGGCTGAGCATCTCTTTAAGACAGAGAGAGGACTAGAGAGGTTGAATGGTGTTGAATATAATCAATAATAATCAGAAAGGTTTTTTATCTGGCAACGATGAGGGTCGGGGATTAGTCTGTGAGAAAACTCAGACTGTCCTTACAGACAGCCAACCAGGATAAATATGGTAAATATTACTCTCAACCTCTTAAAGACAGCCAACCAGGATAAATATGGTAAATATTACTCTCGACCTCTTAAAGACAGCCAACCAGGATAAATATGGTAAATATTACTCTCAACCTCTTAAAGACAGCCAACCAGGATAAATATGGTAAATATTACTCTCAACCTCTTAAAGACAGCCAACCAGGATAAATATGGTAAATATTACTCTCGACCTCTTAAAGACAGCCAACCAGGATTAATATGGTAAATATTACTCTCAACCTCTTAAAGACAGCCAACCAGGATAAATATGGTAAATATTACTCTCAACCTCTTAAAGACAGCCAACCAGGATAAATATGGTAAATATTACTCTCGACCTCTTAAAGACAGCCAACCAGGATAAATATGGTAAATATTACTCTCGACCTCTTAAAGACAGCCAACCAGGATAAATATGGTAAATATTACCCCCGACCTCTTAAAGACAGCCAACCAGAGTAAATATGGTAAATATTACCCCCGACCTCTTAAAGACAGCCAACCAGAGTAAATATGGTAAATATTACCCCCGACCTCTTAAAGACAGCCAACCAGGGTAAATATGGTAAATATTACCCCCGACCTCTTAAAGACACCCAACCAGGGTAAATATGGTAAATATTACACCCCCCACGACCTCTTAAAGACAGCCAACCAGGATAAATATAGTAAATATTACCCCCAAACTCCTTTTGTCTCAAGCCAGTTCCAGGACCAGGTCCAGTGGTTGATTATTAACACAGGAGTTGTTAGCACAGATGGGGCAACCCAGCTGGATTCAAGATAACACAATCCTTTTTTCTCAGAGCATATCTTCTTTTATCCACGGGCCGCATTCAGGGGAACGCTGGTGATCCAGGCTATTTCTGTTTTGCTTCATCTCTGTGTTCCCTAATGGCCATTCTCTCAAAGGAAAAGGCTCTCGGATGATCCTTTAAGGCCTTCATTTTCTAACCTGGCCCTCAAAACCAGTTTGGCTGCTTTTTTAATTGTTCCCCTCTAAACAAGAACTGATTAATAGACTGGAGACACCCGGTGGTTGCAATTAATTACTGGGTCCTATAGTTAGAGAACATGCCACAAAGCTCACAGAGTAACAAACCTGCTCCAGGGCGCCTTAAAAGATATTTTCTAAAACACCCTCCAATATCCTTTTCTTTTTAGAGTGTAGAACACATAGAGTATGGAAAACAGCCTAATACTGTAAAGGTACATTTTACTGCACATATTGTATGGGAACCAGGCAAATAGTGTTTTTGTGCTTTTAACTAACATTTTCCATTTACTAATTTAGAATGCATTCTCATCAAGAGCCACACAGCATTTATCTTAAGTCAAATAAGACAACCCCATATTTAAATTGTATTATGTAAATTTCGTTTCAATGACGTTAATATGAACTACACGTTCTACCCGTGCATTGACACTTTTGCATTATTTGTGCACATTTTACCATGTGGGTGCTGAGAAAATGTTTCATTTTTAAAACACATGTGTTACTATTCTATTCCATGGGTTGGCAGAGACATTTTAGTATATAAAAATGAATATCATGCAATTCCACTCTTTTTTTTGCCATGGACCGCACAGTTTTAAAATGTTCTAGTCAGTTAGCCATAGGGCATAGAGAAAATAGGTTTCATTTGAAGCATTTTCTGCAATTCTCATTATTTTACAATGGGGTGGAAAGAAATATTAGCAGTTTTTAATGTGACATCTCAGTGAGAGTGACTAAAAGAAACAACGAGTGTGTCACGCTTATTAAGTTATTAAACTGATTTCTAACATGGGCTAGAGACACAGTAACTGAAAAACATAGTATTCTATTTTTTAAAAGTAAGTTTTGGCCACCTAAGTTCTATAATATAAATAAAGTAATAATTAAACATTTTAAAATTAAATAAACCCGTGGCCCTTGAAGGTTCCAGTTGCCCAATCCCTGTTGAATTCTGTAGATCCATCATAACAACAAAAAGACAACAGAAGAAGAAGCTCACCTGGTTCACTGTTGTACAGAACGGTATAGCTGTCAAAGTCTCCCTTCGGCTCTTTCCAGGACACATGCAATTTGCTCGGACCGAGCACTCTAAAACGCAATCTGCGTGGCGCTGCGACTGAAAGCAAAGAACAAATGATCATTAAAACGGAGTTAGTCAGTAGAGGTTTGTATTAATAGTGAATTTTGAACAAAATCCCCGGCAGATGTTAGTGTGGCTAGAGAAGGGTTAATCACACAGTTCCAAATGGCACCCTTTCCCCTATAAAGTGCACTACTTTTGAACAGAGCGGGTCCTTCTCTAAAGCAGTGCACTATGGAGTCTATAGTGATTAGGGTGCTGTTTGGGATGACGGCGAAGAGACGTCAAAAAAAAAATAAGAAAATCAATTCGGCGATGAGATCATAACATTTTGGAAAACGAAAGGGATCCTGGCAGACAGACATATTCTCTTGCTCGTTCAGCCACGCTCAGCCACACCATGAGGGACCACTGGATCTCGACTGATACGATGACATGAACACTTCCCATCAGAAAGACAGGCGCCACAGACTCATAACGTCATCAGAGGTTTTATTAATATGTCTCCCAGACGACGGGGAATCAATGGAAAAGCAGCGTGAAGCGTTGCACGCCGTCCCAATGGAAAGTATCAGCCGTGGGAAGTCCTCAGGGGCTAATACTGCTACAGCTCAGCTCCAGCTTGATATTCATGCAGTCCGACATGTCTATATGCAGGCCACTGTGAGAAAGAGAATGTGACTTGATCCCAGCTATAGGTTTAGACACACAATCAGACGGATGGACAGGACAGTATTATTGAAAGATAATACCATCTAAGATGAATAGTCTTTCCACCCACACTGTGGTGGGCGGACACCAGTTTTAACCATTCCATCTACATACTACTAAGTTAGTTAGAAACTATTCACCAGAACCTCACTACTGCATTCCTACGGCAACCAACAAACACTGGTGCTGGTTCCCCCCATAGCAAGGAGCAGAATGGTACCCATGTAATCTTTACATGCCGATACTCTACTTGGGATGAATAGGGTTGCAAAACCTTCTGGGAAATTTCAGTAAATTCCAAGATTTTCTGAATTTCCTGGTTGGAGGATTCTGGATTTCATGCTTATTCCCGACTCATTCCAACCAGGATATTGAAAAAAAACAGGGAACTCTATGAATGTTCTAGGAATTTTGAAACACGTATAATGACTTTGTTATGTACTATAGAGGGACTTGAAGCTGGTTATTAGCAAGACTATTGGCATGTAAAGTTATATACAATCTGGCACAAGCAATAAACACATTTTCAAGCATAGAGGGAAACTATTAGGTCGCAGAAGTCAATGTAGATGAACTTGTTAACAAACCTGATTGGAAATCATCTGTGATTTGTTTCTGTGGTGACTAAATATCTCCTGAAATTCCAGTCCGTAACTTAAACACAGGCCTAGACCTGCAGGGCGTGATCTAAACATGTGTTTTAAAGGCAGACACGTGACACCTGAATGAATGGCGTGATCACATCTATAGTCTAAACCACTCACCTGGAAACAAGGAATCAATTAATGAACTGATTAATAAAAGAACACCTGAGATTTGTCTGTTACCTTGTGTCCCTCATCAGAAGTAGACAACAACAAAACACTTTAAGCATCTGGCTGAGTCACTTTGAAGTTAGATGAAGGAGCACCAACAACTTGGCGTGCATCCTGAATGGCACCGCACCATGGACATATATTAGCGTGTTTCACCGGGGCTCGGAGTGGTCGGACGTCAGTTGGGACAGGTGTGGTGTGAAAGGTTCCATCCAGGCACCGTACAACACACGGTGTTTAACGTCAAATGACTCAAAGGTGGGCCTTGAATGCATGGCAGGGCATCGGCCAGCCCGGTTCAACAGTACACGACGGACGACATTGGAATGATCTAGGTAAACACTTGAAAGTACAGTCATTTTGCTTGTGAGGACGACGGCGTGAAGGATTCCTTGGGGATTGCTAGTTTGACTCCCCTAGCAGAAAAGTTGTTTAGGAGCCATTTAAGCTCCTGCGTAATTGTTATAGATGAGCAGCAAAACATTAAAAGAAATCTGAATATTGTCATTTCTGTTGCCAGCCTTTTAGATACAGTTTTATTTTGTAACAAGATACAGTACAGTATACTCTTTAGAATAACAATACCCAGCATGTTTTGTGATAGTTAACTTCCAAAATTTTTCTCTTTTGGTATCTAGGTCAACATAATTCATCTTGCTGAGGATAATGTGTTTTTTACTGTATTAAAAATACAAAATACCCGCATATTAATTGAACACCACTAGAATGTGCTGCTGATTACCCAGAGAGACCACATAAACTGCAGTCAGTGCCTGATGGGGACGATTAAAAGACATGCTGCGATCTGATTGTGATCAGATATAAGTGTAAACAGACAGGCCTGGGTAAATGCCAAGACAAGACCAGGACGAGGTTGCATGTTAGGCTTGGGTAAATGGGGTCCGGGAGGGATTTCATCAACAGGCCACGAATCTGATCGCTCCCCAGCACTTGGCAGCTGTTCACCGCGTGTTGCATTCAATTATTCCACACATGGGCAGTCAGCACACCTGTTCCCTGTTATACCCTAGACGCGCCCGCACACACCTTTCAACAATTAAGCAATTTATTAATTTAAACAATACTGGAGGTCCTGGATTAACGAAACATCCCAACCTTGCCTGGCGGCCTTCTCACTCCAGTTACAGGGGATTCACTAACTCATGTCTTACTTGTGTTACCCCATAACACTCATGCAATGGAAGAGAACGCTGTGGTTTACGCACGGCCTTGTCTCAGGGTGGTTTGCAGTTGGTTGGTGTTACATTGGCGGTACGGTGCTTGGCAAAGTGGGTGAAGATATTTATTGCCCGGTTGGCCCTATCTGGGCTCCAGACCCCCCCTGTCTCAGTCCCTAATTTTTACACAGCAATAGTTTGTGGGGTGCTAGGGTCATTCTGAATTCTGTGGTGAGGGATCGTTTTGGACCTAAGGAATGCTCCCTCCAATTTCTCCAGTGTACTGTTGAATCTTAAGAGGATCTATGCCCTTGGACCGCGACTTAGGGTTTCAGCTGGCCTGACGAAAACTAGCTGTCCTTTTCCAAAGTCCATCTGGCTGTGTCTCAAATCTAGATACTGACGGAAGACTCTGGACATAGCCAACCTTTACTTATTGACCCGCTGGTCATTGGCTGAATTATTAATGTGGCCTAAAGGAAAGTCGTGGACTCCTGTAATCTTCACCCACACAGCCAGGACAGGTCAACCCTCAGAATCTGGTTCCTCTCCAGATTGCATCGAAGGTTTCAACCCCACTAGAGAGATTTTCCTAGTCACTGTGCATCAAAATGCTGTTGCTTGCTCCTTGGGGGTTTCAGGCTGGGTAACTGTATGAGCACTTTGTGACAACTGCTGGTGCATAAAGGGTTTTATACAATACATCCAAATTAAACAGGAGATGCTTCATTGTCATTTTAGGACAGGGCTACTATCCTATGAAAGGAGTGGCTGTTCCCTTGGCAACAGCCAATTGGGATAACATACCAAATGTTCTTGTCATGAAGAATAAACATTACTTGCAGTGAAGAGGGTGTTATTTCCTGAGTCGGCATTCACTATTTCCCTATTGGGGGAAAACACAGAGAAGTTCATAGAGCGCCAGAAACATAGACTACATTTACATATTGCTTCAAATTCATTTGTAATATAATTTTATGTATCAAATGAATGTCCAGCTTAACATAAGTGGATCATATTTGGCAATAATTTGCATTATACTGTATATTTAAAATAATTTCAACCAGTAACCCAGTTATTTTTCGAACTTTGCTAAAGCCTACTGTATTTCAATGAGCAAAAGAAATTCTAGCTAATAACTGCTTCATCCGTAAAAAATACTTAAGAGATCGTAATAAATACTTAGAGATCGTAATAAATACTTAGAGATCATGACCGCATACAATAATAGTGACGGTTTAAGCGATAATCAAAATAACATTATGTTAGAACCCATTAAAACCGATTTGTTTAGAAGGAAAAGCTAAGAATGGATTTCCCCATGCCTTGTACCAGTGGAATAGATGTTTTTGACATGAATACTGTAGCATCTCTGACAATGCTGTTTTTACCAAAGAAATACAAATTCTTGTTTCTTCATAATTTATATGTTCTCAACTTTCTAAGAATTATATTATAGGCATTAGAACACCCATACATAACCTGCAAGCCAATTTAAACGGCTCCTCTCTCTCTCTCACTCTTCTTCCTCTCATCCTCTCATCCCACCCTTCTATCCTCTTTTTCTCTCCTTGCCTCTCCTCTCCTCGCCTATCCTCTCCTCTCATCTGTCTCTCCTCTCCATTCATCTAAAGACGCCTCTGTTGTGGCAGATAGCACTTACCCCAGAATCCACTGAGCCCTTTTTCACCCTCCCCTCACAGCGTGCTGCTCACCTACCTGACTAATGCCGAGCCCCGTCTCTTTTGAACATTTTACTGTAACCAACATGAATGTGGAAATCCCTGCTGAGGGTGTTTAAATATTAAGACTCCTCTTCCGCTAGTTCTTGATCACACAAATGTGTAGATGGAGACTTACACTGGGAGTACATATATTCAGTCAGAGTCGGTTGCCTAAGTAGTCCTGTCATGTAAAGACTGCCAACATGAAACCCCAGAAATGGATTCAAAATGAGCATAGGACGCTGTGGAAATAACGATGCATTATCTCCGCTCTCTGCATGGGCAATTGAGTACACAACAGCCTGCTGGTTTTTAATGAACTATTTCTAGTTGCCGTGCTTGTCTGCTTCTTTTCCTTCTCATACAATCTTGCACCAATCTAGATTTTAACATGCGCAAAGGAAACGCTTAGCTTTTTTTTCTGATTAGGCAGCTAAAATGTTATCGTATTTGGCGTACGGCATCAGGGAAAATCAATAGAATGTCATTATAACTGCTAACGACTCTGTCATTTTAAGCAGCAGCTGGGGCTTAACTAGCCAACCCTGGGCTGCACACTGAAGGGAAATATATATGTGAGTAGGTACAGAACAAAGAAGTGCCCAGACTGTCCAAATATTTTAAGGAAATTTATTATTTTGTCTACGTTTATCATAAAAAAAGAAGAGAATGCATCAGCAAAGTGGGCAAGAATAGGCTTTGTTTTAACCAACTAGATCAGCTCTGAAAAACTTCTGATCGTCAAGCTAGCTTATGTTTTCCTCTGAAAACTAGATGCCTGCTGAGTTGTATTTTTCTCACCTACATCAGATTAGAAAATAACTGATATGATTGGTTTACAGAGATCACAATTGGGCCGTCCGTGTCAATATAGCCAACGATGTGTCACAGGTTGGAGTAAAAGGTGCCCCCATACCAATTGAACCTGTTTTCCCAAATGGTATGTTGCCATATAATCCTGTTTGATATTTTAAAACATTGATACTGTGATGTGATTGATTTAATGTAGGGATACGTTTTTAAGAAACATGCTTGCATAAGTAGTCATAGAGCCATCTGTCACTGCACTAGGAGCTTTAGGTCTTTGGTGAGAATGTACCAGCTTTGCACACAGTGTGAGACTGATTTTGGCCTATTCTTCTTGTTCCAGTTTCTTCAGCGTGGTTGGATGACGCTTATGGACCGCGGTTTTCAAACAGTGCCACAGGTTCTCAATGGAATTGAGATTACGACTTTGCCTGGGCCACTGTGGGACAATCACCATTTTGTTCTGGAGCCACGCAATTATTGGTTTGACATTGTGATTGGGATCATTAAGCTGCTGAAAGGTGAATTTCCTCCAGAGCTTGAAAGGAATTCGGCAGAGAGTAGAAGGTTCTCTTGCAGTATTTCTCTCCATTCATGCTTCCTTCAATTTTAACAAGATGCCCAGTCCCAGCAGTTAAGAAGCATCCCCACAGCATGATGCTGCCACCGCCATACTTCATTGTAGGGATGGTGTGTGTTGAGGCATGAGCAGGATTAGATTTGCTCCACACATTACACTTTAGGTTTTGGCCAGAAACTCTATCTTGGTGTCATCCCACCAGAAACCTTCCACATCACAGGTGGGCCACTTCCATACCATTAGATGGTACTTTTTGAGTAACAGCTTCTTTCTTGCCCCCAAAATACAGGCCAGTGTACCATACATATTACATGTATACAGCCATTATGGAGCTCCTAATAAACTAACCAAGGAAACATATTATTCCATTTGCATATTAAACTAACATGAGTATAAATAAAACGATTGGGCTACAATGCATTCTTTATAAAGTTTGTGCGAACAGCATCCAGATAAAACTACACGTTTGCGGCATGCCAAAGAACATGACTTCACGCCTCGTGCCTCCAGTTCAATGTAAGACTGCAGCTTCAGGCCTTCTCGCACAGGCAGCTTGGAAACCTAGATAACCCTTGGAACAGTGTTGCACATCGACAGATTAGCGATTTACAGAGCAAAGGTTAATATTGCTCATAACAAATTGTTAATCACAGTATTTTTGCTCACAACATTTTCTGTCTTGTGGTGGAGGCAATGATTTTGCGGTGGGGAAGCGTCAGGGTGAAATTAAAGCAGCGAAATCACTGATGTGAAGTGGTCCGACTCCGATATGTGATTAGCTGAAATAAAAGATCTCAGAAATGTTGCATACACACATTTCACTCTTTCAGGGTTTGATCAAGCCTGTCTGGATGGCCCTATCGGGAGTTGGTAGCTTAATATTCCAGCTCTTCCACTGAGGCAGACAAACTAAATCAAACCCCTCTAAAAACGAAAATATAATTTAACCCATGTATTCTCCAGTCCACTTCTCCCCATCCTGATCTCCTCTATGTGGTTTTTCACATGCCAGATAGCCTACTTTTGTATGACTGGCCATGAGGATCTCTTTACGCAAAGGCCTGGAAGAAACGGTGAGTTGAGCTGCATCCAAACAGCTAGATCAATAAAATATCGATGTCCCTCCAGAAGACGTAGTCATGATCCTCTCTGATTGGATCAAAGGGGGAAGGTGGGTTTCTGCTTTGCTCATGGCAGACCTGGTTTCAAATACTATTCGAAAATTGTTGAAATACTGTGCGCTGTTGGATTGAGTGTGTTTGGCATTTCAGAAAGGTGGGGTTTGCAGTTCTGGGCCAGGTAATCTCAATCAAGATCAGAAAGGATTTGAAAGAAGGATTTCAAGTAGGAGGATTTTTAGAACATAAATGAACATTTATCAGAGTACCTCTTTGATTTTTTTCTCCATTGATCACAGATGGAGTTCATGTCATGATAGATGATTAATTTGTCTTATTGAGTTGGCAGCCTAGCTATGTGTAATTGGATCTGATAGTCCTCCTGTGACAAATTTAGCACATCCCTTAGACTAGAAGCTCCGTTTTATACAATATTCCTCTAAAAAACTGAAAAGTAGGACAAACACAAAACGATAATACATTTGGATCATTTGAATTGTGGGAAAAGACGAGCAGCTATGTCGGTGAACAGGGCCTCAAAACCAGACAATCTGAGGTTTTACGAGATTGGACCAAATCTGCACATCAGAAAAAAGAAATGGACTGACGGACGAGAACACCATCGTAGTCCTTACCTTGGCCATGGACGGGGGCTGGGAAATGGACCGCCAAAACCATGAAGACTAGTGGACACCACATCCTAACTGAGGGTCCTACAATCAGCATCAGTCCTGTTGCGTCCACCGCTGAGCTGGAGGAGAGGAGGACATTAAGGGACTATTCAGAGGCGCCTCGCTGTCATTATCACTGACTTTGGAAAACACTACCGAGAGCTTTGGAGTTCTTCATTTGCATGTGTGCACCTGTAGAAATAATGATATGTTATCAGGGCGACGCGATAGGAAGAGAGGAGAGAGGCACGGACCGAGGGGCAGATGGGAGAGAGAGAAAGAGAGGGAGGAAGGGGAGAGAGGAGAGAAAGAAAGAAAGATGGAGAGAGAGAGACCATGACCAAGCTGGTTTAGGGCAGAGAGAGGAGAGAGAGGAAATAGAGGTGAGAGAGAGACCGTAGCAAAGCTGGTTTAGAGAGAGAGAGACCATGACATATAACAAGCTTTGAGTTCTGGCTACATGTCTTTGTCCATCTGGTGGGCCAGGCTCTATTGTGGCAGGAAGAAGGGAGGGACTGAGAATGGAACAGAGAACAGTAGAGAACGTTGTAACATTTTGATGAACAGGCCCCTGGAGAACATTTCCTGAGTACAATTGTTCACATTGAGGAGGAGAGGAGCTCTACTATTGTATGTCAATCATCATTAGAAGCTTTGAATAGACGGACAGAATAGTAGCAGCAGAACATGAATGGAGGAAGCTAATTCGCCACTGACACGTGGTGCAATTTTAGGACAGTAGGGAAACACGTTCGTGGTTATTTTTATATCTGTTAACACTGTAAGTGTTGGTGTTTTCATGAAACTCAAAACAGCCTGAATGAGGAAAAACGATTTCCGGCCAACATCCTCAGATACATGTGATGGAATGTGCGTAAGTGCTTCAATATCTTGGTATATGTGTAATTAAACATTCATTTGGCATTGGAATTATATTATGACTTCATTAAAGACATTTAATTTACACTTTAAACAATTACACTTTAAAAACAATTAAACAACAGAAGCTCATGAAATGCTTTTGAATACAGTTATATTAAATTATTATTCAATATAACAACACAACTCCAGGGAGATATCCCAAACTTATCCCTCGAGATAGTAAGTCTTGCTGTCTCAAATCCGCTGTCGTGTTCGTGCTGTATCTGGCCAATTATGCATCAAAATATTAAGGATGCTACGGGAATCAGCGCATTCAATTTGAAGCAACTCCGGAAATTGGGGATGAAGTTTTAATCCCTAAACGCAACCAGATCAAAAGAATACCAAGCAATCTAATACATACACCTACACATAAAGATAGACAGAGAGAATGCGCGTTTAGTCATGCGAGCGGTTCATCTTAACCGGAACATTGGTCGTTTCTGTAACTTTAAATTCGTCAAGTGCACGGTAATATTAATTAGTAATACAACCACATGTTAAGTATTCATTTAAAAGCTCGCTTCTACTACATCTGACTGGACTTTTTTAGGAACACACAACACTATTAGAATGTCTTTCTCCGGTTGTGTACCTCTCACATTCAATTTCCTTACACCAACGACCGTGATAGAGTACCTTCTTCAAAAGTTAATTTTGAACTTGTTCACCACACTAAAGGAAACTGATGAGATTACGCATGGTTCTGGTTAACTCCACAACCTTCAATTCGGTTAACGATTTGGTAATCCATGTGGAGAAACTGTGCCCAAATATAACCATGGATCAAGTCAACATTTACAAATGATGAAATGTGAGACAGATTTTTTTTTTTACTCATAAGAAAATATGTGCATTCTAAATATAAAAATTTCTGAATAAATTAAAACCATACCTCACCAATAATCAAATCTTCCAAACCCCTATTCCCGGTTAATCCTCCGAATCCCCAAGAGTGTTAACGTCTCTCTGGTACTGCTTCACACTCTGTCCGGCTCCAAATTCCGTCAGTCCAGACTAAAACTGAGGGTGGGTGTTTATTGCGTCCTTATTCACCCATCCCTTCGGCTGTTCATCCCCCTCTCCTTCCCTCGTTCCTTCCAACGCTTCTTTCACCTCATTTCATCCTGAGGACTGAAGGAAGAGGGAGAGGAAAAAATGCGACCAATTGCTGCTGCGCAGAAGGACCCCGCGGAACCAAACCCAGAGGCACGACTGGACTTGTCAAGGAAACGACCTGTAACGGAATTTAGGATATAGCACTGGGGGAATTGTCTTTTAGCTGTATCGGTTCGTTTTCGTAGCCTTTATCCGAGATCGAACGGGTTGGAACTGTGGATGCAGAGAGCAGGTGCTTGGTCAAAGCCGGGTACGCACCTACTGCAATAAGCTTTCTGTGAGCATACTGAACACAAATCTACATCCAAGAGTGACTGTATAATGTTTGACAATTGGATGTAGAGTAAGATGTCCCTAAATGACTGTGTACTTGCCCGTTAGAATTAACAGGCTTGAGTTCGACACTTTTTTGGGACGGAGGAATTTGAAACGTGGGGGAGAACTGAATTGTGTCGCATTGTATAGGCTACATTCTACACCAGGTGTATACCTTAAGGAATTCAAGCCCCTCCTCCTCACCCCACCACCCCCCTAACCCCCTCACCACCACCACCACCAGCACCACACACCCACATCCACCATCCCATCCGTCTTCCAGACACGGTCCCAAATTCATGTGGCGCACTTGTTAGCACACTGGTCTAACGTAGCACAGTAAAAAGACAATTCTGTGTCTTTTGGACGAAGTCTGTGAACAGTTGTGGTAGTCGGTGTCTGTTTTTGCTCCTTCTGACACCTCTCCTCTCCCGGTCGCTCGGTGAAAGGGAAACCAGATGCTACCACAGACCACGTGGTTCTGGTCACATCATCTGTCTTTGGTTGGGGATGGGAGCGTCCGTGATCAATCGACTATTGGAGAATCAGTTGGTTTCAACGCAGTCACACCACAATGAAATGCGGCTGAATATTTGGAATGTGTGTGCGTGTGTTTTGTTTGGAGGGGTGGGGTTAAGAGGTCTATGTGTGTCTGTGTTGGTGTGTATGTGTTGTGCGTGTGCGTGCCTGCGTGTTGGAGAAAGATAGTTTTTACAATATACAAATTATTAGACCCACGTTTTCTAAATTTCACGTTAGATTTTATGATGGTACAAGACCAGTAATCACAAACAGGTATAGTTTATTCTGATCTGGAGTGTATGAGGTTTCACAGAATCTATAACTTTTAACTTGGCCTGTTGTACAAGGGGTGTCGTAAATTTTCCAATTCTCTAGAAACATCACGTTTCTAGAGGAGAGATTCAGGTAGGTCCTCTCTGTTTGCTGAACCTGTCCAAGGGAAATGTTAGTTATCTTCAAAAACGGAACGTCTGGCGTAAACAATATACATAGTAACCCAAGCCTATTTTACGTTATAGGATAAAATGGGGTAATATTTTTTTTTGTTGAAAATGTTACATTATTTTAATTAGTATGCATACATGTGTTAAAATGGGCCCACGTCTTGCATACTTTCGAATAGTACTTTAAACACATGATTGGAAATAACATTATACTCTTAATATACAATTATATACATTACATATTTGAAATTATTTTGGCGTTTATTCAAAGTGTACTACAATGTTTTTTCCAATCATGCCTTGTTTGCCCTCAACATATTCAGTAAAAGTAGGCAGTTAGCAGACTTATACTGGTTTTATGGTTCTATGAACCACAACCTAAAATTATCAGTCTAAATTTAACAAGAAAGAAGTCTAGCCCAAGATGAAAGTTGATCATTGTTTTTGTCTATCTACGAGGAGGTCGTCCAAACACCATTTTGCCCCTCCAGGGTGTTAAAAATGCAATGAATAGCCTTCAGTAACACAAAATAATAAAAAACAATTTGGTCATGTGTCTAAAGATTATTTGTTTTCGCAATTTTGAGAGAAGACGAGAGGAGAGAAGACAAGAGGAGAGTAGATGAGGGAAACTGTGAAACCCTACAGCCCTCAAACTCAACTCCAGACCTCAAAGCCAGTTTCACAAAAAAATAAAAATTCAACTCCCTAATTAGGGACTTATTTAGACCTGGGACACCAGGTGGGAGCAATTAATGATGAGGTCGAACAGAAAACCAGAAGGCTCCGGTCCTTGTAGGGCATAATCCTTCACTGGGACGGATAGCAAGGCAACTTTATTACCCTGCAAGATAAGCAACTGCCACTTTCCTAAATAACACATTTTATTAAATAATAAAAGATATGTAGCAAACATTTTTCTTTATACATTCTACATTGAGACTATGGTGGAACTCCTACCATGTCTTCAATGTTAGGTGTCAAAGGGTATTGTGAAGAACGATTTATACTTAATCACAAAATCATATGAACAACACACTCAAAAACCTATCACAAAAGGGTCTTCAAATGGTTATTTGAAAATACCCTTTTAAAGAGTTTTTGGAAGAACTTACAGGGTTCCCATGCAGTTTATGTGTGAAGAAACCTTAAAGGACCCCAGAATCTTTCCTTTTTAGAGTGTAGTTTGTTACTGTTAAGCATGACCATTCACACTTGCACAATAATGTTCAAACATACTTTTTTTGTGTCAGCAATTAGACATTGATCTTTGGGGCCTTATTCCCCCATGTAATGTGGTTTGAAAATAATGGATGTGAACTTTTACCTTTAGTCTGAAGAACCCAATTTCATTTGTTCTTGCTAGGCATTAATAATGTGTACACATTTAAGTTTGTGTGTCTCTCTGTGTGTGACATTTACAACATAACAACAACTACCAAACCACTTAGTCATCATTGTTCCAAACTTTGAAAAGTAGCCTCCATCTCTCTCTCTCGCTCGCTCCTATTTTCTCCTCCTCGCTCACTTTCTGCATCTTAATCTAAGAGCTCAGGTTCTCCGTTCCATTTAGTTCCAAGCGGGCCGTGAGTGACAGCTCCTCTGGGGACTCCTGGGACGAATGACAGAGCTGCACTGCGTCTTAACCGCCTCCTGAACAGAATCAAATACTGGATGAATTAATGCATTAGTGTCTCAGGCTTGCGTCCTCAATGGCACCCTATTTACATTATCTTCCACACTGTGCACTTTTTTTGACCAGTCCGTGTGAAGGAGGGTGTCATTTGGGACATAGCCTAAGAGTTGATCCGGAGTTCAGTGAGACTCAACCATATGGCTGTCTCTATGCAGTCTGTCGTATAGAAATGCAGATTCAACAGTATGTTTGTAACCATGGGATGCAAGTTCATATTCAAACTGCTTCATCAAAGCCTTGGGAGAAACGTCCAGTATGTTGTAATAAAAAATCATAATGAAATGATAAAAATTGGACGTCAGTTGTGATTTGTGTGGGAAATATGGGACAATGACAAAGGAACACATACACACAGACAGACAGACACTCGCACACACTCTCACACACAGATATGCACAAACACACACACACACATACACACATTGGACAACAACACACACACTGCCTTCTTGTCCTCATTAGACATCTTTCTGTTTTAATGTCAGATTATGAAACCACAGCGCGTCTCACCAGAAGGATTACATATTAGAGATGCTCATACTGGTTGCCACATGGTTAAATCACAATACATGTACATCCTCTTACTAAAGCTTTTCCCAAGGATATATAACCAGCATCTATCCCTAGACTATATATACCCTATAACAACCCCCAGGCTATATCTACCACTAGATGTACCATTTGTAAAGAAAACATGATTGAGCAGGCAAAATACGTCTTTTATTTCTTATGGGATTCACATTCAACTGTAGGTCACAACAGAATGGGACCACCATAAAACAAAACATGGCAACAAAGAAAAAAATTAACTGACCCCTGTTCAAAAGTCTGCATACCCTTAGTTCTTAATACTGTGTATTACCCCCTTTAGCATCAATGACAGATTGCAGTTTTTTGTAATAGTTGTCTATGAGGCCCCAAATTCATGCAGGTGGTATAGCTGCTCATTCCTCTTGGGAAAAAGCCTCCAGGTCATGAAAAGTCTTTGGTCGTCTTGCATGAACGGCACATTTGAGATCTCCCCAGAGTGGCTCGATGACATTACGGTCAGGAGACTGTGATGGCCCCTCCAGAACCGTCTCCTTTTTCTGCTGTAATCACAGAAGAGTTCATTTGGCCTTGTACTTAGGGTCATTGTCGTGCTGGAAAGTCCAAGAGCGTCCCATGTGCAGCTTTTCGTGCAGAAGAACGCAAATTGTCTGCCAGTATTTCTGATAACATGCTGCATTCATCTTGCCTCAATTTTCACAAGATTCCCTGAGGCTTATGGTTATGAATGTAAAGCTATATTTTTGTCTTCAAATTACAGTGTGCCAGAAGCTGTGAGGCATGTCAAGGTGTTGTCGGGCATATTGCAACCAGGCTTTTTTGTGACATTGGCGGAGTAAAGGCTTCTTTCTGGCAACTCGACCACACAGCTCATTTTTGTTCAAGTATCGTTGTATTGTGGTCATTGAAACAACCACACTGTCTTTTTCCAGAGCAGCCTGTATTTTTCCTGAAGTTACCTGTGGGTTTTCCTTTGTAACAATTCTTCTGGCAGTTTTGGCTGAAATCTTTCTTGGTCTACCTGACCTTGGCTTGGTATGAAGAGATGCCCGATTTTCCACTTCTTAGTAAGTGATTTAATAATACTGACTGGCATTTGCAAGGCTTTGGATATATTTTTATATCCTTTTCCATCTTTATAAAGTTCCATTACCTTGTTACGCAGGTCTTTTGACAGTTATTTTCTGCTCCCCATGGTTCAGTATCTAGCCTGCTCAGTGCTTCCACGTGAGAGCTGACAAACTCATTGACTATTTATACACAGACACTAATTGCAATTTAAAAAGCCACAGGGTTTGGAAATTAACCTTTAATTGCCATTTTCACCTGTGTGTGTTACATTGTGTGTCTGTAACGAGGCCAAACATTCAAAGGTATGCAAACTTTTGATCAGGGCCATTTGGGTGATTTCTGTTGTCATTATGATTTAAAAAGGAGCCATGTTTGATAATAGTTTTTTGCATGATCAGTCTTATTTTAAAAATCAATGCCAAAATTTCACCATTTCTGCCAGGGTATGCAAACTTATGAGCACCACTGTATATTTACCCCTACACTATACCCACCCCTACACTATATCTTCACTTTAACTACCCCCAGGCTATATCGACTGTATTGATCTCTGTACTTTGGCAAAGTATGGAAGATGGTCACTTCAGTTCAATCAGCTGGAACATCTGTTTCTAGTGTTGCAATGTCTAGTGCAGCATGTCCTCAATGTGTCCCAAATGATGTCTTTTCCCTAGGGGTTCCAGGGCAAACGAGGTGCACAGTTTAAAGAACAGGGTGCCGTTTGGGACGCACCCCTGGGTTTCTGGAACTGCCCGCTCTCTCACACACTCTTACTACCAAATGACAAGCCCGGCAAAGCCGGTTAATAATGAGAGATTGTAGCTTAATCAGTGGGTCTAGTCACTCCGGGCACTTAGCTACAAAATGCAGCCCTGACATTTGTCCTCCATCTTGTAATTAGCTGGCTGGACCTTGGCTCAAGTGTCACGGTCAGGGCTTCTCTGAGTGAACCTGCTCGAAGACACATACCGAATACAACGTGTGTGCGTTGTGTGTGTGTGTGTGTGTGAGGGGGGGAGGGGGTGGGGGGTTGTGAATGCTTCTCTTTGTTTAGAATGGAAAACATGGAGAGAAACAGTAATTGTCCATCAGTTATGCTCAGGTTGTTGTGCGGGGAAGGGGTGTGGGCGGAGGCAGCCGGGCTGACGCCCAAAGGAACACAGGAAGTCCTCTGTAGTTGATCCTCTCAGTGGCTTTGAGAAGTGGTTTGAGGAGCAGGTGAATGGGTTTCAACAGGAAGACTTGTTGGTATTGAATGCAGCTGTGTGTGTGTGTTTGTGTATAGATACTGGCATTGTTGCAAAAGTCCCTAGCTCCTAGCTCTTATCTCCTTGCCCCTAGGCACTGTAGATCTGAAGATCTGAAAGAACTGGATGTCGAAGCATTACACTCACATTGGCTAAGTGGAATATTTTCTGTGCTGTTTATTACTCTCAAATTCCTTCAGGTCACAAGTAGATTGATAACAGGGGGCCAAGCGATGGTAAGGGATGAGTCTGGTTGGGGTAATTTTTGGGACAAAGTTTCCCAGGTCTGACACAGGGGTCATGGACATGAAAGGAGTTGATTGGGGTCATTTCTTCCACAGGTTTAACACACTAATCTTTGACCTCAGACCTCTGGTCTATAGGCTTAACACTGTTTGAGAGTCCTAAATTAGACCCTATTCCTCAGGTCAGGGGTCGGCAGTAACATTCAGCCGCTGGACTGGTTCCTTTCAAGGCGATGGTCAGGGAGATTGAAAATGTATTCATGACCACAAATTATAGAAATAACAAGGATTTCCGACCTTTCTTACAGTGAAACCTGATCACATGATCTCTCAGTCTATTCATTGAAATATGTGGAAAGGGATTTCCTACATTGAATACATTACAACTGGTATTTGCTTTCTCTTTTCACAAAACAGAAAACAGTATGTTGTTTTCATGGCTTAACACTTGCTTCTTTGTTTTCTGTCCGTGGTCAGTAGCTACGTTTCACTCCGGTCAGAACGTCTGAAAACATAATCAGAAATGTCTGCCAACTTCCTCTGTATAACAATTATTGGTTTAATTATTGATGTCAGATTAAACATCACCTTATGAATATTAAATTAATTTATAATCCATATTTTCAGAGAATTATTTTTCTCAAAAGCTATTTTGGGATCCATGATGAATATTTATCAGTACCAACTGTTAGTGTTAATTTGCTGCTGGGTTATAATTCTTATTTCTTTAGGCCTCCGTTCTTTAGCTAACACCTGCTACGACGACAAGAAAACACGCAGCGTTTGCAAAGGTAGGTATCTATGCTATATTATTCGTTAAATCTGATAGGATTAATAAAAAGACCAATAACTAGGAAAAAAGGATCTATTATCTTTTGTAGTTTTCCTTCTATCGTTGCCCTGTCATTCTATTTCCTGAGTCCCCTATCTCGCTGTTAACATCCTTTACTGCCTCATGAACAATATTTTCAAATTTCCTGTCTGGAGCGTTTAAAAAAATCTGACGCTTCTCTCATGTTATAGACGCTCCCCTACAGAAATTGTTTTACCTGGATCGGATCTCATCAGTCAGCTGTCACTCACAGGAGGGGTGGAGCAGTGATGCTGACAGGGGGTTGTCCTGGGCCCAGGCTTAGGGGTGCATTGGGTTGGCTAAAATATAATTATTAATTAGTCAGTCAATGTAAGTATTCAGTACTATGGAGAAAGTTACACAGTTATTAAACAGAAGAATTGCATTGATGAAGGGATTCATGTTCTTTCTCTTTGCTGTTTTTTTGCAGTTTTTTATGATTCAACTTTTTAATGTAAAAATGGTTTGTTCTACCAACAGCCAATCAGTGATACTGGAACACCAGCTCCACCACAACTTTCTTAAAGCTGTAGTAAATATGATTTCTTCAGTAGAAAATAAGTAAGTTCAGTGCCAGTGAAATGTCAATGTATAATTTTGGCGCATGCCGCTACTTCCTAGCCTGTTCGGTTCCAGCAATCCCTATCCAGCCAATCGCCTTCTGCGAGGCGGGCTTTCCTCCTTGGCTTATTTTGTAAATGTGCATTTTATCTGGATGATATATAAATACGCCATAGGTAGAGAATTTCGCTTAACAATAATGGCATAGAAACTATAAACTCATCTCTTGTCTACTACAGCATACACTACGAAAATGAGAAAAGAAGCGAAAGAAGTCTTAGACCAACTCTCTTGCTGGCTAACAGGAACCCTAAGCTAACCTCAACAAGGCTGAGAACCTCAAACTCTTAGTGCTTTTTTTGAAACAGGTGATTGCATGTTTCATATTATCATTCGGCACGTGATTCTCTATCGGGCATTGGAGCGGAACCGCTTTCCGACCGGTGAGTAATTGCAAAATGCTGTAATTGTTTTTTTTACTGAAAAAATCCTAGTTGTTCAAATTTAACCAACGTAACATAATTTGTCGAACTACAGTAGCTATCTGGCTAAAACATTGCCACCATGAACCCAAAACTAGGAGCACAGAAATGGAATGACTTATCTAAAAGAGAAATATGTGTAGCAGTTAAGTAATGGCTGATTGTGACTGAGTTGGTTATAAATTCAAAAGATAATTTTGTTACATAATAAATTACCTGTGTTGAAAACACAATGGCCTAGTTGAATTGAAACCTTAAAAAAGAAAGCGTTTATGACCTGTTTTTTTTGACAGCAATATCATTACTATTTTTTGGCCTGTGGTTTGGGTCCTAAAGGTTCAATTCTGTCCTGGGCTCTTGGATTCCTGTCAGCATCCTTGGGTGGAGGACTTGGTTTTGTTACGCAGCAAAGATAATTTAGTCCTATAATTATATGTGACATTAAGCAGAGGCCTTTATCCAAATCAACTCACTGTCACGCATGCGTAGGTACACGCATGCGTAGGTACACGCATGCGTAGGTACACGCATGCGTAGGTACACGCATGCGTAGGTACACGCATGCGTAGGTACACGCATGCGTGACATTTCCCATGTGGGTGTGCCAGCGGGAATGGACTGTACATCCCTTGGCATTGTCGGCTTCTCTGGGAGGTTGAGGTAGATGTCTGCAGATGGAGCAGGGATCATATGAAACTTCTTTGCCACAGTGTCTACCAGGGTACAGTCCGTTCCCCTGGGTTTTACTCCTCTAATACTAACATTTATCACGGCCCTAAACCTAACACCTGTCACTTTCCAAATATTTACACCCATTAGCTGTCTTAATATTAACACCTGTCACTGTCCAAATACTAACATCTTTCTGCGAGGTTGGAGATGGTCAGACGTAGCCCAGTGGCAGGTCTGGAATTTTACACCTGGGACAAACGGAACCTTATTTCTTGCACATGGGGCCCAATCGTTCCTGGTCAAACAGTTCACTATGGAAAACATAGAGCACCATTTAGAATGCACTTTGGCAAGCACGCACTTCTGTAAACCTGTCCCTGTTCACATGACATGGGTTTGGAGGGAGTCAGGTTTAGAGAAAATGACAATGACCAATGTTGACCAAGCATTCGACCAAGTATTATAGAACACTGCCCCCTTTTGGTGATACAGGGAAATCTTGCATTTCTAACTATTGCCACTGAAATTGCCAACAGCAGAGGGCATTGCTGGCACATTAAAGAGATGGCTTGGGATTTTGGACCTTCATCTACTTCCCCAGGGTTGGATGAACTTGTAGGTACTATTTTTCCATGCAGTATTTGGGTGTTTATAGACAAGACAAGACTAACTACTTTACATCTGACTTAGGGGAACTTGAGGGATTCCGCCACAATGAACGCAACCCATCCCTTCACAAAGCGAGGATCAGTAATGTGGATTTGAGAATAATTATGGTTTTAGTTTGAGACTATGCACTACCTTCTAACAGATGGGTACATGTTTAGTTAGTAACAGGAAGTGAGCACACGCTATGCAGACACAAGTGGACATGTATTTTGAACCAAATCAGTATGTTTATTAAACACGCATGAACTCTACATTTGACATGAATTTCTTCAGCCGGATTGCAAAATACAGATATGGTCCCACGTATTCTCTACGTGAGCTCATTTTTTCTATTCTCGTAGTCCTGACATTCGTTCATTCAGAGAATATGTTTTAAATGTAGTGAGGGTCTGATACAATGTATTATATAATATCCCACTCAAGGATCACCATGGGACAGTAGAATCTGTATTGTTACTCTGCGCAACAACCAATAACAGTTTGATTTACAGAGCCTTTTTAATGAGCTGGTAAAATAATACGAAAAAAAACCCTGAATGTCATTAACTCATGACTTTTTGTGAAACCCCCTAGGAAGTTGCGTGGGAAATGCAGGGGCCAGATTGACCTGCCTACAATCCATGACCTCAACTGACCTTGAGAAATGCACTAGTTTAGGCCAGAGCTCAGAAGGATGTAGTCTGGTGCAATTTGGATGGCAGACCGTTTGAATAAAGAAGTCACTGATTGTCAAGCGATAAGATGGTCAGTCCATTAAATAGGCACCACACGGTTATTGTATAACAGATAAACTCTTTATGGATAAAAATAAAGGTGGATAAAAATATAAGATGAGCACCAACTGTGGAGAAGGCTAGCAGCAAAATGAAAATATTTAAGGCAAATGTTTCAAGCTTCTAGTTGTATGTCTTATATAACATGACAGACTGCCATCCGATAGTGGCTTGGCTGAGATCGTAGCTGTTTCAGGTCAATCTTAAGGCTCCACCTAATGGCAGGCATGATATAAGTGTTATCAAGAGACATTTGAAAGGCTGACATCTGCTAAAAATTCGATATAACACTTTATAAAAGGATGCTTAAGTGTTGTCCAAAAACTGCTAAAAAATATCGAGTCGTTCACAACCAAGTACCTTTTGACTAAACAATTCAAAACAGGGTATAAATGGTTTAAGAAATCTCCAGCACTACGTTATGCTACGTAACCGTTCATTGAGTCCTTGATGTCTAAGTGTTCTTAGATCAACGCAGTGAAATTGTATTAGTTACTGACTGAGACAGAGCTCTGGATTGTAGAAGCAAGTACTATGTACACAGTTTTCTTAAATCATGCTTTACACAAATCGGAGAACATTGAAACAGAGATGAAAAACTCCCTTTTGTTTTTGTTTTCCAAGTAGAGAAAGAAACAGATGATCTGAGGATTTACATAAATGTTGGGGAAAAAAATGCCAATGCATAGCAAAAAAGACACAGTAACATAATTAATGTATACATGTCATACAGCTTTTCTTTTTTTAAGGATCTTATATGATACAACAAATCTAAGCTACTTCATCTAATCAGGAAGTTATATCATAATAGGACTGATTATAACACACAAGTCCTACCAACAAATGATGTAGAGGCTGTAAAAATCATTCCGTTAATAACTGCTGTCATAGATCTGTTTTTGTCCAGCGATCATAGTTATATCCACTACTGTAGATGTACATTTATCTACCATCAATTCTTTTTTGTTGTATAGTATCTGATGGAATATGTAATGGGCTTATTATTCTCGATAACTTTAGATCACAGGAGGATACAGTACATTAACAATGTCAATGTTGTTCTGACATTTTAAGGAGCAGGACTATGGTGGCAATACAGTAACATTAACAGACAGCTAATGGTGCCAACATGTAAGTGTTAGGACACAGACTTCAATGCCAGGCTCATAGTCATGATCCAGACTAGCTAGCTAGTAGTAAAAAAAACAGTCATAACCATGTTATAACAAGTGACTTATTACTATCATTACACATTACAAATGTCAGAACCCCCCCCAAATATTTCCATCATTTTGCAATGATATCCCGGACACAGAGTAAGCCAGGCCGTGGACAAAAAAAACAACCCCCATTCTCACCACAGATTCTACATCGATCTTGTTTTACATCGATCTTGTCCAACACTCGGCCAAACCAATGTTTGGGAAACAGGTCTTGTATTTAAGCAATGGCTGGTTGGCAGTTAGTTTTGTGTGGCACAGGCTTATGTCAACATACAGTGTCACACCCTTTATGTCATGCTTATAACCACAACGTTCAGACCCACAGACAGGGTTATGGAATATTCAGAATACGCAGTGTCCACACTGACTGGCTAGCGGCCACCTGGTTGTGTTGTCAGTGTGTGATTTCCCTTTTGGTTCACTGTAACGCACTTCAGATGGAGAATCTCCAACAGACATTGCTTTTTAATCCAGTATGTGGCTGAGTCTGTGTCCGGGCAGCCTTTCTGCTTGATGAGACTTGCGATGAGTGTTTGATACAATTCTACAGTATGAACATTCTGGTGTCAGGCAGAGCTCTGGGTTAGTTTGGCGTTGGTACATTTTAGTTTTTGTGATTTAGCAGCCGCTCTTAAACAGGGTGGTGTACTGTAGAGACGCACCATAGTTGTACACAACAGATTTGAAACCTTGGTCTGCTCGGGGATTCGAACTGGCAACCCTTCGCCCCACTTTGTAACCACTAAGCTGGTGGTTTGAATTGAAATCCAGTGAACAAAGTGTAAACAGGACCCTCTCTAATGTTTCACACTCCGGTAGGTTACGACTGCGGTGACCTTCTCCCTCAGGCCTATCATCAACAGATCGCCCCCCCACAGGCGGAGAGACGGGGGGGGCAGTGTCTCCGGTTACTGAATCCCTGGCTTCACATCTGTACTACCAACATCTATAGAGACCCGGAACCCGGGGAACAAAGACAAAGCACAGGGGCCACACAATGATCCCTCTCTGGTGCCTTAACGTCAACAAGAGACTGCAGATGTGAGACGGGAGGACAGTGACAGATGTGAGACGGGAGGACAGTGACAGATGTGAGACAGGAGGACAGTGACAGATGTGAGACAGGGGGGACAGTGACAGGTGTGAGACGGGAGGACAGTGACAGATGTGAGACGGGAGGACAGTGACACGATGTGTGTATCTGACAGAGCGGCGCTAATGTCCCTCTCTCCACTCAGTTCCATTGGAGCCCACCAGAGGGCGTCAGTTTCCACGAGGAGAGACGGGCTGGCGACAGGCAGAGAGAAACATCTAAGGTTTTCGGTTTCCTAAAGATAGCTTTATCTCCGTGGAGCCTTCAGGGTCTGCTGTGCTGAGCCCCGCTGCCCTGACACCTGATAGGCTGCCTCCTCAGTAATCTGCCTCCTCCATGACTTCCATGACGACGGTCCTGGGCCCGGTCAGGATGAGGTTGCTCACGGTCCTGTAGTCCAGAGGAAGAACGTTGAGCCCGTTGACGGAAACGACAAACTGACAAACCTAGGAGAGAAGACGGACAGCGGAAAAGAGGGTTACGTTTACCCCGAGACGAACTGGCAGGGGGAAGGCGACGAGGAGAGGACAGTTGATCAGTGTGGCATTCAAATCCTCACAGCATCAGTTCAATCTCATTTCCGTTCTGTGAGGAGGTTTACACTCTCTGAATTCACCACCACCAACCGTGACTGACACGTCCACCACAAACTCAGTCAAATGTTGAACTCGTTTCATTGTTTGAAAAGTTATGTGAATATATGTTTTAGAAATACTTTTAAAATCTTGTGACGCAATGAAGACACCAAACATTTTGCTACGGTTAGGGTTAGGTTTAGAAGAAGGTTTATGGTAAGGGTAAAGTTTAGGGGTTAAGATAGAGGTTAGGTTAAGGGTTAGGGATAGCAGGAATGAAATATGTTACTGTTAACCGTTAGATATATCTGTCAAGAACCTACAGACCATCTTTTGGGACTCAAATGGAGTGTCACTTAAGAGTTGGCCCCCGGACCTTAACCCCAAACCTATTGACACTGAAGAGCAGAGAGACAGCTGGCTCTAGAGAAACATGCTTTTCTTATCTTGATTGTTGAGTCACTATTGCAACAGTCAAATATTTTATGATGGTTGCAACATGGTTAAATGGTCGATATGGTGAGTTTAACATGGTTCTCTACTGTGCTGTGTAGAATATAACTCTGTTCTAGAGTAGAATTCTGTTGTACTCAATCCGCTGTACACTACTCTTCCCACTTCATTATTTCCCATGCTCTTCTGTGTTGTACTGTACACTACACTTGCCACTTCATTATTTCCCATGCTCTACTGTGTTGTATTGTACACTATTCTTGTCACTTCATTATTTCCCATGATCTACTGTGTTGTACTGTACACTACTCTAGCCACTTCATTATTTCCTATGCTCTACTGTGTTGTACTATACACTACTCTTGCCACTTCATTATTTCCCATGCTCTACTGTGTTGTACTGTACACTACTCTTGCCACTTAATTATTTCCTAAGCTCTACTGTGTTGTACTGTATACTACTCTTGCCATTTCATTATTTCCTAAGCTCTACTGTGTTGTACTGTACACTACTCTTGCCATTTCATTATTTCCTAAGCTCTACTGTGTTGTACTGTACACTACTCTTGCCACTTAATTATTTCCTAAGCTCTACTGTGTTGTACTGTACACTACTCTTGCCACTTAATTATTTCCTAAGCTCTACTGTGTTGTACTGTATACTACTCTTGCCATTTCATTATTTCCTAAGCTCTACTGTGTTGTACTGTACACTACTCTTGCCACTTAATTATTTCCTAAGCTCTACTGTGTTGTACTGTACACTACTCTTGCCACTTAATTATTTCCCATGCTCTAACTGTGTTGTACTGTACACTACTCTTGCCACTTCATTATTTCCCATGCTCTACTGTGTTGTACTGTACACTACTCTTGCCACTTCATTATTTCCCATGCTCTACTGTGTTGTACTGTACACTACTCATCATGATTACAGTCTTACATTTTTATTTTCTTATGATATGATTATTATGCTATAAAAGAGTCCTCAGCCCTACTCTGCTTTTCTCTACCCATGCTTTTTGTCCTTTGTAATCCAGGCAGAATACTGGAGTTGACTCTACGCTAATAGTGGAATACCAGACCCCTAACTGCAATTACATAAAAAAAAAAGCCTATTTTCCCTGGCAGAGTGCCAAGTTGGGGCCAACCCATCCCTGTCACACAGAGAGTTAATACTCTTGGAAATGGGGCACTATGAAATAATTTCCAAGAAGACAGATTGTTAACTGTTTCCTGGCCAGACTCATGCTGTCCCATAGGAGAAGTGATGTGTCTCAGGCTGCAGCCAGCCTTGTCATGGTGATGTTCACTGCATGCTGGATCTGTTTAATAAAGTCCTGCTGCTCTTTTGAGGTCTGTTTAACGGTTTAGCTGTTTCGTTCACAGCTGTTGAATAAAGTTATGCTTTTCTGTTTACATCTGATTAAAAAAAGTTATGCTGTTTTGGTTTACATCTGTTTAAGAAAGTTATGCTGTTCTACATAGATCTGTCAATAGAAGTTATGCTGTTCTACATAGATCTGTCAATAAAAGTTATGCTGTTCTACATAGATCTGTCAATAAAAGTTATGGTGTTCTACATAGATCTGTCAATAGAAGTTATGGTGTTCTACATAGATCTGTCAATAGAAGTTATGCTGTTCTACATAGATTTGTCAATAGAAGTTATGCTGTTCTACATAGATCTGTCAATAAAAGTTATGCTGTTCTACATAGATCTGTCAATAGAAGTTATGGTGTTCTACATAGATCTGTCAATAGAAGTTATGGTGTTCTACATAGATCTGTCAATAGAAGTTATGCTGTTCTATATAGATCTGTCAATAGAAGTTATGCTGTTCTACATAGATCTGTCAATAAAAGTTATGCTGTTCTACATAGATCTGTCAATAGAAGTTATGCTTTTCCGGAACAGCCTCTTCACAGTTGATGTTAAGACTGATGAAGCTGCCAGTTGAGGACCAGTGAGGCGTCTGTTTCTCTGACTAGACACACTAATGTATTTGTCCTCTTGCTCAGTTGTGCACCTGGGCCTCCCACTGGACCCAAAATGCAGTTTTTAACCATTACAGACCTACACGATACTCAGCAAAAAACCTGTTGACTTGTTTATTATAACAGAGGATTTTAACATCCACATAGATAATAATACAGACAATAATGCCAAATAACATTTTGCACTACTTGACACTTTTGATCTCACTCAATATGTGAAAGAGCCTAATTCTACAGAAAAACAACATTAACTACCACAGCTATGCAGATGATCCTCAAATATATATGACTCTCGAACCGTATGACAACAGCTCAATAGACTCTCTGTGTCACTGTATAGAGCACATAAATACCTGGAGGAACCAAAATGTTCTATAATTAAAACAAGAATTAGTAAAGAGATGGATTCTCGGGCCCTTAAAATCAGGGACCAAGTGTGTAATCTTTGTGTAATTCTGATAGACTCAGACCTCACATTTAACAGTCATGTCAAAGCGGTCACCAAAACAGCATACTATCATCTAAAAAATATAGCCAGAATCAAGTTTCCCAAGGAGACTAAGAGAAGCTCATCCATGTTTTTATCTCTAGGAGGGCTGACTACTGTAATGGCCTCTTAACTGGACTCCCCAAAAAGACTGTAAAATAGCTGCAGTTCATTCAGAATGCTGCTGCTAGAATGTTAACCAGGACCAAGAGAACAGAGCACATCACTCTGGTTCTTAAATCTTTGCACTGGCTTCCAGTCAGTTACAGAATAGATTTTAAAATGGTACTTTTAGTATATAAATCACTGAATGGTTTAGGGCCCAATTACATTTATGATATGTTTGCAAGTAAGCAAGTTTATATAGCACAATTCATACATAGAAGAGGTTATTCCTCTGATAGCACCAGAACTTGCTTTACAAAACAATTATGTAATGATTGGTAAAATATAGAAAAATAGAATAAAAACTAAATAAAAACATACAGTGGGGAGAACAAGTATTTGATACACTGCCAATTCTTTTTTTTATAAGGGGATGAAAAAGTGTTTAGTGACCTGCTTTGTTGGAGAAAAAATGTATTAAAAAAATAAGTTCCTGAGTCGGCTTCTACCGCCGTCAATTGAATGGCCTCCAAAACAGGACAGGCAGCAGGGCCTGCAGCTTTAACAGTCAGTCAGAGCCCGTTTCAGCCCAGGTGAAAGCCAGGCGGTACACAAGGCTGCCTGACCCACACGGCCCATGTAGGGAACAAAACTGCCTTTTACCGTTGCGTAACAGACACGGCGTGTCCAAAATGACAGCCTACTCTTCTCCCGGGTCACCGCATGGACACGGGGGTCTGATCGAACGTGGGCGCACTATGCAGAGAATATAGGGTGTGATTTGGGACGCCATCGCTGGTCCACATTGTGACACGCTCCGTAAACTGACCAGGACACAGTTCCACCCCATACCCGGTGGTGTGGACAGCGCGGGTCCTCAACGGTTAAAGGTTGCGTGACAAATGTGTGCTGTTATTATGATGAGGTGTGACATGCGAAGGCGCGAGGAAGAAGTGATACCACCCGTGAGTTCCCGCCATTTCCTCTTTTTTTTGTTTCTTTTTTCATCTGCTTTGTCTTGGTTCATTACTCAACATGGACTTCCCCGTTCCCCCTCCATGTCCTGTGTGTGTGTGTGTGTGTGTGTGTGTACCTACCTTCATCCCAGCAGCAGCAGCAGGGCCACTGGGGTCGACAGCCTGGATATGACAGGGCTTACTGCCACGCACCACAAACCCCCAGCCCACCGCATCGCCCATGATCTGTAACACACACACTTTCAGAAATTGTCTCTAAACATGTCTTTTCACACACTGAAGTTGTCCGAATTGTGTATTATAAGCAATTTCAGGGAGACGGGTAAGTTTTCTCACAAAACAGTTGCAAAACTGTTTTCCCCACGTGATGTTAGATTCCAAAGATTACACATCAACAGTACAATGGGAGACTACATTATCAACTTTCAAATGAAGGCGCTGGCTCTGACCAGGTAACAGGTGGCTGGTAGACTCTGACCAGGTAACAGGTGGCTGGTAGACTCTGACCAGGTAACAGTGGGCAGGTAGACTCTGACCAGGTAACAGGTGGCTGGTAGACTCTGACCAGGTAACAGGTGGCTGGTAGACTCTGACCAGGTAACGGGGCTGGTAGACTCTGACCAGGTAACAGGTGGCTGGTAGACTCTGACCAGGTAACAGGGCTGGTAGACTCTGACCAGGTAACAGGGCTGGTAGACTCTGACCAGGTAACAGGGCTGGTAGACTCTGACCAGGTAACAGGGCTGGTAGACTCTGACCAGGTAAGGGGGCTGGTAGGTTCTGACCAGGTAACAGTGGGCTATTAGACTCTGACCAGGTAACAGGAGGCTGGTAGGCTCTGACCAGGTAACAGTGGGCTGGTAGACTCTGACCAGGTAACGGGGCTGGTAGGTTCTGACCAGGTAACAGTGGGCTGGTAGACTCTGACCAGGTAACGGGGCTGGTAGGTTCTGACCAGGTAACAGTGGGCTGGTAGACTCTGACCAGGTAACGGGGCTGGTAGGTTCTGACCAGGTAACAGTGGGCTGGTAGACTCTGACCAGGTAACGGGGCTGGTAGGTTCTGACCAGGTAACAGTGGGCTGGTAGACTCTGACCAGGTAACGGGGCTGGTAGGTTCTGACCAGGTAACAGGCCTGGTAGGCTCTGACCAGTCAGACCAAATTGTTATAATTAATATGTGAACATACCACCATCAAGTGTCAGTGTGTGTGTCAGTGTGGGACTGTGTGTGTGTGTGCACCAGTGTAAATAGCTCTCTTTGTCATCCTTAGCATGTGAGCAGTGATTGTACAAGGGGATGTACTGTGTATGTGTGTGTGTGCATGTTTGTGTGTGTCCGGGTTTGCGTGACCACTTGTTTTACTATAATTGTGAGCACAAAAAAATACCCAAAAAGGGTGGTAAAACAAAATGTTGAGGACAAAGACGTCAGGCACAGGGCCTGGGGGAGGGGCCTGGGGGAGGGGCCTGGGGGAGAAGGTTCTACGGGACAACTGCGTCTTCCAAGGCTGTCTGACATGACGTGTTTTTAGTAAGTGACTCTGGCTTTGAAGACGTGCGCCTCGTGAGTCTACGTTGACTGAGGGCTCAAGGACAAACACATGGCAATTTCAGTCCTCAGGACAAACAGGGCAATGAATAAAAAGGGATTTATTTGCAAGTTTAATAAAGAGTAGAGTAAGTTAATTGATAAGAGTAATGAAAGCTACCACTATGGTTTTGGGTTAAGGTGGGGGGGGTTTGTGCGTACAGTTAGGGGGAGGGTTAGGCAAAATGGGAATTTCTTTCCGTGGTAAAACTGAAATGTGTGCGTGTGAGACGTACTGTGAATGTCTTCTTTATGTAGGGGCCTCCTGGTGTCTGCAGTTCCTCGGGGCTCACTTGTCTCTTCAGCACTGCAAGGCAAACATATAGACACACTGTTAGTGCTTAATATTCATAGACACGACCAAACACACACACACACACTACCGCACAGTCAGCACACAAACACAACAGTGCCTTAAGAGGGACTGCTGAGATGGTTTTAGAACGTCTAGTGTGTGTGTGTGTGTGTGTGTGTGTGTGTGCATGTGTCTGTTCATTGTGTTGTAATCTTGAACTCATACAGGAGGTTTACTCACCAGCACAGATGGACAGATACCCCAACGGATGTGCGCCCATAACAAGCAGTTGTGAATGAGGGTGACTACTGTGAACTCCATTAATCGCTGATGAACTCGACAAACCTTAAAGTAAACCCCAGTTCTAAATCTACTCCCAAGTCCTTCTCTAGACCAGACTGCGGGGAAATGCCCAAAAACCTTGCTGGGACCTATTTCTCAGGTCCCCATGTACACACATGGATGTGGCTCATACGCACACGCTCAGTACTAATCTGATCAGGAACTACTAATGGACTGTGCGGTCAGGCAGATGTATCTATCAAACCTTATCTAGCAGTTCCATTAGGTTGTTAAGTGACTAAAGCCATCGCGTCGACGGACATCACCAGATCCCAGGTTGAACGCAATAGAGGGGTCATTATGGAATGCTGACTCCGGATCAGTGGTTGGTTTATATTGAATGTGTACATAATCTGGCTGAACTCAGTGGCTAAACAAGCACCAATCTTATGCTAACGCTAACATCAGCTGCAAAGCGTTGTACACCAGTCTTTCAACATATGCATCACACTAAGGCCATAAAAAGTAGTTGACTTCATGTTTTTACAGTAGGCCTCTATTCCCATGAAAAAAGACTCATCTGAATAGGAGTCTATCCCAGATTTTTACACCAATAAGGTCTTAAGCATTTTCCTAATCTGTTCACTTCTTTGTTATTTTATTTTTATTCCTTGCCAAAATCAAGCTGTTAAACAGTTTCTCCGGCTTTCACATCCATGTAAATTTCTACTTCTCTTGTTCAGAACTGCTAATAGTTTGTGATTCACCAAAAGGCTATGGGGTGTTAAACAAAATTGCACTTTTTCTAATCTCTTTTTCAATCCGTCCTGGTAAAGGTCAAGCTTTCATTCAACCACAAAATGCTGATGTGAATTTGTTGCTATCGAGTTATCGAGCAGATATGATAAAAATGTATGCTGTGTTAATGAAACCCCATTATTCTCAGGCCAAACTTGTGTAATGGCATAATGCAGATGCCACAACTCCATTTCCCTTTGCCACAGTAAACACCACTACTCCGACTGCTGCTAAATGTCTCAGTGGGAGTCATTAGCGACGATAAAAATAGCCCCTATCTGTCCTGCTTCTCTGTGTACTGGTTTAAATAGCCCCTATCTGTCCTGCTTCTCTGTGTACTGGTTTAAATAGCCCCTATCTGTCCTGCTTCTCTGTGTACTGGTTTAAATAGCCCCTATCTGTCCTGCTTCTCTGTGTACTGGTTTAAATAGCCCCTATCTGTCCTGCTTCTCTGTGTACTGGTTTAAATAGCCCCTATCTGTCCGGATTCTCTGTGTACTGGTTTAAATAGCCCCTATCTGTCCTGCTTCTCTGTGTACTGGTTTAAATAGCCCCTATCTGTCCTGCTTCTCTGTGTACTGGTTTAAATAGCCCCTATCTGTCCTGCTTCTCTGTGTACTGGTTTAAATAGCCCCTATCTGTCCTGCTTCTCTGTGTACTGGTTTAAATAGCCCCTATCTGTCCGGATTCTCTGTGTACTGGTTTAAATAGCCCCTGTCTGTCCTGCTTCTCTGTGTACTGGTTTAAATAGCCCCTATCTGTCCTGCTTCTCTGTGTACTGGTTTAAATAGCCCCTATATGTCCTGCTTCTCTGTGTACTGGTTTAAATAGCCCCTATCTGTCCTGCTTCTCTGTGTACTGGTTTAAATAGCCCCTATCTGTCCTGCTTCTCTGTGTACTGGTTTAAATAGCCCCTATCTGTCCTGCTTCTCTGTGTACTGGTTTAAATAGCCCCTATCTGTCCTGCTTCTCTGTGTACTGGTTTAAATAGCCCCTATCTGTCCGGATTCTCTGTGTACTGGTTTAAATAGCCCCTGTCTGTCCTGCTTCTCTGTGTACTGGTTTAAATAGCCCCTATCTGTCCTGCTTCTCTGTGTACTGGTTTAAATAGCCCCTATATGTCCTGCTTCTCTGTGTACTGGTTTAAATAGCCCCTATCTGTCCTGCTTCTCTGTGTACTGGTTTAAATAGCCCCTATCTGTCCTGCTTCTATGTGTACTGGTTTAAATAGCCCCTATCTGTCCTGCTTCTCTGTGTACTGGTTTAAATAGCCCCTATCTGTCCTGCTTCTCTGTGTACTGGTTTAAATAGCCCCTATCTGTCCTGCTTCTCTGTGTACTGGTTTAAATAGCCCCTATCTGTCCTGCTTCTCTGTGTACTGGTTTAAATAGTCCCTATCTGTCCTGCTTCTCTGTGTACTGGTTTAAATAGCCCCTATCTGTCCTGCTTCTCTGTGTACTGGTTTAAATAGCCCCTATCTGTCCTGCTTCTCTGTGTACTGGTTTAAATAGCCCCTATCTGTCCTGCTTCTCTGTGTACTGGTTTAAATAGCCCCTATCTGTCCTGCTTCTCTGTGTACTGGTTTAAATAGCCCCTATCTGTCCTGCTTCTCTGTGTACTGGTTTAAATAGCCCCTATCTGTCCTGCTTCTCTGTGTACTGGTTTAAATAGCCCCTATCTGTCCTGCTTCTCTGTGTACTGGTTTAAATAGCCCCTATCTGTCCTGCTTCTCTGTGTACTGGTTTAAATAGCCCATATCTGTCCTGCAGCAGTGCAACAGTATTAACAGTCTCTATCTGTCCTGCTGCTCTGTGTGATGGTATAAATAGTTCCTATCTGTCCTGCAGCTCTGTGCGACGGTATAAACAATCCCTCTGTTTTAGTGCGGAGTGCAGTGCCTCAGGCCAATACATTGGTTTCTGTCCCGCCTCAGTAGGCGTGTGTGCAGTTTAAGCATTGCTATGTGCTTTTGCGAAGACAAAACTGGGGAAATCGGAAACCATGGAACAACACAAACAAATTACAGAAGCTGAGAAATAAATCAGATTTTATATGGCCCTAAAATAAGTTACAAGGAGGTATTACAACAGAATCTCATAAATTTACCTTGAATTACCCGAAAAGCTTTTTCAACTGTTTGCACGTTATTCATCAAGTCTAGTTGATAATAGTAATATGTTGTGATAATTGTCTGGCTATATCGCCTAGCCCTGACACACAAAAGGAAAAAAGGATAAAAATATTAAATAAAACATTATATATTTTTTCGCATCTAAATCACTGGATGATAGTCATGATTCAGAACTTTTGAAAGTTGTATTTCACAAGACAATATTTAGGCATATGCTGTTTTGAAGATTTCTAGGAAAGTCATCATAAGAACATGGTCACCACAATATCATAACTACTAATGGCTAATTATTAAATGTTCCAGGTGAAACCAGAACAACTCTCTCACTGGGTCAAAGTGTTTACTGCACACACACACACAGCACTTCTTTACTCATGGTCCAGGGGAATCTATGTTAAAGACAGCTGCGCACTGCCTGATCTGGCCCTCTGACACAGCTTGCTGTAAATAAGGAAGTCGATGTTCTTTGGGACTAGTATTCTCTGTTAGTCTTGCGAAATACAACTTTCAAAAGTTCTGAATCATCAGTTTTTTTTTTAAATACATATTATTTTTCCTTTATCAATTTTCCAATTTTATCTTAATTCAAGTTTAGATAATTCACATTTTGAGTGTAAGATCAACTGAGAAATCACTTTTTCCTAACCTTTTCTTGCTGAAGAAGTCCAAAGGTGTTGGAGGGCACTGTACTTCCAAGACACCAACCTCAAACGTAATCTCAAAGAAGTATGATCTGACCAAGTGACCAGCGCTATCCTTGTAGGAATTTTTGTAATAACCAGTTGAGCTTCGTCCACACCAGGCCAATTTAGAAAACTGCTATTTACATAATTACAATACAATTACATTTGGAAGCAAACCTTTTCACACGTAATGTATGTGATTATAGGTCGTATTTCACAGAAATCTGAAAACACTGGGTCATTATATTAATTTGTTGTTATTTTTAGGCAAACATTGATGCAAAACACCTGAAAACAACATCTCTGAATAGACCTTATTACAGATTACTGCCTGAATTAATAGACCCTTATTACAGATTACAGCCTGAATGAATAGACCCTTATTACAGATTACAGCCTGAATTAATAGACCCTTATTACAGATTACAGCCTGAATGAATAGACCCTTATTACAGATTACAACCTGAATGAATAGACCCTTATTACAGATTACAGCCTGAATTAATAGGCCTTATTACAGATTACAGCCTGAATGAATAGACCCTTATTACAGATTACAGCCTGAATTAATAGGCCTTATTACAGATTACAGCCTGAATGAACAGACCTTATTACAGATTACTGCCTGAATGAATAGACCCTTATTACAGATTACAGCCTGAATTAATAGACCCTTATTACAGATTACAGCCTGAATTAATAGACCCTAATTACAGATTACTGCCTGAATTAATAGGCCTTATTACAGATTACAGCCTGAATGAACAGACCTTATTACAGATTACTGCCTGAATGAATAGACCCTTATTACAGATTACAGCCTGAATTAATAGGCCTTATTACAGATTACAGCCTGAATGAATAGACCCTAATTACAGATTACTGCCTGAATTAATAGGCCTAATTACAGATTACTGCCTGAATGAATAGACCTTATTACAGATTTCTGTCTGCATTAGTAATAGACCTTATTACAGATAACTGAGGCCTAATAATACATATTGCCTGTTTGTAGTTAGTGCCTTAAAGTGTCCAATGCTCTTCACTCAGACTTGGTAACTATGTTTTGGCAGAAACTCAGGAGAGAGTTTAACAGGAAGACATAGCGGAGGACTCCCCTGTGGCTTTCCTGCGATATCCATGGACACACAGACACACACACAACCACACAACCACACAGTCATACAATTCACAGGATACTGTGCAAAAGCTATATTAAAGGAGTTCCGTTATGCCAGCTAATGAAACATTTATGGTCACAAACAAAACACTCTTTTTCTATGACCTAACCCTGGAATCCAACCGCCTCTGTTGACCTCACCACACAAACTCTCTCTGTTGACCTCACCACACAAACTCCCTCTGTTGACCTCATCAGACAAACTCTCTCTGTTGACCTCACCACACAAACTCTCTCTGTTGACCTCACCACACAAACTCTCTCTGTTGACCTCACCACACAAACTCTCTCTGTTGACCTCACCACACAAACTCTCTCTGTTGACCTCACCACACAAACTCTCTCTGTTGACCTCACCACACAAATTCCCTCTCTGTTGACCTCATCAGACAAACTCCCTCTGTTGACCTCACCACACAAACTCTCTCTGTTGACCTCACCACACAAACTCCCTCTGTTGACCTCACCACACAAACTCCCTCTGTTGACCTCACCACACAAACTCTCTCTGTTGACCTCACCACACAAACTCTCTCTGTTGACCTCACCACACAAACTCCCTCTGTTGACCTCACCACACAAACTCTCTCTGTTGACCTCACCACACAAACTCTCTCTGTTGACCTCACCACACAAACTCTCTCTGTTGACCTCACCACACAAACTCTCTCTGTTGACCTCACCACACAAACTCTCTCTGTTGACCTCACCACACAAACTCCCTCTGTTGACCTCACCACACAAACTCCCTCTGTTGGAACAGCCTCTCTCAACAGCCTGCTCTTTCCTTCAGGTTTGTCTGACGGTGGAATTCAATCTCATCCGTATGCATCAACACATGCAGTCACACAGAGTTGAGTAATCTACCAGACAACAGAATGAATCCTGGATGTATGTAGAATAACAGACAGTAGAACTAATCACTGATGTAAATAGAATAACAGACAGAAAAAAACAAATCCTGGATGTAACAGACAGAAGAAGTAATCCTGGACATCTGTAATAAACAACTGACAACTGACAATCTGTTTACAACTCCGCTGCACATGACTGAAGACCAACGGGTCAAACCAGAAATTGTTCACTTCAGATATGACATCGCGGCCCTGAGATTGTATCACAGATGGTCACCTCGCTGCTGTAAGCACTAAAAATGTGCACAGACAGCAGTTAGGCCCAGGCTGTGAATGTGATGCCGGGGCTCTGAACTAAGGCCATGATTCAGAACACTCTTGAGTGTGCAGTTGTCCTCAGATTGCCAGCATACTGGGTACCAGGGTACCAGCAAGACGCAAACTGCTGTGCAAAGGGTTTCCTACCTGTTTGTCTGTGTGTGTGTGTCTGTGTGTGTGTGTGTGTGTCATCTAACCTGACTTGGGGTTGCACAGCACTGGGGGGCTGCCACTGAGGGGGGGGCTGCTGCTATAGTAACCACTGCTGCCACAGCTACTACTCATACTGCTTCGACGCACTCCCATCATCACCTTGATCTCCTTAGTGGGACTAACTGAGGGAGGAGACAGGCAGACCCAGGAGAGAGGAGAGGAGAGAGGAGAAAGAGACAGAGGGAGGAACAGCCAAAGAGAGAGAGAGGGGGGGACAGGGAGGGAGAGAGAGAGGGGGAGGGACAGAGACACAGAGAAAGAGGAAAAGAGAAAAAATAAAGAGATAGGAGAGATTGAAAGACAGTGAGAAACATCTTGATTATTTATTAAATATTTACTCAATGTTTTTCCTGCCAATAAAGCAACATTTATTTGACTTTGAGTGACCAAGAAAGACTGGGAGAGAAATGAAGGCAAAGAGAATATCCATGTTTGCAGGAAAAAGATGGTGTAGAACATTTTTTAAATGGACGTGTTCCAAACAGATGTTCTGAGACTATTGTTGACTCCCTTAAGGTCAATATTAATGTCTGTTTTTTTTTTTTATGGAACCTTATTTCCTAAACAAGGCAGTACTTTTTTATTTTACTTCTAGCCCATTTTCCTCCCCAGTTTGGTGATATCCAATTCATATTTAAGGCCCTACTTTACTTCCTAGCTGTCTCAGAACAATCAATGTCGACACAAGGGTCTTCTGAACCACATTTCATCTTGTTCTGGTTCTTATCACACAACTCACTCAACCAGGAAGTCTAGTCTGGAATCTTTACGCGCCAGAGGAAACACTCTCCGGGATTTTATCTCGATTGAGCTCACAGGCGCACAGGCTGCCAGAAGCTGTTATTGTGACAGATCAAAGTAAAGTTACAGAGTTGAGGGATTGTTTTTGTGGCTCATTCCAATGAGAAAGTTAATAATGAGTAACCTGACTCTGGTGCATTAATCTCTGGTGTATTAAGTCTACCTGACTCTGGTGTATTAAGTCTACCTGACTCGGGTGTATTAAGTCTACCTGACTCTGGTGCATTAAGTCTCTGGTGTATTAAGTCTACCTGACTCTGGTGTATTAAGTCTACCTGACTCTGGTGCATTAAGTCTCTGGTGTATTAAGTCTACCTGACTCTGGTGCATTAAGTCTCTGGTGTATTAAGTCTACCTGACTCTGGTGTATTAAGTCTACCTGACTCTGGTGCATTAAGTCTCTGGTGTATTAAGTCTACCTGACTCTGGTGCATTAAGTCTCTGGTGTATTAAGTCTACCTGACTCTGGTGCATTAAGTCTCTGGTGTATTAAGTCTACCTGACTCTGGTGCATTAAGTCTCTGGTGTATTAAGTCTATCTGACTCTGGTGCATTAAGTCTCTGGTGTATTAAGTCTACCTGACTCTGGTGCTTTAAGTCTCTGGTGTATTAAGTCTACCTGACTCTGGTGCATTAAGTCTCTGGTGTATTAAGTCTACCTGACTCTGGTGCATTAAGTCTCTGGTGTATTAAGTCTACCTGACTCTGGTGCTTTAAGTCTCTGGTGTATTAAGTCTACCTGACTCTGGTGCATTAAGTCTCTGGTGTATTAAGTCTACCTGACTCTGGTGCATTAAGTCTCTGGTGTATTAAGTCTACCTGACTCTGGTGCATTAAGTCTCTGGTGTATTAAGTCTACCTGACTCTGGTGCATTAAGTCTCTGGTGTATTAAGTCTACCTGACTCTGGTGCATTAAGTCTCTGGTGTATTAAGTCTACCTGACTCTGGTGCATTAAGTCTCTGGTGTATTAAGTCTACCTGACTCTGGTGTATTAAGTCTCTGGTGCCTCAAGTCTACCTGACTCTGGTGCATTAAGCCTACCTGACTCTGGTGCCTCAAGTCTACCTGACTCTGGTGCATTAAGTCTACCTGACTCTGGTGCATTAAGTCTAACAGACTCTAGTGCCTCTACCTGAAAGGAAGCTGGTGTTGCCTCCCTCTGAGTTCTGTTTACGGAGGCAGAAGGGGCTTTCGTGGCTCTCTGGGATGGTGCGACACCGCTCGTTCAGGAGCTCCATCAGGCGTCTCCTCCTCCTGAAGTTCAGCCTGAACTGGTACAGCAGACCTCCATCCACAAAGTGGTGCTTGTTGGTCACTGTCGGCGAGAAGCACAACAGAGAAACCATTCTTCGAGTGCTGCCGCAAGAGATGTGCAGTTAAAATTACTTTACTGTGAATACAGTAGCTGTGGTTAGTAGTTGCTCATCAGCGAATCAGTGACATCAACCAGAACCGGGGGGAAACAACTTTCCTCACTTACAGTTTGTCTGCCGCCCCATGAGTGCTTCTCTGAGTGCTTCTCCTTTGACTGCGTTCAGTGACTAATAACCTTTTCGTTAACAGTCTACAGACTGGCTTGTAATCTTCAAAAAGAGAGGGATGCAACTCTTTGTTCCACGTCAGGTCTCTTCAGAATACAGACCTCTGGAGAAGTTATTTATTTGTATATTTTGATCCCCATCAGTGCTCGCCCAACGCTTACTGGAGAATAGGTGTCCAAAATGCTGCGTGTCTGTAAAAGCACTTTGTGACAACTACTGATGTAAAAACAGCTTTATTAAATACATTTGATTGATTGATCAACACAAAGGTGTCCGTGTACAGTTAGTACGAGTTACAAACCGATCACAGCAATTTAAAAAGGCTGACTGGAATTGTCCTAACTTTTTAAACCATAATCTGGTATAACAAACCTCTAAAAAAGCCTTTGTTCAGTCACCTCCATGGTCCCAAGGGGATGGAGAGAATTACAAGGTCTAATTATGTTTATTCATAACTCCATCGCCATGGCGTTGATCTGCAACAATCAAAAAAAATCTGATAACAAAATGCCTGAAATATTTACAAAACAACACTTCTCTGTGGACTCCTGATTATGTTTGTCCATGTATTGACCAACAGGCTTTTTTCCCATGGCAGCGCAGGGCTGCTGCACAAAGAGCCTATCCGGCAGGAATGCAGGTTTTCTGTCAGGCAAAACAAAACGGACAATGTGGAGCCATCCAGGCCCGGCTGCCATTGTTTTACAGGCCCGTCATTTAGGGCCATCTGTGTTTGTATGTGAGGGTGCGTTTTGAGTGTGTGTGTCTGTTTATGTGTGTGTTTATGTGTGTGTAAACGTAATGGGGGTAAATATGAATGCAATTACTCAAGTCTCTCAACATTCTCACAATTCTGTGTATTGTGACACTATAGGGCACTTGTACAGCGATTCGATGTCCCCAACATTCTGCCGACCGGCTTATTGCCACAGAGGCAGACGAAGAAACATAGAAACAAATAAACAATAACGACTGTGTCAAAACCGTTTGTCAAAAACAGAATCTTGACAGCACGGGTTCTTTGTCACAACACGTTCTCCTGTCTCTGTCTTCGTGAGCTACACCAGAGGAGGAGAGGAATGCAGCCCTTCGACTCAGTGTGGGAGGCGGGCGACAGCCCAGCTGTGACGCAGCCCTTCTGGGGTTGAGCGCCGTGGATGCTGCGTTGTGTAATGAGACCAAGAACCGCTCACTGGACAGATCGGCCTTGTGTCGTTTTCTGTGCTGCAGGGAGTGGATGGAAGGATGACAGAGACTATGTGGACTATGGTGGATGAGGGAGATTATGGGGGAAAGGCTGCATGGGCCTTCTGGTTCCCACTGCCGTCATGTACAGACACGATACACGGAGAAACACAGAGATACACAGAGAAACACAGAGATACACAGAGAAACGCAGAAATACATGGAGAAACACAGAGATACACAGAGAAACACAGAGATACACAGAGAAACACAGAAATACATGGAGAAACACAGAGATACACAGAGAAACACATAGATACACAGAGAAACACAGAAATACATGGAGAAACACAGAGATACACAGAGAAACACAGAAATACATGGAGAAACACAGAGATACACAGAGAAACACAGAAATACACGGAGAAACACAGAGATACACAGAAATACACAGAAAAACAGAAATACACTGAGCAACACGGAGATACACTGAGATACACAAAGATACACAGAGAAACACAGAGATAGGGCATAGAGTAGAGAGAGGTGTTTCATCCACACAGAAAAGGCTTGACTCCTAGCACTAAGGACAGATTGTTGGACAGATGCATGCTGGGTAGAAGACAGAGCGTAGAAGTGTGAGTTGGGTGTGCACTCGTCATTAGGGAGTGTGTGTACATTTGCGTGCGCATGTGTATCTCGGGCCTGTGTTTGTGTTTGCAGTACGTGCAGTCGGTGTGTGTGTGTGTGTATCTGGGTCAGTTCACACACTGTTGTCCAGAGATGAACAGCTGAGCTCTGTTGGGAAACACCCGGACCAGAGGCCAGAGGGATAATATCCATCTGTTACTGACAATCACCTCAGGCCTTCCCGGCCGGTCGACAATCGTCCCCGCTCAGCTGCAAAAGCAACAAACCTGTTGCTGAGGCAAAATAAGATTTCTGCTGATGCGGGACATCACTCCAGGTCCTTCTGCAGCCACGCAGGGACCCATGCGCTGTGCAGGGACCTAATGTCTTCCTTACAGATCTTAGGGGAGCAAAGGGCACGTTAGAAATGTTAACCGGGCTAATTCCAATGACGATCCTACGAGGATCGTCATCCGGCCCAAGACGGCCACTAGAGCTTCCAACCAAATGACTTTCCAATGACCGGCCCACGGATACAGGGACATGAGTTTCACCAGGCCCTAAAAAGAGGACGATTTCATCGTATTCCTCACATTCCTGACCTTGGATGTTGCCAGACAAGACAAAAAAAAAAAATAACAGTTGCATTAGCCAGAGCTTGATGAAAGAACGACTGACATTCCATAGCGACCGACTGTCACCAGACAGAGGCTCTTGCTCATTCATGTTACCGTGACAACGCAAGTCCTTTCCGGCAGCCGTGTGAGCAGACCAGGGCACGCCACGAGTCCTCTCAGCCGGTTGGTCGGACAGTCGGTGGGTGGAGCTGGTTGCACAGACGGTCATGTGAGCAGAACAAACTGTAACAGGCATTTAAGTGTTTCTGGAAACACTGGTGGTCATATGAAACCTGTGCTCCTGAAATGTAATGTGACGATCACGGGACAGACAGCACCAGTTTCTCACAGATAAATGTGCAAAAGCGGGGTGGTTTTCTTCATGAAACTGGTTGGGCGACAAAAGACAACTGCGGGTTGCACTACATCTTCTGTGAGTGTTGGAATGCGGTAGCCAATCGAAACGGACGAGGCGGACAGCAGAAAACCCTATTCAAGTGTGTGAGGGTGACAAATGCTAAAACTATGCTTTGGTGTGTCACAGAGTGGTTTCCTTCCTACATTATGCGCTTCATGACCCTTTGAAGGGAAGTTCCAGTAGATGGGGTGAAGAGGTCAATGGCACACAGACTGACAGGGAAGCCGTCTTTTCTTCATTGGGCTCCATCAAACTATTACTACAATGTTCAACTTAATAAGTGGTGGCAGTCATTGTTAGCTGCATTGTTGCAGTTCATTGGTGAATAGCACACTGACATGCATTGATGTTGATACCGATAAAAGCACTCCAAAGTTCACCACTACAATGTGACATACACAGGCCCTCCTAAACGTGTCCTCATTTACGCAGGGGGAACGGTGCAGAGATTCCGGATCTTTCCACCCACGCCTCCACGTGGCTGCATCAGTAGCGTCCACATCAACGCGTCCACACGGGGGCTATACCACTGGCCACACTTTTTTTTTTTACCAATACCCCCCTCCCCTCAGTAAATACCGGGAAGGTGAACGGTGAACGCATGAAGTGCAGCACGACCCGAAGACGTCTGTTTCACTTCAGAAAGGGATATAATTAGATTTGGTTAGGGACACCATCAACAGCACCAAATAAGGAACGCGTCCCTCGTACCACTATGTGCTGCCAGGCCCGCCCGTCAGACCTACCGTGTTGCATTATCCCGTGTTCCAGAAGCCTCCTTCCCAGCTGCTCCGCCTCCTCCCGCGTGGCCATCTCCCCTTCTGCCAGCAGCCAATCGACGAACTCGGAGGCCACCAGCGTCCGTTCAAACGTCTCTCCCTCCTCCTGCCGTGTCGCTATGATGGATGTTTCCGTGTTCATCATCAGCCTGTGGACCAGACAGGCCAATTTAGTTTCTCTAAGCAACACAAGTTGGCCTCAAACCTGAATTAGCAGCGTGTTGATGTCGGTTCATTCAGTTGCGAGTCAGAATCAGAAGATACGGGACCTGCAGGAGGGTGGCTCCAGGTCTTATGTCCACATGGGGATTAATAGACTCTTGACCAGATTATTAAATCTTAGTTACAAAAGGTCTGAAAATAGGCAGCGGTCGCACCCCAAATGCTAAGGCCATCTTCCTTTGTTTTCTCAGAGTCCCTGTCCTTTCAGGACGGTTTGTAAAGGGCAAACTCCAGATTATCGCACACTACTCCTCCTTGGTCAACACAATGAAACCGACATTCACACATTTACATGATTCAACAGCCCCAAGTCAAAGGTAGGCTTTTAGTCTCGCTACTCAAGTATATCTGGACACCCAGCAAAAATTTTACGGTAACAAACTACACATAACAGTACAGTCAGACACCACCCTTGCAATCAATGTAGCCTAGATTAACACACATTCATATTTTACGGCTGATCTGGATTGTTAATACCCATACGAAAAGAATAAGAATAAAACTATAACAGCACGTTGTCTTTATTAAATGACAAAAATCTTTGTTTGTCCAGTCTTTTGCTCGGACCAACAAAGCTTGTAACATGCCCGTTTTAACTACCAAAGATCCTGATTAGTAGAATTGTGTGTTTTAAAGGAGTCAAACCTTGCAGATGGGTAGTTCCCAAGTCTGCAGGCAGGTAGCTTGGCCCAACTTGTTTTATTTATAAAGCAGGACTTCCAAGAAGAACAGACGAGCTCTAGCACTTAAGGTCCAACAAGCTATTCCAACAAGCTATCCGAGCCATTACTGAGTGAAAGATACATGTCACTAGAGGACGTGGTTGGAATTCCACAAGGCAAAGATGCATGCTGTGACGTGGATGGGCCAACCTCGCAGAACACACACACACACACACACACAGTAAAATGTCAAGCTTATACGCACATTGAGCAATGATTGAAATATGCAGTAAAGAACTACATGTAAATCATAGTGCCTGCCTCCAAACAACCACGGTCACACACTAAAGCAAAGGCTACATTATCAAGGGTTTCTTCTAGATTTCCAAAGTGAGGTGCTTAATCGCCTTCCCATCCCCCGGGTTACTCTTTCCGTACACCATACTCTCTGTCAGTATTCGCACCATAAGTGGTTTCCCTCGAAATTCCCCACAGATGCCCATTTTAAATGAGCCAACAATGTTGTTGATTTGTACTTCTACAGTATTATCTAAACATGCCCAAATCCCTGACCTACAGTTTACAGCCTGGGAAAATACTTGGCAGTGATGACATGGTAGTCAATCACAGCTAAGGCTTAAGTTGTTTTTTGTGTAGTCTGTAAATCCAGTCACTTCTTGAAATTATAATTTATCTGCGTGGTCTTGGCTAGCTTAATTTTTTGGAGTTCAATGTGGTAAAGAAATGGTTATAAACAAAAAAAAAAGATTCCGGTCAGTAGCTAGTTCAATCATTTGCATACTGATATGAAATGCAAATGGAGGTTGAGGGAAACCTACAATATTAATCTTTTTAAGCAGAGACACTTGGGATCAGGAATTGTTGAACAATAATCTTCAGACAAACTTTTCTTAGAAGTAGTTTTGTAACAGACTAAAAGTTCAATGCAGTTCTTGAAAAATCTATTTTATTCCTGTGAGCCAAAGACTAACCAAAGTAACCACAGGCTGTTTTTCTCCTCAGGATGGGAGGGTCAGTGAGACGGGCAGGGGGCTGCTTGGCTGTCCACTGCTCTATTAAAACTTTGTCAACTAACCCAAGAATTTACCTTGTCTAAGTCTCTGCATTTAAAGCGAATCTAGCTAAGTCCACAGATAAACTTAACGATACACCCTGGAATCTGGGACCAATGCCAGAATGCACCCTCCCACCAACACAAGCCACTACCTTTGACCAGTGTAGGGTACTATCATTTTTAAAACCCTTGTCTTCCAACTATTGCAATATTGTTTATTTCCAAAACTTTCCTGACATTTCCAAGTTAATTTTGTCATTCATCTTTGATTTGATGAAAATAATTTAGCTGAATAATTGCTAAGTGATTTCCAGGAATCAGCGACACAGAATTTATGACTAATTAGAGCGCTGTCTAAAGGACAGCTATCAGGTAGAAGAGATTGCCGTGCCGGCCAACATGGCAGTCAGAGGTCTGAGTCACCCGTTAAAGACGCATTTAACACAATTATTTGCGTTTCTTATCAACGGAACAGTAAATAGATGTTTGAGTAGTTTGACCTTGACGTTATCAAGGAAAACAAATCAGTCACAGCAAAATTCCAAGACTAGATGCTCAACAAAAAAAGCTGCCAAGCTGCAAACAAAATGACTTTGACTCCATAGAATGTTAATCAAGCACTGTTAATAGAACTACTCTGACTCCATAGAATCTTAATCAAGCACTGTTAATAGAACTACTCTGGGTCGATGGTATGTCAATCAAGCACTGTTAATAGAACTACTTTGACTCCATAGAATGTTAATCAAGCACTGTTAATATAACTACTCTGACTCCATGGTATGTTAATCAAACACTGTAAAAAAAACTACTCTGGGTCGATGGGAAGTTAATCAAGCACTGTTAATAGAACTACTTTGACTCCAAAGAATGTTAATCAAGCACTGTTAATAGAACTACTTTGACTCCATAGAATGTTAATCAAGCACTGTTAATATAACTACTCTGACTCCATGGTATGTTAATTAAGCACTGTAAATAAAACTACTCTGGGTCGATGGTATGTTAATCAAGCATTGTTAATAAAACGACTCTGACTCTATGGAATGTTAATCAAGCACTGTTTAGCCTTTCATTGCCACCATGCACTGTACAGTTTCAATGGTGTATAATACAATTTCTTAAAACTGGAAAAGCTGAAAGGCTAGGCGTGAATAAACTGCCTGAGAAGGGGGGAATAAGGAAGCCATCGCCACCACATCCGTTCACACGGGAGAGGCTTGGGCCACCCTGGATGTTGTGATAAGGAAAGGGTTCTCCGACATTTCCCATAGGCTTTGTTTACCAGCCTCTCACACTATTTACCAGGCTTCTGTAAGTATGCCCAGGAATTTACATATGATGCTTTAAAAAATATATACATTCTCCAAAACACTGACACAGAAATGTCCCCACTGACTAATACCCTGTTGCTTAGAAACAGTCCATGACAATTATTTGGGGGACCTCCTGAGAGAGAAAGGTCAAATGGTTTCCAGGACATCAATATCCCTGCTCTAAAGCCCCTGAGGTTCTTGGTCCATTATTTAACCCACCTGCACATAGGCACAGTGACAGACTTTGTGATAATAATTTTAAAGATATTTGACAGCCTGGCTCGATCAGAAATCAGATTTAAAAGACAACAAGTGCCCTGATTGTTTGTCTCTTGTGTGTTCAAATCATGGCCTCAATCTCTTTTTTTTGCTGTTTGTGAATACCCATAGCGTCGGCAACATACTTCCGCTAAAGCAAACTTTGCATGTGGACCCTGCGACAAGCACAAGTACATGTCCCTCCACCACTGTGATTACATAAATCCACCCAAACTAGCCCTGCCTGCGACAGATGCCTCCGGTTGGACAATGTCTTACTGTTACGAAACACACACACACACACACACACACACACACACCCTCAAGGGAAAGGACAGCTTCAAGGGAAAGGACGGTTCCACCGCCACATGGACTAAAGCATGAGCAGGCGCAAGGAGGATTGCTGGTGTAGCCGGCAGGCTGTCCTGCCCGGATTCCCCGAAGCCGTACGGCCACAGTGAAACTAGCGAGACACTAGACTTACTGAGGCTCATAGAACCGCGGTAGGGAGTGGCATTTAGAACCTAACGATGGACCTCACAACGAATGACTGGAGGAAGGGTATGTCGTGCTGGAAACCCAGAGCACTGCGGCGATACGAGAGGGGCCGGGGAGTCCTAACATGACACTTGTTCTGATGGTGTAAGGGTTAAGGAAACAGCAGACAATGAAGGAAGCCAGAGGGAGAATTTCAAAATACTGCCTCCCGAACCTCTTCCACACACTGAGCTACAACAGCAACACGTTTCTCCAGGCAATGGGGGTTGTTGTCTGACGGCTCAGACTGAAAGATTGCTCCATTTTCTCTAAACCAACACATAATACGTTGGCTGCTGGGCTTTTGCTTTTGCGTCACTTTGGTGAAAAGCTTCACAGCAGTTTAAAATATTATAATTTTCATCATGTCTTTTGTGATGTAAATTGGACTGTGTATAACAAAAGAATCTGTCACATCCAAGTAGGTTCTAGGGCCGAGCAGACGTTCTGTAGGTTAAGAAATCGTTCGAGAGGTACTCAGGTTCAGATTAATTTATGTCTACATACTAGGCCCATCATTTGTCTGTAGAAATGATATGGGCTAGCAAGGCATTCAGTATTGTGCAATAACCGGTCTTTCTGAGAGGAGCGGAGTAAAGTGTTTTAGCTGCCAGACACACTTAAACAAAGCATTGACTGGAGGCACTAAGATCAAACACAGGTGGTGAAAGAATTTGATTGAAATCATCCTGAATGAATTGGTAACTTTACAGGATTCGATATGGTCCAACTGCGAAATGCATCGCAAATCACGTAGCAGGGGTTTGGGACTCCACAAATGCTCGGTCAATGCGCGATAATACTGAGAGGGTCTCCAAAAGACAGGAACATGTGGGCGAAAACAAGGCAGAGGTAGAAAGAATCAAAGAATGAATCTGAGAGAAAGAGCGAGAGAGACTTCTGAATGAAAAGATAGAGGAGAGACTGGTAGACGTAATGAGTGGTGGTGACGAACTTCAGATCCATTTGCTTGAGTGGGTTTAACAGTTTCTATGGAAACTATTAGGCCTCAACCAACTTTGCCAGCCTGGCAAACAACAACAATGCACCATAAGTACAACAACAGGATCCCACTGCCCAGAAAATAACACTGTTCCGAACAGAGTTAATTGATTGTATATTGTGAGGGTGCACTCACGGAAGCGGGTGAAAGCTTCTTACTCTTGTTTTTCCCCAAACATGGAATTAATTAATAAATAATAAACATAACAACAAACATACTTTTCGTATATGCGCTGTCCTCTCATGAAGACCTTTGCTTCATTGTCCAGTGGAAATGTACCATCATCTTTCCTGAAGCGGTAGAAGAGTTTCATGTCTTTAAACTCCTTGTGCTCGTCACACACTGCAAAACAAAAAGAGGAACAATGTTTGTTTACTCTCGACAAACTGAAAATTGCTAAATATGTTCCCAGACTGACAGCCTACTAAACGGTGGTTAAGTAACTTGAAAGCTTAGCAACTGATATGTCGTCACGTCCTCTCTCAACCACAACCCACTGCCATTTAGTCCTCCGTGTGAAGTTAACAGCATCAGCCATTATAAGCATTTCGCTGCTTCATGAGTTGTGAGTTCTATGATTTAAGCGTTTTCATCTACCCTGGAAACTCAAAGGTCATCAACAAAAACTGCACAGTATGGTTCAGGTAGTATACATGTGACATCCTGGTTGGACAAGAAATGGTAAAAAGCTGAACGTCTTGGCTTGAAAGGCTAGGAGGAAGTCCCGCCATGATCTTGAACTCTCCCAAAAGAAATTGGATGTTGCAATTTGGGCCATAGACACAATTGGATACGATGAAATTCAATAAGGGAGAAAACAGGGGTAAAAAGAGAATTAAACAATGACGCAAATATGTTTGACATTTAATAGAGAGTACTATCTTCTGTTCTCCCTCCAACACATATTTTTCCTGTTACAATTTTATTTCTGTAGAGTACCCCCAATGAATGAGACCCAGATGTATGTCCCATCAGAACACTGTAGAGAACGATGAGTTCCCAGAAAACATCAAGCTTGGGGGCGTATTCATTAGGACACACTGTAGCAAAAGATTTTGCAATGGAACATTTTAATAACCATTTCTTGTTGGACAGGAAACCTCTCCCTGTCTCACTCTATTTTCTTCCATTTAGTGGTGAAGGAACACAGCCCAAGATGTCAGTCCTTCTGACCGAAGGAACTACAGTGATGGATGACGCCTTCTTCACGTGTTCCCACGTCTCAGAGTGGGAGTCCTAATCTAGGAGCATTTCAGTATTTTAAATCATAATGAATAAGATTGCAGGCATAGGAAGAACACGATCAGAGCAACTCTGAGTCGCTTCAGAAATACCGGCCAAGGTTCAGAAGCCTTGGTCAGAAGGACTACTCAGACTATTCCCAGAAAAGGTTTAGTACAGACTGGAGTGCTCTTGAGAATAAGACATCCTATGAGGGGTGTGTGTGAAAGGAGTTTGGAGGACTTGAGATGCTATGTTCTCATAATTGGAAACAGTATTGGAAAATACCGTTTTCCTTAGTTTTTCTTTTCAATTCTCTGTTCTTCTCTCCTCTGTTTATGTTTTCAAGTATTCAAATAAAGTTAAACCCACACCCATAAAAAAAAGCGGTACTGTTTTTGTGCTTGAGTGTCCTAAAAATGTAATACAAATAAAGGGAAAAATATCTTAATTAAATTCCTACCGTGATGGATAATACTTTGATCCAGAAGTTTCTGCATGATCTTGATGGCCGTGTCTCTGTCCGACGCCTCCTTGTGTTCCAGCAGCCAATCGATCAGCTCCTTGGCCACGAAGCAGTTGGGATAGGTCCTCAGGTGATGCCGGCGGTCCTTAATCACTTTCCCCTCGTGGAGACGCAGCCTGCAGGACAAGAGTCAAATTCATCCTGAGTCCTCCGTGATACAGTGCAACTGTTCAGGGGAGACTAAGTCCACAGCTGGTAACATCGGACAACACACGCCAGGCAATTTAAGTACCACACTGTTGCAACTGCATGTAGACTTGCTCATGATCTACAGGGATTTAAAGTCATCCCCGTATCGCTGCCAGTGAACCACAGCCGGAGAGAATCAAATCATACATCCAGACCAAGTCTGTCATCACTCAGGCTGCTCTCGACGTGTCTTGCTCTACCACCGCGCACGCTGTGTGTGTACGTTCCAGCGCTATGGATTGTGAATGTGTAATGAAGTGCCTATGTAGCTTATCTAGCCGGATGTGGATCCCGTAAGCTTTACATTTTGTTTGACTGGTTTGATAAAGATGTACGGATGGGAAAAAACATTTGTTGTGTCCTTATGTATATTTGTGCAGTTCACCAATGTGCATTTGTGCAGACTACAGGCCAGAGGAGAACGTTGGGCTGGTTTATGAAGTACTAAGGAAGACTCTAACAGTCTGTCAGATGTCCTTGCTAGAAATGAATTAACTCCAGAATTAACAATTAAAACCAGTTTAACTTGTTGACATAGTAAAAGGATCTGTGTTATATTCACATCAATCTGACAGCAGACAAGTCTGACAGAGGAGTGTCCGTTCAGGCTGAACAGGCACAAGCAGATAGAGAGGACAGGAACAACACTAAGGCCTTCCTTCCTCATACACGTCTGGGCTTCTTGTGTATTCGGCCTATTCCTTCCAAGTTAAGATGATGAAAGCCGGCATTCACACAACTAAATCAAGGAAAAAATCAAGGAAAAGTTGAGGCAGGCGAGCAGAGTTTGAGATCAGCTTGAACGAATGTGAATCATGTCAAACCGAATGATAGGTCCTTGTAAAAAGAACAGTCCCATAGGTGCACCTACAGAGAATGCATTAAGCAGAGTTGAGTGCCATTTGGATGTGGCCTGCCTCACACCTGGCTTTGTCAGTGAGGGTGACGCGGAAAAACATTACGGTTTCACAACAAAAACACAAGACAGAAACACAAGAAAACGTCCTTCAAACGGACGTCTGTCGGAGTGATTCCACTTAGGGACGGCACCTAGTGCACAGCCATGACAGCTGCTCCTCTGGATCGGTTATGGTTCTCTACGGTCTTCAACTGGCAAGAATCTCTCTCCCGGAATTAAATCTGACGGCGCAGTCCAAGCCTCCCGAGTCGACCGTACACCATGAGGCAAGCGCCTTGAGAGTTCCTCCCCAACACTGACCGTGTCCCAAACCGCAAACCTACGCAATACACAGGTTTCTACCCGGGCATATAGGGCTCTCGTAGGACGTAGTGCGCTCCATACAGAATAGGGTGCCATTGGGGGACGCGTCAAGGAACTTAAGCCCACAGGTCAACCAGCCTTGAATCCACAAGGCTCGCTTTCGTCCGAACAAACCAGGCCAAGTCTGCACATAAAGTATCATGCAAGGCTAAAATGAATCTTAAGGAAGTATTAGGGTGTCATAACTATGGGGAAGCTAATCTTCAACAAAGCAGCAAATCCTGCACTGGTATTTACAGATAAACTTGGCCAAACGTCTGGTGTGTTGCGACCGAATGCCTCCGAATATCACAGTGGTTAGATGTCACAGACATATGACCTGTTATTTCTCACTCCTTTGATATGATTCTGAGTAATACTCAAATAGTACATGGAATTATTTAAAACACCTGTATGATCGACATCTTGGTAAAGTAACCCTGCTGCATAAACAAGACCAGCTTACGATTTATATAAAAACAGCCAGGTTAGAAGTAACAGTGTGCCCTTTAGTCAGGGACAAAGTTGAATCTCACATTGAGTTAATTGATCAATCATTAAACTGGCATTTATTTCGACCATTCTAAACACACAGCAACTCTCCCCAGGCACATCTGAAAAATACAGAAGTAGTAACACAGTAATAATAATTTTAAAACAAAATAGTAATGCTTATGACCCCAGTTTCGTGCAAACGTCATCCTCGGATTGACATCACGATTAACTCATTATTTCATTCATGTTCGTCAGTTCCACACCGAAAACCTTTCAAACTAGTAAAAATCGTTTCATATGTGCACTCAACAATTAGCATTTCGAAACGCACTTGCGCGTGTGCGCCGGATTGAATGGAGCCAACGCACGCCTTTGTTTGAACAGCCGCAGTACATATTGTACGGGATGGTACAGAGCTCGAGCCACTCCTACCTCAACTGCTCTCCGGTGACGAGAACCTCGGCCATGCGCTCAAGCTCAGCAGCCTTCTTCTGCATGGTGTTCCCGATACCATCCATCTCGTTGCGACTGTAAAAATAATGGACACGTGATTATAATGAGTAAACACAATACACAACCCAAGCTATCATTTATTCTAGCTATAATACATCGTGCATGTGTAGCTTGTCAAGTACACATGGATAAGCAGCTGTGTGTATAGCTCAACTGTCTCCTTCTATAATGCATCGATTTATTTTCTTACTGTAAAGTGTCATGACTGTTACGTAACCATCCGTTTGAATGCATTGCCAGTAGAACAGCACAATGTAGCTACTGAAATTAACGATATAGCTAGCTAATGTTTCTCACGGTGCTTCCACCTCCATGATGGTGAACCGGCTAATCTCCGCTCAGGCTTTGATCACCATTTTTGCCCCTTTAAATTAATCGAACAATAATTAATAAATAATAAATGTGTTTACCTTGCAAACACCATGGATGAAAAATAGCAGACTCCTAATGTTCTTCGAGATAACGTCGTCCTATATTTGACAACGACAAAAATCTGGGAAAAAAGGCATTGAAAAAAAAAAAAAACTTTCACTTGGGAAAATAATGAAAGATGCGGTTGAGGAAAAAACGGAAGGCTAGTTAACGTAAGCTCGATGCTGAACTTCTCTTGAATTCTCCAAATGGAACTCATCCGCTAACCATCAAATGACAGCATGACTGCATATATATTTTCTCGACGGTAAAGATTCATTCTAAAAAAAACGATTCTTTGTGACATTTGCACAGATCACTTTCAGTAGTAAAACGGTCCACTCGCACCTCCTGCTGTATTTGTTTACCACCGGATCCTACAATAAAAAGCACGTTTTTGACTTGGTGCGGCTTGAGTGGGCACGATTTACGTCACGGTGGGAGTTGACTCTTGATTTCGCCCTCTGTGCGGCTGGCAAGCGTTTCCACTCGGACGCTATGTGAAACAAGTCGCCAACTAGTCAAAAAAAATGTTGGTGCCTCTGTTGTCAGAATAGAACACATAGAAATGTGTATTTCTTTCTTATCATAGAATTGTTCCTGAGACACCCTTGGAATCCGGGTGTACAGTTGTTGTCTTTCACTCTACCCCCGTAAAATTTTTATTACATAATTTTTGTTAAAATCTTAAGACGTTTGTCCACTCTGTGTAACATTCTAGTTTTGGCAATAGTCAACCTCTATATGTGCAACTTAAACTGAGAGGGGGATTGGCCCTCAGTTTAAGATTAACATAGCAAGCAAAATTCAAATGACAGTTGGCACAAAATCTGTGAGCACAGTAAGAGCGCACGTAGAGCGCAGGTAGAGTCTGAGTGAACGTATGGGCACATAGTTAATTACATTTTGGGTTTACATAAACAATGAAAAAATGCTGCTCATCTTTATGGAAGACCAAAGGAGTCAAAATGAAATAATTAAATATATAAATAATGAATGAATTACATGTATATGTATTATTTTATGTGGCACATCAGTAGGACATATTTTTATAATGCCCGTTTATGTAAATAAAAAAAATACATATATCAGCATTCATTGACGTCTTTCAAATATATCATTAAATGTTGAAGTGGGTCATTAAATGTTAAAATATGCCATTAAATAATGAAATACGCCATGAAATTATGAAGTAGGTCATAGTATTATGAAAAAGACCATGATGAAAAAAAGACAGGGAAATACAATGTATTATTAGGAAATATCATACCACTATTTTAAAAACGGGCGTTATAAAAATATTTCCTATTAATGTGCCACTTAGTGTATACAACTTGCAATAGCTACCGCGAGTGGCATGATTTTCCACGTGCCTATTGGACAATGTTTTTTGGACTGCAGTTCATGGCTGCATCTCCATAGATGTCGAATAGTGAGTAATAAATTACACACGTGTGTGGTCTTGTTTGTGCGTAGAAGGCACGGTTTAAACTCGTGTAATTAAAAAGTAAAGGCAGGGTTCTTTCTGCATGTATTGGCTGTGATCATGCAGGCTTTCTAGGTTTCTCTTCAAAGGTCCATAGGTGTGAGGTGGGGACTGGTTTTTGCATACTGTACTATAACAACGATGTATTATGTACTGTAACAGTTATTTGGACCTTAATACTACTGAGGTTGTTTACTGTTAATGTAGCCTAAATACAGACTGTGGCGCCTTTATCTGGTATTTTGTTTAATTGTATTGTTCGTTGTTGTTCTGTCCACTACTTATTTTAGCCATTAAGTTTATTTTAACATTTTCTTTGCATGAGTATACGCTACATTTAGCATTTAGTTAAATTATTATTTTGATAAGACAGCTCCTGCAGCTGAATTTACATTGTTTTAAATGGCAGCTTACCGAATCGTCTAGAAGCAAAACCATATATTTTCCATAATATAAATCAATTTAATGTTCTTGTTTTAATAAATAAACCAGATAGTTTTTTTCCCCAAAAGCAATCACTTTGACGTGTGAAAATAGTATCCTTTACTCAGGTGTACTCCACGTGTTAATTGCATTAGGCCTACCTATGTTTCAATCAAAACAAACGTAACCCCTGTAATTAACTTTCACTAAGCAGAACGCTTCTCTGGTGCAGCCTACGAGTGACGAAGTGAAGCAACCAAGTTTTTCATTGGCCTTTGTCTCTGTCACTCAATCATACATCTGTACTTCCTGTTAATATTGCGGGAAAGTTGACCCAGCCAAAGTCTTATTTGCTACATTAAAAGAGAGTTTATTTTGTATTTGTTTACAGTTATCCCACTTATTAGTACCAAATGTCGAGAACTTTAGAAGAGGTACAGGCGACACTGCAAATCGCAAAACTAACAGAGGATGATTTGCACAACACAATTCACTGTTTAACTTTTGGATGTAGCGTCTCGTCTGGAGACTACTGCCTAATGGAACTGGATGACACTCTCTGTAAACACATAGAAGAAGGGAAAAGGTAATCTGCATAATTACAATGTAATAGTCTTATGTGTGTTAGTCGCAAGCTGACTGTCTCTTCATACATCTTTAGTGGACGGCTTTCGACCACGAATAAAAGCGTACACAGCTGCGTTTACACCAATCGATGTTTAAGACGGGGAGATGGGTCGGTGGCCGGCATTGAGGTGATGGGCGAGCTCGCTAAACACAAAACAAAGATGTCCAAATCAAGGGATTGCATAACGTATTATACCGAAATCTGTGACAGCTAAATGTGAATACAATGTCAGGTTAGGGTTAATGTTAGGTTTCTCAGTGATCGGGTTAGGGTTAGAATTTGCCTCTCAATGTATTCAAAATTGTAGTGAAGGTCGGGGATGTTCTGCTGGTTCTCCGTAACTCTAAACGCACTACTGTACTGTCAACAGCGGCCGGTCTGTAGTCTAACGTAACATATCTTACGAATTCATGGGTCACAGATATTGCAAAATAATTTAATTGTTCCCCTGACACCAGCCTGAGGGGGCAATGATCACGTGTAAGGCGTGTTTACGACTGATTCATCAAATTAAATGGCTAATGTTCCTCTTAGGAACGAATGCATGTGACTCGTTTTGTATTACCATTACAAATAAAATGTTCGATTTTCAAGCAATTGAAACATTGAATTGTGAAGAAGTGTACTTGGACAAAAATATTTCCAAGTGTCACTTTCCCAATATCATCATTGAGCAGTTTCAACATTCTGAACTTTTATTCAATTTTCTCTCCCTCCTCTCACTTGTCATTTCTCTGCATCTCTTTCAGCCTGGTGATCAGAGGAGACAAGGATGAGCGAGCTATCCTGTGCAGCGAGGACAATACATATGACCTGAAGATAGCGGATACCTCCAACTTGCTACTGTTTGTCCCTGGCTGCCTGACTCCAGATCAGCTGACTCATGACAACCAGGCCAGCCCTCAGCTGGTTCATGCACAGGTAGGAGTCTAAACAATTAGCTGAACACATTTCATTAAAAAAGATACCTTAAAATTAATAAATGCACTGTAGATATTAAGTTGGTGTTCCAAGACCAAATGGGTATATAACATAAGGTGCTATAATGCAGTGAGATGGGTGAGTTTATTTTTATTTTATTTTTCTCGTTTAGCTAGCCTGTGCAAAGAGTGAAAGGTTAGCTAAGCCAAGGCTTTTGTTCACCTGCACTGGATCTACATCATTACTTAATGTTCTCAATACAAAGATCTGCGGTACCCATTACTTCTCAACGCTGTGGTGACTTTTCACCAGTTGTTACGCACCAGTGATGTTCAACGCCGCGTACATGCATGATGCAGTGTCAAATAATGTTATGCTACATTCTATACAGGGCTTACATTGACCTTTCCCCCACAGATCTGGGGCTTCTCTAACAGTTACTGGGAGTTAAAGAAGCAGCGTCCCAAACTGAAGAAACTGAAGAAGCTTCTGTCGGAGCGTCTATATGAGGGCCCAGTCATCGGCGGTGAGGAAGAGGAGGTTGTCACAGAGGGGAAGGTACCCATTTACTGTGCACTCTGATGCCATCTTAGCCGTATTGGCTAAACTCTCTGTACCCAAACTGAAACCCGGCGCCTCAGCCTGGCTAATCCATGTAAACACCATCCTCACAAGTCTCTAACCAGTTTTACAACCAGAAGCTGGAGCGTGAGCTTACCATTCCAGCATCTGTCAAGCACTGAGAGACTCCTGGTCATTGTTGAGTTTTGGCTCTTTACTAACTTTCTCTGTTTGACGTTTTGTTTCTCTCCCGTTTGATAGTACACTATGGGAGACCTGCTTAATAGAATCCAAGCTAGTAAGGAGGAGATTGAGGCCCAACTCCAGACTATTCATGCCTGTGAGATTGACGGTAATCATGATTGTCTAATCCATCAAAACTGCAAAAAAAAAATATATTCTTAATGCTTGGGCACCATTGGCTCTTGGTTTGCGTTCAGACGCGAGAGCGATTAGCGATTGTCACATTCTGTGCTCGGCCTCTGTAATCAGTATTTATATGTAGATTTATTTTATATTGTGGTGTTCTATGTGGTTCTCACATTCAGATGTCGGCCGTGAGGATAATCTACGCCAGGATCAGCATTACATGGATATATACCACATCATATATATACCACATCATATATATCTACCACATCATATATATCTACCACATCATATATATCTACCACATCATATATATCTACCACATCATATATCTACCACATCATATATATCTACCACATCATATATCTACCACATCATATATATCTACCACATCATATATATACACCACATCATATATACACCACATCATATATACCACATTGTGATTTTCCGTCCCGGGAGGTTGTGGGGGCGTTGAGGGGGGGCTGTGTAAGGACCGGTTGCACCATTGCCCAGCGTCATCACGCTACACCACTGACACACCTAATTATATAATGATGGTAATTCTGATTGTGTCTTTGTCCTGTGCTTTCCACATCGCAGGCTACTGGAGGATTTTGGATTTTGAATACGAGATGAAGCTACTGGGCCACGTCACTCAGCTGGTGGACTCCGAGTCGTGGTCCTTCAGCAGGGTGCCCCTTAGTGTCAGTCTGGAGGAGCTGGGACGCCTAGAGCCACGGTTGGTGTAATGGGTCAACATGAAGACATTATCTCTTGACAGGGTAGTGTCGACTAACAGGGTAACAACGTGGTAATGCGGAAACTAGTTTGTATACTTAGTGGTCTTCACGGGATGCTTGTGCTCACATAGGATACATTTTCTCTACAGGTCCAGTACAACAAATATCAGGCACCACGAATGATCCTGGGCGTGCAGAGGCGATCTTTAGCACTTTGTTCACATGACAATGTTAAAGTAACGATGTGCATGTGTGGGGAATACATGTGTTTTAATTCTCACCCGTCTCCTTGTCCAGGGAGATGATCGAGCACTGCTTGAATTGTTACGGGAGGCGCTACAAAGACAACGGTAGGTGCTGCATGTTATTGTGGAGCGGCCACCAGCCCCACGCAATAATTAGGATTTTTCACTGATGTTTAATTCATGTTACATCGGTTTTCCTCCCAGGGGAGGTGTTCTATGCGCTGAGCGAGGACAAGGTGTGTAGGGCCACAGCCCAGATGCTGCTGCAGAACGCGGTGAAGTTCAACCTGGCGGAGTTCCAGGAGGTTTGGCAGCAGAGCGTCCCCGAGGGCATGGGCACCAGGTTGGACCAGCTGAAGGTGAGCTGGATGGGACACTTTTTACATTTGAGCCAGTCTAGATGTCTACACTTTGGGCTGGCTTTGCAAACACAGATTACGTCTAGTCTAGGACAACAACAAAAAAACACCTATGACCGGGTGTTTGAAACCTGGCCACAGCATCCTGACAGGGGCGTGTCCAGGGGCGTGGTTAAAACAGTGGCAAAATGAAAGATTAGCAAATCATTCTCCGTTTCTTGTGATTTGTAGAGCCTAGCGCTTGTGGACCGCAGGTCCAAACCAGAGACAATTTCTCTTCTGAGGGTGGAGGATCTTCCCGAGGACACGCTGGAGAGATTCACTCACCTCTTCACTATGAGGGAAAAGTGGACGGAGGACGATATCACCCCTTACATAAAGTGAGGATTTGCAAATTAAGAAACTGTAAATTGACAGTCCAGTAATTATATTGCAATGTACTGTAGTTGTCTGATATTGGTGGTACAGTTGAACCATATAGCACATGTTAGTGCAGAGGTCTCAAACCGGTTCCACGGAGGGCCGAGTGTCTGCGGGTTTTCGCTCTCACCTTGTACTTAACTGACTAATTAGGTCACTAATTGGTTCGTTTCTACCTCCACCTGGTTGTTTCGGTCTGAACTGGGAACCAATTTAAAGGAAAACCCAAAAACCTGCAGACACATGGCCCTCCATGGAACCGGTTTGAGACCTCTGTGTTAGTGGGATCATACTGGCAGTGTTAACCTATCAATCAAATTTATTTATAAAGCCCTTTTTACAAGTCACAAAGTGCTTTACAGAGACACCCGGCCTAAAACCCCAAGGAGCAAACAACAGTAGTGTTGGATTTCAGATCCAGATAATTACTTGGTTTTCATCAGATAATTACATGAAATGCTTTGGTTTATACATGACTGGATTCAGTGTGTTGTGTTGACAATGATTGATCTGTTATTTAATATAATTTTAACAGGGACTTGTGCGGAGAAAAGCAAACGACTGGAGCCCTCCTTACCAAATATGCTCGTTCCTCCACACAAAACGGAGTAAAAGTCTTCAATTCAAGAAGACCAGTGGCCACTTGAAGACCTTTGGCTTGGATATGTTAATAAATTAGCAATTTTGTTATGTAGTGTGTATTCTTATATTGTATAAATTCCTTTTTAATACATTTTGTACTGTTCTGGGGTTTTTTTTTGCTGAAAAACTGTAAATTCTTTGTTGTGGCTCATTTTAGTGCCTGATGTATTACCGTCCTCTAGTGGCCTGAGGCAGAAGAGCAGTAGCAAGAAACATTAAACTTTATTAAATTAATACATTTTCAGAGCTATCTGAAGACATAATATTTTAGACGTTTAATAACGTCTGAATCCATTGTTGTAAAATAACTATCCCGAGAATTATTTGCAAAAGGTACAGACGTCGTGGGTATGGCGGGAGGTCAAAGGTTAGAAACAAAATGGCTGAACACTGAGAAATCATAACACTTAGCTGTTGGAAGGAGGGATATAATTTTATGTTTTTGTTTGATTAAAATCCTAATATGAATCCGAAAAGACCACTGCTAGACTAAAGTTAAAGATTGGTTGCGTGCATGCCTCGAAACCTCAACTATACAAAGGATTAATGCATTGCACAGACCTCCGGCGGGGAATAGTTGCTGGAAATGTTGGATGCTAGCTAGACCGAGCCAACGATAACTAACTCGATTGTCACATTAATTCGGACGGAACCCATAAATTAGTGAGAAAATAAATAGATACTTATTTAATATATTAGCTGCCCCCTTTTTCATTTTTTTTCTTTTTACCAGCAACAGTGTGCGTGGAAGCACTCAAGCATCACTGTTGTGTTGGACTTACCGGTAAACTGGATGCAGGAAGAACTTTTCGCACGACCATCGCGTCAAAGCTACGATTGCTGAATGTGGTTTAAGTCATATAACCATACCAATGCATGAAATCAAGATGAATCGGAAGAAGGACAAGGGTTTTGAGAGCCCGCGGCCTTTTAAATTATAAGTATTTCATTAGTTTAATGGGCATTATTTGCTTGATTGTCCTTTAGATTGACAAGGCTAGCCTATACGGTATGTCAATGTTTCTTATGCATTTTTTGTGTTTATTTCTTCACGACTCACCAGGTTGTCTGCATCAACAATATAAACTTCCAAAGGAAGTCTGTTATTGTAAGTAAACACTAATGTAACTCCAAGTTAAATATCTAGCCTGCGAACACTAGACTATTTGTCTTGTCATACCAATTTTGCACTAACTGTCATGCAAGACATGTTTGTTTGGAGTTGGCATTCGCAGGAAAACAAACAACTAGCTAGGCTGTCTAGCTTTCTCATCAAGTCAGCTTTGAAAAGGAGAGTGGTCTGGAAATAGAAATTGAGTCACGCCCTTCTATTGACAGGGCTACGTGGAGCTGACCATCTTCCCGACAGTGGTCAACCTGAACCGGATCAAGCTGAACAGCAAGCAGTGCCGGATTTACCGGGTCAGGGTCAATGACCTGGAAGCGCCTTTCATCTACAACGACCCCACGCTGGAGGTCTGCCACCATGAGTCCAAGCAGTGAGTGATGTCACACACCCTGTTGTTGATATGACACGTGAATCTGTCCTCCCTGCAGCCTGCAGTGTGTGTGGACACCAGGTTGGAGGGGTTTGTGTGGGCCAGCCTGTATCCGTGACGAGTGGACCGTGTGCTTGAGCGTTAGGGTTTTCATCAGCCTATGTAGAACACGATTTTTCACTTATCTGTGATGCACCTCGTGCGCCGTGCTCATTTGGTTTCAGAGGCGTGATGTTATGAAGTAGTTTTTCACCCCCGAGCCTCAGGTTTGCACTCTCCATTCCTTCTATCGTGAACCGACAGGTGACATGAGAATGTCCGACACACTCCTGGGGCACCGCGTTTACCTCACACTGTGCGTGTCCCGGCCTTTTTTACAGGAGGAATCTGAACTACTTCTCCAGCGCCTACACGGCGGCCGTCAGCGCCGTGGACCCAGACGCCGGCCACGGGGAGCTGGTCATCAAAGTGCCCTCTGAGCTGTGGAAGCAGGGCGACGGTAAAATCAGACACAAGTGTTCATGCACAAATGGGGTCCCAGGATCGGGCTCACGTTGAACCGGGTGCCCCTGGTGTGTTCTGCGTGTGCATTCAGCCACAGCCAGAGGGGACAGGTTTTTATGGATGAGTTTTAAGTAGTTCCTTTTTTAATAATTGTAATGTTGTTTCCACCTTAAGTAAGCCTGGAAGTGCTGTACAGGCTTGAGGTCTGTGGTTTCAATATGTGTTTTGCTACCCCATGTTGTTTATTAAGCAAAGAATCAGTAGCTTAATTTAAAGTATTATGTACAGTGAATCCTTCTGCCTGGTAACTGGCATGACTGTCTCCATGTTTGGTCTTCAGAGATGAATGTGCTGAAGGTGTATATAGACTTCTCCCTGGACCAGCCTAAAGGAGGCCTCCACTTCGTGGTACCCGACGTGGAGGGGAGTATGGCGGAGAGAGCAGCACACGTCTTTTCCTTTGGCTACCAGAACTCCACTAGGTTGGTTGAGAGGAATACTGTGTCTGTGCCGCTGCCAACGCAGCCTGGTCTACCCAGTAGAAGTCCTTGCAGGAATGGCATCACCTGAGACACTCGGCTGATTGCTACCGGAGGGAAAGAGGCGCCTTCTGTTCCTCTGGTTTTAGTTCACGTTGTTATCATTATTTTTGTGTATGAAATCCTGGTTTGCCCTTCTGTGTGTCTGTGTTTTATAAAACAAATAATTGGGCTGTGCAGATGATCAAATATCTAAGTTCCTGAGTCTTCATTAAAATCTGTCCATTAGTTATTTTCCTAATCTCTCATCAGGTTAAAAAAAAGATTAATAAATTCTGTAGTTCTCTTTCTCTGCTCTTGTAAATTCTGAGTTATACAGCCAGGTGACGTTTGACAAGCCTGACGTCTCTTTGATTACACGGTCTGGTCCTCCTCCAGGTTCTGGTTCCCCTGTGTGGACTCATACTCGGAGCTGTGCACATGGAAGCTGGAGTTCACAGTGGACTCCTCCATGGTGGCTGTCTCCTGTGGGGACCTGGTGGAGACTGTTTATACCCATGACATGAGGAAGAAGACCTTTCACTATGTCCTTCCGATCCCCACCGCGGCGCCCAACATCTCGCTGGCCGTCGGGCCCTTCGAGATCCTGGTTGACCCTTACATGCACGAGGTACTGTGCCAACTGAAAGGAGCGACTCAAAAGATGTGCTTGGTTTAGCTTAGTTTTTAACGGGATGTGGCTAGCCGAGTGGGTGCTGTGTGTCCTAAGAGGGGTGCTGTAGTAGACAGCAGTTAATAATTTCTCCTTATGACCACTTTGCGAATTATGACCACTTCTGCAAGATGCAGCCTACGACAGTGAGGATTAGTAGTTTTCTTGAAATACACAGTTCTTTTGATAAAAATATTATATAACTGAGCAGAATAACAGTGGTTTCCCTCGAGATCTCTTCATTACTCTTTGGGGCACTGACACCCCCTTAACTCCCCCTAAAGATTGAGCTTGTTTTCCTCTTTCCCCAGGTGACCCACTTCTGTTTGCCCCAGCTCCTGCCCCTGTTGAAACATTCCATGTCCTACCTCCATGAGATCTTTGAGTTCTACGAGGAGATCCTGACTTGTCGATACCCCTACTCCTGCTTTAAAACTGTCTTTGTGGACGAGGCGTACGTCCAGGTGTCCTCTTATGCTTCCATGAGCATTTTCAGGTGGATAGTATGGCTTTTCTCTATCTTAAAAAATACATATTACACCTGTTAGAAGTCTAGATTATAAATAATATATTTTCTTATCATCTCATGATGACATGAGAGAAGAAGAAGATGAGAAGATATTTTCATAGACATCGATCATTTGGATTTCATGATGTTTTAGGATCATTTATTATCTCTGTTTCACCTTAGGGGCTCTTGCATATTGTACCCGATATGTAGAACGACTCTCCTTAGATGTAGAACGACTCTCCTTAGATGTAGAACGACTCTCCTTAGATGTAGAACGACTCTCCTTAGATGTAGAACGACTCTCCTTAGATGTAGAACGACTCTCCTTAGATGTAGAACGACTCTCCTTAGCCATCACTATCTCTTTCACTTTTAGTAAAGCTTACTTGGCTTGGTGCATGTGAAACCGAACATGATTTAATGTCCCTAATTCCCCTCTTTCTCTCTTTTCAGTACTAATCTGCTCCACAGTGCCATGATCATAGATCAAACTCCCCTGACCCGACAGTGTTTAGCTCAGGCCTTGGCCCAGCAGTTCTTTGGTTGCTTCATCTCTAGGATGTCCTGGTAAGTTTGGGGTCATATGAGATGGATTACAGTGGGGGTTTTCAGAGGTTATGGGAGGTTTTCAGAGGTTATGGGAGGTTTTCAGAGGTTATGGGAGGTTTTCAGAGGTTATGGGAGGTTTTCAGAGGTTATGGGAGGTTTTCAGAGGTTATGGGAGGTTTTCAGAGGTTATGGGAGGTTTTCAGAGGTTATGGGAGGTTTTCAGAAGTTATGGGAGGTTTTCAGAAGTTATGGGAGGTTTTCAGAAGTTATGGGAGGTTTTCAGAAGTTATGGGAGGTTATTGGAGGTTTTCAGAGGTTATTGGAGGTTTTCAGAGGTTATTGGAGGTTTTCAGAGGTTATTGGAGGTTTTCAGAGGTTATGGGAGGTTTTCAGAGGTTATGGGAGGTTTTCAGAGGTTATGGGAGGTTTTCAGAGGTTATGGGAGGTTTTCAGAGGTTATGGGAGGTTTTCAGAGGTTATGGGAGGTTTTCAGAGGTTATGGGAGGTTTTCAGAGGTTATGGGAGGTTTTCAGAGGTTATGGGAGGTTTTCAGAGGTTATGGGAGGTTTTCAGAGGTTATGGGAGGTTTTCAGAGGTTATGGGAGGTTTTCAGAGGTTATGGGAGGTTTTCAGAGGTAATGGGAGGTTTTCAGAGGTTATGGGAGGTTTTCAGAAGTTATGGGAGGTTATTGGAGGTTTTTAGAGGTTATTGGAGGTTTTCAGAGGTTATTGGAGGTTTTCAGAGGTTATTGGAGGTTTTCAGAGGTTATTGGAGGTTTTCAGAGGTTATTGGAGGTTTTCAGAGGTTATTGGAGGTTTTTGGAGGTTTTCAGAAGTTATGGGAGATTTTCAGAGGTTTGGAGGTTTTCAATGTTTTTGATTTGTTGGTTCTTGAGAACAGTGTGTTAATGTTCGATTCATATCCAAAACCCAGACGTTTGGTTGCAAGTGATTATTACAGTTATGTTGAGTCATGGTCATTACAAGGCATCATATTTAGTCATGTTTTGGCCTGGCTTTGAGTTCCTGTCAAGCTGACATTATTCTGGTGGCGTGTCAATGCAGAGCGGTTGTGGTGTGTGTCTCTGTGTGTGCGTGTGCACGTGTATGGGTGGGTGATGCTGAGGTTTCACAAGGTGTCCAGCGACAGCTTCCAAAACCCTGACTGAAAACAATGGATCCCCTGTCTTACTAAGTGTTTCAAACCAGATCAGATGGGGAAGCTCGGGTTTCTCTCATTTATTTGGCTTGTATGAGCCACAGTTGTGTTGGACCACAGAAAATTTGAACAGATGTTTCTCTTTGATATGAGGACCCCTCACCTGCTTGCAATTAACTGTGGTTAAATATCTGCTCAAGCCAATAATGGAGGTCAGCGTGTGTTATGGAACCGAGCCTGATTGAGTTAGTAAATAGAGATTTAGGAGGCAGTTTCCTGCACCTTTTGCATATTACCTCCTTATGCAAGATTTCAATCTTGGTTAGGTTCCTCAATGCAGGGCCTCAATTCAATAGAATTACTCTCTGATGTCTTAAGCAATGCACCCATGTTGAATTAGGCATCTTGTTTTTCATTTTTATATGCGGTATAACAAAATGTTGCTAAACGTGTGTTTCGGGTAACATAGCTTGGTGCATGGTACTTTTCAACAAAAAATAAACCCACCTGTCTTTTTCGTGTTGTTCCTGTAACGTATCCCTGGTTCTGCTGGTTGGTATAACGTCTTAAAATGTCGTCAGCTACTTTGCCGGCTGGGTTCAGTTTGACAGTTTTTCCTGTAGTTCTTTTGTTTTGTCGGTGTGTTTGACCAGGTGAGTCGGTGCTCCTTCATGTGTGTTTGTGTCTGTTCTGCAGGGCTGATGAGTGGGTTCTGAAGGGGATATCGGGTTATATCTATGGTCTGTACCTGAAGAAGACCTTTGGAGTCAACCAGTACCGCCACTGGATCAAAGAGGTAGAACCTAAATGGCCGAATGCCTAGATTTGCAGGTCGAGCAACTGTCGCAAAAGGCTCGTCGTCTCGTTTTGCAAGGCCTTCTGTGTGCTTAGAGCCGGCGATCACTGACGGAGACCTGGTTCGTTACCAGCGCTGGGTACGGAGGCCCCTGACAGTCACACACATGACCGTATGACACCTTCTTTTCTGCCAGGAACTTGACAAGATAGTTGAGTACGAGCTGAAGATGGGCGGCGTTCTCTTGCACCCGACCTTCGTGGGAGGCAAAGACAAGGACAAGTGAGGGCGTCTCCATCCCGCTTCAGAGATCATTTTACACGGGAGTTATTGCATTAAGAGACACTTATTTCGAGTTTCAACACGGCGACTTGTATATGCGGCGCCAATGAGTATAATGTAATGAACAGTATATTTTTTATGGGTGCTTCAAACAAGTCTAAAACCACCTACGAGTGGAAGGTAAATTCCTGGAGACACATTCCTGTTGCTACGCCCTTTGCATTTTGTGGTTCAATCTCCCCTCACACAGAGAGATGTGTTTTTCTGCTTCAATTAAAAATGTATATGCCAATGCGAAGCTTCCCAAACTCGTAACCCTTTTGGAAAGAGAAATGCCTTGAAGAGTGGGTTTATTCATGCCAGCCCAGTCAACCGCATGGCACTAAATCCAGAGTTGGCCATAAATCAGGCCTCTGTCTGTCCCCAGTCCATGAGTGTTCTTGGAGAGCTAGCCACCCATTACGCTAACTTCATCATATCTGTGTTGTCTGTTAACAGCCTGGCCAGTAACTCCACATTCTAGTTTATTTGAGAAAGCTGTGGCTGTGTGGAAGGGTGGAAGCTGGATTGAGCTGTAAAATTTTTTTTTCCTGTGGTTTAATGCTTTCTCTCTTCTCCTCCCATCTCTGTTTCCTTCTCTCCTTCTGTCTCTCCTCCATTTCTCTCTGTCCTTTTTTGGTCTCCCCTTGTTCTCGTCCCCCTCTGTCTGTCTCAGCCCCACCCCTCACCTCCACTTCTCGATCAAGCACCCCCACACCCTCTCATGGGAGTATTACAAGATGTTTCAGTGTAAGGCTCACCTGGTCATGAGGCTGATTGAGAACAGGATCAGCATGGAATTCATGCTCCAGGTGAGTGTCAGTCCGTCAGCGCCCTCGCGTGGCTCTGCGGCCTCTGAAACGCTTTTGCGGGTTTGATTCCCACAAGGGACCAGTATGACAACGTCTGCACTCACTCACTGCTGTAAGTCAAGGGGGGGATAAGTCCACTGACAGTCATCTCCTGAATGACGGAGATGTAGAATCACTCAGTTGGCTCGTTGGCTGTTGAAAACGTCGGGGCAGACCTCATTAGTTCACAATTACGTGACATGGATCTGTAGGAACACACTCTAATTGAAATTCAGCAGATTCAAGTGAGAATTGGACCCAACCTGCCCGCTACACACGTGTTGCAAACCCGCCACAGTCCACTTGCTGGACGTTAACTGTGTGTGTGTGTGTGTGGGTGTGTGTGTGTGTGTGGGTGTGTGTGTGGGTGTGTGTGTGGGTGTGGGTGTGGGTGTGGGTGTGGGTGTGGGTGTGGGTGTGTGTGGTTGTGTGTGTGTGTGTGTGTGTGTGGTTGTGTGTGTGTGTGTGTGTGTGTGTGTGTGTGTGTGTGTGTGGTTGTGTGTGTGGTTGTGTAATAGGTGTTCAACAAGCTCCTGAGTCTGGCCAGTACCGCCTCTTCCCAGAAGTACCAGTCCCACATGTGGAGTCAGATGCTGGTGTCGACCCACGGCTTCCTCAAGTCCATCTCAAATGTGTCTGGGAAGGACATCGGACCTCTCATCAAGCAGTGGGTGTATCCTGCAGGCATCATGTACTGACTACACTAGTTAGTATTAGTTAATGTAGCTAATCAGGTTGATTAGGTGTTGGATTGAAAGGAGCAGTCTCCTTTCCTGGGTATATGTAATAACTGTGTAATAACTGTGTAATAACTGTGTAATAACTGTGTAATAACTGTGTAATAACTGTGTAATAACTGTGTAATAACTGTGTAATTGACTACGTTTTTAGTTAATTGGTTTTAGGAAGGACATGGGTCCTCGTGTCTACAGGGGACTTTAAAACGAGTCAAATGTCCAATTGAAACAATGGAGAGACTGGCGTTGGACATGTTTTGTAACAGTGTGAAAGGCGTCTCTTGACCAATGGCTGCTGCTGTCAGTTATCCGTTTCCTTCCCTGGTTAAAATACGCCCCCCCCCCGCCCCCCCCCCCCCCCCGTGCCTCATGGTTGGAGATGTTAGCCTTCATTCAGCGCCGTGCAGAGAGCAGAGTGCCGTGGTGAAGTTCTTTGGCAGTTTTGCCTTCAACAGGAAACGGAACGTTCTGGAACTGGAGATCCGCCAGGACTACACCTCCTCAGGAACGCAGAAATATGTGGTGAGTGTCCGTGCGTGCCGTAGAAATAGGAATACTAGAACCGACGTCCCCGCGGGTAGAGCTTCCATGTTCTTTGCTGTCTATTTCTATTACCCATGCATTGTCAGTACACACACACACACACACACACACACACTCGCACATGCACACACATGTCTGCATGCACATACACACACACACACACATACATACATATACATGCACATACACAGGCACCATGCAAATGCACATTAGGAAATAGTGGATGATGACTTTTTACCTACTTCACAGGGCCCCATCAAGGTGACGGTCCAGGAGCTGGATGGATCCTTCAACCACACCCTGCAGATTGAAGAGAACAGCCTGAAACACGACATCCCCTGTCACTCCAAGAGCAGACGGTGAACTCCGCTCGCATCTGTTTCTGTGTCGTTTCACACTCAGTGGCCAGTTAGTTAGATCACCCGCCCGTTCACCAAAACGTATCACTCCTGCAGATAGTGAGTCGGGGCGGCTGTGCTTGCCAAATAAAGTTGGAATGGATGGATTGGTTATTGTAGGGCATCTCTGGGAAGAGATGAAACGGGCGGTTTGAATGAATGAATGTGCCGTCCGTCAAAATTACTCAGACTGTCCCGGGGCTCTGACGTAGCACTAGTTGGGTGAATCTAATCCACTGCCCACTGAGTGTAGAAACGCATGTCTTTAGGCCTAGAGCGGTCCAGTTCTGGTTGTGGTACGGAGATCTCAGGTTGTTTTGTTCCACCCCTTCAGAACTTCTAACGTTTTCCATCTCCAGGAACAAGAAGAAGAAGATCCCTTTAATGAATGGGGAGGAGGTGGACATGGATCTGTCTGCTATGGAGTAAGACCACTGCCTCCTACACACACACACACACACACACACACACACGTTTTTGTATGCCATTGTGCTCCATATCTTCCCCTTGCCCACTGTTACCGTGTTTGGGGCTCGGCTGGTCAGGGCTGACATCTGCTCTGACCTGGGCGACTCTCCGGCCCCGCTTGGTTTCTGTCGGTAGTCGGGCCTGTAGAGGAGGAGAGATGATGCCCTGGCTGCAGCGCTTAGACAAAGTAACCCAAACTGTCTGGCTGTACATCCGTCCCGTCTTTGGCCCCGGTACCCTCACTCCACTGGGACTGGCGTCCCTGTGGGGGCTGCGGTGTCGTCTGCCGGGCTCTCGGCTGTAGCCTGCTGGTGCTTGTAGTGAAACTCCTGTTCTGTTTTATTTGGATTTATCTTCGTTGGGAATACTGGGACGATGAGTACCAGCGGGTTGTGAAATAATGTCCGGTCTATATCGGCGCCTCTGGGAGGGCCTGAGTCATAGAATCCAGCCATTAGAATGACAGATCCACATGTTTCATGAACAAGTTCTGTTGGATATAATTCAGTCCGGACACACGCCAGCTGAGCAGTCTCCCATCCATAATCCTGTCATAATGTTTGTATCGTTCTTTGTCGTAGTGCCGATTCGCCCTTGCTGTGGATCCGGATCGACCCAGACATGTCAATCCTGCGTAAGGTGGAGTTTGAGCAGGCCGACTTCATGTGGCAGTACCAGCTCAGGTATTGTGTTTATTTCATCTGATTAAGGACTGGTTTCACAGACGCAGATTAAGATTATTCCTAAAAAAATCAAGGTCAGTGGAGGTTTCGGTTACCGGCCCTGACGTTTCACGGTGAATCACAATCTTCTTCAAGGTATGAGCGTGACGTGGTGGCCCAGGAAGAGGCCATCTCAGCCCTGGAGAAGTTCCCTACGCCGGCCTCCCGTCTGGCGCTGACCGACATCCTGGAACAGGACCAGTGCTTCTATAAGGTTCGCCAGGGGGCCTGCTTCTGTCTCGCTAAGGTACAACACACGGGAACGCACACACGCCAGTGCACAAATTCCATTAACACAAATCCTACAGCTGCTGTTTCTGCAGGATCCACCAGGGGGCGGGCTTCTGCCTGGCCAGGCTTAGAAGTTAGCCCAGGCCACCCACCCTTTCAAAACTCGCCCCCCCGTTGATTCACGACCTATGGTTAGATTTTTGTAGGACGAATCAGAGTGGAGCATGCCAGTCTTTTATTCCAAACCCACTGCAGCGTTCGGGCCACCCAGGTTCCTAGCCTGAACCCCTCTTTAAAACCCCAGTTCGACAACCCCCTCGTGGAAAATGGATCCTGGGAATTGTTTTGCCTTTCTCATCCCCCCTAAACCCCCTGTGCCGTTTTGATTTCCTCACATTTAGAACATGTCCACCTGTACCAATATTTTCTTTAAGTCAGAATGAATGTGGAGTTACGTTGGGCTCGGTTCGGATTTACATTGGATTGCAGTATTTCATTTAGCTGGTTAATGGTCTTTGAGACCACAGAATGTTACTTGGGGTATCCCTCGTAATCTAGGCCGTCCCATGATAGGGCTGCTTTGTTGAACGCGTAATAGCTAGCAGCGAGGGCTTAGGGGACATCTAGGTAGAGTCCTCAATGCTCACACACACACATTAACACGCGCGCACACACACACACACTCACTAACACCACTCTAGGACCCTTGTGTTTACTTTGCTGCCATGTGACAACATCCTGGCTGCTCTGGCCTATCCAAACCCTCCAAATCCCCCTAATATCCTGCAGAGAGCTGGGGGACACTCTGCTCAGTCCATGGTCAATTCACTTGCTCATTTAACAGGCCGCTGATATCAGGTTGCTCGAAACCCAACAGCTGAACTCTGATCCTTTGGTTCTTTACAGTGTAAATGTTATTTTTACGTAAGGTTTATGTTACAGTGGGCATATAAAATGTAATCAAAGTGTGTTGCATGAATAGGTTTAAATTTATGTATGTTTGTGTATCTGGTATTTAATATAGTTTTGTCTGTGTTCTTGTGTTTTGTAAATACAAAAGCCCAAAACCTGACAAAGTACTTTTATTCTAGCATTGAATGGCTATTTGTTTACACAATTTAGATTTTTTTTACCCCCAAAATGTAGAATTTATACTACAACTTAATTGTTGGATTTCAAATAAAAACATAGAGATTGAAAAAATACATTCAACAAAGCACTGTATTTCAAATACTATTTCTGTTACAAATAAATCAAATAAAACTAATTATTTGGGAAAGTTACTGAGCTGTTTGAAATACGAACCCAACATTTCGTACGGAAAGCCTTTGTTACCACAAGCAAATGTGTCCGTCCGCAATCTCTGTTCCCCAGGACGTTCTGAGTGTGCTTAAATGTTTTGAGCTGATTTTTCTGGTTACGGACGGCCGCCTCCACACTGGACTGGTCCCCCAAAACGCGTCGGCAATCACCGTATCACAGTGGTAGCGTGGTACTATCTGGAATGTGTTTGTGGTTTTACTTTCTAGATAGCCAACTCCATGATGAGCACCTGGACCGGACCTCCAGCCATGAAGTCCCTGTTCACCAGGATGTTCTGCTGCAAGAGCTGCCCCAACATTGTCAAGACCAACAACTTCATCAACTTCCAGAGCTACTTCCTACAGAAGGTATTCAGAGGGGTACTTGGGCTATAATGGGGAACATATCAAATCCAGGCCACCATGACAGGTCACCATGACAGGCCACCATGACAGGCCACCATGACAGGCCAACTGTAGCAGGTCACCATGACAGGCCAACTGTAGCAGGTCACCATGACAGGCCACCATGACAGGCCACCATGACAGGCCACCATGACAGGCCAACTGTAGCAGGTCACCATGACAGGCCACCATGACAGGCCACCATGACAGGCCACCATGACAGGCCAACTGTAGCAGGTCACCATGACAGGCAAACAGTAGCAGGTCACCATGACAGGCCACCATGACAGGCCAACCGTAGCAGGCCACCTTGACATTTTATCACATTTTGTCACCTTGGAATTTAATGCATTTGAATTATGGTTTTACCCTCCCCCCACTGAGCTACTGATCACTCCTACAAAACTGAAGAAGTTATCATAAAGTTTCCGATCCCTGAATTAGTACTTGTTGTAAGTACATTTAGCAGTTTTTTATAGCTGCAAGACAAAACGAATGTTTGCGCACCAATCTATTGGGGTTGGTTTTGCGTTTCGGTCGAGTAAAAAAAAAATGTTTGGTCAGACCCTGAAACGTATTAATAGAATTAAGGTGGTCTTTAATGAGTAATGGCTTCCTTATTTGCGTCCTACCATGAAGGCAAAGCTTGTCGAACTCCTGGAATATGGTTTTCATATGCACACTGAACAGTCTTGACAAAAAAGGACTTCAGCTCGGTCGAAGTTGCAGTTTTCTCCTTGGTTGCTACTCTCATCTGTCTTCGACTTCCTCGGTCAGTTGGTTTGGAATGACTCCCTGAGCTAGGCAAGGTGTGTGTGGTGCCGTAAAACGCCTGTGCTCTATATTCAGCTTGACAATGCTCAAAGTGAACTTCAAGGTCTTTTGGTTATTGGTCAGATGCTGTTATTGCTAGACTAATGTGTAACAAAATGTCTTCTCACGTTTTGTCCTAGACAATGCCTGTGGCCATGGCTCAGCTTAGAGACATCCAGAACCTCTGTCCCAAAGATGTCCTCAACTTTATCCTGGACCTCATCAAGTACAATGACAACAGGAAAAACAAGGTGGGCTGGGTCTCTTTGCATTAACTTTTTCTAACACAATGGTGCCCAGCCTGGTTCCTGGGGGGCCACCTTCCTGTGTTCTCTTTTCTCCAATTCCTCTCTAAGCTTTTCATCCAGATGACAATTTGGTTGAGTTGTGCTTGGTTTGGGTTGGAGAGAAAGCCATCAGGTGGGAAACTCCAGAGGAAATGGTTTTGAGTTAAAACCGACAAGAGGGAAACTCTTGGGCCAGGTTCAAATGCTGCAACGGTATACATGCTCCAGAGGCATGTGGCTTAGTCCACTGAATTCAGAATATCCCTCAACAAGGCCTTTCTGTACTGTAGCAATAAGATCATCTTAAGATCATTCCATAACGAGTAAATCCCTTTACTTCATTCACAAAAAACCCAGATAACAAAAAAACAAAGGATTTCATCACCTATTCGTAACGTGCTGCTTCAACAGCCTACCGGTAGCCGGTTACACAATAAGTAGAAAGTGTTCTAGAAGAAATACAATGAAATAAAATGTTAGGTATCATAATGTTGGTGTTTTGCCTGTTTGGCATGAGCGGTCACTTTAATCTTTCTTGCACAGGTCTCAGTACATTCCTTATCCATGTCTCCTGATTCCACAGTGACAAAGTCCATATGTTTGTTATATTGTTTAAAAACTCAAGTCTTTCCGATTTTAGTTTGATTTTAGCCATGCATATGACTGTTGCAGCTATGACTATTGAAGTTTAAAAAACCCTAATAATCCTTGCTATGTTCTCTCTGTAGTTTTCTGATAACTACTACCGCGCAGAGCTGATTGATGCTCTGACCAACTCCTTGACCCCTGCTATTAGCATCAGTAACGAGGTCCGCACAGTGGACAACCTCAACGGAGATGTTCGCCTGATCCTCGAAGAAATCACACGCTTCCTGAATATGGAGAAACTGCTGCCCAGCTACCGCAACACCATCACTGTCAGGTAACCGCGACACCGTCACTGTCTGGTAACCGCGACACCGTCACTGTCTGGTAACCGCGACACCGTCACTGTCTGGTAACCGCGACACCGTCACTGTCTGGTAACCGCGACACCGTCACTGTCTGGTAACCGCGACACCGTCACTGTCTGGTAACCGCGACACCGTCACTGTCTGGTAACCGCGACACCGTCACTGTCTGGGAACCGCGACACCGTCACTGTCTGGTAACCGCGACACCGTCACTGTCTGGTAACCGCGACACCGTCACTGTCTGGTAACCACGACACCGTCACTGTCTGGGAACCGCGACACCGTCACTGTCTGGGAACCGCGACACCGTCACTGTCTGGTAACCGCGACACCGTCACTGTCTGGTAACCGCGACACCGTTTGTCTACTCTACCTTTACCAAACCTGACGGGAATAGTTCTAGCTAGTCCAGGGAGGTTTAGGGTGGGGGAATAGTACTGTCTAATGCAAGTATGAGGATCTACAAGTCAATACAAACTGATAGAAGGACCGGACAGAAATGTGACAATCTCAGGCACAATTCTGTAGGAAAATTATATTTGAAACATTAACTGAAAACATGAACTGCAGATGTCTTCTGGTCATTATATGCTTGTATTCATGCTAGTAGTACAGTAAATAACTTACACATGGCCCCTTTTAAGATCTCATTTCCGTTACATCACCCCAGCACCCCATAGTCAAAATCAAAGTAGATTACCGTTGATGTATGGTAATGCTGATTTCCCCCCCCCACTCCCTCCCCCCCCCCCCCTCCCTCCCTCTCTACAGTTGTCTAAGGGCTATCCGAACACTCCAGAAGAACGGACATATTCCCAGCGATCCTTCTTTGTTTAAATCCTATGCTGAGTACGGACACTTTGTGGATGTTCGTGTTGCAGCTCTGGAAGCCGTGGTGGACTACACACGTGGTATACATCAGACCAGGGTTTAGACCGCACCTTAGTCCCTATGCTTCATTATCACACGTGGTATACATCAGACCAGGGTTTAGACCGCACCTTAGTCCCTATGCTTCATTATCACACGTGGTGTACATCAGACCAGGGTTTAGACCGCTTATTAGTCCCTATGCTTCATTATCACACGTGGTATACATCAGACCAGGGTTTAGACCGCACCTTAGTCCCTATGCTTCATTATCACACGTGGTATACATCAGACCAGGGTTTAGACCGCACATTAGTCCCTATGCTTCATTATCACACGTGGTATACATCAGACCAGGGTTTAGACCGCACATTAGTCCCTATGCTTCATTATCACACGTGGTATACATCAGACCAGGGTTTAGACCGCACATTAGTCCCTATGCTTCATTATCATACGTGGTATACATCAGACCAGGGTTTAGACCGCACCTTAGTCCCTATGCTTCATTATCACACGTGGTATACATCAGACCAGGGTTTAGACCGCACCTTAGTCCCTATGCTTCATTATCACACGTGGTGTACATCAGACCAGGGTTTAGACCGCTTATTAGTCCCTATGCTTCATTATCACACGTGGTATACATCAGACCAGGGTTTAGACCGCACCTTAGTCCCTATGCTTCATTATCACACGTGGTATACATCAGACCAGGGTTTAGACCGCTTATTAGTCCCTATGCTTCATTATCACACGTGGTGTACATCAGACCAGGGTTTAGACCGCACCTTAGTCCCTATGCTTCATTATCACACGTGGTGTACATCAGACCAGGGTTTAGACCGCTTATTAGTCCCTATGCTTCATTATCACACGTGGTGTACATCAGACCAGGGTTTACATTGACACTTATTGTACATCTTGCTCCATTCAGACTGATTGAGAAACAGCTTCCTGCTCACCCACCACAAGCTTCTATCAATATCATCCATCCATGCCGTTTAGGACACGTGTTAAGGTTTAGCCTGAAAACTCTTGACTGTTTCCACAAGACAGTTTCAACCTGTCAGTCTAGAGAGCATCCCTTCTGTAGAAGCAACGAGTCCCAGACTCCCTGGTAATCCCAGCGTCATTAATCAGCTCAGCCATCCAGCCCTGACACTCAATGGGGTCCTTTGTGTGCCTGAAACATGTCTCAGCATGCGCTGGGTGTTGGCGTGCATGCGTGCTTGTGTGTGTCGTGCGTGCGTGCTCGTGTGTGTGTGTGTGTGTGTGTGTGTGTCAGAGCAGAGGTGTGATTGGTTGTAACCTGCTGTTTATTGCTAGTTGACAGGAGCCCAGTGGAACTACAGTGGCTGCTAAATATGGTCCAGAATGACCCTGCTCACTACATCAGGTACCATGTCTGTCTCTGTCACTGTTTGTCTTTCTTTGTCTCTTTCTGCCTGTCTCTCCCCCGGTCTCTCCCCCTGTCTCTCCCCCTGTCTGTCAGTCTGTTGGACGGGTTGGACAATTTGTCCCGTCTCTCGTCACATTTTTGTGAAGTTGATATGACACCACGTTTACAGCAATGTTTAACACTCTGTTTTGCTTATTAGTGGCTGTTTTCCATTTCTCATGGAAGATGTCACCTCTACTTCCTCTCTTGTTTCATTCAGACACAAGATACTGAGCATGCTGGGTAAAAACCCTCCTTTCACCAAAGCCGTGGACTCTCCTCTCTGCAACGAGGCCTTGGTTGACCAGCTGTGGAAGCTCATGAACTCAGGTCGGTCTAAATTACTCCCTCTGTAGTGCACTCCTTTTGACTGGGCCGCACATCAAGCTTCCTCACGGGGCCAGCTGCTCTAAGTGCCCTAGCTAGCAGGTTGCCATTTCATCTAAGACGTCGCTAGTCAGACCAGATGACTCCAACCGAAGACCCCCGTGGCACTTTGACCTCAGGGCGTCACGCTTTGATGGAAGTCGATTTTAACACACGAGTTGTTTTCCGTCGCGTTCTTACTCCGTACTGTCTCACAGACCGCGCGTCCCGAGTTCTCCTTTTCATGCATCTTCGTTGTGGCCTACACAGTCACATTGACACAGGGGGTCATCAGTGTTTCCATTGCCCAACCATCCGCTCTGTGTCTGGGTCAGTTGGTTTTACGCTAAACTAACAAACCAGGAAGTCTCCTGTATCCTCCAATTGGATTTACAACCCCGGGAGACTTGTGTAAACCTTGTTTCAACAGAAACGTTGAGAAAGTCTTTCAAAGGGCAGATTTATTTAACAGTTGGACAGAAGTGTGTCCAGTAATCCATTTCGGGTTGTTAATCTCTGTTTCTCAGCCAGTTTGGAAAGAGATCGTGTCTTCAAATGTTTATAGGTTTTTCCATGTCTTTGGGAGTCTTTTGGGACTATCCTCAGTACGCCTGTATCCTATTGGTCAATCTGTTCCTTGTGTAGATGATGGTTTTGGGGGGTCCGGCACTGTTGGGGGGGGGGGGGGGGGGTTCCATTTGGGTGCAGGTGTTTGGGGAGACGGGAATCTCCCAGGGATGGGGAACAGCCAGGGTTTGGTCAAAAACAGAAGAGAAGCGCAGTCTGTCAGGAGTGACCTGGAGACATTAACCTGGGTACAGACAGCTGAAGTTTGAACAACAGACACTCCTCTCATTTCAGTGTAGAACATTCATATGTTTTAGTGTACTTCTGTGCTGTGAGGCTGGCTGAGACTGTTGGTGGTTAGACTCGTCGCTCTGTTGCCAACCCAGATTTACTTCAGCCTGGTCTGACTCGCATTAATAAACAGTTCATAATCTGTTGTTTTATTGTTCCCACCACGGCAGTATCAGCGATGAACATTTACGCCAGTGTTATTATCACTGGCTTGGCTGAGAAATGAACTGTGAAACTCAACGCATTTACGTTATGTTGAATTCATACCAGCTGACCTTTTTCTCTCTCTCAACAACACCAACCACCAACTGAAACTAAATAAACGACTTTCGCGTTATGCAGAGTGTGCATTTCTAGTGCTCCTGAAGCATTTCTAAGACAAAATATGAACATGTTCCTAAACCGACTTGGTCCGTATTTGTGTTCATTCCACTGAAAACAATAGTCGTGATGACATTCATACCGGTGTTATTATTACCACTGGCTTGGCTTCAGAAAACCACTCTCAAGCTCACGATGGTCTGAATGTTACGTCTGTCCAGCCGGAGTGCGTGCCAATCCCCTCTCAATTTCCCCGTTCCCCAGGGACCTCTCACGACTGGCGCTTACGGTGCGACGCGGTGAACCTCTACTACACCCTGTTCGGCCTGACGCGGCCCTCCTGCCTGCCCCTGCCGGAGCTGGGCCTGGTGCTCAACCTGAAGGAGAAGAAGGCCGTCCTCAACCCCACCGTCAAGCCAGAACAGGGCCCGGGGCCGGCAGAGGTCTCTGGCCAGCCCGTGGCGGTCCATCTCCCCGTCATGGGCTTCACCAGCAGCGTAAGAGCGGTTGTTATAACGCTCGTTCTCGATGCCCAGATGCCCTTTACATTTTTTGGGGGGGACATTTCACGTTTTAGGAAGAGAAGCAGAAAAGAACCGCGCCACATCGCTGTTAATTAATACAGTCAGTTATTCCTTTTGGTTTATTCGGCCATGATGCTAAATATATAATCATTCAGCTTACAGCCAATGTGTTCTTCAGTAATACTACATGGTATAATGTTGCTAATGGTGTAGCTGGACATACAAATCACGCGTAGACTCTACTGTATGCATGGTGTTAAAATATTTTCTACAAATATCTTATTGGGCTAATTTCTGGAGGTGGAAATAATATTTTACATGACTTCGGCCTAATTTTATTTTCATTCATACTGCTCGAGTACAAAGTCACCAGATCCGAGTCCGACTAACCTCTGCCTCCCGCTTTCTCCCCCGACCCGTAACCCCCTTTAGCTGGATGAGGGGTTAATCACCATGGAGACTGTGTCCAGCGTACCTATCCCCAGCAGTGTGGCCCCGCCCCCACAGGGCCTGAAGAGGAAGTTGGACAGCGTGGTTGGGCCACTGGGCTCCACCTCCCCAGAACCAGGCCAGGTACTGCAGGAAGAGGACAGCAGTAAGAAATTCAAGATCAGAGTAAGGAGCTGGCGATTCTTGGGGATGTGTGGAGGGGGTCTCACTGTCCTGGCTTAAAAAAAAAAGAAACATATCCAATGATTTGTTTTTGAAACAGACTACTTTGACTGTTGCATTGTGAAGTTAATAACAAACTGTCCAGCCAGGTGTCACAGGTGATCTGTGGTTTATTCTGCCCATAAACACCGGGTTAAACACCAGAGGCCAGCACCAGAGGCCAGGACCAGGGCTGCGGAATGAGTTTCAGCTGATTTTCTGTGACTTGACGACGTGTTGCCGCCTCGTTGTCGTTTCAGTTCAACACCGCGGAGGAGGACGAGATCGACATGGAGAGTCCTCATGACAGCCAGGCGTTCATCCACCACCACCTCAACATGCTGGAGAGGCCCTCCACTCCAGGTTGGCGACCCGGCCAGATCATTCAGACCCCACGCTGGGTCCTGCCGTTCATAACTGCCAATTGCACCTGCCACACATAGCGGTGGCTTATGTACCTTCCATTCAGACGTGCCACCGCTACCTGACAGTCGTAGGCCCTGCACACACCCGACCCTAACATCTGCCTCAGGGTAGTAGGAACACGCTCACTGTGTTCCTCCTACAAAGGGATTTTGTTGACGAGGGTTCCCAGTCCGCAGATCTCACGCACACCTGCACACTAGCAGCACGTCCCACACCTCGTCCCTCCCCGTCACAGCCTGACCCCTGACCTATCCCCAAATGTCCTCCTCCCAGGCAAGGAACCGACCGCAGCGGACCAGGCCCTGCTGTCCCTGCCCGCCACGCCCTTACCGTCCTTCGGCAAAGAGGCCAACTCGTCCTCCAAGCACGGCGGCGGCGAGCACCACCACCACCACCACCACCACCACGAGCACAAGAAGAAGAAGAAGAAGCACAAGCACAAGCATAAGCACAAGCACAAGCACGACAGCAGGGAGAAGGAGCGGGACTCGCACGCCTGCAGCAACAGCCCGGCCAGTGGACGCTCCATGAGGTCTCCATCCGTGTCCGATTAGATCGCGCCGTGGCCTCCCGGCTGCCGTGGCGCCGCCTCGATCCACGCTCCGGGCTGCGGAGTGCTCCCCTCGAGCGACATCGACTGTGTGGGCGCAGCGCATCTGGTTTCCTGAGTGGACCTCACAAGGTCTTGGTTGCGTGCTTCCCTTACCGGCCCGAGTCCTTGCATGTCAGAGCAATACGATAATTAGAGGTAGCTTTGAATCTGGATGACATGTTGCTCGGAATTCTAAATACTGTGATGTCATCACCAACTGCCAGTTGGAGCCCATTGCTTTTATTAGTATCAAAGCATCCATCACACTGACCACACCCACTGAGACTTCTCTGGCCAAAACGTGGCCTAAGCTCTGTTTGTCTGTGTTTTAGCGTCGTCAACTACATTTTCAGAGTGTCTGGTCTTGTAAGGGAACCTCCTCGGCTTCTTAATGACTAAGCTGGTCTGACTGACGGTCTTTCTCTATTCTGCGTAGCGACGGCCTGGAAATAGAATGACAGGCTTACTTTTGCCCTGCTATTAAACGATAATGGCATATTCCGCTCTTGTTCGGCGCGCCCGTAAATTCATATGTGGAACAATCAATAATGAGGTCTTTGTAAAAATGTAGGACATAGATTTTTATAGCGAAATGTAAATTTAGTTTTTATGCTGAGCTGTAGTAGGCCATTACTACTGTACATATGTGTCCCAAATTGTGCCCTATTATGTAGTCCATTAATTCTAATTGGGCCCTTGGCAAACAGAGTGCTCTAAATAGGGAATAGGATGCAGACAACTATACTTTCATTGCAGACCTGAATGACTATACTGTAGAACTGAACCAAGCCATCTTTTTATACCTTTTATTTTGCAGTCAAACGGCTTTGTTTCTTACCATGCATGTTTTAACTTTTCCTATAGATATTTTGTGTTGGTCTTTCTATTGGCCTTGTGGTCTTGTCCCTGGCTCAATCAGTAACTGTTTTATATTCAACATGTGGTTCTGTTTTGTTACGCCATTTATTTTTTAGTGGGATGAGGCCTACATTTTCATAAAGATTTAGAAAATAAAGTTTCTCAACTATAAAAATGACATCACTTTTTATTTTATTTTTTTAATCTCTGGGGTACGTGATATGTGACCGTTATACCGCGGATGTGCGCTGTGTCCGGGGGGGGCGCAGCCGACATAGGAAATGTTCTGGTTCGAGTAATCAGGTTTATCTGTGATGTGGAGATCTTGTTTGGCCTTTTGCGAGTTCAGCAAAGCAATACCTTCGCATTTCTTGCCTGAATGTCCTCAATGAAGCCATGGAATCTCGCCGTTGGCACTTTAGTGGGGGTTGATTTAAGTGAATTATGCATTTTTCTTGTCTTTGTTTGCCAAATTACCATTCGAAGTCAGTTAATGATGTTATATAGTTCACATTTCTGCAGTTTTGCATTTTCCTCCACCAAAGAAATATATCAGCCACTGGTCCTGACGAGCTCAGCTATAATCTCTGTGGTCGTGTCAGGAAAGCTGTAAGTCACTCCGGGTAAATTGCAGTTGGTACAAACTGTCCCCCAAAGAAGATCATGTTTCTATGGAAATTGGTAAGGTAAGACAGTTCACGCAAGGTTTTAAGGTCCATTATTTTTAATGTTTTCCTATAGTTTACGTTCAGTATAATTAGCCTACTTGTGTGTTGTAAAAAATCTAAGCTTTCTATCATGTCATGCTGTTCTCGACCTATTTTGAATTAACCTCGTTCGGTTACCGTCACTTGCTAATTGTAATTTGCAGTACAAAGGGACAATGATCATTTGAAAGTGGAAACCGACTTGAAAAGTATCAAAGGCGATTGTTATGCATTCACTGGGGTGGTCCGCGGTGCGTTCACTTTCATTAAGTTAACTGCCCACTAAAATCAAACAGCGGTACAAGCACTTTTACTTGTTTCACTGAATTCAGACCTGGAAAAAGGCCATCTTGGCACCGTGAACAGGTGTTGTGGCGAAATTACAACTTTGCCACGCCTCCACGTTGCACAGACTCTGATATTTTGGAGCTCAGTCAGAACGCACTGTCACTGCAATTGGGCTTAACACGATTTGTGTATGTCTGAACTGACATAGGCCTAATGGGGAAATATAATATATCATTAAAACAGGTATCGTTATTGTTCTAATTTCGTAAACATTTCACTTTGGTGTAGCCGGTGGTCGATGTATTTATTTTTTTGATTGATCTTTTCTGCGTTGTTTTCAAAGGTTTTCTGTATCATCTCCATCCTCTATGGCTCGGATATCTGCTTGGGATATGTTTATCATCGCTCTAAAAGGTCTGGAGAGGAGGCTGCTACGTCCAGAACTGAAAGTAAGAATGCACTGACAACTGTTTTGATGTAAATATATCGCGGGAAATAGTTTTTCCATATATGTAGGTGTGCATGGGTCAGTTTTTGAGACAATAATTTATGGGTATATTATTATTGCAACAGTGAAGGCATTGTTCATTGTATATAGTTAGTTAATGACATATTGGGGGTAATATTATGCATGGCGAATTGCAAGCAAACCAGAATAATATTCTCTTTAGTTTATATTCCAAAATCAACTGTAAGCTACAGTATACTTTGGAAAGTCATTATGTATTTTGGCTTTAGATGTATATATCTACCTTTCCCTCTGCCATTTTAAACAAGTCATATAGAAAACTCCCTTTGATACTTAGAGACATTAACGTTGAACTAAATTAAGTCCCGTACTGACTTAGGAGCAGAGCAATCAATCATTCGCCAATCCGTCGACTTACTTGACAACTGTTCACCATTAAATGATAACACGCAATTGCAAGGAAGTTACTTTCCCCCTATATAGGTTACTGTTTCAACGAAATTTAAAAAATCAGTTTGTGGTTTGTTTTCCATCAGATGTGATGTGCCTGCTAGTGAACCCAAATGAACGCGCCACATTTAATTCAAACAACCTATTTCTGTTGCCCTATTCAAGGTTGATTGGCCTGTTTAGGTATGCTTGAGATGTATTTACTCAGTGCTACCATGTGTCAATACCTAAAGCTTTTCAGCCGTTCCTGCCACAATTCTGAAACTGCATGTAAAAACGCAGGTTTGAATAGAAAACATGACAGATAAAGCTGTAAAAGAAGATTGAGAAAAATAAATTCTTCCCCTTTCCCTAGTTACCCTCAATTAATTTACTGCATCTTCGAAGGGTTTGTCATAGAAACGTTTGCGTTTAAGCTTCAAGCCTAGCAGCTATTACTCCGAGAAAAAAATATAATTTAAATGTTGCGCAGAGTTCTTCCATGGCCTCTTACGCGTTCCATTATTTATTTTTTTGCGTCTCCGAATAAACAAGGAACCTCTTGTTATGGAACCCAGTTATTATACTGGCTTGGTGCAGTCGGTCCCCATCCTCAATTAGGCACGTTTTGGGTACTGGAGATGGTTTTCAAACTCCAATGTAACTGTCTTAGAAGGTTGGGGTCAATATAGTCAGGCATCCGTTTCAATTGTGAAACAGCTTGAAATTATTGCCTATTCCAATACTCTCAGGAAAAACGGCGCTACCTAGAACCGTTAGGACTTTTAGGGAACCCACTGAGAAGCTCTTTTTTTCTTCTTCTCAGAGCAGTACCCTAAGGGATATGGATGGTTGTTTGTCTCTCTCCGCTCTAGCTCGCTCAGAGTCTGTGTTGATCGACACAACAGGATCATGCAAGAACAGATGTTTTGAGTTGGACGAGGCCGAACCCCCCCACTGCCGCTGTGACAATTTATGTAAAACCTACAATAGCTGCTGTCAGGATTTTGATGAGCATTGCTTGAGGACAGGTAAGCCTGAAGCCTCCCCAACCTGTCTCAGGGTTGGTGGCCTTTTAAAACTCACGTTCCCTTTATTCATCAGTGTGATCTTCCAAATCAAGTTAAACCTCTCTCTTAGTCCAAGACCAGACATGCCCCGTTTCCATGCCTTTCACCTCTGTATCGCTCTAACATACCTGTCTCCCTGGCTACTTGTACATATTGTATGTTGGCTTCCAAAGGGCGCACGTCACCGCATGCATAATGTTAACTTGAGTCGTAGTTGAACTGGACATCTGGATGCTGTTGAGAGAAATGTGTTGTTAAGGTGTCTCAGGAACGCTGGGAGGTTTTTAAATCATCGTCTGATTTACGTCCTTTCAATCGATTGATTGACTGTGTCCAGAGGGAGGTTTTGAGTGCAGTAAGGAGCGATGTGGTGAGACCAGGAGGGACCAGCATGCCTGCCACTGCTCCGAGGACTGTTTGACCAAAGGAGACTGCTGCACCAACTATAAAACGCTCTGCAAAGGTTAGACGCGCAACGCTAAAATGTTTCTAAAACATCCTCTAGTTCAGTACGTGCTTTCACAAACTTTTTTTGATATATTTTCTGGTGTATTTAGAAATATTGTGGGAGTATAAAGGCGAGAGTTTTTACTGAAGAGCAGTTGGTGGGATTCTGACACATGCTGTGACTGTACAGATGTCCTACCGGTTGTGGCCCGGCCCATTACACCCGTGGACCGCTCCTAGACCACCGAACCGTTCCGACTGTTGTCATGACGTTTATGTTCGGCTGTATATTTTCCAGTTTTAGTGTGTAGGGTTTCTTGAACACTTCGATTGACACTGAATTGGACCACTTTCTTTAAAGGGGAGACCACCTGGTTGCAAGACGACTGTGAAGACATAAAAGCCCATGAATGTCCAGCGGGGTAAGACGCCTTGTCTGCACGCCGTCTGACTTAACGCTACGCAGCGAATCGCACAACTTAAGTGGCCTGTGGGTCACGGTGAGGTGGTCTTATCTCCTCAGGTTCGTCCGTCCTCCTCTCATCATGCTGTCAGTGGATGGCTTCAGAGCTTCCTACATGAAGAGGGGAAGCACCGTGATACCGAACATCGAGAAACTCCGTAAGACAGAACCACCCCAACAGTAGCGATGCGTTTGCAATAGATTTGTACTCTTTTTATTATTATAATAATTTTTTTTCTTCTACTTTTTCTGACTTGAGAGTTGTGATTAGTCAATCAATCAAATGTATTTATAAAGCCCTTTTTATAACAGCAGTTGTCACAAATTGCTTTTACAAAAACACCCGGTATAAACCCCAAGGAGCAAACAACAGTAGTGTTGAATTTCAGTGGCTAGGAAAAACTCCCTAAGAAGGCCGAAATTTAGGAAGAAACCTAGAGAGGACCCAGGCTCAGAGGGGTGACCAGTCCTCTTCTGGGTGTGCCGGGAAGTCTTGATTTGTCATTTTTATCACTATTTTTACTGACTCGAGTGAGTCAGATCTCTAGGGTTAGGGTGAGCAGGGCTAATAGGCAGCCCTCTGTCTCAGTGGTTTGATCAATCGTTGATTCCCCTGCTCAGAGAAAAATACAGCAAACTGCCTGCAGCGTCAGTTAAGGAAAATATCTGTTCAAACTGATGATTGGACGCTATGGTGCGGGGGTGTGTGTTCTGGGTGTTACTGACTAAAATGAACAAAATCAGTAAAACGTTTACAATTGAAAACTCTTTGCTCTTGATCTACACGATTCTTCACATTGTCGCCGTATCTGTTTGTTTATTTTTTTTCAGGAAGTTGCGGTACCCACGCTCCCTACATGAGGCCGATGTACCCCACCAAAACCTTCCCCAATATGTACACACTTGCAACGGTGTGTCCTGGTTTGTGTGTGTCCTGGTTTGTGTGTGTCCTGGTTTGTGTGTGTCCTGGTTTCTCATGCTTAAGTTACCGGGTGAACAGTGTGACCCACAAAACCTATCCTAAATTCATGGTTCCTAAGCAACGGGGTGACGCCTCTGTTGTGGTCCACCGCAGGGCCTGTACCCCGAGTCCCATGGCATAGTGGGCAACTCGATGTATGACCCCGTCTTCAATGCCAACTTTAACCTGCGTGGCCGGGAGAAACTGAATCACCGTTGGTGGGGAGGTCAGCCGGTGAGTTGTCTCGGGCTCTCCTCTTTGGTCTTTAGTCGAGCCAAAAGTCCTTTTAGGAACCCCCTCCCCCCCATTCTATAAGCATCACCATTCTCAAAGGCCTGTGTCTGTGTTCTATTTGCATGGTAATGGCTACACTTACAGCTGGCCAGGATTATTTTCTTTCTCACTCTCCCTTTCTCTCTCTCTCTCTCTCTCTCGCCCCCTCTCTCTCCCTCCCTCTCTCTCCCTCCCTCCCCATATTCAATTGTTAAAGATGCCTGTGAGTGTTTAATAAAACTGAGTTCCAATCCAATAACTGTAAATATCTGTTTGTGAGATGTTGTGGTGGAGGGTGTTCAGGCTCATTTTGTTGAATACTGCCATACATCTGTACCAAATTTGTTTTAAGGTTACACACTTTTTTTTTTTTAAGGACATGTCTCGAATGCGCTTATTTGATTGCATGTGTAATATTGTCTGTTTAAAAAGTCAACGATTGCAAGTCCTTTATTTATATTGTGTTTAATAAAGAAAATCCTGTTTCTTTGTCCTAGATATGGATCACAGCAGTGAAACAGGGGGTGAAGGCTGGCACCTTCTTTTGGCCTTTGTAAGTCTCTCTGCCAAAAACCACATCTGAAGAATGTTTGTTTCCATCATGTGCCAATATTTTTGAATGCTGTTACATGCCCATATCTCGTCCCAGCTCGCTCAGTCAGGATTCTCCACAGGACAAAAAAAAGACCTAGACTAGGCTTAATCTGTGTCTGCAAAACCGGCCCTATATATTGTCATAATGTGGCTGTGTGGAGTTCAGGTAGAAAATATAGTCTGGAGACCGGCATGTTCTTGTTTGGTCGTACCCTCCCGCTAACCCAATGCCAGCAGGCCTGGAGGAAAACAAAGCCTTGCATTCATAGGACACAGCCGCCTTTGAGACGGACCTCAATGTGGCGGTGTGGAGCCCTAGCTGTTTTACTAGCCATTTGCAGTAATGGGCCCATTAACGTACAGCAGGGCGTCAGCCTGTGAACCTGGCCAGCCGGGGGACTCCTTCAAAACGCGCCGAGGTCAAAGTGCATTTCAAGGTGCACTTCCTGTGGTGTGCCCGGGGGGCGGCCGAGGAGGTAGCGGAGGGTTTAACGTTACCGTACTTTGTAATGGCGAAAACCAAAGAGCTCCAAAGGAGACGCGGTAATAAGGAGTTTTGTTGACGGTGGCTTGTGGGGGACTCTTCTGTCTCACTACAGGGAGGTCTTAACCAACACCAGAGGGGCAGAGGGAAAGACGGGGGGCCCCCTGTGGAGATTTAGGAGGATAAGGTTTAGTCCGCTCCATACCCACTAGGCACCACCCAGCTCCTCCACATGTCAGGCCCCGGTTTGGGGAGGCCGATCACGGGGCTGATGGCTGGCAGCTGTGCCTTGTGGGCTGGAGAACTGAGGTCTGTTGGTGGCCAACCGCTCCTCAAGCCAGGAGCGGAAGGGGAGGCTTTGAGGTTCATAGGCTTCCCGGGGGGGGGGGGTGGAGGGGATGGGGGGGGTGGAGAGAGCTTTAAATGTGTTGTATCCTGTTCTTATCACTTCACTGGGCCATGCTCGTGGTTTTACAATCTCAGGGGGACGTTAATCTGGCAGCTTTCACTGTGTCGTAAAAACGCATTTTAAAGAGGCTGGTTCAAGCCGTGAATCCTGGCGGCACATGAGATTGTCTACCACACATCTGACAGAAAAAAGACAAACTGTGGCGGTGACCAGATTATAACGGCGATGAGGCTCTTATAATCGTGGTGGGGGGGGCGGTGTTCAGTAGTTAGGGGGATGCATGTACATGTATGTGCCACACACCTTTGTGCTTGGTCCAAGTGAAGACTTTGTTTGCGGTCCACGTTGTGAACCCGACTGATGTGTCTTTTCAGTTCGATCCCACTGGAGAGGCGTGTTATGACCATCCTGCAGTGGCTCCACCTGCCAGATGGACAGAGGTAACCACAACGGCTTCTTCTGGCTTCCTGCCGCTGTCAGCGACCATGTGACGTCAGCTAATTCCGTTTCACACATTGAATCCTGGGGTGGGATGGTACAGGTACGCTGCCATTCTAAGCTTCCTTCCTGTGCTGTTGTTTCAGGCCGTATGTCTATGCCATACACTCAGAGCAACCGGACACAGATGGACACAAACTGGGGCCCATGAGTACAGAGGTGAGCTGAGTCAGGGTGCCGGGATCTGGGGTCAGGCGGCTGGGTCTGGGGTCAGGCGGCTGGGTCTGGGGTCAGGCGGCTGGGTCTGGGGCCAGGGCGCAGGGTCTAGGGGCTGGTGTCAGGGTGCCGGGATCATTTTGTTGATGGTTGAGAGTCGTCTGGGTGGGTCTTGATGGTAGTGGTTCTTGATGGTTGTGGCACTAAGGCCGAAAGGAGATTGTTTTGGTTGTGTTGAGGAGCTCTACAAAACAGCACTTATGCCAGATGTTGCACACATTCAAAACAACACACGCTGGCGTTCTGAATTATCTGTCAGTCCAGCCCTAGAAAGGCCCCAGATGAACCCAGGAACTCACAAGCAGTGTAGTGTGGAACTGATTAAGCCTCTTGTGCAGTTTTCAGTTTCATCACGTTGTTGTGCAACTTCGCAGAGGCATTTGGATAATATCCTGGACGATACCCCCCGCGACCACTGCGATTTCCCTGCCAGTGTTGATCAGTGTGTGTTCTGTCCTCCAGCTGAACAGCCCCCTGAGGGAGATCGACAAGACCATTGGTCGGCTGATGGACGGCCTGAAACAGATGAAGCTCCATCGATGTGTGAACATCATCCTGGTGGGAGACCACGGTACGACGTCACCCCTGGGCCTTTACATGACACCCAGCTGACTCCTCTGGCTGCTTTTCATAGTCAGTCCCTTTTCATAGGTAGCCCAAAATTACTTGGTACTTCAATAGATCAAATCCCGGCCGCGGCATACCGTCTGTGCCCCCAAGGGGCCGATGCAGGGCAGCACACTCGGGGCGAAGCGCCGGCCGCGGACGATAGATGTCAGACGGGGACGCCAGCTTGCTCAATTGTGGTTGTTGTCTGGGTAATGTGTCCTCTTAGGCAGGCCTTTGCCAGCGTAAACCTGCTGGTTGATTGGTGTTATAGGAATCAGAAAGGATTGGTGGGATGTGATTGGACGAAACGTAAGTCTTTGACATACTCGCTGTTGTTTGGATGAGACCACCATGAAGTCACAAAATTGGAAGTGTAGGAAGACTGTTTGAAATATTGGAAATGAAACACTCTTTGAACCACACTTTTCCTTCACACATTATACTATATAGTAATGAATGAATAATTGCTGATGTGTGTTCAGGTATGGAGGAGGCCCACTGTGAGAGGACAGAGTTCCTCAGCTCATACATGCCGTCCACTGTTGATGACATCATTCTAATTCCTGGGTCGTTGGGCAGGATCCGATCCAGGTATCCCAACAACCCTAAATGTGAGTTAATGTCTCTTTGTTTCCATTTTCATTAGTTTACAGTATGTCAATTATATCGTAACGTAATTTGAGCTTTGTTTATAATATGTTAATAAATTATGTTAGGGTTGATACAAGGGTTAATACAGTTTTTTTTAGGTCAAAGCCAAGTCCTACATTTTTACACTGGAAATGACAAAGTAACACATGTGACTGGGTCACATGGCCAGGTCAGAGAACTCAGTCTTCGGCCTATCCACCGAGTCTATGGTCCCGACTCCCCCTGAGCCGGTTATTATCTGCGTCATCAGAAGAGTAGGGACAACATTTCCCAACTGTCCACTGTAGCCTAAATCGTAACTTTTGTCTTTTTCAGATGACGCTAAATTGGTTGTTGCTAATCTTACCGTGAGTACGATATACTTTGTAATTCTACGGCCATTGTCTTCCCTAAATCGATATCCGGACAAATATTAACATTCGCCCTGTGTTTTCAGACATAAAGGTGAGAAATTCAGAATAACAAAAGGCTTTAAAAAAGATTGGACCTATTTTCCCCGCAGTGTAAAAAGACGGACCAGCACTTCAAGCCCTACTTGAAGCAGCATCTTCCCAAACGCCTTCATTACGCCAACAACCGGAGGATCGAGGACATCCATCTGCTAGTGGAGAGAAAGTGGCACGTCATGAGGTAGGCCTCTCTCAGGCCACTTCCGACAACATTACCCTGGACACACTCAATACGTCACAGTCAGCGTTGGTCGGACTGGGCGGAAAGTTGTCGCTGCTAGGGTAAACCCGTGAGGTAGTTGCCCTGTATGAAAAACAAATCAATGTTTCGGAGACGGAGGGAGAGACCTTGTCAAGAATAGGCCCGCGCCAGCGGCTCATCGTTGTGTTTGAGTTGGCATGGCCCGGTGCTAAAAGAAAGAGATCATTGAGATCTCTCCTCCCGCCTGCTAAGATAGAGACACATTTAATAGCTGGCACTGTGAGTCGTGAACTGTATGCTTTCTGAGTGATACATTCTAAACCCTCGAGCAGGTTTTGCAGCATGCGGAGTCAAACAGACTTTCAAATTAAATGAAATCGAATGAAGAAAAACTGCCAGTCGTGCTTCTGCCGTCTACGTGCTTGTGGGTCCCCCACATACGCAGACATCACTGAATGTAGTGTTGACTGTATACTTAGTAGTACATCCAGAGCTTTTGAGGGGAGTTGTGGGGGTTGGCCTTGCTGAACTGAATCCCTCAGTTCACACTGACATCACTCCATCCGTGTGGTGTTTTAATAAATTGTATGAAAATCTGAGACAATTTCCTAGCTTGTTTGTTTAGCCTACACCTTGTGTTTCTGCCTTTTTGAGAGTGTAGGTATTTCTCTGATTAAAACCAAAGCGTGAATTGTCCGCTAAATCTTTCATTTGCCGGGGAAAGTATTTTCTCACGATGGATACGTTTAGTTGTTTGCACTGACACTTAGTAGACTTTTCATAAACATAGTTAAAATGTGGATTAATTACTTCAAAGCCTGTTTATTATTTATAAACAACCTTGTCTATTACAGGAAACCCATAGAAGGAGGAAAGAGGCATCCTGGGAAATGTATATCAGGAGATCATGGTTATGATAATAAGATCAACAGCATGCAGGTGTGCTAGAACTAGTTCTGTTAAGTGTGATTAATTAACGTATGTTGTTCTTTGATATGAATTATTAATCCCTGCGCTGTTCTGACATTCTTCTAGACAATTTTCCTGGGATACGGGCCTACGTTTAAATTCAAGACTAAAGTTCCAGTTTTTGAAAACATTGAACTCTATAACGTCATGTGTGGTGAGGAGTTTTTTCATTTCCGCAGTTTTCAGACCCTGAAAGATAAAGGGGTCCCAAAATGGCAGTTACTACATCATTAGCTCCACAATAAATGCAAGGGCTAATGTATTATTAGCGGCTGATACATGCAACTTGCAAGTATTACATTATTAGTCGCTATGGTCTGTCATCAACAACACATTGATTCACCCCTTAATTGTGGATTGTTACGCAGTATTGACTTGAGTCTGTAACCCTCCTCCGATACTCTGTGTGGACTTGACTCCGTAACACTCCTCAGATCTGCTTGGCCTGAAGCCTGCTCCCAACAATGGCACTCATGGCAGTCTGAACCATCTGTTGAAGAGCCCTGTCCATAAGCCCACCATGCCGGAGGAGGTTTCTAAGCCCACTCCGTCAGCCCCGGTCGCAGCTCTGAGCGACGACTTGGGCTGCAGCTGTGACGACAAGGTTAGCTACCGTTTGACGTAAATCGATTGGAATCATCTCTGTGCTCAAAGGTCATGGATGAAATTGATTATACACAAGTGTAAATTGAATTTTAATGCATGTGTTTTTGACCTATGATTTGGCTGATACCTGTTGGAGTTGTCATAACTGGTCAAGTTTGTTAAATGTCTAAATAGTTTTGTGTCTTGTTTTGGAACTTGTCAATTGTTTCATAAGTAACGGGACAAATTGTTCTGTTACTGATGAAATCAACAGTTGCTGCTATACACTCATGTTTTTTTTAATTCCTTTACCTGCTTCTGTCTGTGAAGTAATCATGCTTCTACATGGTTTATAGATCTCTTGCAAGAGATTTTCACTTCCAATCTTTTGCAGTTGCGTTCAAAAAATAGGGGGCAGAGAGCAATGAAAATCACCCTTGTAAGAGGCTATAACCTGGAGTCACTGTGGCTCTGTCTGTTGCAGAACAAAGTGGAAGAGCTCAATCAGAGACTGAGGCAAGCCACTGATGGTACGTCTCATGGCGTCTGTGCCGTAACGCTAATAAAATAAGTTCTAACACGGTCATTGTCCTGTTATTACCACAATCATGCTAGTTGCACAGATGTGCATTACTGTGTTATTACCTTCAGTATATCAGAGCTGCTTGTAAAGTTTTTACCACTTAATTGTCAGTAAAGTTTATGGTTGATGTTGTTTTGTTAGCTCTACTGTGTTTCGTGTTACTGTTCAATGGCATGTTTAGTGTCTTGTTACAGGCCCTGTTGTATGTTTTGTCTTTTCTTCCAGACAGCAAGAACCTCCCTTATGGACGACCAGCGGTTTTGTTCCGCGCCAAATACAGCATACTCCATCACAGTGACTATATCAGCGGGTACAGTGAAGCACTTTTCATGCCGCTGTGGACCTCCTATACAGTCTCAAAACAGGTATGTCGCATGGCAGCATGGGATCCTTCAGTGTTTCATACCCGTCGTTTATTTTAATTTCAGCTACACAAGCTGTTTTAATGTACAGTTAAAGTGTCCCTGGCTTTGTTTCGGGAAAGCTGGCGCTTCTCCATTGATCCTTTAATTGCTCGTCGCTGACAAAGTGGGGGCTATCGTCATTCGTTGTCTATACTTTTACTGGGTAATCCAGTGTTGTGGTCTAACCCTCACCTTAGCCTAACCAGGAGTCTAATGTTGTGATGGTATTTTCCAGGTTGAAGTAACACCTCTTCCAGAGCATCTGAGTAACTGTGTCAGGCCTGACATCCGTGTCCCTGCAGCCTTCAGCCAGTCATGCTCCAGCTACAAGGCTGACAAACAGACCTCCTATGGATTCCTCTATCCTCCAGGTGCGTCCTCATGTCTGCTCTTAAAATTCATACTGTACGAGCGCTGATCCCGATCTGCCCTTGTAGTGTTGATCCATTGCGTTTCAAAAGTCAAACCGCGTCCTTGCTCAGAATTCCTGCTCTGAAGCGCTTTCTGGATACGGGCAGCACCAGTTTGGCTAACGCCGAGAAACACCAGTTTTGTTTCAGGTAATACATAATGGTGCCATAGAAATATTACTGTGTTCATGTGCCGTGTGCTCTTTCCACTGTCTTTGTGTATATAGAGCTGTCTTCAACCCAAGATGGCAAATCTGACGCAGTCCTCATCACAAACACTGTACCCATGTACCCAGCATTCAAGAGTAAGTCAAAACAACTTTAAAAGAACTTGGCATGTCTCATGTAATGCGCGGAATCCCCACAAACTTAATTTACACTGACAAGGTAAACTAGCATTGATCGGTAACAGGTTTTTGGCTAAACTGTTCTCGCTCAGCCTGAATGGAGCCTCTGTGGAAGTGATTACTTTTACTTATATCTGCTTAAACATCTCATTGCTTACTCTTTGGTGTTTTAGGCCAAGGACCTGTATAAGCACTTTGTGACCACTGCAAAAAGGGATTTTTGATTTGACTTTTTTTTAGGGTTAATGTTAAAAAGAAGAAAGTATATATATATATTTTTTAAGTAAATCAATTGTGAGCGGTCAGTTGTGTGACCTCAGGTGTGTGTGTGTGTTGCCTCTGTTCTGCTGGAATGTTCTCAGAACACCACACCGGTCACCTCATTAAGGATTTCTCACACTTGTGACACACCTCCGCTCGTGTCTTGACCACCGTGTAGTTTCTCTCTGAGGGACCCAGGAGGGTTGAGATGGCGCTGGAGTATGTATGGTTATGGTTTGGACTGGGGATTTCCTCTGGACCCTTTTATGCCACACAGTTCGAAAAAACATGTTTTAACAACCCCGAAAAGGTTCATGTAAAGGGTTAGACCCAGCAGATGGGGGATGTCCAGTGGACTGTGTAACAACCCCTGGATATTATGGGGATGCATAGAAAGATAATTATTCAACTGGTCTCCACATTGAAGTCAGTGGTTTGTTTATTCTATAAATTATATTTCTATGCATTTAATCCTATCTGAAAAGCAAACATCCAGATAACTTAAAAAAAACCATGGAAACGATTTAACCGTGTCTCTCCTTCAGGAGTATGGAGCTACTTCCAGAGGACTCTTGTGAAGAAGTATGCCCTGGAGAGAAACGGGGTCAACTTAGTCTGTGGCCCCATTTTCGACGATGACTATGATGGTCTGAGAGACTCCGCAGAGAAAATGAAACAGTAAGGGCTTTTGGTCTCCACCGCTGCTAATATATACACTCAACCTATTGACTTCATAGTGCAGTTAGTGTGCTGCTGAAAAGGGCAATGGGCTGTAGTTAAAAGTAGTGCACTTGAAAGAGAAAAGGTTGTAATTTGGGACACACTCACACAGTAGTGCCTTGAAGCAGCACTGTCTCACTGTGTCTCTGAGTTAACGCAATGTGAAGTCATATCTGTGATTCAAGAGTCAGTCTTTGCATTTTACTTCACTTCACAAGATTGTACTTGCTATACGAAGGAGACCGATCCATGCGCTGTCATGAAAAAGACTCAGAAGGGGAGAATGTGACAGCAGTGCCACCTAGTGGCCCGACCTGTGTCTTTACAAATTCCTGTCCTGGTTTCATTCTGTCATCCATGCTATGTCTGTGTGTGTGTCTGTGTGCAGATATGCCAGTGGCACTGTGCCAATCCCGACCCACTACTTCTGCGTGACAACCAGTTGCCTGGACTTCACGCAGGCCGTGGATGTCTGCACGGGACCTCTCAGCAGCTCCGCCTTCATCCTGCCCCATCGCCCGGACAACGACGAGAGCTGCAATGTGAGTCCCTGACTCTGGGTCCCAGTGTCTCCCCGGCTCTGGGTCCCAGTGACTCCCTGACCTCCGTCTAGTGGAATTCTTTATTGCCCGTATTGTGACAGGCGGGGATCGAGAGGTCTGAGCGTTTGTCAGACCGTCCGCTGACATTGTCGTGTTTTGCGTTCACTTCCTGTCCCAGAGTTCTGATGAGGAGTCCAAGTGGGTGGAGAATCTGATGAGGATGCACACGGCCCGTGTACGAGACGTGGAGATCCTCACGGGGCTCGACTTCTACCGCCGGACCAGCCGGAGTTACCCTGAGATCCTGTCACTAAAGACTCACATGCACACCTATGAGAGCGAGATCTAAAACCACTGTCCACTTTCAACGCCCCCCCCCCCCCCCCCGCAGCTCTGATGGTCTGGTGTATATTTTCAATGTGTTGTCTGTTCTCATATTTATTATTCTTTTTCAAAAGGTTGGATGGATGTTCCTGTGCTTATGAAATAATGTAACACTTCTCCTGTCCATTGTTATTCGTGATTTACAGGCATGAATGGAATGGCCCCATTTTAGGTGTGTGCGTGCGTGTGTGTGTGGTTGAATTGAGTATGTAATGTTTCGGATGAATGTCGTTGTTGTGTGATCCCTACTTCATTTTGAATAAATGTTACAGTTGACTGTTACAGTTAATTTGAAATGTAGAGCTAATAAAATGTTTTGTACCACTGGGTCTCAATCGTTGTGGTTGGGAAGGGTAGTGGATATTCATGTTGGATTTTGTTTGCCAGCTTACCTTGTGTTCTTTTGAAGGAAGGTGTCAGTATTATCTGATAATCGCATATTTATTTCAGCGGTAGAGATAACTAGGACATTGTAAAGGGATCACTGTAGGGTTGAAATTGAAACCAGAGGCTAAAATGAAGTTTTAGAAGTGTTGTGATTTCTCCATTCTCTTCAAAAAGAGGTGTACATAGTGAAAAAGACAACTTAAAAGATTTTCCCTCAGTTAAAGCTGCACTGCAAGTTGGGGAGAAAACCAGATCCAACAAATTCATGCACAGCTAGGCCTTAGTTAAATCGACAGTGTAGCAGTCATTTGTTCTAGCAAGTAACCCAGGTGTTATAAATTAGGCATATTCTGATCACCAACCTCTACCTACACCTAACTGAAGCAGTTAATGGCTTGTTGATTTGCTGGTTGATTCATGTGTGCTAGCTCTGGAAAATGCCTTAATATGTGGGTCAGCAGGATAGCTTTGAGAACCACTTGCCCAGACAACATGCCTGATTACAACACTAGCCTGCCTTAACACCACAGTGCTGCAGTTTACTCAGTGTAAGAGACTAAATGTATGTTCTCAATTGGATGCTGTTAAAAGACCTGATTGACACACCAGTTTTGGCAGAGCTTTGAGCATGGCAGACATTTCAAGCCATGATCACTGATTTGGAAAAATGACAAACACAATCTTTTAGAAAAAAAAATATTTTATAGGAAATCGTAAGTATAATACTGTAAATATAATAGGTGGTGTAAAATGCAATAACATCTAAGTACATACTTTTTATACAGTTCATATTTACATTGATTTACAAAGGCATACATTCTCTGTTGTAAACACACAAGCTATACATCAAGTATTTACATAAATGTTGTCTTTCTACAATAGACGACTAGATACAAGCCTTAAAATTTAGATACAAGCCCACAATTTGCTTTGTGTTGGAGGAAAATTGACATAGCATTGTAATAAATCACTGCATATCAGACAAGGATCAAATAATGTCAAATTATTTCAAGGGGCACTTGATTTACTATTGGTTCCTAGTATAACGGGATTTTAATTTACATTTTCTACTGAACCTGCACGCCAAGAAAACTTAAACCAAGTGTTTGACAACGATTCTACCAAGGTTGACCGTGACCAGGAAGCTGGGGGCATGGGTCTGACAAGCTGCTGTAGGAACCACCAGTACATTGTGAGAACAACCTTTGACTTGGCTGTTCAGTGGGTCAAGAACCGGTTGGCTGGAGAGCCTGGGAGAGGGCAAGAGTCACGCACATGATTTGCATGGACTGCATTTGTAGGTAGCCAAAATGCGATTTTCTGGAGCGGTCTACATAACCTCTGGAACAATCAGAGGCTGTCTTCAAGTGAACTATGAGCTCTGTGGAATTCCTTCAGCCATCTGCAGTAAGCAGAACATTAAAAGTCTGTTGCAAAGCCTTTTTCAGCAGGAGACGCCAAAAAAAAAAAAAAAGCATGCACATTCATTCTCTAAAACGTAGCGGGGCACTGAGACTGGACAAACAAACGCCGGGGTGTACACACTTCTCTCCACCAGAGGGCGATACAGTCACAGGAGTAGGGTACACAGTGCGGTTATCAAATGACCTATAACTTGTAGCCACTGTGAACCACGTCTGACGACTGATACTGGGAATTGTCCCTAGGGCAGTGGCTATGGCAGGCACAGGTGTTGATGAACATCACAGGTTTCTTGACAGCTTGGCCCCGGCCACAGCGGAACTCCACCTGCACCGTCTTGGTGCTGTGGGGGGTGCAGCAGCGTCCGTCTGTACACACGCCGCAGTAGCGCAGCCTGAAGGCCTGGACGCTGGTGCAGTTCTTGTAGCTGAATCGGACCGGCTCGACCACCTTCTTCGTCCTCAGGCATTTACCGCCTCTCTGAAGTAATCGGAAAGAACATCTGGTTGTCAATCGGGGAACCGTGTAATATCCCCCTGGTGTGTGTTGTCGGAACTCTTGCGCGTGTTGTATTCAGTAAAAATAATGAATATTTTACTTCTATTCAGGCATTTTTAAAATTCTTGATACATTTGCCGTCAACAGAGGACAACCTACCTTCAGAGTTTCATTTCTCTGAAGCTGCGGTGCGTCGCAGGGCCTGATGATGCACAGCCTCGTCTGCTTGACCATCTCACAGCGCCGGTTCTTGTTGGAGACCCGGGTGGAGGTCCCCATGCCACAGGTCCGCGAGCAGGCGCCCCATTCTGTGGTCTGCTCTATACAGTTAATACTGGGGTCCCACAAATCAAGCCCGACCGTCTCTTCCTGCCTGTATGCTTCAGGTGGAGACAGAAGAGATGCACAGTTGTGACACGGGAAACATTCAGTGCCAGATTGATCGGCATGATAAATGCTGGGTAAAATGCATTAGAGCTGGAGACTAACGTTAGGCATCTGTGATTGGTGTTGAGGGATTGTCTTATGCACAGCCATAGCCAATTTATAATAAAGTAAAATTAAATCAACAGTTCTTGAAAAATCTTTTTATTAATGCAACCAAAACATTATCAAAATATTGGTTAGGTAAAAAAAACTCTTCCAGAACTGAATGAAATATACTGGCTGGTCTCAATAGGTTTCCACTGAGGACACCTGGTAAACCTGTGATAAGTCAGCCTCGGTGAGTCTCTGTCTGCCCTCTGAGGTACTCTGAATTTCCCTTCACACAAAGCCAGGCAAGTGAAGCCAGAGGCATGCCAGAGTCTGCACCTGACTGCCAGTCACATGACAAAGAAAGGGAGTAGAGAGGCCTGCATCACTTGGTCCACTGTTCCCAACACAGGGCAGTTTACAGGGAATATGCTGCCATTTGAGATGTAGCCATAAAGAGGGAAACACTTACCGGCCATTGCTAAGCCCAGGGCGCTGGCCTCTGGTTGGGGCTCACACACCCATTTCTCACAACATTCCCCTGGGACTTCAACCTTTCTGGGAAAAGGGCAATCAGGGCCTGGTAGCATCAGGTCCAGGTCACATCGTGGCACGCATCCGATCTGACCGTCTGTGCAGGTGCACTGGTACTTGCAACTGGGGAAGAAGGTCTCCCCGTTCTGGTAAACAGACCCATCCAATAGGCAGATGTCTCCCTCGTGGGCTGTTAGGAAAGAGGAGCAAAATAAATATCACAAATCAATACCCTTAAATGTTCCTATATTGCTATAACTGGATACAATCTACAATTGGAAATATTTAAGTTCAATGTTATTTAAATTAATTTAAATTAAGCTATTTTCGTCATCGTGACCTTGACCCTGGCTTGTCTTCATGGGGGCAGGGTTGAAAGTGAACAAACAGGCCAGCACGAGCTCCAGGCAGGAGAAGGATGGCATCAGCCTGGTGCTAACATTGGGATCATGCTCCTAGGCTTCAGCCAGAAAATATTTGCTAAATTCTTGATTGAATACTACGAAATGAATACATTCTAATTGGTCTACGTTATAATCTATGGTGAAGAAAGACTTAAGGTGTGAGCATTTATTAAACCTTACAGAGCCAATAGCTATAGTTAAGCTTCTAGTTTTTTAGCAAGTTAAATGTTAGTTTAGTAAACAACTTGACTTTAAAAACACTTAAGGTGAGCGATAGAATTTTGCCGGCGTAGGCTATTTCTTGGACCATAACGATGTCTTAACAAGTTATCTTGCTATGCAACGTTAGCCCAAGCGCTCTGACACTGTCGAAGACGAGCAGCACTTACGAACTCCTGTACCGTACGGTAGTTCAATCCAAATGACTTACCCACACAAATGCCTGTCCTCTTGTGTACGTCGGCTGTGTAGTCGCAGTTAAGACCTTTGCGTGTATCACAGGGGTTCATCACAGAACACACCTGGCCTCTTTGCCTTGCACAGACCAGACAGCAGGCGCAGTCATCCAGAATCAGCTGAACTCCGGGGGCACACATTGGAGGCTCCCGCGGACAGCGGCACCTTGGCGGACACACCTGCGCCAAGACATTTGAGCATATCTGTAGAAAGGTAAACTCGTTAAAATGTGTTTGGTTTATCAGGAAAATAACCCTTTAATTCAATTTGTTCACTTTCCACATTAAATATCTAGTCTTGAATAGCCTAAAGCAACTGAATTTAAGCTGTAGTAACTTACCTGTATTGAAATGTAGAAAAAGACAAGTGTTTTCTCTCCGAGTATGTACATCTCGATGCCGTAAGTAAAAACTGGCTTTGTTAAATTTCCCTTGTCTGTTTCTTACTGAATCTCTTGAAACCCCTTTCCTTCAACTTGCTTCTACAGAGGCATTTATAACAGCTCGTCTAACGACATGGTGACGAATGAAGGGGAGGTTGGCCTACCGCTGGCTGAGTCTTGGATCTTATTCTAGCATCTGATTGGATCAGTATACAACTCAGATGTTCCTGTTAGTTCCGGAGGGTTCACACTCAGAACTGCGCAGTACTAACTGTACATGAATAACATAATCAGTTCGTGGATAGTCAGCTCTTAGTTTTTTTTTTCTGGCTGTGTAAATATAAATATAGGGTGAACCATTGTATAGCCACATCTGGGTTTTATCATATCATTTAGAAAGTGGCTGCCGGAATAAGTCCACATAAGTGTGTCCTCCAGTGCTTCAAATGCCATGGCTGCTTTCCCAAATGGCAAACATTTGGCAAAAAGTAGTGGACTATCTAAGGAATAGAGAATTGTTTTGGATCAATATGTTCCACTGCAGTCAAGCCTGTGCATGTTCTTTTGACGCCCATCTGTCTGAGACGGACGTCCATGAGATTTGTGTCAGGGATTTTGGCAATTGGAGATGGTGATTTGGGCAGTTGAACATTTTGGGGCCGTGGAGTGTAGAAATGTATTTGGCTGCGGACTGTGGAAATATATCCCGCTGTGGAGTGTGGACACAACTAAAGAACCTGGTGTTAGGACTATGACGAATATAGGACTTATGGAGTTAGTTGTCAGGCACTAATGGAGGCTAATATTGGATAAACCAGAAATGAATCTGTTTTTTTTATTTATTAACATAAAGCACTTTAAGATACCTTGTACAATGTGTTCTACGAGATAATTTATCGATTGGTGACTTTTTGTGAAAACCGAAGCATTGACGTAATAAAAGCTTAAGGTGTCTTGATGGCAGACAAGCAACAATGCTTGGTGTCGGTATGCTCTGAAAATGCCCGTCCGCCCTCACTCCTAACGGTCTTATACCATATCACTCCTCAGCTCTTCACTTCCAAGCTGATGTGCGGTGAGAGTTTAGGAACACAGTGGTCCACTAAGAACCATCACCAGCGCAGGTGGCTGCTAAACATCAGTGGTGGACCAGGTGTTTCTAGCCTCACTGACACTTGACTCCAAGTCTTCCTGACTTCGGTGATTTCCCTCTTACTATGTACTGTACATCTCTTTGAGACTCTCAGATCTGTGCTATAAAAAATCGAATTAATCATTATCAGAATTATTATAACTCATGACCAGAACAGTGGTGCACTGTTGGTATATCGGGGTGGAGACATTTTGTAACATTTGGGAGGGAGACATTTTATCTGCCAATAAGACAGCATGCTGAGCTTCCTTTCGTATTTTGGCTTTGCTTTGTACATTCTGCACCTCAAGCCTGTTTTACCCATACCTTTTAATAGACCTATCCAGTGGTCATTTTTGATACATTTATCTGCAGCTGTTGAGAGTTATCCCAAAGATATATGTTTTGATGGAATTTGATATTGAGTTCTCAACTCAACATTCTTTCCTCAATTCTTCCATTCAAACATTCTTTCCATTCTTCATTTATCACTGGTCATAGTAATTAATTTAATGTTTAGGCTATCTTCCCTAGAACTAAAGCAATACATGCTGCTTCTAATCCAGAAATCCCTAGCTGTGGCAGAAATGGCAGCCTGTTCATTCCAACCAGGGTCCATGCTCACGGTCAAAAGTGGTGCACTGTGTTATGTATGTTTATAATGCTTTTTAGGATGCAGCCCCTACAGTTCAGGCTCCCGCCAGAAGAAGCAGCTGCTGGACAAGTGCCTTATAAATCAGTCTGCTGCCAGTGACATGATTCACTGCTGGTAAAATAGTTTTCACCCTGGAAGTTGAAATATGTCAGACTTCACAGTTCTTTGTTTGCCTACTTGGTCTGGTGCGTTTCTCTGGAGCGAGACCATGCAAACTGTGGGTCAAAGACAGCCGTACATGGGATACAAATGTTTTTTTAGACAGTTTTTGATGTGCTCTTTGACAGATAATAAAATATATCTTGAATTATTCTGAACAAACATATTAACCCAACATGCAGCAATTTCAATCATTTTACTAAGTCATGGATTAGCTGGGCAAAAGAGAAATCCCCACTGACAGGAAAGTATACAAACGTGTGCAGCAAAATTGAGAGAAATAAGCTTTTTGTGCTTATGGAAAATTTCTGGTATCTTTTCAGCTCAAAAGTGAACCAAACACTGCAAATGCATTTATCTTTTTGTTTGGTGTATTACTGAACACACTGAAAAAAATTAAAAGCTGTTGGTATCGCTGTGCTCTCAAGAATGTCCAGCTTATGTATTTAGCTGTTTTTTTTATAGCCGTGTTCCTTACTGCTGTACCGATGTGGTAAATCTTCACTGGAGAAGACATTACGTAACATCTATTTGTTATCCTGTCACGGTAAGGATTCGATCAAACACGGCGACAGCCCTTCGAAGAAAATATCTTCAGAATGTTTGTTTTCCCCAGTCTCCACTCTGGCTAGAAAAGGTGAGATTGTGTATCCAAATTCAGAGCATAATTCAAGAGAGCGTGGTAGGGTGTCTACCTACGCACATTAGCGTAACTTGTGAAATATTTCCGCCCTCCGCTATGCGTCTCTGAGAGAGCGAGAAGGTAGACTGGCACATACAAGGACAGGCCATCCCCTACATAGTTCACTACGTTCGATCAGGTCCCTGTTGCACATAGTGCCCTGTAATTGGGTTCTATTTGGGATACAAGCTAAACCTCTTCCGGTGTGTGTGTGTGTGTGTATCAACATGGTCTTAGGTTCAAAATATGATAACCATCTAATCTCTTATTTAGGTCAATTGGAAAAAAAATATTTGTAATCAAGAAGGAGGTCCCCATAAAACCCCCACAATAACCTGGTTTCATAAGTGTGCACACCCTTAAACTAATACTTTGTTGAAGCACCTTTTGATTTTATTTCAGCACTCAGTCTTTTTGGGTAGGAGTCTATTAGTGTGGCACATCTTGACGTGGCAATATTTGCCCACTCTTCTTTGCAAAAGTGCTCAAAATCTGTCAGATTGCAAGGACATCTCTTGCGCACAGTCCTCTTCAGATCAACCCACAGATGTTCAATTGGATTCAGGTCTGGGCTGTGGCTGGGCCATTCCAAAATGTTAATCTTCTTCTGGTGAAGCCATGCTTTTGTGGATTTGGATGTGTGCTTGGGGTCGTTGTCGTGCTGAAAGGTGAACTTCTTCTTCATCTTTATCTTTCTAACGGAAGCCTGAAGGTTTTGTGCTAAAATTGCCTGGTATTTGGAACTGTTTATAATTCCCTCCACCCTGACTAAGGCCCCAGTTCCAGCTGAAGAAAAACAGCCCCAAAGCATGATGCTGCCACCACCATGCTTCACTGTGGGTATGGTGTTCTTTGGGTGATGTGCAGTGTTGTTTTTGCGCCAAACATACCTTTTGGAATTATGGCCAAAAAGTTCAACCTTAGTTTCATCAGACCATTACATAAATTTTGAAGGGACATCCAGTTCTTCTTAATGTCTCTGTTGTGCCATATTTTCTTCACTTGACGATGACTGTCTTCACTGTGTTCCATGGTATATTTAATGCTTTGGAAATTATTTTGGACTCTTCTCCTGACTGATCTCTTTCAACAATGAGATCCCTCTAATGCTTTGGAAGCTCTCTGCGGACAATGGCTTTTGCTCTGAGATGCAACTAAGAAAATGTCGGGAAAATCCTATCAGAAAAGCTGAACCTTATTTGTGATTAATCAGAGTCACTTTAAATGGCAATGATGACTTCTATTTAACATGAGTTTGAATCTGATTGGTTAATTCTGAACACAGCCACATCCCCAGTTATAAGAGGGGATGACCATTCTCCTCTGACCTCTAGCATCAACAAGGCATTTTCGCCCACAGGACTGCCACATACTGGATGTTTTTCCCTTTTCACACCATTCTTTGTAAACCCTAGAAATGGTTGTGCGTGAAAATCCCAGTTACTGAGCAGATTGTGAAATACTCAGACCGGCCCGCCTGGCACCAACAACCATGCCACGCTCAAAATTGCTTAAATCACCTATCTTTCCCATTCTGACATTCAGTTTGGAGTTCAGGAGATTGTCTTGACCAGGACCACACCCCTAAATGCATTGAAGCAACTGCCATGTGATTGGTTGATTAGATAATTGCTATAATGAGAAATTGAACAGGTGTTCCTAATAATCCTTTAGGTGAGTGTAAATATATATATATATATATTTTTAAAATGTGGTCATCCACGACTTCCTTTTTCACTAGGGTGTAAATATGCAGTGACACACGCCCACCTCTCTCAGTCATCTATGAACATAGTGAAGGTCAGATAACAACAATAAAAGGAGAACATATTTTGTAATCCTTGATAAAATAAGCTACATACCTAAAAATACCTATTTCCATTATTAGGGTAATAATTCAGTTTAAATCAACCTAAGCTTTGATTAACCTGCTTGAATCAAGGCGTAATCAAGAGCCCAATACTACAATAAGACCTCCCCATCATTCCAACAAGCAATTTGGATGTCTTGCCAGATGAAAGCCTTAGTGGGTGTGATTGGCAAAGGATGGGTGTAGGTGTGTGTGTGTGGGAAGGTGCACCCATGGCAGAGAGCAACAGAAGTGACAAGAACAAATGGCAGCAAGGAGATTTTTCCCAGTCTGTAATATTCCGACTTGAGAATGTGAAGTTCATAGTTAGTCATACCGGACTGGCATAATTTATTGCGCTAATGAGTTTAACTGAACATGAGCCACGGTCTTTGTGACATTTGGGTCTGTTCAGTCACTGGACTGCAAGGCTGAATTCGATTCCAAGCTCCAAAGCTCAGCGCAGCCTCAATGCCAATCATTTTATGGTAAGTAATTAATGCTGCCAGTTTAAGAAGAGAGAAATACTGCTGATATTAAAATGTACTTTGCTTCATTTAGCTTTGATTTACTCATGGTCTATTGACAGTGTTTTTCCGAATCTAAATGGTTTCTGCAGATAAATGCAGTGGGACCAGTTGAGCTGTACGGCTCACTAAATGGGATATGGTGGAACTTGGGCTTTTTTTTCGCCAAGGCAGCAGATGTAGCCTAGTAGGAATATGTTCAATTCAAAATGGCTGACATTCATTCTGTCTTGTGGGTAAAAAATATGTAAAATGTGATTCTTGTTGCCAATTATTGCAAGGCACATAAAAACTCTATAAATGGAAATGCTGGAACCATGTTTGACTTTTCTCCCAGATGTACAGTACTAGTTTGGACACTTACCCTTGCAAGTGGGGGTAATTGTAGCAGGTCATGCATGCAAGAAAGCCCTTGAACATGAAAATAAGTATTGTTAAGAAGAGTGGGTAAAAGTTCCTCTCAGAGACAGCTACAAGAACAGTTAACAAGAAACGGCTACATGTAGTTATTTCCGCCAAGGGAGACAAGCTGTTGAAGTCAGGCGACTAGTTCTGAAATTATATCGCTGCAGATTTTTTTAAAACAAATGATTGCAAAGCATACTCTTTCTGTGTCATTTGGTTATTTAGGTTGCCTTTATCCGTCAATTGTGTTGGAAGTGAAGATTACCTATCCATATGTCCAAATATGTAAAACAATGAATTAAAAAAAAACTTTCCAGGGAGCGTAGTTACTTTTCCATGTGACCGTATGGTTGACTAGCTATTTAGCCGGCGAGCGTATATGTACATGTATTATCTATGTGTAATGAATCCATCCCTTTCGTAATAAGGTTCTATGCTGTGTTCATTCGTTTTTGACGTTAATTCCTTCAAGTAAAGTTCAACGGTCCCTGAACAGGGCTCCCTGTTGGAGACAACCCCTCACTCTACCAAAAACACAGGGCCGTACTCAACCGTACACAAAATACCAGCGTCCCCTTCCCGCGCAGTTTTGTATTCGTCTGACTGGGATTCACGTAGAGTGGAGAGACGTCATAAATCAGTGCCACCTAGCGGTTATTTTACTGGAGGTTTCGGCCCCGACCACATGAACCTCTTACTCTGTTTGTCCACTCCGGCTGTGTTCTGAGTGGCACCCTCTGCCCTTTATGGTGTATCTGTCCTGTCCGGGGTGTTGTTTTATGTATGTGTATGTACACATACACAATGAAGCTTTAAGGGCACATATTTATCTGATCTCGAAAGGACTGCGAGACCAACGGAAATGGTTAAAGACATTTCAAATGTATCTTACAAGAGCGCTGAAATTTATATATTTTTTTGTTTCCTCAAAGTAGTTAATTACACTCACCTGGACTGAATCTAACCATGATTGGAGATAGATGAGGGAATACAGAATTGATACATTTTTTCCATGAACATTTTTATAATGAATAATTGGAATAATCTTTGTTTCACCCAGACATCTAAGTTCCCATTTGAGCTTTTCTGAAAAAAAAAACCCCAGAAAGCCTTCAGCTGGCCCTGTGAACATCCTAATGAGGGCTGTCGGACACCAGGTGTCCCTCCCATTGTGGCGTCCAATCTCACCTCGTGTGAATCCCAAATGGTACCTGGACCCATTCTGAGTATTGTTCCCTTTGTTTATCCAAAGCCCACAGGTTTCCGGGCCATGTAAAAGGAAAATGGTTCCGTTTGGGTTTGTGGACACTGCTATTTTTTCATTGGTGCGCGACAGGTTTATGGAACGCAGGACAGGATGTAATGCAGTGGAAGTTAGTTTTTTCGGCAGGACCTGTGGTTTGTGGCGCCTCACACGGTGGGATGTCCTCGACGCCGCCTGAGATTTCATGTGAAAACAGAAAAACTTCAAATTCACGACTCGAGATATACAGATGTTATCTTTAGCGATTTGCCTGCGAGTGCTAAAATGGAACAGAACCCCAGAAAGGAGGAGGAGGAAGAAGAAAGCGTACAAATCACTCTTCCAGGAAAAAGGGATCAAAACATTTTGTGACCAATTCTCTCCCTCAGCAGAGCAAGTGCCTCTGAGATGTAGGAATTTGGTCAGCACTGATCCCTGTGCATTGCCCTATTTTTGCCCAGAAAGAGCTTTTCGGGCCCTGATTAAAAGTTGTGTGTTATTTTAGGGGTGGGAAGTGTGCTTTTTAAGACACTTCAAAGAGGTTCTAAACTCTGTGTACATGAGCCACTTGGAACTTTTACTAGGACATTGACATGCTGTTAGTGAAAAAGTTGGTGAAAATGTATTGGCTTTGTTGTGATTATGAGAAACCACTGATGTTCTGCAAAAAAAATGATTTGGTTAGTACAGGGATTATGTCATGTATTTTAATGGCATTTTATTATATTTTGGCATTTGGCGGATTTGTATAAGTGGCTCTGGATGTATGAGAATGCCAAATGGTCCATTAGTCCCCAAACTGTTCTCCATTGAAGGGTGTATCCCAAATGGCACTTTTCTCTATATAGTGCCAGGATCCTTAACCAGAGGCCTCTAAATTCTGGTCAAAAACAGTGAACTATTGAGGAAATAGGGTGGCATTTCTGAGTCAGACAAAACGTCTGTGTTAGCCTAATCCTCTGTTTCACCTTCTCAACTTGTTGATATCCTAGTTAGGTCATTATGAGGCTTCGTGCCAGTTCTTTTTGGCTTTGGGACTTTTCCAGAAAACATTTTGAACTAGGGACTGAAGTCACTTTTTTTCTCTGAGCTTGCAGAGTAAGAAATTGCGAGTTCGCTGTGTGTTAAGAAAGGGGAACCCAAATGAAAAGTTCAACCATCTCTCACCTCTAGGAAAATTACCAGCAATCCGTAGACCAAATATTTCCTCTTCTGAAATTCCAAAGATGCTAACACAAGAGCCCGACCGATATATTGGTTGGCCGATATTAACAGTTTATCGATATATTTGTATCGATGATTCATTCACAGATAATTGGACGATATATTTGTTTGCTATTAATGATTTGTTCTAAAGAGGGCACTCTATCACTGTACGTTTGTGCTCTACAAAAGCACATCACCCACAACCTTAAAACAGTGGGAGGGAAGAGAACCAATGGATTTTATGGTGAATTGAAATAGAAGCTTTCCGGTGTACAAAGATCCCACAATATGCACACAAACTTTTACATAAATTTCAAGTGGCCTAAAAAGGTGTTTACGGTTTAGCTACCTAGTTGTTTAGACAAAGACTCCATGAGGTAACACTGATTATATGACCAAACTCACTGGTAACTACTGTACTGAACATTTTAACTGAAATTGCCTTGAAAAGCACCCTACTAGTATAGAGCCTGCAATGTTTTTGTACTACTCAAGCTCACGCATTAAAATATATAACAGGGGAGTTGCAACAGACTCCCTCTGTATTAACTTTGTGATGTACAGTATGGGTTTTCAAAAATTCAACACTTGCATTTCCTTATTTCCAAGACTGCCATTAACATTAGCTCTGTGGGACTGGGGAAGTGAGTTTCACACAGGTTTCACAGCGTTCAGAGGGGGCCCGTTTAGCTTTGACTGAAGTACTACATAGCTAACATTAGTTAGCTAGCTAGCAATCTTGGGGAGTTTAGCTTGGACGAAAGCAGCACTGTATCACCAGCAGACCAGTTTATTTTGTATTTTTCCTTTTAAATTATGACTGTAAAACTTATTTGTCAATGTTCCTACAGTTGATTAAAACATAGCAATACGTTGTAGATGTGTCATCTCGTTTTTGATGAGTTGGCTAACGCAAGGCAGCTCAGAGCGAGTACAGTTTCAGATCCATGTTTAGTTGGCGCTACAATTGCAGTAGTGAGCGGTTGTTCGACAACAATTGTCTTTCTGTTGAAATAAATTGCATCTCTGTCAAGGCTGGTTAATTAGCTCCATGATTTGCCTACTACGAATTGTGAAGAAAGCGCACCATGCAAGTCAAAATGTTTTCAATACATACATTATGATGGATTGTTGGCAATACGTACATGGATTCTTTTTTCGGTGAACGTTGATAACCAAATTGCACTGGTGAAAGGATCCATTCATTTGGCTCAATGATTTGCCCATTAACACTAGGTTAAATTAATGTAGCAGTACTTCTGCTTGTTTGAGCGTGTATGTCATGACCTGATATAATTCTAGGATACCTTTTGAGCTATCAGGTGCCAAGGCTGTGCTTCCTATACTATAGCCTGCCAACACTCAAGTGGCAGTACTAATATATTCCATTTCGGCTACAATAATAGAAATATGGCAGATATACTTGTTATTGGTAAATAGTTACACTAAAAATTAAATTGTTATTGGGAACAAATATACACCCAGTTAGCTAGCTAACACCAGTGAGTTCCAGATATTTTTTGAAGCCACTGGAACTAATGCTGTTTGTGTCTTATATAACTGTTGGTTCACTACAGTTCTACCAGTTACCTTTATGTAAGTCCTTGAGAGATTACCAACAAGGTAATTTTTCAGATATGTGCCGCAGATCAGTTACTAAAGTTTTCCCCATAAATCTGCAGTAACATGTAACAGTTAATGGCTAACTACTCATCCATGATATTCCCATTGAAATCCTGAGTGAAGTTAAAAGATTATAGGCCTACTGCTAAACTGCACACACAGGACGTTGTTCTACAACAGTTTCCTAAGCAACTGAGATCTGTGTAAACCGTATTACCATGTACTTAACTGATGTTAAAAAAAGATTGGGAAGTCAAGCCTTAAATATTTGTCTTCGGGGAAACAACTGTGACCATCCTAGGAGCGAATCCATAAAAGACTGGTTCATTCCTGTTCCTTTTTGTACAACTGCCCTTGTTTCATTTGGTATTATTTGTACTTAGCTTTACATTCTTTAGGCATTTTATTGGGTTTACCGAAGCCAAGGAATGCAGAGTGAAGCTGGTGATCCGTCAGATGTTTGCCTGAGGCAGTGAGAGATAAAAGGTCAAGCCAGGCTAGATAACCAGAGGGAAAAGATGTGATGTACTTTGCCACCTTTACATTCGAACAGCCTATGGAACGTGCCGTCTTTACAGTCCTTACAGGTCCTGTGAACTAAATGCTGCTCCTTGGCCAACGCTGATGACGCTTGCTGGGCTCTCCTAGGAGAAGTCCAATAATACACCCCATCTAGTAGAACTTGTTTTTTTAGGTCTACAGCAACTACATTTATTTGCTGTTTATTCAGCGTCCACTAGGTTATGAAGCTGAGAAGCTAAGACATTAGGCAGGTTAAGATGTGGTTTATTAGTTATCTGCTTCGGAAAGTGTCTGGTCCTAACTCCTCTATAAATTACCCCCATACAGATCGCCTGTTCCAAATGGCACCTTTCCCCCTATGTAGTCTTCAAAGGGTTCCAAAATAGTTTTCTACATCTGGAATTTCAGAGGCATTTGGGATGCACCCTGATGTTTTTGGCCCGGCTGTTTTTACCGGAGAAAGACAAACAGTTCCGCCTGTCTAGAATGGGTCCAGACTATGTTTTGGTGTCGTTCGCTGGAACGGTGGTGGCGGCCGTCGCCAAAACCAATGTTCTGGAGATTTCTGGAGAAAAATAAACCACGTGGCGGGTGATGCTTCCGAGATGGACGTGGTTGCCTGTGTTGCGGCAGTCAAGGGTGACTGATTCAGATGCCGGTCTATCCCCCCATTTGGTCCACTTCTGACGGCCCGGGCCCATATGCTCCTTAGATGTGGTTGATGCTTGGCCAAGTGGGTGGATTGGATTCCTGGCTGTTTTGACCCTGCCCGTGGTTACCTTCCACAGTGTCACTGGAACCTGTCTCAGCCGCAAGGTTTTTACATTGCTGTATTATTGTGCCGCGGGGGTAGGATCAGTTCTCCTTCTCCATTGTAAATCTTTATTAATCTAAGGAATGCGCTCTCTAAATGTTCCCTGTCTCTTGCTCCTCGGGAGTACCAGGTTTGAAGGACCCGTAGCTGTCCCGGTCCAAAGTCCTCCTGGTTGTCTTGCAGATCAAGATGATAGCTGACAATTCCACCACTCTCCCCACTCCAGGATTGGTCCTGTCCATCTGGTCATGCTTCTGACCTGGATTATGTCTTATAGACTCTGGAAAGTTCCTACATGCATTTATTAATTAATACAATTTTGTACTCTTGAAACGTTCACCCAGAACAGCCCGAAGAGGACAGGCCGTGCCTCAGAGCCAGGTTCCTCTCTAGGATTCTTCCTAAGTTTCAGCCCCTTTTAGGGAGTTTTTCCTAGCCACTGTGCATCAACACTGTTGTTGCTTGCTCCTTGGGAGTTTCAGGCTGGGTGTTTTGTAAAAGCACTTTGTGACAACTGCTGATGTAAAAAGGGCTTTATAAAATAAATGAGATTGATGCCGAATGTATGATGCTGAATGAGTGGATAACGGCTGTGTATCCAGAAATCCCCCCACTGCCCGGCGGCCCCACACCAGGGTTTTAAGACGCCGTTCGTACTGTTTACACTCAAGATTAACACTGATTACTTCCCAAATTACATCATATTCCAGAGTGTTCCGTCTTTCAGCCGGGTCTCACAGACCAACCTTTAGATGGCTAAAACACTTCTCCCAAGTGTAGCAGACACACATTCTAGTTCATCTTGGTTTGGGCTTCTTTAACGTGAGGAATGGTGTAGTGCAGTATTCTGCTCTGAGCACACAGCGGAGTGCACTTTGCGTGGATCAAGGGTGCGATTGAGGGCGCAAATGTGCTGTATTGTTTGTTCCCGTCGACAGCCCTGCGGCTTAGCTCGGCGTTGGAAAGCAGATCAGTGCTTTGCTGACTCCTTCTCAGTGGAACTGCATAGATGGTAAACATTATTTTTATCAAGGTTCTTTGTGAGCTCACCCGTCCAAGCCCTTAGGTCCTCCACCCAAGACATCCTGTTAGCAGGTTCATTCATTGCAGATGCGGTATTTTCATATTCGATATGGACCAATGTTCTTATTACAGTAGGTTTCTGCTACATAGTGTCAATGTTGAAAGTGTTGATTCATTGAAACTACTAGTTTGGCCTCAACTGCCATAGATGTGAGACGTTCAGATTACAGTCTACAGCCTATAGATGACAACTTATAGCCTTTTGCCTGCATCAATATATACGTCAATGAAGCCACTGAGGTCAAATAGGTGGAGCTGTGTTAAAATATACAACACACTGTCATTGCCACGGCTTTCACATATCTGAGAGTTTTCCCACAAGCATGGGGCTTTGTTCTAAATGACACCCTATTCCCTACATAGTGTGCTACTTTTGACCAGGGCCTGGTCAAATGTTGTACCCTGTACAGGGGATACAGGGGTTTAATTTTGGAGGCAGCCGGGATATTTCCCCCATGTGTGGTAGACACATACATCTTAGTCTGGTCCACCACACGGGTCTAAGACTCCAGGATAATGGGTCTGATGTGGGGCCCAGGAAACACGGGTCTAAGACTCCAGGATAATGGGTCTGATGTGGGGCCCAGGAAACACGGGTCTAAGACTCCAGGATAATGGATCTGATGTGGGGCCCAGGAAACACGGGTCTAAGACTCCAGGATAATGGGTCTGATGTGGGGCCCAGGAAACACGGGTCTAAGACTCCAGGATAATGGGTCTGATATGGGGCCCAGGAAACACGGGTCTAAGACTCCAAGATAATGGGTCTGATGTGGGGCCCAGGAAACACGGGTCTAAGACTCCAGGATAATGGGTCTGATGTGGGGCCCAGGAAACACGGGTCTAAGACTCCAGGATAATGGGTCTGATATGGGGCCCAGGAAACACGGGTCTAAGACTCCAGGATAATGGGTCTGATATGGGGCCCAGGAAACAAGCTGCAGGCTGCTTAGGTGCCAAATTTGACTCTTAGATTGAATCAATGGGTATTTAATCCATTCACTCTCACCACAGAATTACTGAATGAATCCATTTCCCCTCTGTAGTAAAAATGACATACTTGACCGCTGATTGCACCACTAATGCCCAATATCTCAGTAAACCTAGTCTAACTGAAATGTTCATTAACTGATAACAGGAAACCCTGACAAAGGCAACTTTGAGCTATAAAGAAGCACTTCAATCAACCTGTGTGGCCGTTTAAGGCGAATTTGCCATTACATTTACCTCTCAATTTCTGTACCTTGGTTGAAAACCAAGATGGCAGCAGTTATTTCCCTCAACTGACACGGAGGGAGAGCTGTGAAAGCTGTCCCCCCCTGGAAATATTTTGGGAGAATAGTTCCCCCTTCTGGTGGTAAAGTCCTGAAGCAGGCAACTGGTTACAAAATATTTTATTGTATAAGGTTGATATCGGTAAATAAGAAAGTACCCACTCAGTACCGTTACTCTAGACAGATAAGTCTTATGAGTAATAAATGTAAGAAAATGTATTTTATTTGTAAAAATGCATGGCAAAAATGACAGAAATACAAACATCAATTCCGGAAAGGATTCACACAATTTAATTAAATGATTATTAATATTAATTTACTATGTAGTCTTTTTACATGGTTTCCCATGTTGCTATTTGGTTGAGTCACGTTACAATGATTAATATGCTTATAAATAAAATGAATATTGATCAGTCAATTGAAGTTGATCTTGGAAATTGAGGACTAGCGACAAACATGGTTCACTTGCTATAACACCTGCTATACTGACAGGCTACAAATGCTACATACAAGATGACATTATACACTGATGCAAATATCACACCATTGCCATTCCCTTTATGTAATCTTACACACACGTAATAAAACAACAATGTGAAAATGCATTGACGCCATTGTTGGAGAACTGTAACGATGTATTAACTTCTGTTTCACAACTTCTGCCACCTCCTGAAACCCATGAACATACTACAGGCGTAGCACAGAGTCACCACGAAGGCAAACACCTAGAAGAGCGTAGGAATGTAGGATGGCAAAAGTCAGACAAAGGTTATCTCACAGGAAGCATTGACCGACTGATTCATTAAGTACCAGCTGCACAATGTCGAACCAAACACACAGTTATTCTGTCGGTGAGACCAAGTGCACATTTCTGGAATAAAATCAGCAGAAAGGTGACCAAACATGAATGCGCGGAATGCATAGGCCTATTGCTCTACTGACTAAAATAAATAGACTCATTCTATAGGCCTTTTGTTTTCTACAGGCATTTTGATCTTCTTGGAAATAGTGTTTTGTTTTGAAAATGTCTTTGTATAGTAAACAGAGGTGCCCAGGCAGAAATGCAGGCTTATGTTAGGTCAAAGCACATCATCCCTTCCCTCCGTTCACCAAATAGGTACACTTCAAAACAGATGTGTATACATAGGCCTGGTGATACCCCAAAAAGAGGTTGTTTCTACATAAACAAAGAAAACATTGAAAAGCCGGAGCGTTTGCTTGAACGCCAAAGCGTCACAATTGTGGGAGTTCCACTTGCCCGACCAGCTAAAAACGGGCACAGATAAAGTATTTGAATTCAATGAAGACAGAGGTCCGATTAGTGAGCCACACGCATTTGCATCGCAGGCGCACACTTACCGTAGCCGCCACGTTGATATTGTACTGTCTATTGTCCAAGATGGTGATTATGTGACCTCTTGGGGTTCCACATACAGCTGTGCCGTTACCACGGCTCAGAACCCCCCGGGCCGCCGTGGTGGCCGTCTCCAACACAAAGGCGCCGAAGTAGAAGAGCAGTGCGATGAAGTGGTAGAACACATCCTGCAACAAGGACGAGCAGGGAGGGTTAGAACCGGCACAAGGCGGTGTGGTTCATGGCCAACACGCCGCACAGGGACGTGGTCTCACACACCGTGGCTTTCACACAGTCCGCGTTCAGGTTTCAAACCGACCGTGGTTCACAAGAAAGGATTAGCAGTAATCGGTCCCTAATGTTGTTTTTCTTCAGAAGACATTTGCCTATTTAACATGATCTGCGTGGTTTGGGAGGTGGGTTGTGGTGGTCATGGAAGTCAGCCAGGCCGTACTGTACGCGCAAACTACTGCCAACCTTACCATGAATCCACTGTTACTTAACATACTGTATGCATTTACCATCTCCAGGCATACACAAATACAAACAATAAATAAGCACATATGGGGGGGGGGGTTGCTCCTCCTTTGGCCTCAGGACCAGGATTTAGAAACTGAGCTTCAAAGGTGTTGTAGAGTCAAGATTGCACGATTAAAAGCCCCTGTTCTGTTCATTCAAAAGCCAGATATTGTTTTGGACATAAAACAGCATTTGTGTCCTAAAATATTATCTGTGACCGATGCAGCAATTAAGGGGAGGGGGAGGGGCAGTCTTTCAAATAAGCTTTCCACTGAGGCAATCAACTGGCCTATCGGAAATCTACTTGTGAGATCCTTTTTAATGACCCGTCTGTCCCCTGTCTCTTGTTGGTGTACGCCCAAAGCATTCCACCACAGCAATGCTGGTGTTTGACGTTCCCACGTTCTCCCATGTCACCCCTCTCCTCGACTAGCTCCACTAGCTTTCGTGACTGCCCCTCCCAGAGTTTTCCCGCCGCTCGCCTCATGGCTGTTCATCCCGTACAGGAGGCCAGCTGCTGCTGAGCCAACTGAAAACTCCTGGCACCTCAATGGTGGAACCACAGGCCATTTGAAGCCAGGGCGGCAGAGTGCCGGCCTGTCTTCTGTTAACTACCGAAACCCAAGAGGTATCCAAAATAACTAAACCCATAACACCCCACAAACTAATGTTTGTTTTTCATGCAGGACTATTAGGGAATAGGGAAGCCTAGGGTAATTTTCCATAAATTGCACAAAATCCACAACAGGTCCTTCCCCACAAAACAGTTAATTTGGAATAGGGTCGATATACAGAATAAGATAATCAAAGGTTAAAGCGTCTGCTAAATCACCAAGACGTCATATAAATGTTAATGTACCCAATAAAATATACAGTATTATTATTAATACTGGACCATAAATTAACAAAATCCCAAAATGTTGCCATTCTTCGAATCCGCTTTGCCCGAGGATTCAGTTCACAGTTAATATTTAACAATGTCCACAGAAGCAACAAGGAGCATGGGTCAAAAGCAATGCGTTACTGAATGGGCTCCGGTTTCGGGACAGTTAAATACTCCGTTTGGTTGACAGCGGTGGCTCTGGGGTCACAGATTAGCCATTGTGTCACCATTACTCACTAGTCACGTGTTGCAGTGTTAGGACTGTCTGAGACGACTGACCTCTATAGGGAATGGGATGGTCGTTAGCGATGCAGCCGGGGTCTTTTGTCCTGCTTGTTCTGAGGCCAGTACCCTCGTGACAACCTCTAGAGTGCTCCGTAGTTAATGTGTAATAGCAGGTTGTATGTATGTGACTTCAGGTGGGGGGGGGGTCTGCTAAATGGCATATAGTACATACTATTAAAATATGAAAGGTATTAGAACTGGCATCATGTTAATATATTAGTTATTATAACTGGCATCATGTTAATATATTAAAGTGATTATAATTGGCATCATATTAAAGGTATTATAACAGGCATGACAGGGGGGTCCCACACCACTGACCCACACCACTGACTCTGGTGCACATGTACTGCTGAAGCATGGATGCGACTCTGTCCCACTGCTCTTTCAGAAAAAAACAACACTTTCACCAGTTTCCTTTCTGATAAAGCACAAAACGGCCAAAAGTATATCTTTAATATAAAAAAAGATACTGGCTATAAATGGCATCTGAATGTCATTGTGCCTGCTTCTCTGTCTGTCTATCTTGACTGACTGCCTGCATGCCTGCGTTGACTGCCTGCGTCTGTCTAACTGCCTGTGACTAAAGCCAGGTTAACATTGTGGCGGCATGTCTCAAATTTGAACTTTGCATGAAGTAGCCGAATTTCAAAAGTGCAGAACTGAAATGTTTGCACACACTGATTAGGCAAGAAGGAGAAGCCCTCAACTGAAGGTGGAAGAACTCCTCCATTGAAAACCAACGGCCTTCCAACACATTCCTTCTGTTGCACAGACTACAATGGCACTACTCTCAAACCGGCTACTGTTCCGTTCTTGACAGACTGGTAGAACGAGCTCCCCAGCGTTCCACTAGCAGACTCCGAAATGGCGTCCTATGAAATGGGATGTGCACTTCCTTTAAGCCCTGCGCCCCAGCCGAAGGTAGTGTGCAGCACAGTGACTAGGGTGTCATTGTAGACTTAGTTTAAGGTTAGTCCCTGTCGTGACCCTCGAGTCCCGATGAAGTCAAGTGTTGCCGTGTTACCGGACGCCGACAAACACTGCCCGGGACCGTTTATTGACCGTGGTGTAATGACATGAATCAATGAAGGGATTGGTTTACACCTACGGTGACATGACAATGATTTCATAAAAGAAAGCTGCCGCGACTTTAGCTGCATTGAGATGTGAAGGAGAATGAGCTGTAATTATTTACTGAACAGGTAATGGCCATTGTCCTCTATAAGAATACCCTCTAACGGTTATGATGACTGAAACGGTAATGGCCATTGTCCTCTATAAGAATACCCTCTAACGGTTATGATGACTGAAACGGTAATGGCCATTGTCCTCTATAAGAATACCCTCTAACGGTTATGATGACTGAAACGGTAATGGCCATTGTCCTCTATAAGAATACCCTCTAACGGTTATGATGACTGAAACGGTAATGGCCATTGTCCTCTATAAGAATACCCTCTAACGGTTATGATGACTGAAACGGTAATGGCCATTGTCCTCTATAAGAATACCCTCTAACGGTTATGATGACTGAAACGGTAATGGCCATTGTCCTCTATAAGAATACCCTCTAACGGTTATGATGACTGAAACGGTAATGGCCATTGTCCTCTATAAGAATACCCTCTAACGGTTATGATGACTGAAACGGTAATGGCCATTGTCCTCTATAAGAATACCCTCTAACGGTTATGATGACTGAAACGGTAATGGCCATTGTCCTCTATAAGAATACCCTCTAACGGTTATGATGACTGAAACGGTAATGGCCATTGTCCTCTATAAGAATACCCTCTAACGGTTATGATGACTGAACAGGTAATGGCCATTGTCCTCTATAAGAATACCCTCTAACGGTTATGATGACTGAAACGGTAATGGCCATTGTCCTCTATAAGAATACCCTCTAACGGTTATGATGACTGAAACGGTAATGGCCATTGTCCTCTATAAGAATACCCTCTAACGGTTATGATGACTGAAACGGACTCGCCGTGTGATGGATGGAAAGCTAGCCAGACTGGGAGAAAAATAACTCAAAGTTTCTCCGACTCAAGCTATGAACGATTTCTGTACACCGCCCGGAAAAAACCTACAAAAAAAAAATCTACACCCCGGACTCACCAGAAAGTTCCAGTCAGTGTTGATCCTGTCTGCCAAGCCCAGGATGAACAGGAGGAGGTAGACCGTGGAGCAGAAGAACATGGTGACCGAGACGAACATCACCCAGCCCTGCAGCAGAGGCACGGGCACATTGGAGGAGGCCACCAGGATCCATACCAGCCCCCCGAACACCTGGGGAAGATAGAGAGGAATGTAGGGCACACTCAGAACACTGTGACTCCCACGTCTCAGGTGTTAACAGGCATTTCAAGAGACACTGCAAGGGGAAGTATGCACTCACTACTTGTGTTGCTCTGGATAACATCATCATATATCCTATTTCTATCAAACATGGGCTGTGTTTTAATTGGATAATTATTTCTGGGCCTGACACAGCTTCTTCTCATTATTAGATCGGGTGAATGAGACTTTTTGATCGTCTGTAGGTCTTCCTGCTACTGTTTTGTAGGAATACAATTGTACATAACATGAGTTGAAACCGACTATTGTATGTTCGCCTGTCACCATTTCATAGAAGTGGGAGTAGCTAGAAAGCGGTGCGGTACAGTACAGTAGCTTCAGTCTGACTTGCAATGTTTAATGACTAGGCCTGCCTTACCTGGCTTTAACAGTGTTGTAACTGTATTGTGATCACACGGTGACACAGCAAGTTATGCGTTTGATTTATAGTTATATGCGTAGGCCTACATTCATTTACCGGAAAGCGGAGAGACAGTCTGAAAAAGCAGTGCTCCGTATTCGAACCAATGCCGAGACAGCTGCTTACACCCTTGGACCCCTCAGGCCAGGACTTGCTCAAGTTCAAATGAACTAAACACAATAAATTATCGATTATGATTGTAGAATTTTCCAATTACCCAGAACATTGGTCACCAGAATCAATATTACAAACGCAGTAAGGTGCAATATTTGCTGTAAGAAATTAGACACTTACAATTTCCAGGACGATCAGAGCTCCAGAATACGTCCTCAATATTTCTAATCCTGTTGGCAAAGATATCGTCGGCGCTGGGAACGTTGTCGCAGCTGGATTAGTAGCTGGGTCCGACATCCTCTCCGTCGTTTAGCTCGACCAAGGACACCGACTTCAGCAAATTATTCCACATTCATGTGTCCCCAAACTGGTCTAACAGGTGCACAGATTGGACACTCCCTTCACTTTCTCCAGAGCAACAGCCCGGTGGAATGAAGGCAGTCGTCGTTCACAATACGCCTCGGTTGCGTCACTAAATGAAGATTGATCTGCTGTGAGTTGAACTTGCCCGAGAAAGTGTGAGCGTTAACTTTGGTCTAAATCACATGGACAGACGTTTTAGATGCAGTGATTAATTTTCCCAGATATAAGGGCGAGGCAGTCTAAAATCAATATTTGTCAACCTGCCGAGGAGGAAATTCCAAGGTGAGTGGGATAGGTAGTCCAGGGAGTGTAGCTCTGATGTCATGGTTTGTAGGTAAATAATTAAATATCGCGATGGTGTTCATGTGCCTTGAATCATGGTCCGCAGAGAACTCTCTAGGACTGGCAAAGTGTGTCGACTTCGTGCTGTGTGTCCCCCTTCTTGGCACAGACAGCATGCACGCAGGCACGCATACACAAACACTAGTAGGCCTATATTCATCCACAACGTTTCTGTAATTCCAGTACGCTTACCGGTTGTATTTTAAGGTCTGTGTTTAACCAGCCACCGTTCTTGCAGCAGTGTTATGTTGCATGTTACAAAGTACGCACGTGCGAACCATGCTAGCTCCGTTCGCCGTCGGGCTTTATTTTTTTTATCGTCCTGGTTAATGTTCACCTACGTAGATAAGCAGTCCATGTTTATTTAAGTCGGAACGACATAATTGGCCCAACGAAGGATTATAATATTGCCATGATTATATTATAATAAAGTTACATTTCTACAGGAGAGTAACTTACAACATCTCGCCATTTTGAGAATGGGGGTAATATCAAAAGGACATGTTGACTTAAAATATTGGCAAAATATTTAATATTGAGTTAATTGAAGCTAATGTGTTGACAAACGTTATCTTGAGATTTACACGGTAATCAAAACGCATAAACGAAACATAACTTACTTGAAATTATTATTTTAGTCTGTAGTGCCATGTAATGTTGTCCCGATTCCTTTCCGTCTCTCAGTTTGCTTGTGTTGTTGCTACGAACAGAATCTCAACGGTTCTGATTGAAATTAGGACACTCAATGTATTTTATTTTAAGGATGTTTATTCCACAAAAGTTCAATACGCAAAAATAAGGTTTAAGTGTAAAAAAACCATTATACAATAATTTCCCTATTAAACATATTAAACATAACACACCTTTGAGGAAAAAATGCATTGAAAGTATGTATAGATATTTTAAAAAATCTGTCAATAGCAGATTGCCCACCTTACCTTGCCTTACTTATTCACCACTACACCACTGATAAAAAGTACTCTGTCATGTCACTTGAGCTGACAAATCTCTCTACATGTACCAGCTACTGGTCCCTGTCTCAGTATGAAATCCTCATCTCCACATTCACAACCTTTCAGCGCCTCCCCATTGAATCCAGTGGTGTGGTCACAGCACAGAGGGAAGACCTCCTCTCCTGGTCCTCTTGAACTCACACACGTAGTACAAGGGGACATCACACTCTACCTGGTTCCAGACACCTGTTCACGATCACAGGCCGGACTAGTCAGGATGGAAACATTGACAACTACTCACAAATGTCATTTAATGCTTGTCCACTGCTCCTGAACGTATCAGTGGGCTTCATGCAAGGGAACAGGGTGCCCTGTTAATATCCAGAATTGATGCCTGTACTGTAATTCTATCTACCATACCTGTGCCGGCCATCTCCACACAGCTGGTGTTGGTAGAGGCCCCAGGCGGCTCCCCCAGGCCCCAGCCGGTATAGTTCCTCACGGGGGTGTGGTCCGCGTAGACGGCTCCTCCCTCCTTCTCCCCACGCTGCACCCCGATGAAGACCCGCGTGAGGGCGGACTGAGCGACGTAGTCCCTGATTAGGGTGTTGGTGTCTGCCGTCTTAGGCATGGCGAGGCTGCCGCCCCTGAGTTTACAGTTCGCCAGGGCCTCTCTGTACCTCCGGGCCTCTTTGACAATCAGGTAGAGCCTCTCCTCTGTCTCCTTGATGCCTAAAATGACTGAACATTACATCAAATTTCAGTGCAACATGCCCTTTGGCCAATGGTAATGTAAAGCCTTGTTCTGGTTCGATCAACTCATGCTAGGTTTTTGCGGATCGTTCGTGAAAACAAACACTTTGTGTGTTGTGGAATGCGTGTGGAGTCTAAAAACCTCATACCGTTTTTTACAAACTTGACTGCATTCTTCAGCTTGCTGACGGTGTTGTCCAGCTGTCCAACCAGCTTCCTGTACCGCCCACAGTCGCATGTCGTCCCTGTGTGACACACCCCGCATTTAGTCACGATGCACCTCGGTATCTTACGGAAAAGCCGCCAATACCATGTCACAGAAACCCTGTGATTGGCGAGGACACGTTTGAATATAAATGTCTGAATATAAATGGACAAAATGTATCTTCACCCGTTTTCCCTTTTAATCCAGAAGGTCCGGCTAATCCTGCTGCTCCTTGGTCCCCTGAAAAATAAAAGTAAATTTTGCCTTACAGGTTAAACGTGTTGAGTATGGAGCAGAAACCGACATTGTGCTGGAGTATATTACCGGTGTCTCGAGACAGAAACTAGTTGTAGTGACATAGTTTCACCACTAGAGGGAATCACTCCACAGTGCTTCACTCTTACAGTATGACTGACAAGGAGCTGGAGGCTTCACCTCTTCTCACAATAGGTGCTTTACACCTGAATGACAGTTGGACAGTTTAGGGGAAGTAGCTAAGTGCAGAACAAACACAACAGGGCTTGTTTTCATGGCAGTTAGGCTACCAGGGTTAAATTATGTGTAGGCATCACAGAAGCTTGAAAAGATCTGAGATTTTCATAGATTGACTTTCCTCTTGACTCTGTGGAGCTTTGTGAAAAGTGCATACAGGTTCCACACTGAGGAAAAATAATAGTAGCACCATAGTGTCTCTAAACAACCCAAATATTGGCATTTCTATATTGATGTTTGGATTATGTCTTAACCTCCTAAATGTACCATAAATGGGCATTAAGTGCTTACTGAGTGAGGTCTGGATAACTGTATAGGGCTTTGCTGGCAGCAGTTACAGACTCTTGATTAGTCCTTAAAGTATACATGCTGTTTCCGATTGGGTTTCTCGGGACAGATGATTGTGGTTTCCTTCATGGTAGATGTACATTTACAGTTAAATGAGTCCTCCTGACCAAGCCAATCAAATTGATGATGACAGGACTGCTCTGCTAGCAGACCAGGGTCTTGGTACTACTTGGAATAGTTTGAACATGCTCTATCTGTGCATCACTAGCTTGGCCTGTCTTCATAGGCTGAGAGAATAAAGGTTATGCTGTGTCCAACTCTCACTCAAAGCAGGCTAAAGAAAATGCTGAAAAGTATTTGAAAGACTACAAATAGTATATAAACCCTGTCCAGTGAACTAAATGGGCGGGGGTTTAAATACAACTTGAACTGAAGTGCTTCTGTGGTCGATGGATTGAAAACGTTTCCTGTTTCTGTAAACAAACCTGATGACGGTGTCGCCCAGGTACTCTGGATCTGTCGGTCTGTCTTTGAGGCTGCTCCCTGCATCGTAAACCACTTTTGACCCGCAGAACCTTTTGGTTTTTCACGAAGCAGACCCCCCCCCCAGTCAGTTTGATTACTGAATGATTACCTTTCTCTCCGGCTGGACCCGTCTTCCCAGTCCGGCCAACATCTCCTTTGCTTCCCAGCTCCCCTGTCAGTCCTTAGAGATCAGAAGAGGAAGACAGCTGAGCCGTCCTGTCCAACAACCTTCTGAATGGCAGGGGAGTTTTTCTTTTGTTCTCTCTTTATTGCTGTTTTGTTGTTATTTAGTGGTGACAGTTAGACGCTGGAATTATGAGAGGAACTAAAGGGCAAGGGTGGGGGTTTGGGTGCTGTTATGCCTGAGGTGGAGTTAAAATAATAACCGATGTTCAGGGGTGCTTTGTACAATCTTGCAACTCCACCACATCCATTCTGATAGATATTTAATTCGAGCGGAAGGCTCTGGATGCTTAAAAGACACTTAATAATGTGTTTATAGCGTCTGTTTTTATGTTGTGTTGGGTGGGACATTTAAAAAGATAAGCTGAATGTGGAAAGATTGTTTGATTTAGTAACTGTCGGCATCCACAGCCCATATTGGTCTGATTAATGACGTATCCCACTGATATTGCCTGTTTAACTGTGCATCAGAGGTTACAGATAACATTCTCTCATATCACTACCTCCTTTTCGAGGGCCAACCGTTTCCGTTCATCTAACGACTCCCTCTTTTCCAGGTGCTAAACAGAGGAACTGCTGAGAGTAACTAACGGTTCTGAGTTGAAGTTGTATTTTGGCGCCGAAATCCCACCCTGTTCCCTTCGTAGCGCACTACCCTAGACCATATAGGCATGTATGGTGCTATTTGGGATAGGGTGCTATTTGGGATAGGGTGCTAATTGGGATAGGGTGCTATTTGGGAAGCGACCTCAGTTTAGTGGCCATTTCGTGCAAAGTCAAGTAGAGTTATATACAGAAATGAAAGGCAATTCCCTTTTTGGCTTCTGTCAATCTTTGCTTAGTCAACTATGTAGGGACTTTTTGGGAAACCCTCTCTGAATGACCCTCTTTAAGCTCCATTGACATTTTAATGTAACTCTTTAACAATTTATGTAAACTTTCATGGCCTTTTTCCTGTAAAAGAGGCTTTGATGAAGCGAGGTGTTTATGTCATGTTAAGGCACTGGATTTAAACAGTATGCACCTCATAATGAAAATGCATAATATTCAACTTAACATGTCAACTCTAACAACAAACACGTATAGGAAACCAAAGCTGTTGTACACTTGTGGGCTATGTTGGGGGGGGGGGGAACAAGCAAACAAGTCGACGTGTCTTTTCTTTTAAATGACTCAAACAATCCTGGCGTTTCACAGCCGTTTGGCCCAATGATGTAAATAAGTGTTGCTGAAAGAGTGGATCTTTTCGCAGGATTGCCCAGAAAACAGCTACCTGGTAGAAGCCGGCCTGCCAAAACCTAGTTAGCATCCCTCCCTGCCTCCCAATCACCCTCAAAACACAGAAGTGTGTCAACCACCCAACAGTCTGGATATGTGTAGCATCACAGTTAACAGGACTGCCCCCCCCCCGCCACCCCCCCCCAGCTAACGATGCCCTGCCAGGCCATCGCCAGGGGCCAGGCCTCACTAGCGTCAAAATCAGTGTGCGTCCTGAATGAAACCCCCTATCCCCTTCTAAAAAGTGTACTATTTCTGACCAAACCTCTGAAAAGGAGTGCACTTCACAGGGAACTGGGTGCCATTTTGCTTCAGATTAATGTACAAAGGGGGTGGGGGTACAGTACCCTGCTGAGTGCTCTGGTATGGTATAGCATTTTTAGATCTGGCGTCTACAGTGCATGATGGTGTTATAAACACCTCAGCTCACAACAAGGTTACCCCAAACATTTCTGGAATCTCCCTGGAACAGAACGTTCTGTTTTATTTCCTTGTTCAAAAATTCAAACAATCTAGATAACAGTTCGGGTAGAAAAAACGGGTAGAATAAAACTAGAGATTGATTCCAGCAAAAAAGAAATCAGTTTCACCCTCCAAAAATGAACAATCTTGCAATGCATCAGGACTTACATGAAAAAATATACATCAAGATTGTAAAGCATTTTTTTTAAAGTCCATGGCCTTAACCAACATGAATTTAATCTCTCAATGGTTAAGGTATTTAAATATTAAACCATGAAATTGAACCCCACCTATTAGTCCTGGTGGGCCTGTCTTTCCTTGTCGTCCCTGATCTCCTTCGTCTCCCCGTTCACCTGGGTCTCCTGTTAGAAAGAGACATAAAATTGCCTGAAGATACATTTAAGTCTTTTTGTTCCACCCCTCATTTGATCCCCTTCAGTATTTAGTGATATCCCGTTGTGACTCAAACACTGTCTCGTCGTAACGACTCCCAATGGGAGGTTTAAGTTGTGGACGCTCTTTCTTTTGGACATCCTCGCTGACCAGTTCCGCTTCTTGTCATGCTATGTTTCCCAGCAGGATGTTGGTCAGGTCAGCTTGTGTGTGGACATGCTCACACCCCTGACCACATTAGTTATGTTTAAGCGGAGACGACCTGTCTGAGAAAGATGCGCAAGATGACAAGGAAATCCATGCTGATGTTCTGCTCCCTGGACAACAACACAGATTTAAACATAATGGACACAGAATCAGGCAATGGAAACAACCAAAACGATCCACCTCCCAGCCCCTCTCTCTCTTAACTGCCCCCTCACTTAACTGCCCCTCTTTCTCTTAACTGCCCCTCTCTCTCTTAACTCCCCCTTCTCAACTGCCCCCTCTCTCTTAACTGCCCCCTCTCTCTTAACTGCCCCCTCTCTCTTAACTGCCCCCTCTCTCTTAACTGCCCCCTCTCTCTTAACTGCCCCCTCTCTCTTAACTCCCCCTTCTCAACTGACCCCTCTCTCTTAACTGCCCCCTCTCTCTTAACTGCCCCCTCTCTCTTAACTGCCCCTTCTCTCTTAACTCCCCCTTCTCTCTTAACTGCCCCCTCTCTCTTAACTCCCCCTTCTCAACTGCCCCCTCTCTCTTAACTGCTTCTCTCTTAATATCAGGTAAAAATGGAAGAGAAAAATGTAAACGACCAAAATATATAAAAGTGTGTGTGAACAAAATAAGAAATATGTCAGGACCGCCTGGCCTTTTGTGTTTATTTCTCTTTGTTTCAGGTTCACAGATTTCTAAATTGAAACCATAGCCATTCTTTCTGTACATATAGACACCAATGTTTGAGATGGGTCTTAACCAAATAAACTCCTCTATGTGGACCAGCTGTTTCAATAAAGACAGTCAGTCAGACAGTCATAGTGGGTACTTCTCTGGAACTAGCAGTAACATGCAAAACAAAGTGAAACATTTCCTTTTGTAAAAATTACTCAGCTGATGTACGCTCTTAAAATGACCAAAGAAGGTTAATCTCTACCCTCCAAAGTCCGTTCCCAGCAAAACTACATAACCAGCATTATATTAAGACTGTACAACACGACATCATTATCTGTGTCTCATACAGTACCAAACCTTATCTTAGGGGCAACCACAGGAAGCCTGTTCTGAGTTCCGTTGCTGTTTCGACACATGTTACTGTTTGTCTGGAGCCACGGGGTCTCTTCAGGAAACATGCTAGTACTGTAGTAAAATAGCAAGCGAGGCATGCAGTCTTTATTAACACGCTGGTTAAACCGGGTGCAGGCTGGGCCCTGCAGACTCTTCTCACCATTTCAGATCATTTGCTTGCCACACGTATGATTGCTTCAAAATTGAGATCGTTGCATCTGTTCAACGTCAAATGTCTATATTTCTTATGCGGTTAAAATAAACTGAGCTCAGCTACACAAGCCCTTGCAAAATAGAATTGAAACATGTCTGGAGTTACCAAGGAGGAACACCACACGGCCCACACCAAAGAAAGTGGCCAATAAACCAACTTGAATGTAAAGAATTCGAAGCATTACCTTTAGATCCAGGTAAAATTGTGTTGGAACAGACATCGACCGCATCCAGAGAATTGGAAATGGTGGAAAGAACAAAGAGCAACAGCAGTCTCCGGCTTAAGTTCTGATAATCCATCTTCTTAGTGCACGTGAGTATTCATCACAGAACCTTCCTTCAGTGTGTGTTCAGAGAGGGGGAGCTGTGTTGTATCTTTGTTTACCAAATGTTATCACTTAACTGTCGTACTGTCAAAACAACATTAACCAGGGGCCCACATTCCTCTCCCTGGGCCTTAGAATTGTATCGGACAAATGAAATGCTTCATGTGTTGTCACATTTTTTCGGTGTTGTGTGTTTTTGTAGTCCCTCATATTGTTTGTCTGCTTGTTCTACAACATCCAGAGGCAACTGTGGCCTCTTGAGGGTCTTAATGGGTCCCAAAGGGGTGAAACAACGTGTTTCATTTCACACTGTATCTACTCATTCAAGCTACACCACAGGCCTTCGTTGGGTGTCGGCGTGCAGATGGGAAAGTAATGTGTGGTAATCAGCATAATATCAACACTGCTTGCTTAAGGAAGGAGTGTGAAAGTGTAATTATCAAGAGAACACCACCCTCCTGCTGACCGCAGTCCACCTCAGGGTTGGAGCAACGTGTCTCTGTGTTCCAGCGGTCGGAGCGACGTGCCTCTGTGCTCCAGCCTTGTTCCAGCGGTCGGAGCGACGTGTCTCTGTGCTCCAGCCTTGTTCCAGCGGTCGGAGCGACGTGTCTCTGTGCTCCAGCCTTGTTCCAGCGGTCGGAGCGACGTGTCTCTGTGCTCCAGCCTTGTGCTCCAGCCTTGTTCCAGCGGTCGGAGCGACGTGTCTCTGTGCTCCAGCCTTGTTCCAGCGGTCGGAGCGACGTGTCTCTGTGCTCCAGCCTTGTTCCAGCGGCTCATCCTTGCAGGCATGTTATGCTCAGCGCCTGGCGACGCGTGCCAAACGGAGACCTATTGTCTCATTAATGCACTACTTTTGACCGGCGCCCGTGGTGGAATGGGGGCCGTTTGGGACGCACGGTTGGCCTCTGTGATCAAACCCAAAACCCCTGTTTCCCTCGAGACATTCTCCCATAATTGCATCCTCCTCGTTTGACACCATGTGCTGAGAAATGGATTACGGTGGGGTTTGCAGAAGTGAAATTCCCTCCAAGAGGAAAAGCTGTCTGCGCTGAACCACATGTTTTGGCAGGGCAGAGTTTCCTCCACTACCTTTTGCCCTTCATCACTATGAAACAGTTGTCCCTGTTACGGTCTGAAGGAGGAGGGAGATTATTTTCTTTTCAGAGGCCTATAATCTGTAGAATGACATGATGAAAACCTATCGGGGTACGTTGTCTTCTACTGTACTCTTTGCTCTCCAATCTCTCTTTCCCTCTGCTCCTCTCTCCCTCTCTCTCTCTTCCTTCCCTCTCACCACTCCCTCTCTCCTTCCTCTCCATCTTTCTCCTTCTCTTGCACTCTAAATGTTGGTTGTTTCTTTCCTTCTCTCTCTCCCTCCGATCTCTCCGGTCTGGGAAAGGGCCTCACTCCGGCCCCCAACTTGCTGCATCAGTATAAATAGAATTAGCAGACCTACAACCATGTGGGCTAATAGTTTACATGTGGTTCACGGGGAGCCCTTTCATTTAGTGTGATTCACGCTCCTGGGCCGGGGAGGTTTACGCTGTGGTTTCTTACAGGAACTGGATGACCAATGTCACTGGTTGTTTTCTCTCCTTCTAAATGGGGTATCGATGAAAGCTGATCTCAGCTAATGGTCCCTTCTAAATGGGGTATCGATGACAGCTGATCTCCGCTAATGGAGGGCCAGTGTCTGGTGATGGCCACATTCACAACATGACTGAATGTCTGGTGATACATTTTAAGATGAACGTTTTCACCTTTCACTCTCCCTCTCGAAAACAGCTGTGAAGTTAGAGGACAACACACTCCCGTGGTCAGTGTGTGTGCGTGGGCGTGGACTGTAATGTCTGAATATCGTCATCTTTCAGTTTATGACGTGGGATTAATTCCGTGATTCATGTGAACAAATGTACTCCTGTTAGTTTATTCTATATGTTGTTTTTTTGCCCGCAAAGCTCGTAAGCAAAATGTCACTCAGTAACCCGCCAGTCAAATTAGCAGAGATGATATGACTTTGTGGCTTTGTAGTTGGTGGGTGGTTACGTGACCAGGCTGTGTATGTATTACCTTATAAAAATCATCTTGGCCAGTCATAAAGACTGGCATCAATTTTCTTTTGTGTTTTTACAACAATTGATATGCAGTGATTCTGTGTGTTATTCTTGCCTTGGTTGTTAACCCAGCATTGCTGTGTCGGTCAGTTTTGGAGCAACATGCCCCCCACCCCATTCCTACATGTTTTATCATAGGTGCTTTATATTGACTATGCTGCCATTCGGGGTGCAATTTCTTTCTCTGTATCTATATATACTCTTTGTACCACGCTTTGCTACCACTCTGACCCGTCCACTCGCTGGTTGTTGGTGATGATATATATCACTACTTAAACAGAACTGCCTTGTTCAGTTTCCAGTCAACAAAAGAACTGAAGTTCTTGTGAGAAACAATGTATGGGTCGTAGCTCAGATAAAGTAGATTTTAGGTGGTGTAACTTGGTCAGATTTATTACTCATTGAAGTCAATGTACATTGGAATTCTAAAGTTTCTAACAGTCTTTTTCTGTTAAATCATTCCCAAATTATGTTGTTGACCTAACGTAACCTACTCTTATTTGTGGCTAAAGCAAAAGTTTTTGAAAAACAATTAGAAAAACCTCAAATGTTTAAAAAATGCTTGCTGTTTCCAGACAGAGGATGACGTCAACATTCTGAGGTGGACGAGCTGGCCAATCAGTGGTCTACAAGCACGAATATTTGTTAATGATGGTATTCACAAATTGGTCGTGAATTCAACCACTCCAACAAAGAAAAGCAGCTTTTTTTTTTTTTTTTTTATACAGTAAATTCAAAATAATAAACACTGGGTGTTGCTTCAGCATATTGTCATTAAGATTACGTAAAAACAATTAGAGACAAATGTTTCTAAAATGATGGGAACAAAGTGTAACTCAACTAATAGGCCTGAGCTTGGGAGGGTTGAGGGTTAGGGTTATGGGTTACAGTCATGTTCAGAACAATCAGATTGTTTAACTTGAATACCAACCGCTGTGTGTGGGCATTAACAGAGTTTCCTTACTCCAGATTCCCTCACTGCTGGGATTTAATCAAAATCTACTTTGGAGCGTTTATTTATTTTTACTGGCATTCATGCCCGTTGAGGGACGGACTCGTAAACAGCAGCAGAATGCCTCGTCATGTTGATCTTTGTGTAAGGAAATTACAGTAGCCTGTGTGCTGATGCCAGGGCAGTTGTGCTGTCATTTGCATCTTTCGATACTGTACAAAACTTCCCGGAGAAAGTCCCCTACTCCCTGCCTGACCTGACCTAAAAATGGAATGATTTACTCTCTTTACATCAACCAATATCACATTGGTTTCAGACTGGTGTTCTATGCTGCTGGTGATATTATCAGACAGTGGTTGGGTAGTTGAGTTGATGCGGGGGAGGCCAGAGGATGGAGGACACTGTGTCTGTCTGTCTGTCTCTACCAGGCATCTCTGGGCTGTTCTAACAGTAAGACCTGACTGGTTGTCCGGTTCAAACTCACTCAACCTGAGTGAAGGTCTCAGGCAACACTTTGGGGGTCTTCACTGAATGTTTTTGTGGTTTGATCAGTTGGGTGCAATCAAGTGGTTTTATTTGTCTTTGGATTGTCAAATCCGTCTGTGAAATGCCCAATTCCCTAATTTCTAAAGTGCACTTTTAATGCAGGATTTTAGGTTTTTTGTTGTTGGTATGCCAATGTTTACTTTATCCCAATGCAAAGAATGCCTTTTTATTTGTTCCTATTATTGTCAGGCTCTTGCTGACAGTTGTCGTAATTGCTATAATCCCAAAATAAGCAATACAATAAAAATAATTTGGGATTTCACAGACACAACGTTTAATTATCCTCCTTAACCATCATTCTCTGAGATTAAGGGCAAAACCGCCACTTACTCCCTTCTCCTTCAGATCTTCTCTGTACTCATTTAACTTCGACAACTGGCTGTTTAAAAGTGTGGTAATTTGCTTTGAGGCCTGCCGTTCAACTCAGACAACATCTTTGCCAGCGTTGACTCCGGAGCTTTAGGTTTTAAGGCTGTTCCATCGTTACGTAAACTCTATTTTCCTCACCGTTGACGAAATGTGGGACAGGCAGAAATTATTCAGAAGCAACAGCCAAGAAACATGACTCAGGAGGGTGTTAAAAATCACCAACCTCTTCAGACATGTTGCAGAAGGCTGATGAGTATACCCAGCCTGGCCACGACTCTGTTAAAAGATCTAGGTTCTTCTGAGAGATGTTATATTTGACTTTTGAGTCAGAACATTTCGTGTTTGTGCAGTTATGGGGTAGTCACCTTAATTTAGCAATATACGTAAGTATATATCGCTGATCCAATAGAAAAGAAAGATGTCCGCCCCGTATTGTCTTTCGCTGTGCCAGTCATTTAATTTAGGTCAGTGCCTTCATAACTGGGCGGGACCTTGTTTAATAGGCTTCAAGGGAATTGATCGAAAACCAAACCAAATGGTTATTTATTTATTTTTTTCAGAAGGTCCATCATCGTGACAGACCGAATTTAGCTAAGAAAATTCCCCACCTACCTCAGACACATTGTGAAACGTCAGTTCTTCCCTCGTTCCCACTCCTCTCTGTTTCTTTCTGGCAGTTGCAGGCTGTTTGTAACAGGGCCGTGGAGAGCGTGTGCTACATTCCACTGGACAGTCAAGTCCCTGAGCGGTTGTCCCAAGATGGCATCCTGTTCTCTACCTAGTGCACTTCTCTCAATCAGGGCTTATGGGGTCCTAGTTAAAGGCAGGGCTCTAGACTATGATTTGGAGTGTGTACTTGCCATTTGCGGCACAGACTAAGAGGCCAGGACTCTGACGACAGGAGGTTAGGGGATAGAGTGAACGAGGACAGTAAATGAATCTGTCTTTCATGTGGACTACCTTTTGTGTTAACTCCCAGAAAGAAGAGAAAATAATCGTTTCAGTCATGAAGATGAATGGTGCAACGAGTGTGAGATTGTTGATGATGAGATTTGCAGTAATTACAAATCACAGGACTCATTCAAAGGACTGTTTAATCCTGTAGAATATTTCCCTGAAAGTCTCTCAGGATGAAGAGCTATTAAATGGATTGCTACTTAATTGGATTCAAAGATTCAAGACAGATTTGTACTTTCATGTTTTATTATGCTGGTGGCCTAAATCACATGCACGATTGAATTGTGGTTTTTTGATTTATGAAATGACTATAAACTCTTGGAACTGCTTTGATGGGTTTGGACAGAATTTGGACCTGCCAGTGTTGCTTTAGGCTGTAAGGTCCAGAATTAGGAAGAGCCTGAATTTATGAAACCTATATCTTGGTGGTTTCAGCTGTCTTTGAAAAATACAGGCCCAGGCTATGATTGTGGTTCGATTTTCTCACATAGAGTGGAAATGTTCTCTATCCTTTCTCCAACTCTAGAGTGATTTAAAGTCTGAAACCATACCTTGACATGTTTGGTTTCAGGTATATTGACCGAGGCTTTGATATAGTGAAACACATCAGTTGTCCTACACTGAAAGAATTAAAAGATCTTAAACGGTTCTACTACCACTGTTAATTGAAGAACATTTGAGTTCTTAAGAATGCAGTTGTAATTCCAGTCTTGAATGGTTGAAACAATTGTTTTCAGATTTAGACTTCTTGTATTATTCTTTATAGAACCAACCCGTTAATGGTTCTTTAGAGAACCTAATATGGTCCCTTTGATGCATTGCTCTGTGGTTCAAACTCGTACCGTTTTCACTGTATAGTGTTCAGACACTTTCACATGCACAGCTCTCCTTCACATGTAGATGGGAAGACTTTCTCCAACTTGTGGACATATTTGAAATAAAATCAGTCTGTGATTAACAGCCATATGGCTCCAGCTGTGACCTAAAGCCTGACTGAGTTGAATGTCATGCAGAGCGACCAGAGATGAATGATATGTGGATTCAGGGTGTGGAACAGTGACACTGCTAACCGATTAGTGCGCTGTGCAGTTAGTCCCGAAGGGAACCGCAGCAACACACGATCCGGGCTACATCCCAAATGCCTCCATGTTCCCTATATCGTGTGCTACTTCAGACTAGGTCAACGTACTCTAAATAGGAAAGCAGGGTGCAGTTTGTGACATACCCCTGGTGACCGGAACGCAACCTCACAGCAGGTGATTGACTGCAGAGTGGAGAGGGGTGGTTAACTCAACTGGTTCGTGTCAAAACCTTATTTTCTGGGCAGTCAACGAAATCAGATGGTCAGAAGATCTTCCCTGAGTGTTGTAATCATTATACAAACTGTATAAAAGTTTGCTGCACTTTAGAGATTTAGAGTTTGCGTGTTTTTTCGGGGCAAAGGAGAACACTGGTTACAGTCCATTAAAGAAACACTGCAGAAATGTTTTGAAATTACCGTGTTATAGGGGAAATTTAAACGTGGAAATCAGGATTGCTTGTATAGTACCAGATGGATATGCACTACATAAAATGTTATCACTGAACGTGCTAAAATAAAATACAGTAAATATTGTCGAACAAGAAACAGATGATGTCACCTGAAGTCGACTGGCAGTGAGTTCCCAACGTTTAATCCATTTAGGCTACGTTTTCATTGCTCAGCGGGGCTGTTATTCATGTTGTTAGTTTGTTTAGGTTCAGGGTTCAGGGTCGTTTGGATCATCACCGTGGACGTGACCACATCGCCTTGGAAGGCTTCTTGAGGCGAGAGACACTCTCGCTCTCTCTCGTGCCCAGATCCGAAAGCAAAGCCAAAATCGTCGCCTTCTTTTTTGCTCATTAAACAAACAGACAATTAAGTATGGACAGAGTTGGTTCTGTTCTGGTCTTGGCTGTCTGATGGGAGAAACAGACGTGACATTGGCATCGTAATTGGAGGAATGACTTTCTGGTCAAACCAACATACCACATTCAGTTGAATTCATTTTCAGAATTTGTTATGGTCCTGTGTCTTGGGAAAAGCTTGTGGGCACCAGTTGGCTGGCCTGAGTCACAGGAGTTGATTTGTGGTACGTGACACACAGCAAAAACTATGTCCCCAACAAGAAAAGGGCATGGATTGCCCCAAAAAGTTCAAACACCATAATGTTAATCATGTAGCCAAAACAAATTAAGTGCTTTGTTTTCTTAGCAAGGCATTTTTTAAATGCTTCAACTATGCTTCTTTTTTTTGGTTGAGAAATAGCAACAGGTATTGATTTTTTTTGTTACTACATCCGGGTCCCCCATGTCATGATCTGATGATATCTACACAGGGGAGTGAGAATGATATTTTGCATTAACAATGGATAAAAGGCCTGCTTGCTGCTAACATTCATCCTGACCTACAATAGATCTGTTCATCTGGTTCAGACAGTGGAGGTTTGGAAACTCCCTTTTCACAGCCAGAGCCCAGGCTTGGCCTTGTGTGGCCATCATAACTGTGTAAAACTTGAAAAAAAAACACTGGACGTCCTTCTCTGAACCCGTCACATTCCATTCCATTAAAGACATACACATAGTAGAAAAAAATCTGTTCAGTTTTTCTCTCGACCTCTCAAGGCCGCTTCATTCGCAGGGATTCTATTGACTAATTTGGCTAGATTTTTTCTAGTTTTTGTTTATTTTGTCAAGAAACCTATTGATCCATTGCCGTGTGGTTAACGTTGAAAAAGCATACTGCCAAAACCAAATGAGGTGAAAGACGTTTACCAAACGAGATATGCAGCAGCTCTGTTTAAGTCCCAAATCCTAGCCCGTATTCTGGTGGTTGTAGTCTGGTGACTGTATTCTGGTGGTTGTTGTCTGGTGACTGTAGTCTGGTGACTGTAGTCTGGTGACTGTATTCTGGTGGTTGTAGTCTGGTGACTGTAGTCTGGTGATTGTAGTCTGGTGACTGTAGTCTGTTGATTGTAGTCTGGTGACTGTAGTCTGGTGATTGTAGTCTGGTGACTGTAGTCTGTTGATTGTAGTCTGGTGACTGTATTCTGGTGGTTGTAGTCTGGTGACTGTAGTCTGTTGATTGTAGTCTGGTGACTGTAGTCTGGTCACTAGTCCAACCAGCATCCTTCTTTCATGGATCACAGGACAAACGCACTCCTGTCACATCTCCTCCAATGTGATAGGTGGTGTGGGAGTCGGGATGCGTGAGTGTTGAGCAGTTAATTTGTTGCACAAATGCATCGTCGTTCATCATTACTTACTGTCCTCACTGACGCTGTGTGCCCATCCATTTTCAGTGGATTTCAAGCTGATTCCGAGAAATGACTGATTTTAATTTCAGACGCGACAATGGGAAAAACATTTGTTGGTGTTTCCCTGAGCAAGGTGGTTTGGATAGCAGCGTCTCCGGAATGTTAACGTATCTAGCATTGTCCGCACCTACATTTGTCTTTCTTTACTTAAACACTCTCATTAGTTTCTTTTAGCAATTTTCCATTCTTTAGCAAAATGCCATCTTTCATTTGTCTACAATATTACATCCTGCATGAACCAACAGTAGTAATTCAACTCGCACTTTAATTTGGCGGCTCTTGATGCAGCTGAAATTGAAACAATGTGTGACCACAAAAAGCCCATGGCTTTAATACAGAGCTGTAGTATAAAAAAAGGCCAAGCCAAATAACAAAGGGCTCAATGCAGGCCCTGCTTGATAAAGCATCTCTTTCGCAACAGCCCGGGACAGCTGCCGGCTGGTGAAGGGTTGGGGTGTGTCTGTGGCTGCGATGACATGCGTTCCCTCTGGACTGACCCGTTTCCACCCGGGAGGAAGTCCTTTGTGGCCTGATGGCTTTCAGGCAGCTGAGGTTCCTGGAAACGGGCCTCGCTCTAGAGGTAGCAGCCCCGGTCTCACCAACACTGAGGCACTTGCCTGAGTTTTGGAAATGGGTGGTCCTGTCCGTTGTGGGTGGAGATCAAGAAAGCCCCGATGGCAGCTCAGATGTCCCGTTGCGTTAGTGAACCGTGCAGATCTGAGGAAATGGAATGGGGTAGGGTGTTTCTGTGGACAGATGCCTACCGAGGTTCTGTGTTTATATCATCTAACCACACTGGTGGATGTGAAGGATTGACTGTGATGTCATCATTGCAATCCCCACTCCAGACCACTGTAGGAAGGGGAACTGGTCTCGAACTTCAAAAGAGCTAAAGAGTGATGGCAAACTCCTGCGCAGCTTTATGGAGAGGAACAGCCATTAAATGGATTAGAAAGAAATGACCCTCTGGAGGATCATGGTCAGAGGGTCAGGAGTTCCAAGTCCCTTTTAGGAGGGACGCTGGCTGCATGCTCTTCTTGAGTCGTTTACCGGAATCCAAATGGATATCAAGACGTATTATATAATTGGAAAGGACACTGGGATGAGTATAGCCTAAACTAAGATCTGCTTAACAGGGCAAAACCGGTCAAGTGGAAAATGTCATGAAAAGGACAGGGAGGAGTCGTTGGGTTATGTGTACGTAGGTCCTCATGTATTTAGGTAGTATTTAGGTTGACCAAGTGTGACCATTTCAACGTTCCCTGTACCCCAATGGCAACTGCTCATATTCTGAGCAGTTGGTAGGCCAACATCCATTCATCTTGGACCACAGTTCTCAACAAATGGCTAAGGAATGAGATGACGCGGCATTCCTTCAAACCCTTTGGGTGCTTTGAAACTCTGAACGTTTAGAGAACCTTTTGAGTTTCATTCATGCTCTGGTAAGCCACGGTCAACCACACTCATAGCTCTGATGTTGCCTATGAGGGCCAGATGTTGATCCGTCCAAATGTCTTTGTAGTTTGGCAGGTTCCAAAAGCTGGGGACTGCGAGAGACCAGCAATAAAGTGTCTATTCACTCTAGTGCCGTTCGTGCCTTGTTTTCATGATACAGTCCGTGTGGTTATCGCTGCACAACGCCGTTCCTTGATAGCAGAAGATCAGACTTTAATACTTTACTTTAATTTGAAGCTGAGTAATGTTTGCAGCCGTATATGTGTCTTGGCGTTAGCGATTAATGTATAACACACATACACAAGTAGTAATGGGCAGTGCTGTACATTGAAGTTCACATTGCGACACCTCCTGATCTCCAGATACATATTAGCCCATCCATAACTCACATTCTGCCCGCTGCAGCCCAGTCTTCAAAGCCCACAGTTTCTGAGTCAAACCAATAGAATTTTTACTCATCACGCCGCAGGATTCCCTGCAGATCCACTGTACGATCCAACGCTCTGACAAGTGTGAATTTAAGACTTGCTGTGGTTTCTGGGCTCTCCTATGGGTTTCTGCCAGCCCGCATTTACATGGAATCGAGGCAGTGGTGGTGTCACTGAGCTGCCTTCAGCCGGGCATCTTGGAGCGCTAAATCGTGGATGGATAGTAGAGACGTTTCAGAAACGATTCAATCCAACCATCCCAGCCCCATGGTCCTGCACTGCCATGTCTCCCCACAGCCCATCTGACGAAAGCCCCACCAACTTCAACCAATTCAAATCAAACCCATCACGACATTTAGCTGTCTTCGTCGAGTCTAACCTAGCCATTCACTGACTTACTGCTGGATATGTTTTCCAGTGGTTACCTAATTTCACGTTCTCAACACTCTCTGTGTATGAATAAAATGGTTTCCAAACTGGAAAGAGTTACAAAACCTTTCGGTTTTTCTAGTTTTGACACATCCCAGGGGTTACCGATCAAAGTCCCTCATAAGCTGGGCGCACACGCGCGAGTAGTTTGGGTCATTCAAAGGTTTATGTACTCATATACTGTGGTGCAGCTGAACAATTAAAACATTATTCAACTGCAGAGTCTAATTCATGCTACAGAGCTGGTACCTCCAAATAGCTTGACAGACTGGTAAGATTAGTGGGTTTAACCTGGAATGTCTGCATCGTGTTCTATTTCACGATTTGACTGTCTAAAATAACTGTCATATATTGCATCAGTGAATTTTATATTCTTTAAACGGTCGGGCAGATTGATGACATTTCAGTCTGAAATAATAAAGCATATTTCGCAAAGTACCGCCAACAGAACCAAGGCCATAGTAACAGAATCAGGGGATAGTGGCTAACACCTGTTTCACTGGCCAGGGTTTGTAGTTTCTGAACACAAGCCTTTCCTTTGAGAAAATCCCAAGTCTATCCTGTATTCAGACTGAACGTCTGACACAGACCCCGGTTAGGTCCCGAATGGAAGCAGCCCTGCCCTGACTGCATGCCTTCCCCCAATTTCCAGAAAGCTCCGATGCTGTTTTCCACATAACCTTCCCTAATGAAGAGGTCATTCATGCCACTCAGTCCACAGCGTCTGGGATGCCCAGGCTATCCCTCTGTACACAAGCCGTCGTCACCAGAGCCCTCTTCAGACGATTGGCAGAGCACTTGGTTTCCCTGAAGTCATTCATGTGGTCGGCGCGCGCTTCCAAGAAAGCCGGACTGGTCCATAATGCCACCACAGAGTGACCGTCAGTTTACCACCGCTGTGGTTCCTGGTGATGCGTCCCAAATGGCATCCTACCCTCTGTTTCGTCACTACATTTGACCAAAGCCCATGGGGCCGGGGTCAAAATCTGTGCACTTCCTAGAGATAAGGGTGCTGTTTGAGCTGAAGCAAAAGGAGATCTTGCTGAAAACTCCTCTGGACGAAGAAGCTTAAGAAAATTCTCTTGACCACCCCTTAAACAAATATGGTGTGGTGAAAAAACACCAAGGAGGGCATTCACTGATATTTATTTTTTTCCCCCTTCAGAACTGGGATCTTTTTCTGAATGAGAGACTTTTTTCCATTCTGTACCTATCAATTTCTACTGAAGGATTAAACAGTTTCTTCTGTTCTCTTTCCAGTCACAAAACCTCGGCAGACAAATATAGTTTTCAACGCCCTTTTACTGGCAATGAATTCATTTTATTTAGCTCTCCTAGTCTGGCATTTTACAGTAGTCAATGTATCTGTCTTTTCTTCTGTCTGTCTGTCTGTCTGTCTCTCTGACTGACTCCTGTGTATTTTCTACCTCAGTGCAGTAAAACTTGCCTTGGTCTACGAGTCATAAGAAAAACAAACAAGGATAATTGAAAGAAAAGCCAATGGGAGAATATAAGTCAATCTCTTCAGAGATTCTTAATTTAAGTTCCTTTGGATTCTTAAGTTCCTATTTAAATGACTGTCCTACACAACAAATTAACTGTGATCTGTCTACTCCAAGAGTGTGTGGCATAATGGAAATAATGTGGAGTTAAATCAGTCAGCTTGTGAAGTGTTGTGACTCGCCGTGTGCTTCACCTGTTTTGGTCAATACTGTACGCTTATTTCTTCCCTAATAATTTCCAGGAAGTAAACGTCAAGTCTTTTTCCAGTAAGGTTTTATTTGAGTCACTACAAAAATGTAAACCACTCCCGGCTTGTTTTGTTGCTGGAAAGTTTGTTACCGTATTAACATATTTCTTTCCCCCCATGAAAACGCCACAACAAGTGGCTTCCAAAATGCCTTTTCTTCACGATGCGCCTGTGTGACCGTTGTAAAAGGTCTGGCTTGCTGGGTTGCATAATGATAGGATACGTGAAACTTGAACACTGAAGATCCCATTGCTATGGAACAGAAATTGTGCAGAAAGGAAGGTAAATCCAAACTAAAATAACAGTGTCTGTGTCTCTACAGACTATCCACTGGGGCAGAATATCATTAGTTACGTTAGTACGGTTGCCCCGCCCCCATCTTACAGCTGTCAGAGCTGTCTTCCTTAGTTGTATCCATCCAAAGCTTTTAATTGCGCAGTCATTTTAATCTAATTCCAAAGGATCCTTGAACATAGACCAGTCCTGCGTCCCAAATGAGACCCTTTGCCATCCTTTCTACAAGCCCCTGCTGTTGACCAGGGCCCTGGGCCACTGTGTAGGATGCAGGTTGAGATTTGGGATGCACAACTTGTCTTCGGATTGGCGTTGACGGGAAAAGCCCCTTGGGAAATCATGACCCCCTGGTGACGTTGCCGGAAAGCCCCGCTGATTATTAGAGAGCTACTTCAGACTGTTTGTCATGTTCTCCAAGGTAACAAAAGAACCGCTTGAGGTTTTACTGTGTGGAAAATTCTTCCAGAGATAGTGGTGGGAAAGAAAACACAGAAACAAAAGTCAGGGAGACCAGCGGGCAAATGAAAACACTGGATTTGATTTACAGGTGGATGATGGTTCCTGATGAATATTTCAGATATAATGAGCTCTGTAACAGATTCACGTATTATCTACAGTTTTACCAAAACGCCCGATTGTCCCCTAACAAAGATCCCAGATGAACGTGTTTCTGTGACTCAACTTCTCTCTTTTCCTAAGATACATTTTCTCAGGCATTTTATAGTATGTTGGACAACAAGGTGGTGAATGATGGAGAGCAGTAGGTTGGATTCCAACCCACACTTCAGCTGTACACGTGCATCAGAGGCCACGGCACAGACCACTGGGCCAAATGTGTTGCATTCTGGGTACTGTGGCAACAAGCTCCAATTGACGTCATTATTTAATTGGTCAGCGTCTTTCGTTTCCAGGGTGAGATGTTACAGAAGGTTGTGCCTTTATTTTGGTCCAACTCCACAGTGAAGGAATGGCTCCACCATACACTGGTTTTGGATTTCATACACTATGCACAAAACATACATTCATGTTTCTTCTCATGATACAAATATTTAAAAAACATTTGTTTACCTTTCTCAACAGTCAGTTTTAACTCCTGGCAGGCAGTTTGGATATTTTAATTTCAAGTTGTTGTTTGTTTAAATACTAATTTGAAAGAATTGTCTGTAAAACGTCTCATTAATCTTGAATCCTATGAAATGGAGTCTCCACTATCGTGTTTCATGTTTGCGCCCTAAAAATAATTTGATTCAAGAGACCTTTTAAATTTGGTCCACTGCACTGTTAGAGCATGTGTCAAGTCTAATATCTGATGTAATGCCTGAGACCAGCACACAAAATGCCAAATAGACCCAAGATACTTGGTACAGAAGTACTAGACACATAAATCGACGTTACTGAAGGCAGTCTGAAGCATGTCAATCCACCCGACCAGTCATAAATGGATGGATCAGTTCATCTTAAGATCGCTGGATGGGACACAAGCTGGCAGCAAATTGCAAACATATGTATAGAAAGGCAAAGGTGGGGAGATAGGGCAAGTGGCCAGGGTTTTATTTTAGATTAGCTTTAATTGAGTGTTTAGAGGTTTTGGGGAAAACATTCTGGGACTCTGCTGTCCTTTTCCTGGAATCAAGCAGAAGATGTTTCAACAGTTTTGATGCCAGGACAGATAAGAGCCTTGACTGGGCAGATGGAGATCTCTAATCTCAGATCATGACTTAGGGAGAGAAGGAGACGGCCTAAGACCTATCCCTGGCTGGATTTAAAGGAGAGGGCCTAAGATTTATCCCTGGCTGGATTTTACAGAGCAGACACAGATCCTCTCCACGTCACCCGGCAGGGTTGGCCTGATAGGTAGGATGCAGTCCAGGAATGTTCAGTGTGTTGCTCAGCCCTGAGATAATAGTGAGGATGATCTGATGATTCACTGTGTCGAAGGAAGAGTATAGATCTAGGAAGCTTAAAAGGAGGAGACCGATGAAGCTTGGCACTGCAAAGATACTCTGTGACAAAGCATTTTACTGTATTGAAGGTACTTTCCTCAAAAACCCTGGTAAGAAGCTTGAAAAAGGACCCCTCCAGCTTATAAATCTTAAACATCTAGGCGGTAGAATATCCTTTCACCAACCAAATGTGTCCATACACTATTGTACATCACCCTCTATGAATTCTGTGCAGTACAGTTACTCAGCACACCGTTGATAACATCCATGTTCAGCCTCTCACTCTGGTCCCTTTTCACCAACAAGTTTATCAGAGACAATTATCTCTGTCCATTTTTCTTTGGCAGAAATGTGGCACAGAAATGTTGATAACTACAGAATGAAATGTCTCCACAAGGTTGTATATGTTTAAGGGAAGAGGACTGTGCTCATGGAAATGGGGCTGAGCTTGCCTTTTTCTCCACAAAGACTGTCACAGTTGACCTGAAAGTGTTTGCTGCCCTCACCCATTTGCTCAGGAAACCATTACTTGACCCAGATCATTGCCCTCAAACTACCCACCGTCCCATTTCCATCTAAAGTCCTGGAGAAGAGAGTGGCAACTGAAATTCACTCATGCCACAGCGCTAACCAGCTTTAGGAGGCTTTTCAGTCTCTGAAGGTTGTAACGACTCACTCGTGACCTACTCAGGGCGTCGGCCACATGCCGTGTCTGCTCGTGGCTAATGTAACAGACGTGAAATGGCTAGTCAGCTGTCGGTGCCGGTAGCGTCGGCTACGCTGCTCACCCTGAGACCTCGGTGTGTTTGGTTCCAATGTCCCACGAGGGCCGCCGCTGTTGTGAGGCGACGGTAACAAGGCTTTGTGGGTGACCGTGGTCAATGGGATCAAAGGATCTCTGGTTCGCCTGTTTTGGCTGGTCAGAGCGAAGCTGGTACACCTACACGCATTGACATGATTTTTGGTTAAAATGTTCTCCAAATACTAAATTAGAATTACCCAATTTCACAATGAGCCATCATCACAGCAGATGTGGTGCATGGTGAAATCACAGAGAGCCAGGAACATAGTTATATTACAACCTGGGCCTGTGTTGTGAAACTTGTGTTGCTTGCCCTAAGCCGTTTGTTGGCCGTTAATACAACAAGAATACAACAGTCACACAGTGAATTAAACCACACGTTTCATCACAACACCAGAGATATGATGCGCCAAGGTTAGCTTGAACTAGATGAAACCACCTTCGTCTTTCTTGCCCCACAGAAGTGGCATAAGCTGCCAAATGAGCTCAGGCTTGAATTCCTTTAGCTCTTGTGATTGAATTGAAATGACCCATGTATAGGTGAAACACCCTTGACTGAGTTCAGAGCTCAGCTGGAGGTTTCAATTGAAGGAAAAAATGTGTCTGCCGATTATGTATGTGTTTTTGTTAAATGTTTAAACCTTTTATTGGAGTGCTGGCACATTTTTATATTTGATGTATTGATCTGTGATCATACTGTACATGAGAACATGTTTTATGTTGTGGATTGTGTACAGGCTTGTACTGTAAGCAAGCAAGAAAGCAAATGTATTTATATAGCACAATTCACACTTCGAAGCAATTCAATGTGCTTTACAAAGAAAAATGTAAACAATATATAGAAATGCAATAACATAAAAACAAATACTCAAATGAAAATATCAAAACAAATGAAAACATCATAATAAGAAAAAATACAATAGGAAAAAATAGAAAGCTATAAGGCTAAACAGTGCAGTTAAGTTTAAGTGCTCAGTCATAGACACGTGAAAAGTGTTTTTAACCTGGATTTAAAAATGGATGCGTTTGGGGCACGTCTAAGATCTTCTGGTAGTTTATTCCAGTTGTGTGCAGCATAAGTGCTAAACGCAGCAACTCCATGTTTAGTTTGGCCTCTACTAGCTGACCTGTGTTCATGGATCTAAGAGCCCTTGATCGGTTTATATTCTTCAAACATATCAGAAATGTATTCGGGTCCTAAACCATTCAGAGATTTATAAACTAAAAGCACCACTTTCTATTCTGTAACTGACTGGAAGCCAGTGCAAAGATTTAAGAACCAGAGTGATGTGCTCTGTTCTCTTGGTCCTGGTTAACATTCTAGCAGCAGCATTCTGAATGAGCTGCAGCTGTTTTACTGTCTTTTTCGGGAGTCCAGTTAAGAGGCCATTACAGTAGTCAACCCTACAAGAGATAAAAGCACGGATGAGCTTCTCTTGGTCTTTTTGGGACACCAAGCCTTTGATTCTGGCTATGATAGAAAGTTGTTTTGGTGACCTCTTTGATATGACTGTTAAATGTGAGGTCTGAGTCTAACAGAACACCAAGATTATGCACTTGATCCCTGGTTTTTAGGGCCAGAGAATCCAGCTCTTTACTAATACTTGTTGTTTTATTTTTGTTGCCAAACACAATAATCTCTTATCTTGGTTTAATTGTAGATAATTTTGGTTCCTCCAGGTATGTTTGTGCTCTATACAGTGACACAGAGAGTCTATTGAGCTGTTGTCATACGGTTCGAGAGTCATATATATTTGAGTATCATCTGCATAGCTGTGGTAGTTAATGTTGTTGTTCCGTAGAATTTGGCCCAGAGGTAGCATATAGAGATTGAACAGGAGCGGTCCGAGAACTGATCCCTGGGGAACTCCACATGTCATGGGCACCCTATCAGATTCATGATTACCAACAGTGATAAAGTAACTCCGGCCATCTAGATAAGATCTGAACCAATCAAAGACTGTCCCGGAGAGTCCTACCCAATTTTCCAGCCTATCTATAAGTGTTCTATGATCTACAGGGTCAAATGCTGCACTGAGATCTGAAAGAACAAGAACTGTTATTTTCTCAGAATCAGTATTCAGCCATATATCATTTAAAACTTTAATCAGGGCCGTTTCAGTACTGTGGTGAAGTCAGAAACCTGACTGAAATGTGTCTAAGAAACCACTTGAGGTCACAAAATTGCTGAGTTGATTGAAGACAACCTTCTCAATGATCTTGGCAATAAAAGGGGAGATTTGAAACAGGTCTATAGTTGTTCATTATAGATACATCCAGTGTTCTCTTTTTTAATAGGGGCTTAACCCTTTGGCGCGTACGATCACACTGGTGTGATCAATCTAGAGTGGTCCCTGGAGCGTACAATCACACCGGTGTGATCAATCTAGAATGGTCCCTGGAGCGTATGATCACACTGGTGTGATTAGAACGTCATGTTTAGAACGCACCATTAGCATGCCTAGCTACAAGTAACGTAACAATGGCTTGTAAAACTGCGCTATTATTTACTCACATTTAGCTGAAACGGTGTTTAGAACTTTATTTCCTGATTGTAATTGACTGACCTGCAATTGTAGACCTGCACAAGGCTGGGATGGGCTATAGGACAATAGGCAAGCAGCTTGGTGAGAAGGCAACAACTGTTGGCGCAATTATTAGAAAATGGAAGAAGTTCAAGATGATGGTCAATCTCCCTCGGTCTGGGGCTCCATGCAAGATCTCAGGAATGGGAGAAGGTCATGTGGTCTGATGAGACAAAAATAGAGCTTTTTGGTCTAAACTCCACTCGCCGTGTTTGGAGGAAGAAGAAGGATGAGTACAACCCCAAGAACATCATCCCAACCGTGAAGCATGGAGGTGGAAACATCATTCTTTGGGGATGCTTTTCTGCAAAGGGGACAGGACGACTGCACCGTATTGAAGGGAGGATGGATGGGGCCATGTATCGCAAGATCTTGGCCAACAACCTCCTTCCCTCAGTAAGAGCATTGAAGATGGGTCGTGGCTGGGTCTTCCAGCATGACAACGACCCAAAACACACAGCCAGGGCAACTAAGGAGTGGCACTGTAGGAAGCATCTCAAGGTCCTGGAGTGGCCTAGCCAGTCTCCAGACCTGAACCCAATAGTAAATCTTTGGAGGGAGCTGAAAGTCCGCATTGCCCAGCGACAGGCCCGAAACCTGAAGGATCTGGAGGTCAGTATTGAGGAGTGGGCCAAAAACCCTGCTGCAGTGTGTGCAAACCTGGTCAAGAACTATGATCTCTATACGTATGATCTCTATAATTGCAAACAAAGGTTTCTGTACCAAATATTAAGTTGTGCTTTTCTGATGTATCAAATGCTTATGTCATGAAATAAAATGCAAATAATTAGTTAAAAATCATACAATGTGATTTTCTGGATTTTTGTTTTTGATTTCATCACTCACAGGTGAAGAGTACCTATGATAAAAATGACAGACTTCTACATGCTTTGTAAGTTGGAAAACCTGCAAAATCATCAGTGTATCAAATACTTGTTCTCCACACTATGTCTTGGTGGTCGTGGTGACAGTACAGAGTCCTTGTTAGACTGTGTAGTTCTGATGGTCCGTCTAACATTTTTTCACTAAAGAAACATGCAAATTCATTACATTTCACAGTGGACATGAGCTCTGATGCTATCTGTTTTATTGGGTTTGTAAGCTTGTCGACCATGACAAATAGAGTGCGGGTATTGTTGATATTCTGGTTGATCATTCCCGATAAATGTTGCTGTCTGGCCCTGCGTAACTCATTGTTGAAGCTACCAAGGCTTTGTTTATAGATGTCATAATGAATTTGAAGTTTAGTTTTCTTCCACTTACGTTCCGCTTTCCTACATTCTCTTTTCAGGGTGCTTACCATCATGGTGGTTTTCTGTTTGCTCATAGTTTTCTTTACCTTTACTGGTGCAACATGATCCATGACATTCAATATTTTGGCATTAAAATGATCCAGGAGTACATCAACTGACTCAGCACTTATTGTTGGAGAGATAGCTATGGCTTCCATAAACTGAGCATTGGTACTCTCATTAATGTACCTTTTCTTAACAGAAACAGAGTTTACTGGAACATTCAGGGTGATAAGTGATTCAAAAAAGACAGAGAAATGATCAGACGTGGGCCAAGTCTTTAACAATGACAGAGGAAATATCGAGCCCTTTAGAGATAACCAGATCTAGAATGTGGCCTCGAGTGTGTGAACGCTCATTCAAATGTTGAGTGAGATGGAATTATTGTCTGTACTATTATCTATGTGGATTTTAAAATCCCCTGTAATAATAAACAAGTTATAATTAACTGATATAACAGAAAGTAGTTCAGCAAAATCATCAATAAAATTTGCAGAATATCGTGGAGGACTGTAAATGGTTAAAAACAAAATGTCGGGGGTACCCTTCACTGTAAAACAGAGGTATTGAAAATAAATAAAATTACCTAGTGTATTTTCTTTGCACTGGAATGTATCTTTGAATAGGGCAGCCACTCCTTCTTTCCTACCATTTCGACATGTGTTCATATAAAAATTTTCAGGTGCTGTCTCGTTAAGAATAGTAGCACTACATTCTTCTGTTACCCACGTTTCAGTGAGAAACATTAAATCTAGTTTGTAGGATATTATAATGTAATTGACCAAGAATGATTTGTTAGCGAGAGATCTGATATTAAGTAAAGCCAGCTTAATAGATATAATAGGGGTTCCTGGACTAGCAGGTTGACGTGTTACAGTTAACAGATTAGACAAGTTTACTTTATAGGTTGCATGCTCACGATTCCTTCTATTCATTACTGGGTCCTAGCTTGTCCTCAAAACAGTCAGCACTGCTATTTTCACAATAGCAGGGACCTGAAGCACATCAGAGTATATTCTGTGCTCTGTGGAAATAAAGGACAAGGTTGATGACGATGTGGCAGTTATCTAAGCAATCGTTTTAAATGAGGTGGAGTGGGACATAGGGAAAGATGAGCTCTGCTCTCTTCGGTTAGAACTAGCTCCCTGATTGGTGAGTGTGGTGGAGGGAGGACGGGAGTTTGGGACAAGTAAAACTTCTGGAAGCATTGGGTGATTTTAGTTAGAGGGTCAGGAGACAGGGGGTGGATAATCTGCCTATAAGTACTGTCCTTCATGCTTATCTTGTTTGGGAATGGCGTTCCAGGAGCGTGATGTATGTTGGCACCAAGCAGCCGGCATCCCATGATGTTTGGATGAACCCCATCAGGTCTAAAGCAGTCTTTACAGTTTCAAAAAATATTGAAATTGTCAATAGACCTTATCTCGTTGTTGAGGCATGCCGATGTCAGCCACGTATTCAGCCCAAGGAGTTTGCTAAAAGATTACATTCCTTTCCCTGAGGTTGGAATGGGGCCTGAGATGACAACATGTTGTTGAAAGTTTTTTATTTTCTCCAGTAGCATAGAAAAATCGGTTTTCCTTTGTAGAATGCCAAAAGACCCAGTGTGGATAATAATCTGCATGTTGCTTAGATGTGTAGAGAGAATAACTGGCAACATTTCTGTTAGCTCTCTGACCGATGTGTCAGCCGTGGTTAGGTTTTCAGTCTTTGCCATTCTGATATGCTTGGTTATGTCGTCCCCAATCAAGGTAGTATCTGACTTATCAGATGTGAAGTTAGCAAAGTTTGTTCTTTCCCTCGTCCTATCAGTGGTTATAGGGCTATTTCTTGGATTTTGGTTAACCCTAATGCTAGTGTTCTGGTTAGCTTCCCTAGGTTCATTTACACACATTTCCTTTCGAATCAGTGGTTCGTACCTGTTTTGCAGTTCGTATCTGAGTTCAGGTGGTGGATTGAGGGTTGATGATCTCTTATTTGATTTCTTGCTGGATTTGCCTCTGTGGTGCACAACATCAGACCAAGTCCCTTCTGGAGTTGACGCCTTCGTTCTAGCCCCGGTGCTGTGCCAGTAAGATGTGTCATTTGAGGAAGGCTGGTTTGAAAGCCTCTGCAGTTAATCCAGTGGCATTAGCACATGTCCTGGGGAGCATGTCCGCCAGGTCCGTGACAGAGTGATTTAAATTTGAAGTAATCTCTTGTATACCAATCTGTTTCTGTCTGTTAGCATTTGGTAGCTCAACTCCTAGAGTAGCAGCTACAGAGTTTTGACTGCGTTCTATCAAGTATAGGGACATCTTTAGAGCTCTCTGGCCTTAGGTTAGCCTGTTGTGCTATGTTAGCATTAGCATTTGTTGATTCACCTACTGGACAGGACCCACAGTCCAACCGGAGGAGTGCTCTGGTGACTAAATCTTCTAAGCGGTTGATCGGTTCCTCCAACAGCTGTCTTAGCTCATCATAAAACATCCCAAAAAAATACAAAAGAACTATGCTGAGGTCCTCTTTTTAATAATTACATAAAATTGAAAAAATATTATTAAAACAAATATAGAACAAAAATGAAACAAAGGTAAAAGATTTAAAGAAGATTAAAAGAAAATTTAAAAGTAAGAAAAGAAAGAAAGGCTGGCCAAAGGCAGGAAGCAGGAGAGTTGCATTGTGCGACTAACAGGCATTAAAGCAGGAAGCAAGTCAGTCGCAATTCTTTATTGTTAACAACATATGTTGAGTGAAGTCCATAATGCTTCTAGCATGTAACAATGACGCGCATGACCTACAACCTAAATTCTGGACCTTGAAGTCAGTTCCACTTAATATTTTCGTTGAACCCCTCTAATCATTATTTACTCCAGGGACACCAGATGAGTGCAATTAATGATGAGTTAGAACAACAAACTGTCAGGCTCTGGACCTCCTAATGTAAGAGTTGAATGACCCTTAACATAAGCTTGAATACCCTTTAACATAACACTAATTTTCCTTGTTGGAAAGCCAACACCATCATCCTCTCTTTCATTTTTATTGTCCAAGACAATGCTAACAGTAATTAATCAAAAACCTAGCTACCATAGATAACCCCCGTTCGTGGTTATGAAAAGCCAGCCAGTTGGTTAACTTTGCCCAGGAATGTACTTGCTGGACACTGGTGGACAACAACAGATTCAAATGTTTTTCTGATAACAAAGTTAGACCTTGGATGTGGTGTGATTGCTGTGATGCCAAATCCAAACAGGCCATTCAGTTTACATTTTGAAAGCCAGTGATTTTTTTATTTTGATAACATACAGCGCAAATCTGGACATACATTATATAGCAAACAATTTTAGGGGACCCTTTTGCTAACATTTAGCACAAATGGATCTTCGAATCATATTGAACCCAATATTATATGTCTTGATAGCGACACTTTTACCAGTAGAAATTGAACAGGGTGGTTGTACAATGCTAAGACTTCCATCAGTTCAGACCAGGATGCTTATTCATCAGTGGAGGCCAAAGAGACACTGATATCCGTCTTCATCTGCTGCTGGCAGCAACATTTCATACGCCTTTCGGCCAGACAGCGTTGAATGTATCCCTCCCTTTGGTGATTTCTCCCCTGGTAGGGCCACTTTCTTAAGGAAAGAACTTTACAAAAGCACAGACATCACTGAGGGATTCGTTGTTTTACAGTGTTTCTGGGGAAGCTAGTTTCCCTTGGCATTGTGAATGCATGTCATTGTCACTGCGTCAAATCATGAATAATGAATCTTCTGGGTGAAACGCCAAAGGTGCTGTGTCTTCTCACTCAGTTTCATGGGAATGTGCATTTAGGTCTTTTTGAGTTGCCACGTAAATGCTATTTCAGCAGATTTCAGAGCAGATTGTATTATCAAGACTACAGACAATTTTCTGAAGGGTTTTCATTAGGCTATATTCATCCTTTGGACATTGCAGACTGTTGCATTTTAGCCATTTCATGAAACATACACGACACCATTCATCCTTTAATCATGTGAGAAATTAGGTGGTATTTTTGGTCTTACAGTAACATTAAAGTATGCTACTACTTTAAGGCTTTATCACAGCTATATCTAAGAGTGTATCATGTTTAAGGGAGTCTTGAGAACAAAATGTAATTGTTTTTATATGCCATACATTTATACATCTTATAGATATTTTGTTGAAAATTGGTTAGAAAGAGCAAAAATATCTACCAAAATGATTGATTCTTATAGGATTACTTTTAAATTCTTACTTTACTTTACCTTCCCCCGTTTGTGGAACACTACAAGAAAAAGTCCCACAAACATTTGAGGACTAACAGAAGTGAAGGGAACAAACATTCAGGACCAAATGAAAACAGGAAGAAAAAAAGCCCTGCTCCCCATGCACTGATAAATACTTCAACATCCCCTATCCCTCCAAAACACATACTTCCCAAAATATTAATTCCGAACTCACAAACCCTCCCCAACCCCTCCTTTGCCCCCCCTCTAATGAAAGACGAAAAGCCCAGCACATTTACAATGTAACATGCAATATAACAGTTTCTAATTTTCCAAATAGAAGAGGGTGGGGATGCTGCCAGATTTAAAAAAAAATTGACAATCACTAAGAATCTCAATTTCTTTTTAACTGTAGGGTTTGACAGTTTGCGGAGCCATAGTTTAGTTGATCGGATCTCGTTATTTTTCCAAAACATCAAGATTATTATTTTTGGCCGAAATTAGGCAACCAAATCATTTTCTGAGGCTTTGGGTAATCTGTTCAGTACCTTTGGAACTCCTAGGATAATCAGCAGTAGGTCCAAGGAGGTCCGAGCACAGGGAAGTGCTTTGGCAGACTGTGCACTCTGCATCTTGACATTTGTCTCATGAAGTAGAGATGTCAGGGAAGATCCTATGTTTTTTGTTTTTAAAATAGTGTCATTTGCATAAAATGTTGAATTACATTAGACAATGAGTTGATTGAACAGGCATGCATCTATTCCAAGCTCATTCACGATCTGATTTCCTTGCCAGTTCTGGCATGGTATCTGTTAAGTGTGGGTTGACAGATTGAAATGCATCTTATAAACAGGATTTGCTTGATTTGAAGCATATTCTGAAGCACCCCGTAAAACAGAATATTTTTTCAAATATAGTCTCTAATCTGACTGTACTTCCATGAAGGTCACAGACAAATCTCAGCAAACCAGACAGAAGAAGTCCTGTCTGTGTATCAATCCCTCAGGGCATAAATCCTCAGCTCTCTCCATCACTCACAGGTATCATCAAGATTAGAAACGATGAAGGAGGGGTTTCTTCCTGTTGTAGAAGAAATGAACAATTAAAAATAAATAATAATAATGTAATTTTAATGAAAAATTGGTCTACGATCTAAAGGTGTAATGGCTACAGTGGGGAGAACAAGTATCTGCCGATTTTGCAGGTTTTCCCACTTACAAAGCATGTAGAAGTGTGTAATTTTGATCATAGTTACTCTTCAACTGTGAGTGAAGGAATCTAAAACAAAAATCCCAAAAATCACATTGTATGATTTTTAAGTAATTAATTAGCATTTTATTGCATGACAGAAGTATTTAATACATCAGAAAAGCAGAACTTAATATTTGGTACAGAAACCTTTGTTTGCAATTATAGAGATCATACGTTTCCTGTAGTTCTTGACCAGGTTTGCACACACTGCAGCAGGGATTTTGGCCCACTCCTCCATACAGACCTTCTCCAGATCCTTCAGGTTTCGGGGCTGTCGCTGGGCAATACGGACTTTCAGCTCCCTCCAAAGATTTACTATTGGGTTCAGGTCTGGACACTGGCTCGGCCACTCCAGGATCTTGAGATGCTTCTTACGGAGCCACTCCTTAGTTGCCCTGGCTGTCTGTTTCAGTTTGTTGTCATGCTGGAAGACCCAGCCATGACCCATCTTCAATGCTCTTACTGAGGGAAGGAGGTTGTTGGCCAAGATCTCACAATACATGACCCCATCCATGACCTCCCCTCAATACGGTGCAGTGGTCCTGTCCCCTTTGCAGAAAAGCATCCCCAAAGAATGATGTTTCCACCTCCATGCTTCACGGTTGGGATGGTGTTCTTGGGGTTGTACTCATCCTTCTTCTTCCTCCAAACACGGAGTTTAGACCAAAAAGCTCTATTTTTGTCTCATCAGACCACATGCCCTTCTCCCATTCCTCCTCTGGATCATCCAGATGGTTATTGGCAAACTTCAGACGGGCCTGGACATGCGCTGGCTTGAGCAGGGGGACCTTGGGTGCGCTGCAGGATTTTAATCCATGGCGGCGTATTGTGTTACTAATGGCTTTCTTTGAGACTGTGGTCCCAGCTCTCTTCAGGTCATTGACCAGGTCCTGCCATGCAGTTCTGGGCTGATCCCTCACCTTCTTCATGATCATTGATTTCCCATGAGGCGAGATCTTGCATGGAGCCCCATACCGAAGGAGATTGACCGTCATCTTGAACTTCTTCCATTTTCTAATAATTGCGCCAACAGTTGTTGCCTTCTCACCAAGCTGCTTGCCTATTGTCCTGTAGCCCATTCCAGCCTTGTGCAGGTCTACAATTTTATCCCTGATGTCTTTCCATAGCTCTCTTGGCCATTCTGGAGAGATTGGAGTCTGTTTGATTGAGTGTGTGGACAGGTGTCTTTTATACAGGTAACGAGTTCAAACAGGTGCAGTTAATACAGGTAATGAGTGGAGAACAGGAGGGCTTCTTAAAGAAAAATGAACAGGTCTGTGAGAGAAGGAATTCTTACTGGTTGGTAAGTGATCAAATATTTATGTCATGCAATAAAATGCAAATTAATTCTTTAAAAATCATACAATGTGACTTTCTGGATTTTTGTTTTAGATTCCATCTCCCACAGTTGAAGTGTACCTATGATAAAAATGACAGACCTCTACATGCTTTGTAAGTAGGAAAACCTGCAAAATCGGCAGTGTATCAAATACTTGTCCTCCCCACTGTATGTACAATTGGATTGTGATAATCAATTAACTTATCCAGACTGACCGGAGGAGATGATCGTGGTGGCAGTAAACGGGTTTTGGCATGTCCTTATGCTTTACTACCAGTTTAATGACACAAGTTTTGTCAAGCTTCTTTATCGGCCACATTTGAGTGGGTCAATAGTCAGATATATAAAGCTCCCTTTACACATTTACTAAGGTGTATTTTTTTTATGCCTACGTTGTATTTTATAATCCCATATTATTGTGTGTAGTTGCTTATTCAATTATTTAGGTATGAATGTGGGTATAATCTGTGAAATGTAAAACAATAGTGGGAAAAAACTAAAACATTTGAATGGGTATAAACATGTATTCGTATTTGAGACTTTATGGCTTAAGGAATAACCTAATTTAGATTAATACATAATGACTCTATAACTGGACATCTTTATTTAAACATTTACTTTGTGTAAATATTGAAAGGTCTCATTATAATTGAAAACCGGTCTCTATGCTGGACATTTTACCCAAATTAATGTGTATTGTACAGGACAGATATCCTGTCACATTTCTAAAAATAACACAAAACAGAACGTCATATTACATTTCTTTGCAATCAGGAGATATAATGGAGCACATAATACAACTGTTTAGTTTTTATAATGTGAACTATTGGAAGTAGCCAATAGTTGTTTTTTTGACTAATTGGCTAATATTTTCACCACTTCTACCTTTTTGCTTTTGCCCTTATTATTCTCGCTTTCCTGATATTCAATTAGTGGTTCAAGCCCAGTTATAGCAGCAATACCCAGTGGGCTCGGGACAGTTGATGTCAAGATACTATGCCTTCTGAAGCACGTCCAACGTCGTTCAGGTTCTTACCACATTGATCACTGAACCAGGAAATCTAGAATGGAATCCTCACATGGTGGAATAATGGTTTTGGCCAATTACACTCCAGACCTCTGAGTTACATTTCACCACTTTTCTGTAAGGATACATATCTACTACGTGGTATCTTTTGGCCATTTTATTTTATTTTCCAAATGAAACATTTTAAGCCATTGTTGATCTATGTGTATCAATAGTTCACAGAGATTTGGCCATGGGTATGGTGTGGAATATAACTGGTGGCCATTTTGCAAATAAGCATTAACGGGGCAATTGTTAAAATTGGATGGCCCTATATCAAATAAAAAATATTTTGGCATGGCTTAGTGGAGTCTGAAATCGGTTCAAATTGTTTTCCTGTAACCATTGCACTCGCATGGTCAAAATGATAGTATAAACCTTTTTAAGGCCTTAAGAGTCCTTAACCATCACAATGTTTGATTTTGTTTTCTGCAGGTTTTATTCAGTGGGTGGGTACATTTACAAAGCCATTTTGATATTGTTTGAAATGATTCGCCATGCTTCTCATGGGTCCTATGTGGAGAAGGAAAGCGTATAATGCAAAACTTTCTACGGCAACATACTCAGTCAGTATAGTTTCACTTTTCCACAAGACGGATTCATCTGACAAAATGATTTTAGAGTGATCTACCACAGCACTGTTTCATCAACAGGATCTTTGCTGGTTTTTATATGGGCGGAGGACATAATCAAATATTTAAACCATTTGTTGTTTTGAATGCTTATGAAAATATCATATTATAGTGCCTAGAAACCTCAAGGTTGTTCCATTAGCTCAGGGCTAATTACCATCTCCACAATCCATGCTGACCTCGCCTATCCTCCATCATGTTTTGGTTACTTCATTAGCATTTCACGCTCTGCTAGACTTCTGGTATCAATCATATTTACATTATGTTTCAACTCATTCCCTACAAAAAGTTGATACAATCATTTACTTTATATAACAGTTCAACAACACAGGGAGTGGTTCATCCAGTTATCTTCCTCGTGCATGTGTGTGAATAATTGTGTATGTATGTAAAAAGAAAAAATATACTGCACGTTCAAAGACTGCCACCCCATCAGCAGCCATGTAACTTCTAGTACTGTAGCTCCAGTGTTATTGTTTCCCCGAGGGATCTTTTGACTAGTCGCTTTAACTGGCAAGGACCTTGCAGCAGGCTGGACGAATAGAACTGAATGCTTCACTAGGTGGATGTGCAACATTACGATCCCTCATGTCAGTTGCCTTGGCGGCGTTGCATCGTGCGCCAGCCACAGGCCGTGTCTCAAATGGTTCCCCACTTGAGCCGCTCACTATGTAGGGACCAGCATGCCATTTGGGATGGAGCAATAATGTGTTCTCCCGTTGATTTATGTTTGAGAGGCACAGAAAATGAGAGAGAAAACTTATTGAAATGAGAACTCAGAGGAAGACCGCAAGGCTCTGGTGAAGGACAGCATGAGTAGGTCACAGAGCTCACATGAAACCTCCGACCTGTGTGTTCAGCCTTCCAAAGGTCACATGAAACCTCCGACCTGTGTGTTCAGCCTTCCAAAGGTCACATGAATCCTCCGACCTGTGTGTTCAGCCTTCCAAAGGTCACATGAATCCTCCGACCTGTGTGTTCAGCCATCCAGAGGTCACATGAATCCTCCGACCTGTGTGTTCAGCCATCCAGAGGTCACATGAATCCTCCGACCTGTGTGTTCAGCCATCCAGAGGTCACATGAATCCTCCGACCTGTGTGTTCAGCCAACCAGAGGTCACATGAATCCTCCGACCTGTGTGTTCAGCCATCCAGAGGTCACATGAATCCTCCGACCTGTGTGTTCAGCCATCCAGAGGTCACATGAATCCTCCGACCTGTGTGTTCAGCCATCCAGAGGTCACATGAAACCTCCGACCTGTGTGTTCAGCCTTCCAAAGGTCACATGAAACCTCCGACCTGTGTGTTCAGCCTTCCAAAGGTCACATGAATCCTCCGACCTGTGTGTTCAGCCAACCAGAGGTCACATGAATCCTCCGACCTGTGTTCAGCCATACAGAGGTCACATGAATCCTCCGACCTGTGTGTTCAGCCATCCAGAGGTCACGTGCCAGTGGCCTCTCCTGAAGGGAGTACTTGTTCTCGACAAATCCTAAAACCATGTTGTTTGAGCTAGGTGGAGGGAAGTGCATTTCTTATACCAGGGATTCCATATTATCTCTTGCTATCATCCCTGCCTAAGTATTATCCCTTCCTCTGTATCTTCCCTGCCTTGATATCTTTCCTGCTTTGGTATCTTCCCTGCCTCAGTATCTTCCCTGCCCCAGTATCATCTCTGCCTCAGCACCATCCCTTCTTCCGTATCGTCTGTCTCAGTATCATCCCTTCCTCCGCTATTTCGCTGTCTCAGTATCATCCCTTCCTCCGCTATTTCGCTGTCTCAGTATCATCCCTTCCTCCGCTATTTCGCTGTCTCAGTATCATCCCTTCCTCCGCTCTTTCGCTGTCTCAGTATCATCCCTTCCTCCGCTATTTCGCTGTCTCAGTATCGTCCCTGCCTCAGAATTATCAGGTCTCTTCACACTCCTCAAGTCCGCAGTGGGTGTGTGTTTTGCTATTTTTTTTATTTATTTCTGCTGACACCTCAGGAAGAGTAGCATCTGTTTAGCTAGGGACTAATGGCAATCCAAATGAATGCTGCTGCTAAAATTATTTCTGCCTTCCACGCAATCAAATTGCAAGCCGACGAGACTTCACCTTGAGCTATGCGACAAAGGACTGTATCTGACTCTCCCATCTATACAGGGGGAAAGATTGACACAATTACAAACAGGCTTTTGTGTGTTATGGAAATGAAGACACGCCTATCTGTCAAATGTAGCAACTGATATTTGGGAGTAATTACTTACAAATGGTTGGATTACTTTACATGTTATAGGAATATGTATTTTGAAGGTTGTGTAAATAGTCTGATCTATGTGCCGTTAAGTTTTAGATTAAGAGATAAATCAGTATATTTGTTCTTCATTTTGAGTGACATAGTGATTATCACAGTGCAAAACGTTTGTGTTCTCAAAGCTTCTCTGTGAGAGATGTGGCCCCGTTTTACATTGGCTGAACCAGGGCCTCTCATGCACAAATGGGTGTTGTGTGAGGCTAGCTGGCCAGCTATCAGCTCAGGTTCCCTTTTCCATGTATTTACGAGGTCTGTTATGGAAATGAATTGAGTTCAGGCAGCTTAGATAGCTGAACAGACACACATGGGAACATGGTTAAACAATGGAACCCTCATATCGTCCTGGTAACGATGCAAACGGCATGGAATGAAATTCCTTATTACATATTGTCTATATGGTCCACTATTTTCTGACTAAGACCCATGTCAAAAGCAGAGTCCTGTGCAGAATGGAGTGCATTCAGGGACAGACACAGCTATTAGCTGCTACTATGAGTGATTTATGTTTACTACTTTTGGAACCGGCCCACGCCAGACCTATACATCTAGATTGTAACATGTTCTTTACAGTTCCCAGTTATTTTCGCTCCTCAATAGCAAAGCCAAATGTCAATCTCATCCGTTCTACACTGGACTGTCTTTGCCCCCTAAGGCCAGTAGGGCTGTGGTGAAAAGTAGTTCTCTACGGAGGGATTATGGTGCCATTTATGACCGTCCCCGGGGTTTAGTATGGGGTCATGGTGTCACTGTGTGCCGTTCCAGTCAGCTGGCCCCCCTGCTGTGATGTGGCCAGGGTGTTTTGTAAAAGCACTTTGTGACAACTGCTGATGTAAAAAGAGGGCTTTATAAATATGTGTGATTGATTGATTGATGTGTAATTGGTGTGTGGGTTACGGGCCTCTGCCTCTGGACTCGCGGTGTAGCCGAGGGTTTGCCGTACCTCCTCGCGCCCACGTCTTTGGTGCAAGTCGACTGGTCTCAGTGGAGCGAAGGCCACCAGCCCTCACCACAGGTCAGCCAACCAGACGTCTTTACGTTCCTCCTCGTGCGTTGTATGTGTGTGTGTGTGTGTGTGTGTGTGTGAGTACCGTTTGGCTGGGGTGTTCTCTGACTATGTTGTCGTCGTTGTGGCGCGGGTGCGTGACGCCGCATGTTCTGGACTCGTGGTATGGCTTCTGCCCTGCTGTGTTTGTGTAGGATGGGCCCGGGCACATTTCTGCTGTGGTGTCCAATGACTTCACCGCCGAGGTTTCCCTCCTGCCAGCCCACGGGGAAACATGGGGCTATTTTTTCTCCTCCACGGTTGTAGAGACCGACGGGCTCCTACGTCAGACGCCTCCTACGTCATCCCAGCGTGTGTCACGTCTGCCAACCCCGTCTGCTGGTTCGGGTGACAGAGAATCCCCCGTAGGGCCACGGCCAAATGTAATGCTCTGTAGAAGGAACTGGACGACACACATCAGATCGAACAGAACTCTATTGTTCCAGCCCCAGGGACACGGAAAAGTGTCTTCTACTCTTGGTGCTCTGCTCAGACAAAACACACTGTTGACGGAACAGACAAATCACACAAAACATGGCCATTAGCCAAGCAGTGCAAAATATTGATGAGAATTTTTTTTACCAAGTACAAATGAAGGCATGTGGGTCTTTGTATAATTGTTCAGTCCAAAAGTCTGAAAAAAACCCAGGTGTTTTAAGTATTATAATGGACATCGAATGTTGTGATTACCACTGCTTCAGCGCTGGGCACTTGTTAAAGCACAGCATGAATGTCCACCATAAAAAATTCATGGCTTTAATATAAATTATGCACCGCTAATAGTCATGTATTTTTGTAAACAATTCTCCCAGGTCTCCCAGGACGGATTTAACAGATTTTTTTAATTTTAAAGGGTTTAACCATAATGTATTTACCAATATCCAACATATACTGTGACAGATCGGCCTGTAACGTTACGGGAATAAATGTGTATTTCCCCGATGGATACGGTTCATCGTCTGTGATGTACTTGACTTCTGAAAATGGTCTTGACACGCGCTATGGACCAATAACCAGTAATCCCCACCCAGGTAGTAAATTACATTATATAGTATGGTAATAGTACGTTTAGTTAAACCATTAGGCACGGGTGATCAATACACCCCCCCCCCCCCCCCCGCCCCCGTGGCTATAACTGGATCTTCTAAAACCTGACCTCATACATGTACGCTCGTGACGATGCGACCGTTAAGGATGCACTTTTTAAGAGAATGTGAACGAAACACGCTCGCTGATACGGCGAGGTGGGTGGGCACACTTCCCAAGTATAAGTATGGAAACGACCTCATCTCGTCCGAACGTAACGGACTTCTACTTGAGAGACGGAGATGGGTGCTCACATGCGACCACAGCCAACAATGAAATTATATGTGGTGAGTTGCCTATCTTCACTGTGTATAGTCTCTGTGGACTTTGTTTTGCTGTTTGACTTATTGTAACTGTTTAATCCATTATTCCGATGTGTAAACTGAGATGAGAGCAGAGTGTTGGTGAACGGAAAAATGCCGGGTTTGCGTTGCAATGTGCTTCTTCAGGTCTTCGCTGCGGAGACAAACCGTTCTGTTTTCTATCAAAATAATCTTTGAAGATAAACAATACATTGGTCAGTGATACATTTATTGGTCATGATCTGTGATTAGACAAACATTTGAAATGATTGTTTAAGAAATACTATTGCAATTATTTTGTATAATTGTTGTTACATTTGTCATCAGTCCAATAATCAATATTTTTTCTTTTATTCGATACTTTTTTCTTTTATTTGATACTTGTGTTTATCATAGATGTCTTACCCTCACTGAATGACACTGTAAATAGATTTGCTTCAACGTGCCTGAATATCAACGTGCTAAAATATTTCTCAACCACATGATTCACATAGCCGTATATAGTATTTTCACTCAGCAACTTCTTTACATTTGTGTGAGGTGACGTTCTAGGTTGAGGTGGGATTTGCCTAACGTGTTGGTTCCATTCATACATTCATGTTTACTTTTCCTAAACCAGTACTGAAATGAACCAAGCCTTGCACAGTGCTATTGGTATTTCTCCCGTGGCTGAAAAGTGACTGTAGTGTAAATATAATTGGAGTAATGTCGTTAAGATGTGCAATTATTCTTTCGTGACGTGTAAAACCAATGTATCAGTTTCTCAGTCCAGATTCCGTCAGATAGGAACTGATGCTTTGAGAACGAATCACATGGATCCTTGTGTTCTTGCACAGGTGATCATGTGCCATGATAACGTTGGTTCCTTGTACTCTGTAAGGACGTCGCTAGAATAGTACCGGGCTAAATCTATAGGCTATTTGTTGCCTTGTTATGCTAAATAAAGCAGTTATTTTCTTTGGTGTGTTTTGCATGCTTAACTTCCCAACTGCGCCTATTGACGTGGTTTGCATGTCCACGCTGAGATCCGTATCATCCCCTTTTTTTCCATCAAGTTCCATTTTAGTCCTGTACATCGGATGATTGTTCTTTTCATTTATCCAAGTCAAATAAACTAAAATATGACCCAGATGAGGACTTGAATGAAAATAGCTTTGTTTCATTTCAATGTTTCATTTTATGAAGTGTAGGCTAATGTTTGTATTGGATATGATAAACTGACTTGCCTTCTGTGTAAATGAACGCAGGTGATATTAATCTCCGAGCAGAGCTGCAGGGAGCCTTTCTTCTATGTGGTCGGGGATCTGGAATGTTATCTTTGAACTCTTTATCTTTACGCGCCGCGGTGTTGTCCGTTACAACCAACTTCCCCAAAATTAGCAGTTCACACACGAGGTGACTGTGAGTGAAAGGTGGGCGAAAAGGTCACTGTGGCGCGCCGCCTTCCCTAATAAAACAGACTTTGTTTATTTAATTTTCAAATGCTGAGGCTGTGCATAAACACACACTTGCATAAAATATGAATACAACACAGAAACACTACGTAACGTGTATTCAGAAAGGATCTACATAATATGCTTCCTTACAGCCACTATAACTTGCTCATTTACATCAGCAGTGTTAGCGCTGGTTTCATTTGATAGTGTTTTTTTCCCTGTCATAATAATATTATACTTGGGACACTATCATATTAAATCTACTTTAATATCATGGTTTATTCCAATCATCAAAATACAAAGGAACAGTGGCAATCTGTGTCATGCAAATTATCACTGCAGGAACACATTCATATTCACATTCCTGTCATCTGTTTCTCAGGGTTAAACATCCTCACATTATTGTAGGAGTTGTGAATTGTTAAATCTGTCTGTTACAAAACAGAATACATTGAAGACAAGGCTTTTGCAGCTTCTTTTATAAAATGCGTAAACACATCTTTCAACAGAAATTCATAAAATCATCTGTAGTTAATTAACAAATACCCACACTGACTTTGCAGACCCCAGCTCCAAGCTTCCTATTTATTATTTATAGTCTGTTAGTTGTAACACATCAAGTCAAGTTATAATGTATAGTCTGTTAGTTGTAACACATCAAGTCAAGTTATAATTTATAGTCTGTTAGTTGTAACACATCAAGTCAAGTTATAATTTATAGTCTGTTAGTTGTAACACATCAAGTCAAGTTATAATGTATAGTCTGTTAGTTGTAACACATCAAGTCAAGTTATAATGTATAGTCTGTTAGTTGTAACACATCAAGTCAAGTTATAATTTATAGTCTGTTAGTTGTAACACATCAAGTCAAGTTATAATTTATAGTCTGTTAGTTGTTACACATCAAGTCAAATTATAATTTATAGTCTGTTAGTTGTAACACATCAAGTCAAGTTATAATTTATAGTCTGTTAGTTGTAACACATCAAGTCAAGTTATAATTTATACTCTGTTAATCGTAACCCATCAAGTCAAGTTATAATTTATAGTCTGTTAGTTGTAACACATCAAGTCAAGTTATAATTTATACTCTGTTAATCGTAACCCATCAAGTCAAGTTATAATTTATAGTCTGTTAGTTGTAACACATCAAGTCGCAACCTTATCTGTCCCAGAAGGCAATTGGTTTTTCAACAAGAAGCACATGAGACCTAAAACATAATGAACATCTGAATCACAATACTGAACACAAGGTGCTAGTGTATCAGCCATGGGTGACAGACAGCAGTCTACGGTCACATCGGTCAGTCTACGGTCACATTTGGTCAGTCTACGGTCACATCGGTCAATCCTGGGTGACAGCGGTCAGTCCTGGGTGACAGCGGTCAGTCCTGGGTGGCAGCAGTCAGTCTTGGGTGGCAGCCGGTCAGTCCTGGGTGACAGCGGTCAGTCCTGGGTGACAGCAGTCAGTCTTGGGTGGCAGCCGGTCAGTCCTGGGTGACAGCGGTCAGTCCTGGGTGACAGCAGTCAGTCTTGGGTGGCAGCCGGTCAGTCCTGGGTGACAGCGGTCAGTCCTGGGTGACAGCAGTCAGTCTTGGGTGGCAGCCGGTCAGTCCTGGGTGACAGTGGTCAGTCCTGGGTGGCAGCGGTCAGTCCTGGGTGACAGCGGTCAGTCCTGGGTGACAGCCGGTATAGAATTACCCTAATAATCAATATTCATATAAATAATATTACTCACTGCACATTCTCAAACATCAAGTTAACATTATAAAAAAACACTTCACAATTCTGATTGCATTACCATCAACATCACATCATCCTCATTAACATCTCCCTGATTGCATTACCATCATCAACGTCACATCATCCTCATTAACATCTCCCTGATTACATTACCATCATCAATGTCACATCATCCTCATTAACATCTCCCTGATTGCATTGCCATCATCAACGTCACATCATCCTCATTAACATCTCCCTGATTGCATTACCATCATCAACGACACATCATCCTCATTAACATCTCCCTGATTGCATTACCATCATCAATGTCACATCATCCTCATTAACATCTCCCTGATTGCATTGCCATCATCAACGTCACATCATCCTCATTAACATCTCCCTGATTGCATTACCATCATCAACGTCACATCATCCTCATTAACAACTTCCTTGACATCCATGGACAAACAAAAGACAAAGGACAGACAAGCCTTCCTCATCCCTCTGTTCAAAAGGCTGATGGCAGAAAGGAATGCTCCTTTCTGTTGGTCTTAGCAGTGGGGACTGTTATCCTGGAGCCAGGGTGTAAGACCTAAATGTCATGGTGATGTAGGGGGTTGGGTGGCCAGAGGATGGATTCTGCCTTCCACAACACTTGTCAGCAGAAATCAGAGCCTTTGGAAGATTGCCTGCGGCTAAATTATGCTCAGTTACTGTAGACATACTCTCCCAGTGACACACACAGTCCTGCAGTATAAATCTCTGCTTGTGTGCTCAAGCTCAAGTTCTGTTTTTTAGTTTTGGCAACGATTGGTTTGCAGTCAGTTTAGTTAAGGGCCGAAGGCTGGATCAGTCTCTGTCTGAGTGCTCTAACTAGGTTACATGAGATCTGAGAGTACATGAGATCGGTCTGAGATTCCTGGCCACTGGTTGTAAAAGTGGCGCTGTCAAAGCAGAAAGGTCCACTATGTATGTATGTATGTATGTATGTGCCTATTTGTGCCCTATGTCATCAAATCCACACACTTTTAAACGTGGAATTTCATGGCTGCCTGAGGAATGATGAAAGTGATTCTACTTATAGGTCATCCACAAATAAACAACCGCCCAAAATGGGAGGTTTAAAAAAAGATTTTGAAAATCATGAAAGTCCCAGAGTGCATCTTTAAAGGCTGAAGGCGGGATCAGTCAGAGACTGAGGCTTCTAATTGGGGCATTTTACAGTCAGTCTAGTTAGAGGCTGTGGGCCTGGTGAAGAGTGAACAGACCACCTGCTCAGCAGGACTTCCTCTATCTGTTAGCTGTGCAGTCCACTGGTCTGGTCCTACTACTCCTGTGTTGTTGTTTGTTTTGTATTTCCATACCTGTTCCTGTTCCCTTCATAGTGCACTACTTTAAAGGCAGGGCTCTGATCTAATGTAGGGCACTGGACTGGAAACGGGGTGCCATTTGGGGAGCGGGCTGTGTTCCTCTTATTCAACTGCAGGTGCTTTCCTTATTCTATATGATTGTCTCTCTTTTGGGTAGACGGTGGCCTAGGTTAAAATAGAAAAAGCATTCTGATAAAAAGCATTCTGATAATTTTATTTATTGGATTTTCAATTACACCTTGCATATGTTTGACGATTTCCGTGCTGTTTTCTGTGGCCCGTACCAGGAGGCCGACAAGCTGAACAACAACACAGTGGCAGGCCGCAAACTGTTCACCACTCCCAAACACCCCACTCCTCAGGCAGGTCACTACTTCGGACCTAAACCGAAATAGCCCCCCCCCCGTCAATAAGTAGTGCCATTATGAAGGCGAAATGCAGGCATTTGGAACAAGGCCTGTGTGTTATAGTGGGACTGTGCAGCGTCTATAACTTGAAATCAAGCATTCCATGTAGGGTGGCTGGCTGCCACAGGAGGGACCCAATGTGGCTTCCCTTCAGACCATCACAACATTGTTATTATGGGCGTCAGACGCCCCGGGGAGGCGTGTCACTTCGCCTGTAAAGCCTGCGGCAGTGTGTTCTGAAATGGTGACATGTAACCGGGTAATGTGAGGTGAAAAGTTCATCGTCTTGATTCGATAACCTGATCCATACGCAGCGTCGTCCGCTTGGAATTAAACAGCTCAGGCGGGTTTGACAGTTTACACTGAGGATTCGTCTGCTAGCCAAGCCATCTGATTCGGGGGAAGCAAATGGGTTTGGCCTGCATAGTGGAGGGAGGGGGAGAAGGGGTGGGAGATGGTAACCCAATGGATGATAACGTTACACAAAAAAGAACGTCAAGGAGAATGAACAGTGGGGAGAACAAGTATTTGATACAGTGCCGATTTTGCAGGTTTACCTACTTACAAAGCATGTGGAGGTCTGTAATTTTTATCATAGGTACACTTCAACTGTGGGAGATTTTTTACATTCACATTGTATGATTTTTTGTTAATAACATTGCATTTTATTGCATGACATAAGTATTTGATCACCTTCCAACCAGTAAGAAATCACAGACCTGTTAGTTTTTCTTTAGGAAGCCCTCCTGTTCTCCACTCATTACCTGTATTAACTGCACCTGTTTGAACTTACCTGTATAAAAGACACCCGTCCACACACTCAATCAAACCGATTCCAACCTCTCCACAATGGCCAAGACCAGAGAGCTGTGTAAGGACATCATGGATACAATTGTAGACCTGCACAAGGCTGGGATGAGCTACAGGACAATAGGCAAGCAGCTTGGTGAGAAGGCAACAACTGTTGGCGCAATTATTAGAAAATGGAAGAAGTTCAAGATGACGGTCAATCTCCTTCGGTATGGGGCTCCATGCAAGATCTCGCCTCGTGGGAAATCAATGATCATGAGGAAGGTGAGGGATCAGCCCAAAACTGCATGGCAGGACCTGGTCAATGACCTGAAGAGAGCTGGGACCACAGTCTCAAAGAAAACCATTAGTAACACAATACGCCGCCATGGATTAAAATCCTGCAGCGTATGCAAGGTCCCCCTGCTCAAGCCTGCGCATGTCCAGGCCCGTCTGAAGTTTGCCAATAACCATCTGGATGATCCAGAGGAGGAATGGGAGAAGGGCATGTGGTCTGATGAGACAAAAATAGAGCTTTTTGGTCTAAACTCCGTGTTTGGAGGAAGAAGGATGAGTACAACCCCAAGAACACCATCCCAACCGTGAAGCATGGAGGTGGAAACATCATTCTTTGGGGATGCTTTTCTGCAAAGGGGACAGGACGACTGCACCGTATTGAGTGGAGGATGGATGGAGCCATGTATCGCGAGATCTTGACCAACAACCTCCTTCCCTCAGTAAGACCATTGAAGATGGGTCGTGAATGGGTCTTCCAGCATGACAACGACCCAAAACACACAGCCAGGGCAACTAAGGAGTGGCTCTGTAAGAAAATCTTTGGAGGGAGCTGAAATCCGTATTGCAGAGCGACAGGCCCGAAACCTGAAGGATCTGGAGATGGTCTGTATGGAGGAGTGGGCCAAAATCCCTGCTGCAGTGTGTGCAAACCTGATCAAGAACTACAGGAAACATATGATCTCTGTAATTGCAAACAAAGGTTTCTGTACCAAATATTAAGTTCTGCTTTTCTGATGTATCAAATACTTATGTCATGCAGTAAAATGCTAATCAATTAGTTAAAAATCATACAATGTGATTTTCGGGATTTTTGTTTTAGATTTCGTCACTCACAGTTGCTTTGTAAGTGGGAAAAACTTCAAAATCGTTATTGTATCAAATACTTGTTCTACCCACTGTAAAAAAATATGTTATTGAAGAGTAGCGAAAGGATCAGACGGGAATTCAGCAGAAAGGCATGGGAGAGGAAGGAATGGCCAAGGAATGAAGACTTGGGAAATCCCAGCCTTTTTTATTCTCCATGTGACACTTGGTTTCCTCATTTGACCAGGAGCCAGTGTAGAAATCATCCAGGCCAAGGCCCTCAACACATTGGAATAGATGCTACTCAGGGCTGTTGCTTTGGGATGGTTCCTCTTCCCAAACGGCTCCCTACTCTATGTAGTTCTCTATAGGGCCCTGCACAACATTAGTGCCCTAGTGAGTTGGTTATAGGGTGAGATTTGGGATGTCTCCATGTTTTTCATGGCAGGGGGATAGGGGGAAGTCCATGGAGGGAGAATTCCTTTGCAGAGAGATGCTGTTCGTGGCATCTGGGCCACAGTCAATCACATCGACGTCTCCGTTTGGTACTGGCTGGTTTCGGGCTTCGTGTTGCTTTCCCGACAATCACTCTGTCAATTAGGAAAAGAAAACCCAGAATGCTTGGCATCCTGGCAGCTGTTTACTCTTAACATACGCATTGTCTTTTTGGGGCTTTTTATTTTCTCTCTTTCTGCACAGTAAAAGTAAAAAGTATTGGAAAATGTTTATTTGATCTGAGGAACCCTTTTTTGGAACTCAAACATAAGTTTCATGACAAAGGGTTCTACTTAGAATCGTTCACGCCCCAATCAATTTGTTTTTGAAAGAGAAATGGTGACTTTTACAGTTCTCTGAAAGGCAAGAAAGGTTGTACATGTATGCATATAATATTATAAATGACATAAAGTTTTCTGAACAAATCCAGTCAGATTATGACATGTTTTTATTGGTAGAACCCTTCAGTGATCAAGGTAGAACACTTAGCGAAGGGTTCTACAAAACATGCATCGACACGTAGAACACTTAGCGAAGGGTTCTACAAAACATGCATCGACACGTAGAACACTTAGCGAAGGGTTCTACAAAACATGCATCGACACGTAGAACACTTAGCGAAGGGTTCTACAAAACATGCATCGACACGTAGAACACTTAGCGAAGGGTTCTACAAAACATGCATCGACACGTAGAACACTTAGCGAAGGGTTCTACAAAACATGCATCGACACGTAGAACACTTAGCGAAGGGTTCTACAAAACATGCATCGACACTGATTCACCTACGGGTGTATGTGTTTGTCTCTCTCTTCACTCTCCACCTCTCTCTCCTTATCTCTCCATCTCACTCTTTTCTCCTCTTATCATGCTTTCTCTTTCCCCTCCACCTCTCCCTCTCCTCCTTTTACTCCTCCCACTAAATAAATCACTATTCTCCTCCTTTCTTCATCCCTCCCTTGCCTCCAACTCTTTCTCCATCTCTCATTCCCCTCACATCACTCTCACCTCCCCCTTTCTTCTCTTCTCCACCCTCCCCCTCTCCATCCCTCCCTGACCTCCCCCTCTCCTCCCTCTCTACTCTCCCACCCCCTCTCTCTCTGTAGCTCTTTGTGGTATCCTTCTCCTGGGCCTTCCACGAGATCCCGTCCCCCAAGTACCAGCATCGCGACCCTTTGACCTCTGAACCCCTCCTCTGTGACCAGTGTCCACCGGGGACCGCCGTCCTGACCCACTGCACCGCCAGCTCCCCTACCGCCTGCTCGCCGTGCCCCGCCCGGTCCTTCTCAGAACACTGGCACTGGGGCGACAGCTGCCAGTTCTGCACGGCCGTCTGCAAAGAGAGGCAGCTGGTCCGGCGGGAGTGCAACAGCACCCACGACCAGCTGTGTGAGTGTGTGCCGGGCCACCACCTGCTGGTGGAGTTCTGCGTCAAACACACTGCCTGTCAGCCTGGCTATGGGGTCATCGCTCCAGGTAGGGAATTCACCTCACCTGATCCATTGGCTGGTCTTTGTTCTTTGAAACTGAAATTACACCTTGGTGTGCGGGACCTTGTTTCCCATATTTGATAATAGTTTTAGCCTTATGACGTCCCGCTCTTGTGATTTTGATGGGTGTGTAAAATAAAAATGTTAAATTTTTAGGAATGTTCTGTGTAGAACATGGGCCCCATGTGGAGCCAAAAGGGGTTTTACCTTGAACCAAATGGTTTTACCTGGAACCGAACTGATATGGAACACATTTTGGAACCCTTATTACAGCTATGCACCGCATATACCAAAAGGTTGGAAGATGTTTTTCCTCACCAGGCCAGGTCCTAAGAGAGGGAAGTGTTTTCTTAGCCTGCGATAGGCCTAGTCAGCCCCTGTCACAGCACCAATGCACTCGGCATTAGTCAGAGTCCGCTAATTCACCGTCCCAGATGGGTTCTCCTCTGTGCCACCCGAGCGACGATAATCAGCTCCTTGGAAAAGGCTGAGGAGGAGCTGGGGAGTGACACTACTACTCAGTAGAGAGAATAACTGCGTGTTCCAGCCACCCGGGCCTCTCCTGTCAGCTGGCTCTTATTCCCGGGACCGAGCCCTCCTTTGGACCTGAGCCCGCTGAGTCCCGGGCCAAGGGTAGTGCATTAGCACAGAAATAGGGCACCATTTGGGAGCGTTGTCAGGCCAGACACTAAACTACGTCTTAGTAATTTGTCTCCGTCCTCTTTGTTTTACTGTAACGGTTCACCGCTTTTGGTCCTGGCGTGTGATTTGGATGTGTTTGAGGAGAGGAAGAGTGGAGGGATGAGGAGAGCTGAGTGGACGAGAGGAGGGTTTTTTGGCCAGAGTTTTACTATCAACGGTGTGATAAATGTCTCTGTCAGGGATGATGAATAGAGAGAGACGTTCCAGATTCTGCTGGAGACCCTTCCACTTGACTGGAGACTGGAATATATTTCCTAATTCTATCATAGTTAACTGACTGGTTTGGTAGATTTTCCTATGTGTCTACATATATATATATATATAGATGTTAGACAGAGAAAGACGATCTCTGTCGACTGTACATCACGCCAGCAAGAGAGGCTTTCGTTTAATTGTTTCTAGTTTTTCAGAAGTAAAAAATTTTCCTTCCAACTTAATGTCAGATAGCTCCTCATCCTTAAAATCTGTGGGCCAAGAGAAGCAATAAAAACTCTACGAGCCATTGAAAACTTCAACTAACCTTAACTACAGCTATCAGAAAAGATGGAAGTAAGATGCAAGTAGTCAAGGTGTGTGCATGTAATATCTGGGCACATATACTGCTGCAGCATATATGTATGTATATATATAATATATTATACACACAGATACAAATAATGATACAACATTTCCTGAAATAAACCAAATAGGATTCAGGCATTAAAAAAGAAACCTGCTTACCATTCCTGATTCTTTCCATTGATTTTTGGCTAGCAGTGGCTAAAGATAGCTGAGGTTTGTTATGGCTGTCTACAGGGAACAGAACCTTGGTTTTTCCTTGGCCTGTAGACTGTTGCCCGAGTGAGGAACTACCTAACCATCTGTTTAAGAAAGAAAAGGTACATTTTCTGTTAAAATCAGTGTGGTCAGTGTGTAAACAAGGCTTTGGGACTATGCCTATTGTTCAGACAGACAGATGATAAACAGACAGGCTGTCAGACACTTTTGGGGGTGTGTCACTGTTCCACTCCCTGGCACCTCCAGGAGAGGGTGCTGTAGCCATCTCCTACATGTTCTACACTTTATTTCAGCAGCAAAGATTTTACATATCCAACACCAGTAATCCAAGTATGCAGTAGACACCCAAGTGGACCGTAGTATTGTTGAAACAGTGACCCACTCAGGATACTTCCTGAAACTACTATCTAGGTTCTGTAACAAATAGGTAGCTGAGGAGGTACTCAGGAGGCTTCGCCACTCAACACTGTCTTTGGCGGGGGTCTGTCCGTGCTACAGGCCACCAGAGCTTGCCTCACAAAACCCTTGTAGCTGCGTTATAATGGAACATTTAGTGGAATGACAATATTACATGGTATCACTTCCCCACTGCTGTTGGGATTGGATGTGATATTCGCCTAAAGCTTATTGCCGAATGCTTTTGTGATTCATCGGTCTTCCACGTGTGTGGCGGGGGGAGCCAATCCCAGATGGTAGCTCCTTTAACTTTATTGGATGGCAACTATGAAATAAGAACGCATGACGGAATGAGTCATGCGTTTTCTGATACATCTACTAAATTAAGTGGATTATGTAGCAAACGGGAAATTATGAGCAAATAGAGCCAAGTGTTGCATAACTGTTGATATTGTGTCTTTCTGGCAAGTAAAAGTCAAGAGGCCAGGACTGATGGCTGGTACAGGGTTCTCTGATGCAGAACTGTCTGTTCCAGAGGTCTCTGGTACAGGGTTCTCTGATGCAGAACTGTCTGTTCCAGAGGTCTCTGGTACAGGGTTCTCTGATGCAGAACTGTCTGTTCCAGAGGTCTCTGGTACAGGGTTGTCTGATGCAGAACTGTCTGTTCCAGAGGTCTCTGGTACAGGGTTCTCTGATGCAGAACTGTCTGGTCCAAGGGGTTTTTCTCCAGAGCTGTCCTACACAACAATACTGGTATGACAGGAGGATGCTGGTATTGATGTGAGGCGAGGTGAATATAGTGTGACCATCACCCTGACAGACATCCCCTCCTTCACACTTCCCTATACCCAGGAAGATTCTGTATGTTTCCCAAATAACACCCTCCTACATAAATATAAAGTGCCCTAGGTCAAACTAAGAGCACTACATAGGTTACCCCTTAGGACACACAATAGATATTCCTCTTACAGACAGACTCTTGAGTACACCAACCAATGAGTACATCAGTATCTCCAAATGCCTTCTCTCCCTGGAAACTGAAACAGTGGAACTGCATAATGAAGTAGATTAACAGTGGTCTGCACCAGGTCTAAAGAGAATGTTGTTTTGTCTTTGTCACACTGCCTCAAAGTACATGAAGGTGATCTGTGAGTCACTCTAGTACAATCAATTATGCACTGTCATGTTTGTCGGTCATGGGGAACGAAGTCATAGATCATCACTCTGAAACTGGGCCATACCTTTCACTATTGTCCAGCTTTCACTTCTGTTTTCAAAGACGGATCTGATACACCCAGTTGGGACTGACTGAGAGGGACCACATTGTTCTTTTGAGTTCATTCACTATTTGAGTTTATAGAAACTCCAGTGGTTTGTTGTGAAAGACCAGTTAACTCGACGTTTGATGAATCACCTGAGAACCGAGAGGACATTCTGGTTCAATGAGCTGCATGATTCAAACTTCAGTCCACTACTCTTTCTCATCGTCTGTGATGCGAGAAAACATGAACACTGGTTGTTTGAGATTCCATTACATCCTTGTTATAGTAGTTTATTTGTGTTTATCTCCTAGGTACCCCGGACAGTGACACCGTTTGTGAGGCATGTCCGCGCGGCCATTTCTCAAGTAGGTTGTCAGCCAGCGAGCCTTGTGTACCCCACAGGAACTGCTCTGAGCTGGGGTGGAAGATGTTGCGACAAGGCACCCCAACCCAGGACACGCTGTGTGAGAACAAGTCTAAAGGATCAGTCCTCGAATGCTCCCATCACCAAACACTGTGCCACGCTGGTGAGACCCAGACCAAATACACACAGCTACATTCATTTGATTAACCAATGACTGAATCGCCTGTGAACGTTGAGTGACCGCAGCGGTAATGTCAAACCTTGCGTGAGATTGCGACGTCACAAAACTGCGGGGGGAGGAAATTGATGTGGGTTATATTTTTGAAAAAATGTTTTGGGTGTTTCTTTTGCCGATTTCAGTGTTTGATTGAAGGTGTGATTATTTGAGAATGTGTTGGTAAGATTTTGGTTAACCAGCATTAAAGTTAGTGGAACCCACTAGGTCTGCATTTGTTTTTGGGTCTCTATATCTCCTTGTGTGCAGTCTTGTTAGCAGCCTTGGTTTGGAGTGGATAATAGGATCTATAGATACTGAGATCTCTCCTGGTCATTAATTATTTTAGCAGCTTACTATTATCGAATCAGACTCTGGCAGGCAGTTGAGACTTCCTTAACATCAATAGTTGCACACATGACCACGCCGTCTCACTCAAGTCTTTTGTTCCTTTGTGACGATGTAGAGGGTTACAGTGAAATTGCGAAATGTCTGGGGGGTCCCTGAAGAGATGGGTTTCTTAACCGGGGACAGTGTTTCTCCTGAGCAGCATGACTTCGTCCTGTTTGCTCTGGTAAAACCCCAGGAGCTTCCAACTAGTGTGTGCGTCTCATATCCTCCACCGGTTATCCATAATCCAGAGAGGAAACTGAGTCATTCAGAGAGGTTTCTGGAGGGTATGAATGTTACTGAGGCCAACACCAGTACAGATGCTGCTGAGAATGCCCACACACACACACACACACCGACACACACACCTGACACACACACCCGACACACACACACACACCGACACACACACCTGACACACACACCGACACAAACACCTGACACACACACCGACACACACCGACACACACACACCCAACAAACACACACCGACGCACACACACCGACACACACACCGGACAAACACACACCGACACACACACACTGACACACACCCACGCGACACACACACACCGACACACACACCCGACAAATACACACCGACACACCCATCCGACACACATACCTGACACACACACCTGACACACACACCCGACACACATACCTGACGCACACACCGACACACACACCGACACACACACACTGACACAAACACCTGACACACACACCGACACACACCGACACACACACACCCAACAAACACACACCGACGCACACACACCGACACACACACCGGACAAACACACACCGACACACACACACTGACACACACCCACGCGACACACACACACCGACACACACACCCGACAAATACACACCGACACACCCATCCGACACACATACCTGACACACACACCTGACACACACACCCGACACACATACCTGACGCACACACCGACACACACACCGACACACACACACCGACACAAACACCTGACACACACACCGACACACACCGACACACACACACCCAACAAACACACACCGACGCACACACACCGACACACACACCGGACAAACACACACCGACACACACACACTGACACACACCCACGCGACACACACACCCGACAAATACACACCGACACACCCATCCGACACACATACCTGACACACACACCTGACACACACACCCGACACACATACCTGACGCACACACCGACACACACACCTGACACACACACCCGACACACACACCCGACACACATGTAACTGAATACCAGTGGGATGACTGCTACTAGTAAAAGTCCCAGAACTGTTTTTGTCCGTTGGGAGTGATGCTCTTCCCAAGAATTGGTCTTGAATGGGTTGAGACGTCCATAGAATTACAAGGATCAGTATATTTTATTCATTCATTCATTCATTCTTTATATTTTTTATGCAAATACCACAGATCATTGGGAACGAATTTGAAAAACACAAGCTTAGGAGAAAAAAGGTCTTGGCATTTAAATCCAAGCCATTGTTTGATTTGAGAAAATAATGAAAATGAAAGTGTGTGTTCCAAATTGTACACTGTTACCCTTTATAGTGCACAATCGATTGCAAGAGCCTGATCGGGAAAAGGGTGCCGTTTTGGACCAACCATTGTGTGTTGCATTTCTATTGTGGGTGGGCTGGCACAAAGACAAGGAAGTTGTGTTTTTATGGGCTGGTCTGGTACAGTCTGGATGGACACACACAGACATGCAACAAACCTCCATCTCCACAGATGTGGAGGTGTTCATCTGAAGTGGCTCTTGTCTTCTAGTGAAAGTAATAAAAATCGGTAACTTAATTTACACAGCATTTTTCTCGCACCCAAATGTTTGATGAAAATGAACACGTGAATAAAGAAAGATAATAAATATAATCTTTAACACAGATCATTGTCAGAAAACCACAATGTTACATATTACATATGCAAGTGTCCTGATCCTGGAGATGGTAATGTTACATTTAAAGCTTGTCAGCCTAAAGCTCTTCCATCGACAAGGCCAGAGACTCTGACTGGTATTATACTGTTCCCCAGCCGAGGTGCAGCACAATATAACACCCTGTCATGCTGTTCTGCTTTTTATTCCAGATGAAAGTAATTTAGCAGACACTCTTATTCAGAGCTGCTGATATATTTTCATACTGACCCACCCCCATGGGAATCCAACCCTCAACTATGACTTTTGCAAGCGCAAAGCTCTTTCCAAGCCAACCACAGTGGACCTCTTATTATACTTTTAGCTAACTCAGAAAGTACTCGCCCGCACCTATGCGCTTGGAGGTGAACACATTTACCCAGGCATATACCACGATTGAAATTACAGGCGCCGGCATACAATGAGGACTTGCTAGAGTCTGCCAAGGCAAACGTGTCCAACAACATCACTATTGTGATCAAAACAAAACAGGTGAGGTTTTAGTGTCCTATTTTAAAGACTGTAAATTGGTTGAAGAGAAAAGCTGACCAAAAGATAAACCCACACCGACAAAGAACAGGGGGTAAACATAATGTGGAGACAACAAAACAAGGGAAGAGGTTTTGGGGCTGAAAGTGCTGCTAGTTATTTGAAAAAAAAATCTAAATTGTCAGGTGTGTACTTCTGTTTAAATTCCCATCTCACACTCCGATCTGGAAATACTGGATGTTTCCTTCACAGTCCAGGCGTGATGCCCTCCCTCTCCCTCCCTCTCCCTCCCTCTCCCTCCCTCTCCCTCCCTCTCCCTCCCTCTCTCATGCAGACATTTCACTGTGTGAGGAGGCCATCTTCCAGCCTTTGGCCTCCCTCCGCCTGTCCACTGTCCCTCTGGAGCGACTTCTGGAGAGTCTGCCCGGGAAAAGGGTGGACGGGAAGAATCTGGAGGGGTTAAAGAAGGCCTGCTCCCCACAGCACCAGATACTCCACCTGTTAAGGCTTTGGAGACGGCAGAACAGAGACCAGGATAAACTCTACGGCATCATTCATGGTCAGTGGATTGCATTCAACATCTCAGATGCAGGCTTCTACACGTAAATTCGACATTTGTTAAGACTATTGTCAATAAGCGTGTTTTTCCCTCTCTGTTATTATACTTGAATTACAAATAATTCATGCATGTTGTTAGGTTTGTCAAAATGGCTTCGGACAATGACAGCAATGCAGCAGTTATTCGAGTGACACACATTGAAATGCAAGCTGGTTTCTGTAGATGTTTTTTTAAGGTGTCCCGGGTTGAAGTAGTCCTACATTGTTTTGGCTGATCCATGGAACGTTAGTTATAGTTACTTTGGCTTCTTGAAGGTTCCCCAGCCGTGGCCAGAAGTGTTGGCAGAGGGACTTAATCCAAGTAACGCACCATTTCTTCTAGAGAACAAAAAAACATGTACTTCCTTGGTTTGCAGTTTAACAAAATCAAAAAAAGAAATCCTAAAATGGCCTGGATAATATTACTGGCACCTTGTGGAAGCAGTTAGATATAATTTGATTCCGAGCAGGTGATTCATCTTTACTTTGGATCTGAACTCAGATGCCTTTGAGATGCCTGAAAAAGGAAAATCACTCAATTAAACAGTTTGAATAGAGAAAAGGACACATTCTTCTGTATCGTGTCATTCTGGTTACCACAACCGCATCGAAAGAAAATCAGAGCATTGTCTGAGGAGGTGACACAAGATTGGAGCCAAACATGGACAATTTCAAAGCTGCGGGTCCAATATCCAGAGACATTCTCATTTCCACCGGATGTACTGTTATCAAAAGGCGTAACGCCCATGCCTCTGTGCCCAATCTCCTTGGATGTGGCCCCAAGAGAGAATTGGATGAAATGTTGTAGTGTGGGATTGTTTGATTGGCGGAGGGGCCACCACAATCGGCCATACAGATTCAAGCTGACCTTTGGACACAAGGTAACACTGGGCAACGACCTGGGACAATGAGGCGTAGTCCGGTGAAACCCAATGAAATACAAGCTCCTTAATGTGTCCCCGGTTGATGCAGTCCTATAATGTTCGGCATGATCTGTGGCTTGTTGGTTACGGCACGGTCGGCTTCTTGGAGGTACTGCCTCAAATAAAACGCGATTGCCCATCTTCTGATTTCCTCCCACAGGTGTGAGCCAATGTGAGCGAAAGGTGTCCAAGTGCGCCAGTCTTAAAGACCTGACCCTTGGTGACCTTCTGGCGGTAATGGACAGTCTCCCAGGGACCAAGGTTCCGGTGGAGGACATCCGGGCCATGGTTTCCTCCTGCCGCTCCCCGCAGTACCTCCTGCAGCTCCTCCACCTCTGGAAGAACCTTAACAGAGACATGGATCTTGCTAAGGTATTGCCCAGCCACCATTTGCTTACAGTGAACGTGCCTGTAATCAGTTTTGTTTAGTTGTTGGGAGTTTATTTATTTACTTGGGAGGTAGGAGAAAACTAATCTTGGACGTAAATGAGGAAGGCATCGGCAGAGCACAAATCACTTGATTAACATTTACAGAAGGAATAATTTTCTGTTCCATGCTCCAGCCACAATATGATAATCAGAAATGTGTCCATGTTTTACATTGAATTTAGTTTTTTTATCCAAGTTATCGGAGTGGCTGTAGTTGTCACTTTTTTGGCAAACCAACGGTCTGTGCATTTGTGAATCGTGTACAACAGCACACACTACTGGGAAAATTACAGGTAGGGAGTTTAATAACAGTGCCCTAAAATGCATTAACTTTGTGTGGCTTAGGATGCCCTAGCGCTCTAGGCTGATGTCTCTAGTACACATGTACTGCCACAGTGTGGGTTCAGCGTGGGTTTGAATCCAAACCCTCTGATCTTTCAGTAAACCTCTGTCCACACTGTCTCTGTGAAATAAAATATAACAACCCCCCCCAAAAAAAATAATCACTTCAGGCTTTGGCTTGAAATATATCCCAACAAATTAAAAGTGTGCACCCACAGTTAACATGCTGAATGATCATGATTCAATGCAACGTGTTTTTTTCTAACAGTCATCTCTTATTGTGCGAAGGGTATTAATAAACAGTCCAGTTATGTAGCCTAGAGTACTGTTATCATTGTGATCGGTAAGACATGAAGTCAAGTATGATTGTTTGAACTGCAGAGACTGTCTGGTCAATAGACACATGGGCACAAAAAACACGCTGAGAAGCTCCTGGAAACTCTGGATACCTTCCTCTGGTGCACAGACATTTTTTGACTTGGGTTATATATTGCACAAACACATTACATTCAATTATGTATCTTGCATATTGTATCAATGTATTGAAATTAACCTAAACCTAATCAATCAACTGATCTCTTGAAGGGCCTGGCACAAAGCCCAAGAAGGCTTCGGCTGCAGGGAGCCCCACAGCCTCTCATCAGGAGCATCAAGAAGATCAATCGGATCATCTCCACCTCTTCCATACACAAGATGTACGAGAAGATGTTCCACAACATTATTCACGATGGGAGCTGCTTCAAAACCAAACCCCACAATGAGTAGGATGTAAAAGGAGGACAGTGTTAGCCTGGGTGCCAATCTGTTTCTGCTCTTTTGCCAAATCCTTGTGGGATTTTTATATCAAGGAGTAGGTATGATGGCACAGACAGACTGATGCCCAGGCTAGGATGGCAAACTGGACTAATCTAAAATTAAGCTTGTCAATGGGAGACTAGCTGAGAGTACAACTTCAAGGTGCAGTATGTAGAATTTGAGAATTGTCATATTGGAAAATGTCCATAATATATCCAGTGGAATGATAGTCATTCATAACATTTATTCACCTGAAATTATTTTCTGTTGTCAAATGGAAAAGCTTTTTCCTCAAACAAAAAATGGCAAGTGAAATGTGTGCGTCATTTTCTGGTTGATGACATTCTATTCTATGCCGTATGGAAACAAACACTCTGTAGTGTTTCAAATCATTGTGCCGTCTACATCGCTTTTCTATATTTTTTAATATCTGAAAATGTATTTTTCACAGCTTTTTAAGCTGGTCGACAACTGAAAGTGAGTAGAGCAACTGCGCCGTAAAGGAGAGTTGGTTTGAACATGACCCGGTGTTGCTACTATTCACCTAGCCTCCAGATGAAGAAAAAATTCTACATATTGACCATCTAGGTGCAAGTTGGGATTCACCCCTATGTAAAAATCAGTGTTGGGGTCAGTTGGATTGAAATTCAATTTATGAATAGGATATTGTTTTTCATAGGTTTTATGAGGACATTTTTTCAATTCTCAAATTGAATTTGAAACTCACTTGTTGGAAGCACTGAATTGAACACTAAATTGATCCCGACCACAGTGAAAAGAGAAAGCTATTTAAAGTTGTACATAATCCACTATTTTTTAGAGAGGGGGAATGGGTTGGGGTCGTCTTGTTTTTTCACTCTTTTAAAAGGAGGAGATTGCTTTCATAATGATGTCTCACACTGCGTCAGATATAGTGCCCTGGTCAGAAGGGGCGCAGTCTTTCGGGAATAGGGTGTCGTTTTGTATCCACCCATGCTGACATGCAGAGCTTCATTGAAACATTTTAAACAATGTCAGGATTTATGAATGTACAAAGGTGTGCAATTTGTTTTCTATTTAAATTGATGTTTTCTTAACTGAATTTGTTGTGAAAGCTTGTCTTTATTTTCTCTTTATTACAACTGTCAATGCTGAAAGTATGAAGTTACAATGTAATTTGTTTGAAACTGAAGGGAATTTTTGTAAGTCATTTTTGTATAGAAAATTATGGATCTTTATTTTGGATTTTTGTTTCAGGTCCTTATTTTTTTAGAACGTGATGGCAAATTATCTGATTAAAGTCTATTTCATAAAACTGTTAATTGATTTGTTAAATTGCTATTTGTTATGTCCCCTCTGTGAATGTAGAGGGCTTGTCTCATCAGTGAAACTCTTTAGCCCTTTTACTTTTCAGAGGACAAGTTTGGAAGGGGAATTTATTGGTGGTTATTCGTCCAAGTTTGCTGGTTAATGTATTATTTCCTTTAGACTTGGTTTTGATACTGATATCACAGGAAGCAATTTGAAGTCAGATATTGGCTGGAACCACAAAAAGGAAGCCACCCTCAACATAGCATCTATTCCAAGGTAATGGTAGCTCAGTATAAAATTGCTCACCTGGTCTGGATTATGTAACTGTAAATTAGTTTTGCCAGCCTGTCTCGTTAGAAAGTTAAATCCTTATTATGTTATTTAGTCTGGTCTGAGATTACACCATTCGTGTATTACCATGCTCTTTCGAAATTGATCAGTCTTAAGGTGTTCTTTGTCATATGACAAATAAACGCACAGTGAGGCCTTTTCAGTGGTTTACCAGTTCCCTCACGACAGCACAACAACAACTGAAATACTATGGTAAACAAATACATAACATAAGTAGGCTATAATAAGGAAAAGATACTAACAAAGAAAATCTGGCAGCATCGGCGCTAAGGTGTGTGTGTGGCCAGAATGTGAGTGCATGCGAGTGAGTTGTGCAGGAACATTGTGCGTCTGGGTTGTGTGTTGTGCTTAATGCCCGGGTCCTTCGTCGTCTCCGAGGTTCTCCCCCCAACACCTTGCCCCCACCAATCCATTCATTTTAAAAGCCTTCCTGTGTTCTCTCACAAAAAACAAACATTGCAAAAGGTTCAGTGCTTTTATCCATTCAAGCGGACGGTGAATGGAGGTCATAAAATAAACAAGGGCACCAATCATTTTCACACCATCTCCTACTTCAGAAATGTGTAACTTTGGTTGCTTCCCTTGAATCACTAATGAAGTGCCAGTAATTGAACAATGTATTCCACATGATGAGCATTTTCAGTTTCGCTCATTTCCTGTGTTAATTTATCTGCTCGTCGTTATCAAGGTGCCAATGAATTGGTGGTGACAGTAAAAGTGAATGGGTTTGGTACAAGTCCATAGGAACAGTGAATGTGTTTGGTACAAGTCCACAGTGAAAGTGTAGAGATTTGGAACTCAGCCACCCTTGTTTTGAACAGGAATGGGGACACTGACCAAAACTGATCTTTAGTGTTCTCATGACATTCATCAGATTGACCTTTTAATGTATCATGCTGCCAATATTAGTATCCTATATAGGAAGTTAACTCTGTTCTTACATCCTCATTACAATGTTGGTCTGATTTTAACTTCAGGAAGTTGCAGTGGTGACCTTTACAGGTCTAATAACGCAGCAGATCTGTTTGGTCAGTTTTAGAACTCATTACCACAGAATACGTGACAAGTCACATGACACGCTGTCTTCACAACCCACTGGAGGACCCTGCAGTCATGTGCAGAGCCGCTCCCCACCAGGCGCTGGTGCTGTCAAGCAGGACGGTCTTGACTGTGAAGTCAAGGGTTTTGGAGAGGACCCCGGGGGAGGAACACCGGATTTCAGGAGTCACCTCGTGGGGTTGCTTGATGTTGTGCCCCGTTGACAAGATTAGGGGAGTGGATAACAGGAGAAACCCGCCAACTACCTATTTACCATAGCCCTGCTGATGTGTGCGGAGGCAGGTCCTTTTCTTTGCCTTCCCAACAATGATCTGCTTAGTCATCCTTCCACTGAGGAACGAGAACAATGAGTCACCTTGCAGTTTGCGTATGTAGTAGTGTTTGTGTGTTTGTGTGTTTGTGTGTTTGTGTGTTTGTGTGTGTGTTTCTGCAAGGTTCTTCTGAAACAGAACTAGATATGCCTAATGGAATATATGTTTTGTCAGGATTAATAGACATTAATAAAGTCCAACTCTTGAATTCTGATTAATTTTAGTGTCTTAGCCTGTGATTGAAAGACAGTGTGTATGACTTTTTCCCCCGGTCTGAATTAAATACGTTCCAAATGGCACTCTATTTAATTTATAGTGCACTTCTTCTGACCAAGGTACATATGGTAAAATGGTGCATTATTGAGAAAATGTAGTACCATCTCTGTAACAACCATAGAACGTTACTCAATAAAGCTGGTACCTTTAATAAGCTGCCAGAAGAAGTAATTCATGCGGTGCAAGGTTTGCGTGTCTTAATGCAAATTTTAGATGCTGAAGATATTTAAGTATATTATTGTCTAGATGCACTCTAGACAAGTGGTCAGCCCCCTGAATTCTAACATCCTCGTCCTGTCTAAAAGTGACCTCATCCTGTCTAAAAGTGACCTCAACTTGTCTGAAAGTGACCACATCCTGTCTGAGGGTTTGGTGTAGCAGGTCGTTTGATGAGGGGTACTTCAAATCCAGTGAGTGACTTGCAAGTGGAATTGTGACTGGAGTACATCTATAAGCGGTTATGTAATTACTTCCTGAAATTAGTCAGGATGTAATTGGTCCATTTAAACCAAAGAAAATGCCATCAATCTACACACAATACCCCATAATGACAAAGCGAAAGCAGTTAAGAAATTTACTCAGAAATTTACAAAGTTTTTGAAGAAGAAAAACCCTGAAATATCTCATGGGTAACTCAAGGAAATTCACAGATTTTTCTGAAGCCACTCCAGTGTTGGCTTGGCTGTGTGCTTCAGGTCATTGTCATGCTGAAAGGTGAATCTTCACCCCATTCTGAGGTCCTGTACGCTCTGGTTTAGATTATCTATAATTTCCTCTATACATCCTGCCCCAATTTTCTGACCAGTCCTCCTGTACCTGCATCCCCACAGCATGAAGCGCCCACCACCTTTCTTTTCCAGGAGGGATGGTATTAGCCAGGTGTTGAGTGGTACCTTGTTTCTGCCAGCCGTAGTGATTTGCATTTTGATTTTGGTCTAATCAGAATTGATAATCTTTCCCCCCATGCTCTCATTCATTCAGGCGGCATGTTGCAGCCCTTTTTCTACTCAGGACAGGACTGCCAGCTCTAGGATGAGGCTTGGTGGTTTTAAGCGTATTCATTTCACAATGATGGGACCCATCTGGGAAAATTTTTCATGCATCTTTTTAAAAATATATTCCCAAGATCGTTCCTATGCCTTAATACATTTCTATCTTGGAAGTTTAAGCGGAGTTCCTTGGACTTCAGGCCTTGGTTATTGCTCTGACCTGCCCTATGAAGTGTGGAAACTTACATGGACAGGTGTTCGCCTGAATCATATCCAATCCGTTAGATTTGCCACAGGTTGACTCCCATCAAGTTCTAGAGAGGTTACATTTCACTGTCATGGCAGTGGGTATGAATTGTAACATGAGATGTTTCAGTTTTCTATCTGAATGGCACACATTTCAAAAACGTGTTTTTGCTCTGTCATCTTTCATGTATTGTGTGCAGATTGATCAAAGGGGCAGATTGAGGCTATAAAACCAGAAACTGCAGAAAGTCAAAGGGTCTGAATGATTTCCAAAGGTGCCAAAATTACTTTCTAATATCATATAATAATAATATAATAATAATACAATATTAATATCATAATAATATCAGACTAATTTCAGTTACTAAAATAAGAGAAAACTACCCTCTCATTAGCCACCTCCCCTTCCTCACTGTGATAAATAAAAAGAAAGGGTTCATTGTAAAGCCCTTTTAAAGCTGGACCAGGGATTATATCAACATGGTAAGCCCTTCACTTCTAATTATGAGACTTAAGTTGCTAAATTAATGGAGATTAAGCAAAATGCTATTTTTCAAAATCACATTATTAATATAATTCAAAATGTTGCTCTACATGCTGTGATTACGTCACAGCAATATATTTTCTCATGAACTTGAATATTTGCCTATTTTACAATGTTTTGAGAAAGGATGGTAACCCATTGCTTCCAATAGTTGAAACCTAAATTTAATCACGTGTATTTTCAATTTTACTTTAACACCAGAAATTGCCCTAAATGCTTAAACCGACGTGCTTTCATTTGTCCCATTTACAGTTGTTCCCAATCCTCGTTGCGCTAGTTGCTGTTCAGCCCAGCTGTGGCTCCCTTCAAACGTACCAATTCCAGGAGCCCATCACCAACAAGCTGCTCACCTGCGACCGCTGTCCGCCCGGCTTTCACATGTTAAAGCACTGCACCTCTGCAACGCCGACAGTGTGTAAGCCATGCCCGCCAAACCACTACACACAGTACTGGAACTACCTGCCCAGGTGCCTGTATTGTAGCACGTTCTGTTCGGAGAACCAGAGGGTCAAGGAAGAGTGTTCGAGTCAAAATAACAGGGTGTGTGAGTGTGAAGAAGGATTTCACTCGTACAACGGTTTTTGTATCCGACACAAGGAGTGTCCTCCTGGACACGGGGTGAAACGAAGAGGTATGTAACCGGGAACCGACCGGCAGTGGTCTATGTAGCGTACAGTTTCTACAGGCTAAATAATCAACGAAATTCATTGCAGGCACGACTGAAACGGACACAGACTGTGAAAAATGCCCCCACGGCTCCTTTTCCAGAAACTTCTCTTCGAGTGCCGGGTGCGCAAATCACACGAATTGTGCGTCTCTGGGGCGCAAGAAGGTTATTAGAGGAACATGTTGGCATGATAACATTTGTGCCAATTCCTGTGAAGAACTTAAAGATGGAGGTAAAATGTTGTCGATAAGATCGCACTACTGAATTAATTTAATTCATTTAGTGCGTTTTAAATCCAAATAGGCCTACTAAAACATAATTAGACAAGTTTCAATGCAGGCTTTAATTGCATGCATATTAGCAAATACGTTAGTATGGTACCTTGGTATTTATAATTAATTATTACATGATAACAATAGGATTGTACTTGTTCGTTCGCAGGTGGATTTCAACTCATCAGAACATTACTTCTTGACTTCTTTCAATTTTACAAAATGGGTAGGTCGAAGCTCGGGAAATTAGTCTACAGGTTAACCAGGGAAAATGGAAAGCCACCTAACAGACGCCTGCTGCTGAACAAACTACGGGACTGGTTTACGGACGCCACTGAAGGACAACTGAGGAGTCTCCCGAAGATTCTCAGGAACATACACCCTGCGTATGCAGGTAGACTGGAGAGGAAAATGCGGATGTTGAATGGCGCCTCTGACTGTAACAAGAATATAAACGTTACCCCACCCCCTCACTGCGAGGCCAACCTGGTTTCATAAGGATTACCCAGACTATTTTATGTACATTTTAGCCAAGATGTATTATGTTCAGTAAAATAACTCACCCAAATGTCACTGTTTTGAATCACAGGTTAAACACTTTGTTAAAAATTCATCATTATTTATACATTTTCATAGCGTTCGTAAATATCAGACGTTTGTCTGGCGTTTGTAAGATATGTTAAGTTTGAATAATTTCGTTCTGTATCATATGTTTTGGTGGCGCATTGTAATGTAACCTAACCAATCAAATACAGTGGGGAGAACAAGTATTTGATACACTGCCGCATTTGCAGGTTTTCCCACTTACAAAGCATGTAGAAGTCTGTAATTTTTATCATAGGTACTCTTCAACTGTTAGTGACACAATCTAAAACAAAAATCCAGAAAATCACATTGTATGATTTTCTCCTTAGTTGCCCTGGCTGTGTGCTTCGGGTTGTTGTCATGCTGGAAGACCCAGCCACAACCCATCTTCAATGCTCTTACTGAGGGAAGGAGGTTGTTGGCAAAGATCTCGCGATACATGGCCCCATCCATCCTCCCCTCAATACGGTGCAGTCGTCTTGTCCCCTTTACAGAAAAGCATCCCCAAAGAATGATGTTTCCACATCCATGCTTCACGGTTGGGATGGTGTTCTTGGGGTTGTACTCATCCTTCTTCTTCCTCCAAACACGGCGAGTGGAGTTTAGACCAAAAAACTCTATTTTTGTCTCATCAGACCACATGACCTTCGCCCATTCCTCCTCTGGATCATCCAGATGGTAATTGGCAAACTTCAGACGGGCCTGGACATGCAGATGGCTTGAGCAGGGGGACCTAGCGTGCGCTGCAGGATTTTAATCCATGATGGTGTAGTGTGTTACTGACTCCCAGCTCTCTTCAGGTCATTGATCAGGTCCTGCCGTGTAGTTCTGGGCTGATCCTTCACCTTCCTCATTATCATTGATGCCCCACGAGGTGAGATCTTGCATGGAGCCCCAGACCGAGTGAGATTGACCGTCATTTTTGAACTTCTTCCATTTTCTAATAATTGCGCCAACAGTTGTTGCCTTTTCACCAAGCTGCTCGCCTATTGTCCTGTAGCCCATCCCAGCCTTGTGCAGGTCTACAATTTTATCCCTGATGTCCTTACACACCTCTCTGGTCTTGGCCATTGTGGAGAGGTTGGAGTCTGTTTGATTGAGTGTGTGGACAGGAGTCTTTTATACAGGTAACGAGTTCAAACAGGTGCAGTTAATACAGGTAATGAGTGGAGAACAGGAGGGCTTCCTAAAGAAAAACAAACAGGTCTGTGAGAGACGGAATTCTGACTGGTTGGTAGGTGATCAAATACTTATGTCATGCAATAAAATGCAAATTAATTATTTAAAAATCATTTTCTGGATTTTTGTTTTATATTCCGTCTCTCACAGTTCAAGTGTACCTATGTTAAAAATGACAGACCTCTACATGCTTTTTAAGTAGGAAAACCTGCAAAACCGGCAGTGTATCAAATACTTGTTCTCCCCACTGTATCGTACAAAATCGGGGGCCATGGATTTTCGTAAAATAGTCTACGTAGTGTCCTGAGACCAAGTTGCCACAGCGAAGCAGAGGACTCATCTCCAACTGAATTGGGATATTCCATTCAAAATAAATGCTGTTTACAGCTACAATAGTCATTTACAACATTAATAATGTTTACACTGTATTTCTGATGAATTTTATGTTATTTTAACTGACAAACATTTTAGCTTTTTGTTCGAAAAAATTAAGCACATTTAACTTTTGAGCAGTGTGTGTTTTTTCTAAATAAATCTCATTATGTAATTTTGTTTATTTTGCTACTGTTGCTGGAAGATATTTCCAATTACATAGAAATCCCATCTTGCTATTGAAAGCTGGATTCTGTGCTTTGCAAGTTGGGTGGCATAGTTAGCATGCATTACTTTTTGGCCACACTTACATGCAAAGCCCATCTTCAAAATAAAGCACTATGGGATCTGTAATGATTTACAAGATTTGTCTAGGAACTCAGAAATGACATACATTTTGAGTGAGTTCAATAAACATGTCTCTGTCATTAACACATACAGTCATGGGTGGTAATCCATGAAAGGGCAATGTATAGTGGGAAATTATAGATGTGGTTTAATATATTACAAAATTATTTTAAGCTAATACAACTCAAATCTGGATCCCGTTAGACTTAACGGGTTTGAGTAATCACTACAAAACCATTTTAAGTAACTACCTGTTATTACTGCTTGGAGGCAGGTGCATAGCTGTCATCTGGAAATATTCCTTTATTTATTGAACTCAAAAGACACCAGAACATCAAAAGAAGCGGTAAACCACAAACTTAAAGGCACATAACACAAACAGTGACCCACACACTGGTGTGAAGCACAGCTTACATAGGATCCCCAATTTGAGACAACGCTTGGCAGCTGCCTCTAATCGGGGACCAACAAAATTAAACACAGGAATGCCTAGAGGGCATCTCTACAGTCTGGCCCTGACGCCTGTACTCAAAGATTTTCTGTGCAGCTGGATTCCACAAATGATTTGAGTAATGGGAACAGATTGAAGTTTACAGTGTAGTAGCCCAGACTTTGTAGTCAGACACAGGGACAACACACAACCCCGAGTACCTCTCGACACCTTCTTTTACTCCAATCTCAACGCAACAACAGATTTGCCAGCATGACTAGACGTCTTGGGTTCCACACCGCGTTTTCCTACAGACAAGGTGAAGCTGTGCTGAATTTTGGCCGTTTGCTGTTATGGTACACATAGCTATAGCCAGCACGATTATAGATTTATGTGGACCATGAGAATTTGCCTTGAACAAGGAAGCCGTTTGGACCATGGCATTTTGACTGGAACATAATATATGGTACATTCATCCAATATTGACACTAAGAGAGGCAAAAGCAAGCAGGGGGATTGTGAGGCCAAGGTGTCTGTGACTGATGAGAGGGATATTTGCCCTGTCTGGTTACCCAGGGGACACTTTTTCTTAAATTATGCACTTTAGTGTGTGTATAGTCAAATTCCTATCAAAATAACTACCAGCTTGAGTTTTAGATCATTTAAGTGAGGACCATTTGCGGAAATTAGGTTATTTTGACAGGTCCTTACTTATGTAACTAGATATTTTCAGTTTAGGGTTGAGATTAGGGTTATAATTATGATAAGGGTAATGTGTCCAGCTTAGGCTTAGGTTAGGGTTTAGGTTTTGATTTAGGGTTTAGGGTTAGAAGTGTCAGAAAGATATTTAAACCTGACAATTTGGCCAGTGTTACAGAAATTCTTGAACTAAGGTACACTTGAGAAATGTCTGCATTTCTATTACCTGGTATGTAACTCTGGTCTTTGTTTGTGACACACATGTCTGTATAATATCAGAGGGTTATTATATACTCTGCACCATCTGTTTATCTGCCTAAACCAATAAGGGTCGCTGTCCTTTGTTCCTTAGGAATGTGGCCCTTGGGGGAAGTAGGGGCAATTGGCTCATTTGGGTAAATATTATGGCAGGAAGGATAAGGTGAGGGGGACAGCCCTCCCTTTGGGTAGAACGTATGTGATGTAAGACAGCAGGACAGTAACTTACTTATACTTATATGGATAAAGGTTAGGTTACTGAGGAAAAGTTAAGTTCAGGGTTAGATAAGGTACAGTACCATATTTAGGGAATCGGTTTTCCTTTCGCCACAGGATAGAAAAACAAATGTGTTTGTGTTGAAACTCAACGATTCCCTCTCTGTAATACGATTTACAATCAAAAGTCTTCAAACCCAAATACCAGTTGGTTATGTCAATTTATTCCGGTTGCACGAGTCAACAGCACGTCAGAATCAGAAGATAAACTACTGCAGGATGGGTTGCGCTAAGTCTTATTGTTACAGGGGGCTTTATATACTATTGACCAAAATGTTGATTTCTTTGTCACAAAAGTTGTGAAAACTCAGGAGATCTGGCACCAAATTCTAATGCCATCTTCTTTTGTTTTCTCCAACAATGAAACAAAGAAACCAGCACTCCCACATTGACATTTATTCAATTAGTCTCACCCAAGTCTAAACTCTTGGTCTACTTCTCAACTATATCTTGATATCCAGGAGAACATTTACTGGTAACAGAATATAAATGATGTAAGGTCTGTGCCCTGTTCACGTCTTTCCTCACCGGGAACAAGCGCACCTCCTAGACCGCAACCTTCCACTCCACATGAACACATCACCCTTCCTGCCTCACAATCACCAGAATACTGATCACCTGTGTCACTTACCTGTTTCGTTTGTTTCCTCCCAGTATTTAGTTCTTCCACTCCCAGCCTTCAGATTGTGAGGTATTGATTGTTAGTTCGCTGCATCTTTACTAAGCCCTTTTTTGGATTGCTACAGTTTTGGATTTTGTGTACCGACCTGTTTCTACCCGATCTACCCTTTGACTCTGATTCCCAGTCTAGTCCCTATCTGTGCTTTTGCCCGTCCATTGGATTACAGTACTTTGACCTTCTGCCTGCCTGTGACCTGGAGACCTGCTTAGCCCTCTTGTACCTCAGTTTGTATCGGTGCCTTCTGTGTATGAGCCCAGCCTGGACGTCTGACCACTTTCTACTGTTCCCTGTTGTCAATCAGAGCGGCGCACACCACAACTGGAGCCACAACACCTGCCTCCGTCTGGTATTGTTACAAATGACAGTATACTCAAGATTACACCCTTGATCATTTCATGTAGGCTAGGTTAGCACACATTCAATTCTTACAGTTGATTATGATAACTCATTACCAGGATAGGAAATAACTTTGATCAGGATACAGAAATTGGGCAATAAATGATGATGACAACAATCAAGTTATACAATGTTGAAATTACATACCCCTTGATTAGGCTTTTGTAAGACTGAGACAAATCAAGTTCTCAACATTTGTTTTAGGTATAGGTATTTTAGGTGGTTTACGTATTTTAGATGTTTGAATTTCTTCGTACCCCAGTTCTGTGAACTTCCACCCACCCCAGCATGTGTAATTACCTTCTGGGGAGAACTGAAACAATCAACTTAACTTGAGGACTTTCCCCAGAAAGCGGATGATAAGAGAGCCCCCGGGGATGTTTCCCCAAGGCCACTCTGTCTTCTATGCCCCTGGTCAAACTAAATGGGACAGTGGGGGACATTCTGAACTCTTCACAAGCCTCAACCTCTCCCAGAGCACTCTGACATTGTTGTGATGGGTTTTTTAGTGTTCACCCCACAGTTGTTCTCTGGTTATTTTAGTTTTATTCCACGGTGACACACTCCATGGTGGGTATCCTCTCTCTCTCTCAGACGGGAGGCCGGAGCCCTCAGAAGGTTCCAAATCGGACCCAAACATTCTTCTTTTAGTCTATTTTTATTCTATTTTATTTTTATTCAAACACCAAGTGTGACTATGGTTCTGTCTGACCACATTGTGTGTATTTGCTCTGCCAGAGGGACTGGACAACACCTCTTTCCCTTTGTGGAATAAACAAACATATTGCATCCCAATTTACACTATATTATACAATGCACTTCCTTCAACCTAGTCTCTCAAGCCAGACATCTACTTCCTTTGCATGGCTACAGTGTAGACGTCTTTAGATAGACATCCCACTTGTATTGGCCAATGATATAACGATCAGGAGGGTGTATTGACCTACAGTCAGACCATGGAGTCGACATTCACCATGACAAACTATTAGGACATTGGCTTCCTGTGGGGACCATCTGTGGACGAAGCCCATTGCAGGAAATGTACAAGTAAACTGGTGCGGCCCTGAGTCGCCAGGAGGTTGTCCAGGCTAATGGCTATCTCCACCAGCTGGTCGAGGCTCAGGGTCGAATCCCGACAGGCCGCTGCCCCGTCGTACTCCCTCGGCAGGGACAGGTCAACATTCCCGGTGCTTCCGGGTCCTGTTGCCTCGACCGTCGAACCTTGACCAGGGGTGACGTAGGCCGACGGTGCAACTCCATTACCGGTGTCGGACCACTTGTAGGACTTGGTCCATAGCGGGGCCGAGACTGGCCAGCGCCTCACCATGCTCCTCGACTTGGTCCATAGCGGGGCCGAGACTGGCCAGCGCCTCACCATGCTCCTCGACTTGGTCCATAGTGGGGCCGAGACTGGCCAGCGCCTCACCATGCTCCTCGACTTGGTCCATAGCGGGGCCGAGACTGGCCAGCGCCTCACCAAGCTCCTCGACTTGGTCCATAGCGGGGCCGAGACTGGCCAGCGCCTCACCATGCTCAACCGACTTGGTCCAAGATGCCAGTCAGCTCGGCTCTTCCTGCAGGCTCCATTTAGAAGGTGCATGGAGAGAGAGCCAGTCGCAGGAGTGGAGAGCAACACAGAGTTTATTTCCTCTCGTAACTACGCGTACTGCGCAAAAGCAAATGCACTGCGCAAAGTGCACACTTCAATAATAAAACAACAAAACATAGTGAACCTGGGAACAGAGCGTACAAAACAAAAAAACTGGTATGCCGGGAATCAACACTACACATTTAACAACCTTGGGAGCAGAGGGAACATATATGCCCTTCATGATGAGGAGAAACGGAACAGGTGTTTATAATGACAAGACGACAAATGTCCAGGGTTGGTTGATGAAAACTGCAGCGGTGGCAGCTAGTAGCCTGGAGACGTCGGGCACTGGAACCGCGACTGGCCTGAGGGTGAGCCGGTACTGAGGGAGATGTGACAATAACACCAGTGTTTAAAGCAAATGTACTTTGACTTGTGCTATCTGTGAGCTTGTTTTTTATGCCCTGTGTTTTTCGTTCTGTTTGTTTTGTCTGCTCTCTGTTTATTCTGTCAGGTTTTAATCACTGATCCTAAACTGTATGTGTAAACATGTATAAATAGGGCCCAGCATTAAGAGAGACCTTGGTCTCAGTCTGTGTTCCTCATTGAAATAAAGGTACAATAGTAATAATAATAATTAGAGGCACATGGTGGTATGATAACATTTGTGCTGATTCCCGTGAAGAACTTAAAGATGGAGGTATAACGTTGTCTATAAGATCGTACTACTGAATTCATTTAATGCCGTTATGTCTAATGGTGCATTTTTAAATCCAAACACTAAAACAAAATTTGTGGTCAGTACTTTATGTATTTCAATAGACCATTTACAATGCAGGCTCTTATTGCAAGCATATTAGTATATATTAGTAAACGCATATTAGTGCATATATGTTTTTCTAAAGTAATCTAATTATGTGGTAATTATGTAATAATCTAATTATGTAGTAATCTAATTATGTAGTTTTGTTTTTGTTGCAGCCGTTACTGAAATATTGTTCCAATTAAATAAAAATGTGCTACTGCAGGCTGAATTATGAACCCTTTGTAGGTCTGTGCCATACAGGTATGGTTGCACAATTCAAGTGCCCATGTTTTCCAGGAATCTCAGTATAGATGTTGTGATTCTTTCAGAAACTCCAAGGGAGTTGTTAGAATCTTTTAAGAAATTCCACAGCACCATGCATGGGCCAACTTCAAAATAAAGCACTAGGGGATGTGTAATGTATGAGTAAGACTTGTCAAGGAACTCACATAAATGAAGGGGAGTTTTAAGTACAATAACCATATCTGTTAACCCATGAATGGGCAATGCATAGTGGGAAATTATATTGGAGATGTGGTTTAGTATATTACACAATTTTGGATCCCGTTTGACTTAAATTATTTTAGTAATCACAACAATTTTAAGTAACTACCTGTACTCAAATGTTGTCAGTGCAGCTGTCTTAAACGCATTTTTGAGTAAAGTGAGCAATTGGGATTTACAGTGTATTAGCTTACACTTTGTAGACAAGACAGACTTACAGTGACAACTGTTTCAGCTAACCTGAAATAATAGTTTGTTGTTGTTCTTGCCCAACGCCCATTATTTTTCCTATTTTCCTATTGGTGCTAACTAGATAGTCATCCCACTTTATTGGCCAATAATATAATGATTATAGGAGGGTGTATTGACCTTCAGTCAGACCATGGTGTTGACAATCACCATGAAAAACTATTAGGACATTTGCTTCCTGTGGGGACAATCTGTGGACGAAGGATGGTAGCCCATTGCTTTCAATAGTTGAAACCTAAAATTAATCACGTGCATTTTCAATTTAATTTTAACACCAGAAATTGCCCTAAAGTGTTTAGCCAACGTGTTTTCTTTTGTCGCATTTACAGTTGTTCCCAATCCTCGTTGCGCTAGCTGCTGTTCAGCCCAGCTGTGGCTCCCTTCAAACGTACCAATACCAGGAGCCCATCACCAACAAGCTGCTCACCTGCGACCGCTGTCCGCCCGGCTTTCACATGTTAAAGGACTGCACCTCTGCAACGCCGACAGTGTGTAAGCCATGCCCGCCAAACCACTACACACAGTACTGGAACTACCTGCCCAGGTGCCTGTATTGTAGCACGTTCTGTGGGGAGAACCAGAGGGTCAAGGAAGAGTGTTCGAGTCAAAATAACAGGGTGTGTGAGTGTGAAGAAGGATTTTACTCGGACACCGGTTTTTGTATCCGACACAAGGAGTGTCCTCCTGGACACTGGGTGAAACAAAGAGGTATGTAACCGGGAACCGACCGGCAGTGGTCTATGTAGCGTACAGTTTCTACAGGCTAAATAATAATTTACGATATTTCTTGCAGGCACGACTGAAACGGACACAGAGTGTGAAAAATGCCCCCACGGCTATTTTTCCAGAAACTTCTCTTCGAGTGCCGGGTGCGCAAATCACACGGATTGTGAGTCTCTGGGGCGCAAGACTGTTATTAGAGGCACATGTTGGCATGATAACATTTGTGCCAATTCCTGTGAAGAACTTAAAGATGGAGGTAAAATGTTGTCGATAAGATCATACTATGGGATTCATTTAATGCTGTTATGTCTAATGGTACGTTTTAAATTCAAATACTAAAACAAATTAGTGGTCAATACTTCATGTATTTTCATAGACAAGTTACAATGCCGGCTTTAATTGCATGCATATTAGTATATAGTGGTATTTAAAATTAGTAGGCTATTACTTGATTACAATAGTATTTTACTTTCTCGTTTGCAGGTGAGCTTCTGCTCTTTAGAACATTCCTTCCTGACTTCTTCCAATTTCACGAAATGAGAACATCGATGGTCAGGAAACTAATCGGGACGTTAAACGGAGAAGAGGAGCAGCCGCATTACAGAGGCCTGCTGCTGAACAAACTACGGGACTGGTTTACGGACGCCACGGTAGAAGAACTGAGGAGTGTTCCGAAGGTTCTCAGGAAGTTAGACCTTGTGCTGGCAGGTAGACTGGAGAGGAAAATGCGGATGTTGAATGGCGCCTCTGACTGTAACCAGAATATAAACGTGACCCCACCGCCTCACTGCGAGGCAGAGGACTCTTCTCCAACTGAATCGGGTATATAATGTAATTCCACCTATGCTTCCATTATCACCACGAATAATTCTAGTAGTTCTGAATGCAATCCATTGTAATGTATACTTTGTGCATTCATTTATTGTTCACCAATACAGATGTACTTAAAGCTGCAGTCTGTGACTTTTGCGGATTCTTCTTTTTTTAAGCTGCCATTTTGTGTTGAATGCGCGAACACGCTGAATGACCCACTATCATACCTCAATGAGCCATTAAATTCCAAGTTTGAAACCGAGAGTTTGTAATGTCAAGGGGCACACATTGGCACATCAACAACAGTATGCAATTTTTGAGACCGGTTTGATCAGATTTTTACGACCAGTGGCCAATAATCCTGATGAATCTTTTTGGATCTGCCTATTTAGCCTAACTAAGTCACTCTGGTTAAGATAAGGACGAAATTCAAAATGTGAATTATTCACGGTTGTACTATTTTAATGGGACGCAGTGCATACAGTGGAATTCACTATTTAATGCAAGACTGATACCCTCTATAAGAAATGTGATAAAGCCCATCTTTTACAGTCTAAATGTCATTTTAATGTCACAAGTCTTCACTGGAAAATTCTGGAAATTCTCAACATTCATGAATAACTTCAATCACTTAACCAGTCGGAATCACTCAATGCTTCAAACTGTCCGGCATCCAATACAGACTATAGGCTGTTTTTGTTTCATATAATGATCATTATGTGGAAAAAAATAATTAGTGTTTGAAATCTAATTATTGAAAAGGATTTCCATTTTTCTTTTTTTCATAATAATAGTTCAGACTGGCAAATCCGGGAACTTTGCCACGCAACATGTTCCCGCCCCTTTTTTGGGGACAAATGGGATTCGCCACAGACACTCATGTAAAATAGCAGTACAAAACAACACTAATAGAGAACCACCAGAAATGGTGGTTCAGGGGTATGATGTCAGTGGTATGCTCAGAGCACAGTCCTCGACCTATAGTTCCAGGGAATTGGAGGCTTTGAGGAGGTCCAGTTATGACCTACGGAAGGCCATCAGAGATGCAAAAAGAGACTACAGGAATAAGTTGGAGTCTAACTACCACAGCTCTGACCCAAGATGCATGTGGTGTGGATTGTGACACATCACAGACTATAAAGGGAGAAACAGCAATGCCGCCTCTCTCCAATGAGCTCAACACCTTCTATGCATGGTTTGAGGCGATCAACACCATTCCTTGTGGAAAGCTTGCTGAGGACCAGGACAACTGCACTCTGTCCCTAGTCACTGCTAATGTGAAGAGAGCTTTTAAAATAGTGAAGCCTCAGAAGTCACCAGGGCCAGATGGCATTCCAGGCCATGTCCTCAGTTTGGCGGAGGTTTTCATCTACATATTCTCCCTGACTCTGTCTGCAGTCCCCACCTGCATCAAACAGGCCACCATCATTTTATTCCTCAGGCCTTAAGGCTTCTCAACCAGCAACACTGATCTATGATCACATGAGTATTTCAAATGCTCTGTCTTTCTATGTACATTCAATGTTCCATTCATAGGCATATTACACTTACAGAACAGTCTTCATATTTCTACCCATATTGTTCATGTTCCCCATTCTACAGCCTTTAAAATTGCTGCTAGTTTACATTGTTATGTATATTTTAGCTATATTTTTACTTTATGTATTTCTTAATTCTTACTGTGTAGATGTCGAGTGCCATGTCACAAGAATGTATTCAGAATTTGGTGCATTAAATACATAAAAGACTTTGACTATGGTACATTCATCCAATATCGGTGCTAAGTGAGACGAAAGCAAACGAGGGTATTGTGAGCCCAAGGTGTCTGTGACTGATGAGAGGGATATTTGCTCTGTCTGGTTACCCAGGGTACAATTTTCCTTAAATTATGGACTTTAGTGTGTTTGTATAGTCAGATTCCTATCAAAATAACTACCGGTTTGAGTTTTCGATCATTTAAGTGAGGACCGTTTGGGGAAATTATGATATTTTGCCAGGTCCTCACTTATGTAACTAGATATTGTCGGTTTAGGGTTGAGATTAGGGTTATAATTATGGTAAGGGAGAGGCGTTTGGGCTTAGGTTCAGGGTTAAGGATTAGGTTTTGATTTAGGGTTAATGTTTATCTATTGGGGTTAGGTCAACATTGCGGTTGAGGAAGAGTTAGGGTTGTTTTTTTAGGTAAATCATTTTTTAATGGCTCTACAATTTTGGTTCTCACATTGTAGGAATTTGACATCAAGTGTGTGTGCCTGATCCTGATTTTACTATTCATAAGGGCACCAGAAGTCCCAGAAAAATATTTAAACCTGACAGTTTGGTCAGGCAAGGTTTTTTTGTTGCCACTATGAAATATGCTATTTCCAGTTTAGGAGTAAGGTTCAGTGTAAATTCTACAGTTGCAGTCAGTGTTACACTTGGGTTGAGTTTTACATTTTGGCATTAGGGTTAGCGTTAGCGTTGGGCTACATAAATGGATAAAGGTTAGGTTACTGAGGAAAAGGTAAGTTTAGGGTTGGATAACATACAGTACCATATTTAGGGAATCTGTTTTCCTTTCACTACAGGATAGAAAAACAAATGTGTGTTGGTGTGTATGTGTGTGTGTGTGTGTGTGTGTGTGTGTGTGGACTAATTGCTTTCTGTAATGGAGGTTAAGCAAAGACTCAAACCACAAAAGTCTAAAAAAAAAAAATAGGATACTAAACCATTCAGTCATTTCATGCAAATTGGCCAAACAGGTTTAGAATTGGGATGGAAGGAAAACCACAAAGAAAGAAAACCAGTAGAGGGGAACATTTAGTGAAATTGTGGAGGAATTAAAGTAATCTGTTTTTTTCAAAATGTCCAGTCCAAGTTTAGATGTTTTAGATGTATGAATTTCTTCTTACCCCAGTTGGGTGATTTTTGAACTGCTGACTTCCACCCACCCCAGCATGTGTAATTACCTTCTGGGGAGAACTGAAACAATCATATTAACTTGAGGACTTTCCCCAGAAAGCGGATGATCAGAAAGCCCCCGGGGATGTTTCCCCAAGGCCACTCTTCTGTCTTCTGTGCACCTGGTCAAACAAAGTGCACTAAATGGGACAGTGGGGGACATTCTGAACTCTTCACAAGCCTCAACCTCTCCCAGAGCACTCTGACATTGTTGTGATGGGTTTTTTAGTGTTCACCCCACAGTTGTTCTCTGGTTATTTTAGTTTTATTCCACTGTGACACACTCCATGGTGGGTATCCTCTCTCTCTCTCTCTCAGACGGGAGGCCGGAGCCCTCAGAAGGTTCTTCTTTTAGTCTATTTTTATTTTTGTACAAGTGTGACTATGGTTCTGTCTGACCACATTGTGTGTATTTGCTCTGCCAGAGGGACTGGACAACACCTCTTTCCCTTTGTGGAATAAACAAACATATTGCATCCCAATTTACACTATATTATACAATGCACTTTCTTCAACCTAGTCTCTCAAGCCAGACATCTACTTCCTACTTGCATGGCTACAGTGTAGACGTCTGTATGAAATTGTATGAAATTTCGCACACAGGGTTGGGATTGGAAATGACACACGCAGAGGTCAGTTACATCAGCCTACAGAGTACTGGTCAAAAAGCCCATAGAGCTCTGGTCATGAGAAGTGCATTATAGAGGTAATAGGTAGCCATTTGGGATGCAGCCCCGGAGCACCTTGTTGAATAGTTCACAATCAGCCCACATGAAGCTTTGAACCAATCGATGTCTTCTGCTGGGAACCAAGATAATAACAGAATATCAATAGCTCCTGAAAGGCCTAGCGCAAAGACGCCGACAGACACACATTGCACTTATCAGCCAAATGAGGAATGGTCCGACCAGCTTCTGTGTTTCTAATTTCAACAAGATCAAAACAGTTATTCTCTACCTAACACCCGGTAATTTAATAATTACTATTATGTGCTACGCCAGCTCTGGTATAGCAGTTTTAGCAAACCTGAAAAAATAGTCTGTTGTTCTTGTCCCACACCCATTAATTTTTTCTATTTTCCTGTTGGTGCTAACTAGATAGTCATCCAACTTGTTTTGGCCAATGACATAATGATTTCAGGAGGGTGTATTGACCTATAGTCAGACCATGGTGTTGACGGTCACCATGACAAACTATTAGGACAGATGCTTCCCGTCGGGACAATCTGTGGACAAAAAAAGCCTCCATCCAGACAAAGTGATGACTGTGTGACTGTGTCAGTCTGATTAGGCCTCAAACTAATTAAACAAAGTAAATTGTGTGGACAAAACCATCGTGTTTGGGTTTCTTCCATTTCCCACAAATAGCTACGTGTCCCTACTAGATTTAATGCACTATAATATGAACAAAGAGGGAGAGGCAGCCAAATGTCTGTTTCAGTTATTTCGTTGTTGACGCATTCATGCATGGGTCATTGCTGTTTTTACTTTCATTTTGTCTGGCCAAGTTCAAGTCATGCTGAGACACGTCTGGGTTGAATACACAGGAAAAGCAATAGCAGAATGGTGAGATCGTTAGAACCAATTCTTCTGACACACAGGCCCCTATGTCACAGTGACTGAGCTTGCAGGCCCCCGACCCACCACAAGGAGTCACTGGATCGCGTCAGAAGAAAGCAACCATGGATGGTGCTCAGCCCAGTGATGAAGCTGCAAGGTGAGGCTGCTGTGCCATCTAACTGTTTACGTGCTGTCTTAATGGCATTTAACCTCTGGTGGCCGTAGCAAGCTTTCATAATTTGCAATGCCAAAACCGGCAAAGGGCCATGGATCTGTTCTCCCTTCTTGTTCACTATTTGGGACGGCCAATCTTCAGCTTTTTTCACTCTGTCAGGAATCTGTAGCTTTTTCGGCCCCTTGACGGGTGGTGAAATTTAAGCTGTGGGATTACATTTCTTTCTTTTTTTAAAGATATATTTCCAGACTGTTTTTGATTTATTGATTGAGAAGAGAAAGTGGGACTAAGAGAAGAGATTGCTGCTTAGACTGCTTGACCACCCTTGCCCAACAATCAGATTTTTCATAGTTCTGTGTTAATGACCAGTTCAGGGACTGCTCATGCAGCTCTTGGTTATCTGAAACATGTACATACTTCTTCATTGAAATGCACGTTATGATAGTCAACTGAAAATTGACAATTGAAAGGCTTACATTGCCTTCATGGAATGTGATTATGTTGAAATAACCAATAATAAAGGAAAGGGATTCCCTTCCAACACATTAACATAGAGATGTAAGAAATGGTTGCTATCTGATCATAGTAAGAGAGATCCATTCAACTTCTGTTACTCTACTAAATATTCTGTATGTACAGACCAAATATTGACAATTACACCTTTTCATGAAAAGTTTCCAGGTATCTTTCAGGCAAATTTTTATCACCGGAGAGGACCTTATTTGTGTCGTAGACCAGTACTTAGGTTGTCAGCTAGGCATGCCCCTACCTCTAATTCAATTTGCTATTTTAATCTGTACATCAAGAACACTAATCTATTTGATTGTATGTAGGACCTCAAACCCTATGGTAGGGACTTTTTCTTTTGCTTTCAAGTTGGCAATGTTTACACCCAAATCCACGATTTCCTGCCATAGTGGTTTAATTAATAACCCCTTCTGAAACCAAACTACGCCCTCCCTGTGAAACCAGTGAAAGTGCACAGACACCCTGACCTTTTCCATGAAAAAGGTATTAGAGGATATGTGTTATATTATTCCAGGCACCCACAAGGAAAACAAACAGGGTGGAATTAGTAGAACAGGAAGGTTCACTTACAGTACCTGAGAGGAAAAACTTTGTCAAAGCCAAAGGTTCCTCCATGGGAACAGGAACACAGGTAATACCCCGATTTTACTTCAACCAAAAATGACGGAAAGACAGCACACCAAATACCTCCCTTCCTTCAACTTTCAGATCATCATGGTAATCTCACTTTTCAGATGAGCATGGTCATCTCACCATTCAGATGAGCAAAATAATCTCATCTTTCAGATGAACATGGTAATCTCACCATTCAGATGAGCACGGTAATTTCACCATTCAGATGATCATGGTAATTTCACCATTCAGATGATCATGGTAATCTCACCATTCAGATGATCATGGTAATCTCACCATTCAGATGATCATGGTAATTTCACCTTTCAGATGAGCACAGTAATCTCAACATTCGGGGAAAACAAAGAACCCTCAGCTTGTCCAATAGAAAGTTTTGTACCTAAATATACTGTTACTGTGCATCATCTATCTATTACTACCACTACCTAAATGTATATAAACCTAAATATACTGTTACTGTTGATAATCTAAGTTTGGGGTCACTTAAAATGTCCTTGTTTTAGAAAATATAATGTTTGCAGTGTAGACATTGTTAATGTTGTAAATGACTATTGTAGCTGACTCTGGGATGCTGGCCTTCTAGGCACAGTTGCAAAGAAAAAGCCATATCTCAGACTAGCCGATAAAAAGACAGAGGACACTGGACAGAGGAAGAACTCTTGTTTATAATTTGAATGGACAACAAATTTGCTGTTCTTTCAAAACCAATTGACCCCAAACTTTTGAGCAGTAGTGTATATAAACCTAAATATACTGTTAATTTTTATTATCCATCTCCCACTATATAAATGTATATAAACCTTAATATACATCTCCTTCTACCATTACGCACAGAAACCTAAGAGATCTTGGACTCCATTGAACCTGTACTAACTATATAGCTGTATTGTTTTTCATTCCACTGTGTAACTGTTTCTTACTGTTTTATTTTCTTTAATCTTTATGATATAAGTGTTTACTTTTTTAACCCAGTATTTAGGAGAGAGGAGCCCACGAGTAAGAATTTCACTGTTATCGTACCCCCATTGATTAAAAGCATGTGACAAATTCAATTTGATTTGAAGTTCATGAAGGGGTATATATAGTCAAAACCTGACACGTCACTGCCATCTATTGGCGGAATATTGTAATCAATTGTCATAATTTTGTATTCATAAAGAGTGACGTTTTGTAGAATGACCATCTGTCCCGACCGAGACATAATCTTTACACAGGCAAGATTAGGATAATTCCTTACAAATTCGTTAAACTATTCCAGAACAATGCAAGCCTGACTGAACTCACGTGGAAGCTCAATGACTTAAACTCGATTCCGAGGTTTGATCATTAACTCCATGCTCTATGAAACTATATCCCTCCTCGTCCATCTCAATATCCCCATTTTTTAAAAGCATCATTCTCTCCTCATTAATTCACACAATTTTGGTTTTGCTACGAATCATCATCATCAACGTCATCCCGAAATCCCTTTTTCGGTTATTCTTTTTCACCCCTCTCTCCTAGGCCTGAAAACCGCTGATAGACTAAAGTAGCACTAAACAACATTTATACGATTGCAACAGGCGGTTTTGTCCGCCTTTAGAATTATTAGGTTCCGGCCCACCAGACCGAACCCTTGGCTTTAAACACTTGTAAATGTAGCTCTACACATCACCAGCAGGTGTCCTCGTTTCCTACTGTCTTCTTCATTGATAATTCACTGACAGCAGCCGCCCAGAACCGCCGCGACTGCGATGATTGTGCGGTTCAGCGGGCGAGGAGGGGCTCACGCATCACGGTTTGCTTCGTAGTACGAGAGCTCGAGTGTCGATCGAGGGTGTGTAATTCTCCCGGTCGGCAGTTCATTCTCGCGAGGTGAGTCCTATCGGTCTCGACTAGCCGTTAATCTCTGAGGAGAAATCTGATATTTTTCAATGAATTATATTCCTATTCTACATTTTAGAAGCGGACGGACCGGACGGGGAATGATGCGCCGAGACAAATGTGGAGACATCGTACGGACACCTCGAGGGGAGGGAAACATGTAACCGAGTGTTCGTAGCGGCACCTGACACTTCGCAAGCAGGACAATCTGTCCATTGTTTCCATCGCTATTTTAGTATTTGATGTATTGACAGTGTTTTCGTGATTTCCTTTGGAATTTGTTGCCTACCCAAGACTGCAACAATGACTGAGGAAGTGTCAGAGGTCCCCAAAGAACTGCTTGGTAAGCTATAAGAACAACGGTTTGCTTCGGCAGTACGCTGGCTACTCGCTATATCCCACATTGTGCCTGTAACGTCGTAAAATTTGGCTAAATGAAATATCAGCTGATTTGTATTGTTTTGGGCCCATGCTCTGATTTGTAACCACCACAGTGTAAAGCAAATGCTCTATTCTGCGATTTGCATTGTTAGTCTCTTATTTTACATGTAAGTAGCCCGTCCGGGTTGAGCTAAAGAAAACATTACTGTAGTAGATAAAGGCATCTCAGAGAAGTCTTTCATACTACGACGGTCTGGTCATCGCCACAAAGTAATTATGTTGTGTTAGGCTATAACAAACAGTGCATTTCTATCCTTTCCGAAACCTTAAAGTCTGGCTTCTGACTTGCTTGTACGCGTGTGTTTCCTCTGACAATCACCCTGTAAAACGTTGACTGCTTGAGGTATTGGCACCTCAGTGTAATATTTATCAGGCGACTCCTTAAAACAACATTTGGCTCTGTGTGAGGGTCGGACTGGTTTGTCTACACGAGTAGGCTGCGTCCCAAGGCAGGGTCGATACACCTGCTGCTGTTGGAGACGAGTTGATTTTCATGACAACTCATTATGTGGCCTAAAGAAAAGCGTGTTATTGTTTCTTATTGAAAAACAGCTTATTAACAATTCACAGCTATTTACAAGCTGTCCAAGTCTAGTTCTGTATTGGGTTACCATGGAAACAATGTTGGCCCACTGTAGTAAAAGTACCATACTGATGGAGTTATGCCGAGAAGTTCAAACCATAATTCTCACCAAAAGGATAAAAAAAAAAATAAAGTAGGAAAACCAAGGTCCCTTTCACAGTCCTGTGTTACAGGAAGAAGATACGTAAAAGAAAACAATGAAACATATGATAGGGAGCGCATGCAGTAAGATGTTCACTGTGAAAAGGTCCTGTATCAGACATTTGAACTGCCTCACAGGCACCAAAGCTCCTAACTTTTAAGTTTATTCTGCAAGGCATTCCATGAATATGGGCCTTGATAGTGAAAAGCGGTTTTACTAAATAAAATTGCATATAATCACAACACATCCGACAACAAGACCTCTCTCTTTTACAGAAATATGCTTTGGCTTAGTGACTTATACCCTCAGTGGGCTGCATGACACCAAACCCAGGTAGACTTGGGGCCCTTATAATTATGGTTAATCAGTAAGCCATTCATAGACATACACACACACATTCCCGGTTGTTGTGTAATTATGTTAAAAGAACAGAAATGTAATGTACATTCCTAAACTTTGTTAAAGCCTCTACTGTTCGGGCTAGTTCCAATGAGAAGTGTTGTCGGATGATTAAAACATTTCACCAGAAGATATCACCGAGCAGAGTTCTGTGCCTGTACAGTAAAATGCTTTAGAATAAAATAGTGGTGTTATTGTGTAGCGGGAAACGTTCCTGTGCAAGCTCTTCCAATAGAAAGCAGCTAGCGTGGAAGAGTCAGCAGGACAATGAGAAAACACACCAGGAAGAGAAAGTGGCTGCATTGTCAGAATGTGGCTCAGCTATGCTCATTGTTCTCCCCACTCATTCTCTCTCTCACTTTCTAGCTCTTTCCCTGTGTCACACTTTCTCTCTCCCTGCCTCTCTCTAGGACGTGCGCATGCACGCACGCACGCGTGTTTATTAGTAGCACGCACATTATATCAGTTGTTGTCTTGGGTGTATATTAGCGTGTCTTGGGTGTATATTAGCGTGTCTATCAGCTACTAGGAAATGCCTTTGCTTAATAAAGTAACTCTAAAATCTGGCATAAAACAAGATAGAGATGTGGGCCATTTAAATAACATGGGGGTCTCTGGGAGTGTGTCCCAGTAGCATGGTTGAACCACACAGAAGGAAACAAGACGGAAACAAAATGGGGAGTGACCTGTGTTTAGAACCAGAATCGACATGGGACAGCAGCGTGGACTGGCTTTGGATGTGTCCGGCCGAATGACTCTTTCCACGTGTGTGTGTGTGTGTGTGTGTGTGTGTGTGTGTCTGTGGCGGAGGTGGGTGTGGTGGAGTGTGGTCTTTGACCTGCTTCTCAAAGCATTTCAGGATGATAGTCTGAAGGGAGTGTTACTGGGTGTAAGATATTTTTCTGGGGACAACTGCCTGGGAAAGGCAGAGGTTGGGAATGACGGTAAAGACCGTCATTCCCAATTATACATAAAAAATTGCAGTTGCATAAGTCGCCCCCCCCCCCGGTGGAATCCAACGGTCAGTTTATGTCTCTGTTAACTGTGGGCATCTACATTTGACTATATTTCACCAATATTCTTTACAAAACTGATCAAGCTCCTTGTGGAGCGTCAGTGGACAGCGATCTTCATTCATGTCCTTCCAGGGGTGTTGGTCTGTCTGTATGTGTGGAGAGACGTTGTGATCTGGGACAGGCCCGGGTGGTGCCATACGCCTTCCGTCTCTTCATGCTGAATCTGGAGGGATAATCTTTCCATACACATCCCCTGATGTCTTTCCACAACTTTGACCCTTTCTTCTTCTGAATGCTCCTCAGGGCTCCTGGTTTTGTTTGCTTTGCTGTTCAATATCCAGCCGAGTAACCTAGAGAAATGGCTGAATTGATCCTGAAATCGTGTAAATTAGTTACATTCATCACAGGTTGAGGCCAATTAAATCAGTGAGTAATTTTGTTTGGTCACACCTGAGCTAATTTAGGATTTAGGCAGAATGAGGGTTAGATGGGGGGAGACTGAATGAGGGTTAGATGGGGGGAGACTGAATGAGGGTTAGATGGGGGGAGACTGAATGAGGGTTAGATGGTGGGGGAGACTGAATGAGGGTTAGATGGTGGGGGAGACTGAATGAGGGTTAGATGGTGGGGGAGACTGAATGAGGGTTAGATGGTGGGGGAGACTGAATGAGGGTTAGATGGTGGGGGAGACTGAATGAGGGTTAGATGGGGGAGACTGAATGAGGGTTAGATGGGGGAGACTGAATGAGGGTTAGATGGGGGGAGACTGAATGAGGGTTAGATGGTGGGGGAGACTGAATGAGGGTTAGATGGGGGGAGACTGAATGAGGGTTAGATGGGGGGAGACTGAATGAGGGTTAGATGGTGGGGGAGACTGAATGAGGGTTAGATGGTGGGGGAGACTGAATGAGGGTTAGATGGTGGGGGAGACTGAATGAGGGTTAGATGGGGGGAGACTGAATGAGGGTTAGATGGTGGGGGTGACTGAATGAGGGTTAGATGGTGGGGGTGACTGAATGAGGGTTAGATGGTGGGGGTGACTGAATGAGGGTTAGATGGTGGGGGTGACTGAATGAGGGTTAGATGGTGGGGGAGACTGAATGAGGGTTAGATGGTGGGGGAGACACAGTGAGGGTTAGATGGGGGAGACTGAATGAGAGACGGCAGAGACAAAGGGGGGAAAAGAGACTGCAGAGAGAGAGGGGGGTGAGGGAGAGAGAGGTGACCTAGTTCCTCTCTAAGCCAATTCTCATTGCTGGATGAGCTTCTAGTGGGTGTGAAGAATCAATTTGAAGAGCGGAACCTGAAGTAAATATGACTGGTGACGAGGTTTAAATGTCAGCCAAGCGGGTGGGGGGTTTTAGGCTAATATTAATTCAGAGAAAAAAGTCTTTTTTGAACACAACATGACTGGCTTTGTCTTTGATGTTGATTTCATTAAAATGTAATTACTGTGAAAGCAGTTGCATTCATTAGATTGGAAATATTTGTCTGCTGATCTAATGAGTCCTGCTGAAAAGTGCCTTCTCACTTATTTTTATTTGTTTAGTATCAAAATGCTCTGGCCGGGCAACTCAGCCACTTACTCTTGTCTCCTCTCCTCTTGTCTCCTCTCCTCTTGTCTCCTCTCCTCTGGTCTCCTCTCCTCTGGTCTCCTCTCCTCTGGTCTCCTCTCCTCTGGTCTCCTCTCCTCTGGTCTCCCCTCCTCTGGTCTGCTCTTCTCTCCTCTCCTGTGTAGAGAGCGTGAAGGATGCAGTTGGAAGGAAGATCAGGCTCTCTGTGAAGAAGAGGGTCAAACTCGAAATGAAAGGAGACCGGCTGGAGAATAGAGTCCTGGTAAGTTACACAGATAACCTGAAACACTCTTCAAGGGTGTGATTGTCTCGATCAGGTCCGTTCAGCTCCAATCCTGGAGGGTAGAAACACTTGCTTGTTTCCCCCTGGTAGTTAATTGCTCTCCCCTGGTATCTGAGGTCTGATTCAGTTAGAAGGAGAGGTTGACCGCTGTGTTCATGCGCTCCACAACCCTAAAGAAAATCCGTGGCCCAGAAGGTGATGAGGTCGAGGTGCTCCGGTCAATATCACCATCCACGGAGCGTCTTTCCTTGCAACTGTACTGGAGTGGTCAGTGCTGATATATGTTCTGTGTCTGTAACATGACGGCACGGTTCCTCTAACGATAGATTTAATATTGAAATTCCATGGGGACATTTGTGTACACCTTGGCGGAGCGCTAATGGCGGTTCTCTGAAGTCAGCACCAGACAGGGCTGTTTGGGTCGCTGTCTCATGTGGCACTGTTTCCCTTTGAAGCGCGCTACTCTTCACCAGGGGGACAGGGTTCCCATCGGGACGTGTAAAAGGCTGATTCCTTAAGGGTTCCGTTGTATCGTCTTTAGTTGTAGCAACAGGGGGGTTCTTTAGTGATCTGCCTGGGAGGGATATGATGGGAACCGCATGGGAGATCTTAACACTGTCTTCGGGCTTATTCAGGGGGACGGGTGTGTGTTTTACAGAAAATAGGCCTGTTTTTAGCTAAGAGTCTATTCCAGTCTGTTTTGTCACGGCCCTTTTAGCCCAGAGTCTATTCCAGTCTGTTTTGTCACGGTCCTCTTAGCCCAGAGTCTATTCCAGTCTGTTTTGTCACGGTCCTCTTAGCCCAGAGTCTATTCCAGTCTGTTTTGTCACGGCCCTTTTAGCCCAGAGTCTATTCCAGTCTGTTTTGTCACAGCCCTTTTAGCCCAGAGTCTATTCCAGTCTGTTTCGTCACGGCCCTTTTAGCCCAGAGTCTATTCCAGTCTGTTTCGTCACGGCCCTTTTAGCCCAGAGTCTATTCCAGTCTGTTTTGTCACAGCCCTTTTAGCCCAGAGTCTATTCCAGTCTGTTTTGTCACGGCCCTTTTAGCCCAGAGTCTATTCCAGTCTGTTTTGTCACGGCCCTTTTAGCCCAGAGTCTATTCCAGTCTGTTTTGTCACAGCCCTTTTAGCCCAGAGTCTATTCCAGTCTGTTTTGTCACGGTCCTTTTAGCCCAGAGTCTATTCCAGTCTGTTTTGTCACGGTCCTCTTAGCCCAGAGCAGGGTCTATTCCAGACGGGGGTCTGCTAATTGATGGTGCCTCGGCTGTTAGCTATCCGTTTTCCCCCAGCGCTGCATGGCTCTTGAGGTGCTGAAGGTTAATGGCTATTAGCTTGTTACAGCCTGGTAACTCGTTGGTTTACCAGGCTCTCCAGCTTCCTTCTCAACTCGCCCTCCCGACCATGATTACTGGTGTTTCCGTTTTGACAATTCATGGTACGGCCTAAGGCTCAAAGAGGTGTAGTATATCGTTAACACACCATGAATAAGATCTGTTCTGGATACGGCGCTAAGACCGGGTATATTGGCAATATTCCACAAAGCCCCAAGATGACTTACTGCTTTAATAATGCGGTTAATTACCAACACAATAAAAGGCATTGGATTTCATCCCTGTGGTGTACAGTCTCTGGTAGCGTCTCTCTGGTAGCGTCTCTCTGGTAGCGTCTCTCTGGTAGCGTCTCTCTGGTAGCGTGTCTCTGGTAGCGTCTCTCTGGTAGCGTCTCTCTGGTAGCGTGTCTCTGGTAGCGTGTCTCTGGTAGCGTGTCTCTGGTAGCGTGTCTCTGGTAGCGTGTCTCTGGTAGCGTGTCTCTGGTAGCGTGTCTCTGGTAGCGTGTCTCTGGTAGCGTGTCTCCGGTAGCGTGTCTCCGGTAGCGTGTCTTATAATAATTTGTGTAGAATTCTGCTGAAGAGGCTTTGCTGGTTTTAGGGACCATTTGAGGTGTTCTCTCAACGTATTTACTTTTAAAACGTTGTCATCCATCTATACTGTGTGTGCGCGTGTGTGTGCGCGCGTGCGTGCGCGTGCATGCGCGTGTGTGCGCGTGTGTGGAGGAGTGCCGTTTCTGGCCTGTCTGATGCCTGTTCTGCTCATGGGATCAGAAACTACATGTATTGTATTTGATCTCACAGGTCTGACAAATCATTCATTGTCCCTCCAATGTTCAGCCTCCCAGTGTCAGAGTGCGAAAACATTAATCTAGCCTGTCTTCCTTGTCCTGGTCTTGTAGAGCTATTGTGATATTATGGGATATCCTTCATGGAGCCGGTCAAGTGTAGTTTTACAGTGCAGACTGAGTACAATACTTAGCCTGCCAGTATAAAGACAACTGGCCTAATCACATTGTAGAAATAAACAGAGAACTCTAAAGCCTACACAGGCTGAGATGGACAGAAAGATAGACGGATCAAGTGAAAGAGTGAGACAAACCGCGAAAAAGGCAGAGTGAGACAGATAAGGACAGGGATAATGACGGAGACAGTGAGACAGATAAGGACAGGGATAATGACTGAGACAGATAAGGACAGGGATAATGACGGAGACAGTGAGACAGATAAGGACAGGGATAATGACGGAGACAGTGAGACAGATAAGGACAGGGATAATGACGGAGACAGTGAGACAGATAAGGACAGGGATAATGAGAGGATGAAATGCTGATCCCAGCTGTTCAACTCTGCTCACTGAACAAATCTTGTCCTCCCTGTGACACCAAAGACTGTTTATTTTAAACAGTTTTACGACCAAGACAATTATATCAGTTTTTTGATAGGGAGGAGGCACATTTGCTCAGTATAGCTTCAGTTTGATCTGGTCAGTGATTCCTGTCTGGTGTGTTTAGCAAATAATAATAATACATATTCTTTTTTGGTGCCTTTCTATGCACTCAAGGTCACCATACATGACACACATCACAATAAAGATAAAAACAATTAGAACACAAGTGTGAACGCCTCCAGGTTTTTAAGGTGTGGAGATGGGATGGCGGTGGAGACAGCCAGTGTGTAGGAATGACACATACGTTGGAGTGGCCATGCCGGGCTGTGTTTCCTCTTACTTCCTTTAACGTCTTCCAGTTTGAGTCACAGTTACAACAAATGCAGCACTTAGAAATTTCGGTTCTTGAACTTTGGAACTACAGTGGGAATTGTGTTGTTGACAGGTGACAAAAAGTGCACACCATTTGCATGTTTGGTGTGAAAACAAAGTAAAGCCCTTGATACCCACACTAAAATATTGCTGCTTTGGGGCAGGGTTTGCTACTAGTTGCCTAGGGGCTCTTGTTAAGAACTATGGCATAATGCTATGGCGTTAGTATCAGGATATTTTAGCCCAAAACCTGGTTGCCTCTGCTGGGAGATTGAGACATGGCCTCAGATGGTCCGTTCAACAAGACCATGACCCCAAACATCAACACAGAAATGGTTTTGGGACCAGTGTTTTACAGTGGCCATCTCAGTCTGTGGATTTCAATCTCTTTGAAAACCTGCAGTCTAAATTTTAGAGGGCGGTTCACAAGCGCACAATTCAGACTAGCAAGGATCTTAAAATGTGTTTCATATTCGAGTGTTCCAGGATCCCTCCAAAGGTGTGTCAACTTTGTCAGACTTACAATTACAGGAAGAGTCTCAGTGCTGTTATCCACTCCAGGGTTGGCTTCACAAAACATTTCATTGTAAGCGTGCCAATACTGTTGAAACCTGCGTTTTGCAGAGAGTCTCACTACAATCAACTGTTTCCTGTTTGAGAAATGATTGGGTTGTAATGAAAGACTAACGTGTTTGAGCCCTAAATATCACTCACTGTTTGTTTTATTTCTTTCCATTCACTTTCGCTCAGTTTCATGAATCAATCAATCAATCAAATTTATTTATTAAGACCTTTTTACAACAGCAGTTGTCACAAAGTGCTTTTACAGAAACACCCGGCATTAAACCCTAAGGAGCAAACAACAGTTGTGTTGAATTTCAGTGGCTAGGAAAAACTCCCTAAGAAGGCTGAATTTTAGGAAGAAACCTAGAGAGGACCCAGGCTCAGAGGGGTGACCAGTCCTCTTCTGGCTGTGCCGGGTGAGATATTAAAAGTCCAATTGGAATAATTTATAAATGCATGTGGGCTAAATCCAGAGTCTATTTAAATTTAGAAGTATGAAGTATGACCAGATGGACAGGGACAGCAACGAGCCCCCCGAACCTGGTACTCCGCAGGTGTGGACCAGGACCTCATGTCCTCCTGAAGTTTAAAACGGGAGGAGACTGGGAAAATTCAGAAAAAGCATTCCTCATATCAACAACAATTTATAGTGTAGAAGGAGAACTTGTTTAGTTTGCTGGGTTCCCTGCTCTACAGTGTTAGCGTTAACCTCAGAAGGCTAGCTCACTCTCTGGGTTCAGCCTAGTGTTTCAGTCCACAAGCTAGCTCTTCTATGTTAGCTCTCACAGTGCCGTGAAAGTGCCACATGCTCGGGCAGGTTCGCATGGGCCATGGGAACAGAAACGTCATTGTGCCTTGCATTGTCCAGCCTCACAGAACCACCACAGACAATATTATTGTTGTTCTGGTGTGGCACAGATCTCTCTCTCTCTCTAGTAAGGAGGAAGCCGGGCCTTCCAGATCAACTCGGTCTGGGACCGGGTGCAGTCCTCCACTTCCTCTATAGTCCAGGGTAAACATGCTCACAGTGGGCTTGTCTTAGAGGGCTGGGAGGCAGGGGGGTCTTAAGCCAACCAGTGTTTAAACAGTATCTATATTCATCTGTATTAATTTAATTTGTTTTTAGTCAGGAGTGCCAAATGGGTCCGTTTTGGCGATTCAGTTCTCTTTGTACCAGACCGCAGTCAAGTCTCCCAATACTACTTGATCCCAGGCCTATCATGGAGGTCTGTGTTCCTCTCCTTGGGTGAAAACCCTGATGGTTATCTTGGGCCCTCTAATGATTAACTTCTTTATGGTGTTTCTGTTGGCACTGTGGAGGAGGAGCGGCCCGAGAGGCAGCAGCCACAGCTTGCTAGCGAACCTCTGGCGACTCGTGCATTCATTTGGGCCAAATGACATCATGGTCTATCCCTCACTTGCCATCACCACGGCTGGGTGAGTTAATATGCTTTTAAAACAGAGCAGACCGTCATTCCTGTTTCATGGCGTCCTATTGGTGATTATAGCCCCGCCCATGAGTGGACGATCGAGAAATGGTCGACGTAGGAACACCCCGGGCTCTGGCGCTATGCCGTGACCAGGTTTCAAACGCTTGGCCTCAGTGATGCAGCAGTACTGCAAGGTGGTGACCCCACCCCCCAATCTAACCAGTAGATGGTGACTCCCCCCCCCACCCCCCCCATCTAACCAGTTGATGGTGACCCCCCCCCCCCATCTAACCAGTAGATGGTGACCCACCCCCCCCATCTAACCAGTAGATGGTGACCCCCCCCCCATCTAACCAGTAGATGGTGACCCACCCCCCCCATCTAACCAGTAGATGGTGACACCCCCCCCCCATCTAACCAGTAGATGGTGACACCCCCCCCCCATCTAACCAGTAGATGGTGACCCCCCCCCCCCCCATCTAACCAGTAGATGGTGACACCCCCCCCCCCATCTAACCAGTAGATGGTGACCCACCCCCCCATCTAACCAGTAGATGGTGACCCCCCCCCCCCCCATCTAACCAGTAGATGGTGACCCCCCCCCCCCATCTAACCAGTAGATGGTGACCCCCCCCCCCATCTAACCAGTAGATGGTGACCCTCTGCTACACACTCTGTTTTCCTTTGCTTATCAAGCTAATGGGTGTAAACAGTCAGCTTCCCCATGAGGTCACACCTTGGACTGTTTGACTGTACCGTAACGGTCCTGTGATCACAGCCTGCTGGACCAGTGGACCGTAAACATGAGAAAAAACTGACTGATTAGTGTGGGAGGTTCTGGACGAGTTTGATCCAGAGGCCTACTAATATGGAAGGACCAGCTGGCGACTAGCCTCAACAATGTCTGGTTCAGCCGGGTCTGGTACAGCCGGTTCTGGTACAGCTGGTTCTGGTACAGCAGTAGCTGTCTTAAGTCTGTGTGACTTATCTCAGTTATCTTAGTTTACAGGCATGGTATCTTTTCTAGCTGCTCCCTCTCTCCCAATCTCTGGCTCGGAATCTAATTCTCAACAACCTAGCCTTTATGTCTAAACCTAACCCAGCCCATAAACTGTTAAAAAAGAGATTTCTGAAGGGTTTCTTGTGTAGCTGCTGTGAGCTGATTGCTGTTGCTGCCACTTTGTGCTGAGTCATTCTCTGCTGTGTGCTTGGTGCTGTGACTGCCACTTGGTGCTGAGTCATTCTCTGCTGTGTGCTTGGTACTGTGACTGCCACTTGGTGCTGAGTTATTCTCTGCTGTGAGCTTGGTACTGTGACTGCCACTTGGTGCTGAGTCATTCTCTGCTGTGAGCTTGGTACTGTGACTGCCACTTGGTGCTGAGTTATTCTCTGCTGTGAGCTTGGTGCCGTGACTGCAACAATGGGCTGTATCTCCACTAGTCAGGCTCCAGTCTTCCTGCTGTGTGTAGCTGGCTGGGTTTTTGTTCACCCTACTCGACATGGTGACAGGTCTTCCTGGTAAATTCCACATATCTGCGCTGAACTTTTCAAATCCCCTGTCAGCTTGTCTTCACACGGCAGCCCAGATTTCAGAGGGGTCTGTAGCAAACCCCTGTTTCCATGGATCCTCCACTGTGCGGGGAACTGGAACTAATGGTTTATGTATTAACTCAGTAGGAGTGGCTTACATAATTAGGAGTGAACGAGTTTGCTAAATGCTTTTGAACTGAAAGCACCACTGTAATCCATAACATTTGCTAAGTCATAATGAAAGTTTCTGGGTGTACTATTTATTTCTGATAGCCCCCCCCCACCTCTACCCCCTCTCAACACCTACCACCCCCTCTAACCCCCCCCCCCCCCACCAACCATTAAATCCGTCTGAAACCCAGACGCGGAAGGCAGTGACTCTGTCTTTGTTACTGCAGATCAATTTAATCAGTTTAGAATTTGCAGCATCGTAAACAGATCTCTTACAAATCTGACAAAAAGGCTGGTGGACATTAATAATATCAACCCCGGGTAGTCTTTGTTTGTATCGTTGATGTGTGTGATGGATTTCAGATTTCAAGAGGCCTTGTGCGTAGGCTGTGTAAACAAAGCTGTTCCCAGTGTGTTGCCGTTCTTTCACAAGAGCAACACTCAGCAGTTGTTTGTGTGTCCCAGGCAGAACGGACGTTTCCATTGGCACGTGGTGTTAAGTGATAATGATAGGGGTTTCATCAGCACTGTAATCTCCTTCTTGTCAGAAGGAAACCAGTTGAGCCGTAAACGAGCCCACGGTTCTTTCACCTCCACTGGATCCTTCTCTTGGGCACCTGTCTCTCTATTCCTTTCATCTCGTTAACAACACTACTGCTAGCAGACGATACACGCCATATGTCGACCGTCTTCGAAGACGGTTCAGATGGAGAGACCGAGACGGGAAGAGAAGAGCGAGAGAGAGAGCAACCGAGACCAGTGAAATTATATTCTGTTTTGTCTTCCAGTTGATGATGTCAGGGCTGCATCCCTGTATTGTTGCTGTCAGTGATGACATCATTGTTGTGCTCCATTTTAGCTGTTGGGGATAACATCAGTGTTGATATTAGAGCTATAAAAGTGCAGTAAAATCAAACTACCAAAGCTCATGCAGCAAAACTGATAGGCTTTTTATTTTGAAAGTTGGTGATATAGGCTTTGTGAATGTCTGTGATATATATATATATATATATATATAATACCACAAAAGGCTTTGTGAATGTCTGTGATAAACACTCACCTAAAGGATTATTAGGAACTCCTGTTCAATTTCTCATTAATGCAATAATCTAATCAACCAATCACATGGCAGTTGCTTCAATGCATTTAGGGGTGTGGTCCTGGTCAAGACAATCTCCTGAACTGAATGTCAGAATGGGAAAGAAAGGTGATTTAAGCAATTTTGAGCGTGGCATGGTTGTTGGTGCCAGACGGGCCGGTCTGAGTATTTCACAATCTGCTCATTTACTGGGATTTTCCGCCACCACACCACTACACCGCCACCATTTCACCACTCTGCCACCATTTCACCACGCCTCCACCATTTCACCACGCCGCCACCATTTCACCACGCCGCCACCATTTCACCACGCCGCCACCATTTCACCACGCCGCCACCATTTCACCACGCCGCCACCATTTCACCACGCCGCCACCATTTCACCACGCCGCCACCATTTCACCACGCCGCCACCGTATCACCAGTTCTCCACTGTATCGCCACACCGCCACCGTATCAGCACGCCACCATATCACCACACCACCACCGCCACTGCACGGGAAAAACTATTGGGTTTGTTTGTGTCCATAAGGGCATGTTAGTAACATGGATGACTGCTTTTAGAGGGGTTTGTGTGTGTGTGTGTGTGTTTGACTCGGTTTAGTCAGTTTCTTTTGGAGAAGCTGTTATTGATCTGTTGTAGGGTTAAGCCCTGCCCCTCATCCTGTCCTCTTTTTAGTTTCAAAAGCAATTTGAGTCTTTGAATGCTCAGGCTTTCGTTTGGTGTGTACTCTATTTGTCCAGCAGTGTGTGCTTTGAAATACCTCAGAGTGTTTGGTGTGATCCCTCTGTTGAAACAGGGGTTACACTGCTTTCATCTCCGGCAGTAACATTACCGTACCATTTCTTGAAAAGGTTTTTGTTTGTTGGTGAGAGTTGTGGGAGTTCACCAAATACTACTAGTAAAGTTGATCTGGACAGAAATGTCTGGCGACAACCCAGGTGTAATTTCTGTTAGGGATGAAATTAGTATTCATTAAAAAAATTAGCTCAAAGGCAAAATCTGATTTGGAGATTTCTTAGGGATTTGAGAGAATTTTGAAGAAATGTTTGTGCTGGTCTATTTGTCTGTTAATATGTTATTAACATGTGATATGTGGCATTAAAATGTCCTCATGCAACAATGCCTACAAGCTTTTCTGCATTTCATTTTTAGAAACAGGCCAACTACATAATATTGTTGTAAGTGAACCACAATATCCACAATTCATAAAAACATTTCTGGCTCTCTCAACAAACACCAGCTAGTATTAATTAGAAAATGTCCCTATTGTCATTTAGCGGCTGGTGAGATGTCTTCAATGTTTTGTGGTCTAGTATCTTCTAACATATAGGCTCATACCCACTCATGTAGTGAAACAATGACAGGAATGACCTTGGTGATAGAAGCAAATCTGCACTTGTTAAGTGTTGATAGATGTAATTGGTTGAACAGAACAATAGTGATAGGATGTCATAGTTTTTTTGTAAGTACTGTATTTACAGTAATACATGAAATGAACAATTTACTAAATAGAGTAGGTACATGGAGTATCATCTTTTTAATAGTTAAAACCTCCCTGTGAATAATTCACTAATGTGGCAGCATTTTCTTGTGTGTCAAACCTGCTGTATCTTTGCAGTGTGTGTGTTTGTTTCTGTCTGTGTGGTTCTGTGTGGTTCTGTGTGTGTCTGTGTGTGTGTTTTCAGTGCCAGCCTCTCTTGGGGTAAGTGCTGAGGGGGCGGGTTAGTACCGTACTTCCTCACTGTCACACACCACTGGTTCCCTCACAGCACCTTGAACGCTCCAAACGTTCTGCATTTCAAATGTGGGGTTCTGCGTTCCTATTATCTGTGTAGTGTAATGCTTTTGACTGTTGGGTGTATATGCTTCCATTTGGGACGCAGACGCGGTCAAAGGGACGCTTTTGCTATTGGCTTTGTGATTTGAATTAATTGTTATTCTGCGTTCCCCGACTGTGTGTTCTGGGATAATCTCATTGGCCGGTTGCCGAGCACCATTGATTGCCCGCGGGTGACATTTGTCACCGTTTTCATATTAATTGGGAGGGATGGAATCAAATCCGATATGTCTGTCATCCATCACAGAATGTCTGTGGGAGTGGACACCTGTACTCTGGGTTTCTCTGTCGTCCAAAAAAAGACACTCCAATATGTAAACCACAGTGGCAAATATCCAGTACGGTATTTGTTCTAGTCCTGATCGTCAATATCAGTTCCTCTAAGACAAGCTAAGTATGCTCTTGGCTGCATACGCCATGCCAGTACTTTCTGTATTGAGATATATGAGCCTGTAGTTTCCAGCAGGTCTGACAGCTCAGAGTCACAGCCGTTCTGACTGTCACAGCCGTTCTGACTGTCACAGCATCCCAAATAGCTCCATATGTCTCTATTGCCCCTTTGGCCTAGTAGTGCAATCCATGAGGAATAGGGTGCAATCTGGGTCCCTTTCTGACCAGTTGGCCAGTCTGGAGGAAACAGCCCCTACGGTTGTCAGCAACCCTCAGTTAGTGGAGAGGTTTTTCTCTGCATGAAGAATTTATACTTCAGCGTTATTGAATGTTTTCTCTGCATGAGGAATTTAAACGCCAGCGAAGCGGTATTTCTTTTTGCTGCGTATTGTGGTCTGGTCCTCTGGTGTGAGGTTTCACTCCGTATGTTCTGATGGTCTCAGAGCCGTAGAACTCTTGTGAAGTAAATAAGCTAAACGCTGTTTGAATAATTTTTTTAAATAATAAGTGTAGCGAGATAATGGTTAACCCTTCTTTGGTTGAGGGTCATAGTGCAGGAACCTTTAGGTCAACTTCGGCAGCAGCGGTATTCCCGTGTTAACCCAAGAAGAAAATCCGGCCCACTCCTGTCCGGATGTAGACAGCATGGTCAGAAAACGTGAGGAACTCAACATGCTAATCTCCTAGAGTCTCCTTTACCTCGTGCTGTCTGGACGTGGGCTGTGAGTCGGGGCATGTTGTCATGGAGATGAAGGTGTGCTGTTCACTGGGGGCGGTAGGGTCTGCCTGGAGGTTGGGTGTGTTCGTCAAGACCTCACAGGTACTATGTGGATGAAGTTATCATTAATGGAGAGAGAGGACAGTCGTCCCAGACAGTTCCAGTTCAGCACACTCCCTCCCTCTCTCTCCTGTTCTCTCTCTCTCCCGTTCTCTCCCGTTCTCTCTCTCCCGTTCTCTCTCTCTCTCTCTCTCCCGTTCTCTCTCTCTCTCTCTCCCGTTCTCTTGGTCTCCATCTTAAGGCTTTATTGGAATGGGAAATGTTTGTTTACTTCTCTCTCCCTTCTCTCTCTCCCCCGTCTCTGTCCTTCGTCCTCTCTCCCCCGTCTCTGTCCTTCGTCCTCTCTCCCCCGTCTCTGTCCTTCGTCCTCTCTCCCCCGTCTCTGTCCTTCGTCCTCTCTCCCCCGTCTCTGTCCTTCGTCCTCTCTACATACAACTATCCCAGTAGCTTGCTTGGCAAATCCGTACTCACTGGTCTGAAAGCTTGACAGTTGAGCAGTTGTTCTCATCTCTCTGCTTGAAGCCCGCCAGGGATCTGAGCTGAACCCCTCCCTCTCTGTTGGCAGTGTCCACCTCAAGGCTCCCTGGTGGGGCTCTGGTCTGGGGCAGGTGTCTGGGATTTGCTTCTGGCCTATGACTGAAGCTTAGATATGTTTCTGAGGTGGCATCTGCCAGCCCATTTTGCCTATTCTCATACCAAGATAATTTATTCTTAACCAAATTCTCTTGCTTGTCTGTGTAGTTAGGAGTGAGGGGACACTGAAATCAATGAGATAATGAATGGGGGGAAAAACACACTGTTAATGGCCCTCCGAAGTCTCATAGACTGTTGTTAACATGCCACCCAATCAGATTAGCTTTCAAAAAGCTGTCAGTGATCTGATTGGACCAGATCTCAAAACATCAATCTATTCAGGAATTATAGTAATTTGCCAGTTTCTTTTGTTTTGCTTTCATGTTCCTTTAGAAAGCAGTGAAGTCTGTCCTTACAAGTGCAGCGTTAACAGGGTTGAAGCTGAAGCGCGGCGTTAACAGGGTTGAAGCTGAAGCGCGGCGTTAACAGGGTTGAAGCTGAAGCGCGGCGTTAACAGGGTTGAAGTTGGGTATCAGTATGTGACTGACGTTGAGTTAGGAGCAGATTAGCCTGTTAACCTGCAGCTTCCCTCCCTGCCTCTGTGACTCCCTGCCTCTGTGACTCCCTGCCTCTGTAAGTAATGTTTGTTTTGCTGCTATTATTTGAATTAAAGTAGTACTAAGTGTTTCATTTGTTGATTTGTAAAGGTAAGCATAGTTTTTTCATTTTAATAAAAGCACTGTTGTTGATTTCAATGAAAGCAGTGTTGCTGTTGATTTGAACTGAAGCGGTGTTGCTGTTGATTTGAACTGAAGCGGTGTTGCTGTTGATTTGAACTGAAGCGGTGTTGCTGTTGATTTGAACTGAAGCGGTGTTGCTGTTGATTTGAACTGAAGCGGTGTTGCTGTTGATTTGAACTGAAGCGGTGTTGCTGTTGATTTGAACTGAAGCTGTGTTGCCAGAAAGTCGTGTCACTGTGTTCCTGTTGTATGTGATTGGTTCAGCCGTGGGCCGATCACCGTAGTGGCACGGTTAACCTAGACTGTTACTGTGTTGGCGTAGCGTCCATTGTCTGTGCTCGGCCCAGCAGCAGGCGTTATAAGAGGCTGCAACAGGCCCAGACATCAGGTGCTCAGTCAGCATGTTTCAGCCCTGAGTCAATCCATGTGACATGCAGCCAACTCCCTCAGTCAGACCACCCCGCCCCCCTGAACGTGCTGCGCTCCGAGCTGCAGTGGGAGACTGTGTGTTTGACCGGCGCCTGGCCAGAGGGGGCCGCTAATAGGAGAACAGAACGTTGGCGTTGAAGGGTTGGCAGTGGGCCGTCTTCTGCCAATGTTGAAATGACCCGACGTGTGTTGAGCGCGTGCGAGGCGTGGCTGTGGAGCAGAGCTCCCAGATTTATGACGCGTGCTCCGGTTGTCTGAGGTGCAGCCTCTCTTAGCCGGCGTCCCCAATGTCTTAGGGTAGAAGAACTGTGTTGGTAATGTTAGAAACCATAATGCATCATTTAACACTTTGAAAGAAAATGGATCAGTGTGATATTTGGCTACCTAGTTGTCATTTCTCACCGAGCTTTCCAGCTTCAGTGTCCTCCCCCCAACTCCAAAAATCCTGTAAAGGTTCCAAACACTGATTTAGCTGGTGACAGCAGATCAGCTTAAAATAGTGTAGCAGGAAACGGCCAGGAGATAAACTGATTGAATTCTCCACATCACTGATGAACCACAGCAGGCACACACACATTGTGATTTTTTTGACAAACAGACAAAAAGACAACCTTTAATAGAAGAGCTTGGGTATTTCTAATTTACTGATGGTATAGATATTTCGTAAGTAATTCTCTCTCAATGAGATAAATCTAAATTCTGCATCGCCTGTAGCTGGTTGGCCATCAGCTGTGAGTATCTAATATGAGGTAGACGAGGCCTTAACAGTTCCTATCTGTGTCAGGGTCACCGATATATACTGGATAGACCTTTTCCCTGCGGTCTATTATGGGATCTTATCTGTCTGTGCTTCTACTGGATGCTGCCGTCGACAGCTTAACATGTCAACTGAACACGGTGCTGAGTGGAACTGGCTAGGATCGAAATGCACTTTCCTTGGGGGCATTTAGATGTGATGTGCTTTACGTTCGTGTCCCGAACATCACCATGTTCTGTTAAGTGTTCAGGATGACATTTGGAGCACAGCCTGTGTGTCTCCATGTGTTATTTCTCCACTTGTGTCTGAGATGCTTGGCGAACAAAAGCCTGGAGGCTGTGTAACAGAGTTGCAGTGTTGTTGCGTCATGTGATTATTTTAAAGGTAAGGATGTGAAAATGCAGTCTGGATATTCTGCATGTCTGGCTGGCATCTTGTTTTAATGTGACAAAACAGTGCCTTGTGTTGCCAGGTATGTGATAAAGCAGTCTCTCACGTTGCCAGGTATGGTACACCGGATGATGAATGGGAATTATTTATACCAATGGAATGTGGGTGAGATGACGCCTGTCTGTGCCAGACTGACTTTACGGTTGAAGCAATGCAAGATGTACATTGTGAATCATCCCTGACATGGTGTAAGGATTGGTAGGGCTGCATGATTTATCGAATTATAATGTGATATTGACAATATCCAAATCGCCAACTTACACGATTTTCAGCTCCAAAACAATAAGGTGAATGAGATGCGCTTCACGCGAGCCAACGGCCACAGGTCGTACATCCGGAATAGTTTTTCTTGTGGCTGCTGTATTTTTGTTTTGTAGATGACTTAAATACCTGAACACATTTTGTTTAAATTCTTGGTGATGGTTTTTCAATGTTAGTTTGAGTTAAACACTGCAACTGCTAGCGAGTTGTCAGCTTCAAGCTAGCGAGTGGCACCAAGCTTTTGTCCCACATATACACAACAGCACGGTTATTAAAAATGTCAGCTTCAATGTTGGTGCCTACAAACATAAATAATATGGGAGAAAATCTACCTCAAGGGTGGGGATGTTTTGCCTAACCAGCTATGACAACTGCGCAAACATAGAAAACGCTGCAAACGCCACTGCATTAAATGAGCAGTTAAACGAATGGTTTGACACAGGCTGCACCTTCAAATTGGTAAGAAGTGTAAAATAGAAAACACAGAACTTTACCTAGATTTTTATTCCGTTTAATGCTAAGCTATGATTTAAGTGAGATTATCTAGCTGTTTACGCATGTGTTTGAAAATTGCAAATGATAATTGTAATGGCAATATTTGTCCCAAAAAAAACGCAATTCCATATTTTATCCAAATCGAGCAGCCCTAGTCCGAGGATAGGGGAAACGCCTGGTACAGATGTGGGGAGAATCACTTGGGTTCATACCATTTTCTTTTTTTTGTTGCTTAATACTGAACCAAACCAGGTGGACAAAAGAGAGCTTGGACATTTGACAGGAATTAGGTTTTTATTTTTTTTGTCAAATGCACCTGCAGTGCATGCAGACTGTTTGGTTTGAGGGATGACTCCTCCCAATAAGTAGGCTGGGAGGTGAAAGAAAAGGTAGAGGATGGAGAAACACAAGGAAAAGGAGAGGAAAGAGAGAAAGTAACAGAAGAGAGAAAAAAGAGGATATAGAGGGAGAAACAGAAGAAAAAGTAGAGGATATAGAACATGTGGTCATGTTCCCTGTAGCAGCCATCTCCCCTCCAGTCTGTTGATGGGAGTGCCCATTCTCTCCCAGGCCCTGAGGGCATGGTGGCACTGATGTACTGGAACAACAAGGACTGTGTGCGTGTGCGCGTACACACACCAGTATGTTTGTCATTTTGTCTGTCTGTGTGTTTGTCATTTTATCTTTGTTTGTGTGTGTGTGTGTGGGGGGATGACGACGACTCACTAGCTGTGTCAAAGTGAGTCAGGCATGGAAGGGAACAATGCGCCCACTGACCTTTCCCGATGACCTCATATCAACCTCAGAAGGAGGCTGTGCAGAGCAGGGGTTAACATATGTGTCGCTCTGCTGAATGTTAACCCCTGCTCTGATTTCCTGAGTTGTCAGAAGTTATCAAACAGAATTGACCCCAACGACCCTGGTGTTCCTGTCCCAGTCCTGCAGGACATACAGCTTTTGGCTCTGACCCCCTGTCCTGTGACTGGACACTCCAGGAGAGGAGGGGAGGCAGAGAGGACCAGGAGGAGGGGAGGAGATGCAGAGAGGAAGAGGATCAAGGGAGGAGAGACAGAGAGGAAGAGGACGAGGATCAGGGGAGGACGAGGATCAGGGGAGGACGAGGATCAGGGGAGGACGAGGATCAGGGGAGGACGAGGATCAGGGGAGGACGTGAGGCAGAGAGGACGTGAGGCAGAGAGGACGTGAGGCAGAGAGGACGAGGATCAGGGGAGGAGAGACAGAGGACGAGGATCAGGGGAGGAGAGACAGAGAGGAAGAGGACATGAGGCAGAGAGGAAGAGGACATGAGGCAGAGAGGACACGAGGCAGAGAGGACGAGGATCAGGGGAGGAGAGACAGAGGAAGTGGACATGAGGCAGGGAGGATGAGGATCAGGGGAGGACGAGGTTCAGGGGACGTGAGGCAGAGAGGACGAGGATCAGGGGAGGAGAGACAGAGAGGAAGAGGACATGAGGCAGAGAGGACGAGGACCAGGGGAGGACGAGGATCAGGGGAAGAGAGGCCAGTATGTTAGCTCTGCAGATGAACTCTCTTTGTGTGTCTGGATTTTTTTTACTTTTCTCATTTTATTGGCACAGAAACATTTGTTTACATTGGCAAAGTTGGTGGAAAAATCACTCTGACTCCTTCTCTTTCACATGCTCTGTCTCTCAGTCCTCTTGTTCAAGGGAACAGCCAGGGACCTATTTTTTAAAATGATTAACTAAATGATATAATGTCGTTTGGCATTCCTCAGGACATGTCTAAAGGGTGTTTCGGGCAGACTTTATAATTCATATTACCAGTACCGGAATAATCAAACTAGATTGGATTTCATAAAAGGTGATTTTTATAGAGGTTTTATTGTGTTCAGAGTCAGTAAAATGATACTGGATCTCATGTGGTGAAGATGACAACCTGTATATTTGGCACACATACTCAGTCCACAGTGGACTGTTAAAGAGGACCATGTGTATGTCACAGATTTTCGTAACCTGGCACAGCGTAATAGAAATGTTGAAGCGTCTTTGAAGCAGACCGTTTTCAGGTGGAAATGTTAGCTTGGTGGATAATGACTTGATTCCGATGAAAACTGGATGTTTCTGATGTCTGGGGGGAGTGTAGGTGTGGTGATTTGACAATATGTAGTCACCAAGCGTGACAGGAATGCTCCTTGTGATCTTAACACAACACCGTCACCACTCTACACAAACAAAGACACACACACACCCCTGGATGATAAGCTGTGTCAGAAACACATATTTTAGGTGTTATTACATTTTATTTAACTACCTGTATTTGGGACGTGTTGTTTTCATAAATAATCGGTAAAACTATTTCCCTTTACCAATCGTTCGGCCACATACAGTCACCCGGAGTGCAAAGACCTGTCTGCATTCGGTCCAGAGATTTGGGTTTTAAGAGCTGCTTTTTTTTTCTTAAAGATCAACAAATTTTGGTTGTCAGCTGGTCGTTGTTGCCGTGTGGGTGCTGCCGGCTGGGGGGGGCAGGTTTGACAGGATAATCTGTGTACGTTGTGTCACTGTAGAGTAGACTAGGGACACCGGCACTGGATAGGGGTCATCGTTGCTGCCTGACTTTCAGAGGTGTTCCAAGTCTGTTGACCTCTGCGTTTTTTACTTGGTGTGTGTTGGTGTTTCCGCCCTGGAGGCGCTGTGGTTCAACTGGCCTGTTGCCCAAGCCCCACACACACACACACACACGCGCGCTCACGCACGCTCCTCTTTACAGCATGCTTCAGTGCTGCGGCCATCTGGAGGCAGTGGTCTGCGATTGGCTGAAAGGCCAGGCTGTGGTGGCGGTTGCATAGGGCTGGTTTATGGGTTCTCCTGCAGTCTAAAGATCAGAGCCACGAGAAGGGGAATGGGGTGGACTAACGTCCCTTTACCCCCGACACTACTCCTAACATCCTCTAGTCAGGAGGACGCTGGTCACAGCCTGTCAGATGTTTTTATGCGGCGAGAATGAGAGACAGAGAGATTGAAGAAACAAGTCCCTGTTCTTGTCCCTCAGTGTTTCCTTCATTACTATGTTTAGACCCAGGACCAGGGGAAGATGAAAGCTGTGTGGGCAACAGCGGAGTAATATCCGTTTGTGTTATCCGAGCACAGCAGCAGTGTCTCTATCTCGTGGTTTATTCTAAGCAAAGATGAGCTCATTTACCACAGGGCCTCTGTGACTGGAGCGGGGCTCCTAAAGGCCTGAGTTCATCATCCTGTGATGGGCCATGTGAGAGCGTGTTGGTCTCTGAGTGGGAGTGACGTGTCGGTGGTGATCAGGGAACAGCTCTGTGGCTAAAACAGGGGGCTGATTTACGTCAAAGACCTATTGAGTGGAGGGTGACGATTCCCATTATCGGACCAATTATCTTGCTGTTTCAGGCAGTCTATATATAGTTACATATGTCTATATATAAAGAAAGACTCCCTGCTGTCTCTCTCTTTCTCTGTCACTTTTACTTTCTCCGTCTCACTCAATCCGTGTGTGTCTCTTTCTCCCTCTTGACTTCCTTTCTTCCTCTTGGCTGTTCTCAGGCTCTGTGGGGTCACTTTAATGTGTCTCAGCCAAAACAAATATCAATTGCTATCCTGTCTGCTGGCTCGAAGGAGGCCATCTTGCCTTGGCCTTGCTGTTCAAAGTGACATACTGGAAAAGCTTTCCCGCTGTTCTGTTTTCATCAGTTTTTCCCCTGAAGTATTTCCTCTCTGAACCCCTGGTGATGTTTTCTTCTCAACCTGTCAGGAATGTTCAGAAGGTCTTGTCTTGACAACCATCTGTTCCTTGCTGTTGCCTTTGCTGTTGCTGGAAGTGTGTGTAAAAACCTTATTTCAGAGGGGGACCCTAATTGGTTTCTGTTCTTCTCCTTCAGGCTCTTGCATCTCACCGGGCATACCTCCTGACTGCACGCATCCCCAGCAAGGTAAATCCACCCTCATCACGTGGAATGGGGGGGTGGTGGTGGGGGGGGGGGGGGGTCTCCTCCATAACACAACACTCACAGACTGATAATGTGCTGTCCACAACTTAAATGGGTCCTCGGCAAGTTGGCTTTTTCTGGTGGGTTGCAGCTACCAGGCAGGCTTCAGAATAAAAGCCTGTCCCGCGGTGGTGTCACTGGACTGATGTACAGGATGTGTTGGAGGTTTCTGACCGTCTTGGTTCTTATTCTGTCTGGCCGTTCCGGAGATTCCTGAACCTTCCGTGCGTGTGTTTACTCTCCACCCAGGCTTCCGTGGGGGGGGGGTTGTTTAATAGGATCAAAGCTGAACCCGTCTTCTAGAGGGAATCGGCTGTTTCATCTCAGTATTCTACGTAACATAGACATAATAATACCATACTATACTTCCCATTGTGTCAGGAAGACGACTGCATTTAATAATACCATACTATACTTCCCATTGTGTCAGGAAGACGACTGCATTTAATAATACCATACTATACTTCCCATTGTGTCAGGAAGACGACTGCATTTAATAATACCATACTATACTTCCCATTGTGTCAGGAAGACGACTGCATTTAATAATACCATACTATACTTCCCATTGTGTCAGGAAGACGACTGCATTTAATAATACCATACTATACTTCCCATTGTGTCAGGAAGACGACTGCATTTAATAATACCATACTATACTTCCCATTGTGTCAGGAAGACGACTGCATTTAATTGCGGGGGATAGCTTATGTTAATTCAGCTTTGATCAAACTTAATTAAACCATAAATACGTGTGAACAGGGTGTGATGTACAGCAGATTCTGGAAGCTTGGAATCTTTTGGTACTCTAAGATAGTCAGATCCCACAGCCTGCCAGTATTTTCTGTTTTTTAGTGTCATACTTCTGGCCCCCTCTCCTCAAGGCTCTACCCTCTTCTCCTTTTACATGCTCTCTTCTCTGCCATCCTTTCCACTCCTCGTCCCTCCCCCTCTCTCCTGGCCAGTCCTCACCGCATGGATCGTGAATTACAGATGTAACATGGGACTTAACCTTCAGGGTAGCTTTCTGACCCCTACTGACCCCTGATGATCTTTTGTAACCCTTGGACCTGAACAGGGGCACTGAGACAGATTACTTCCAGGGATTATCAGTCTTAGATCCCTGTGTCTAGGGGATAGGACAACCACGTAATACCTCCCTGCCTGAATCCAGTCTTTTCAAGATTCTACATGACTCTATATAGATACATTATAACAGGAGTTTCTACATGACTCTATATAGATACATTATAACAGGAGATTCTACATGACTCTATATAGATACATTATAACCGGAGATTCTACATGACTCCATGTAGTAGTAGTAGATCTGAAGTGCCTGGATGTCAATGTGACAGAAGCAGAAACGGCCCAAAGTACGTTTCATCATCGCTGCTCTCTGTCGTTGAATATCTCTCTTTTTATCTCTCTGTCACACACTCACTCTTTCTTTCCTCTCTTTCTATGTCCTTAAGAGGTTATTTATAAGGGCCTCACAGTGTCTCTCTCTCATATCTCTCTGGCTGTCTCTTGTTCTGCTCCCTCTCTGTGTCTCCATAAGGGGACATCCTCTAGTCTGTAGTAATGGTGGGCGCCCCAGGCAGACTTCAGTAGTTTATGAAATAGTGTTGATCTGAAGTACCGCCTGACTTCATCTTCCACCTCCCCCTCCTCTTGTCTGACTTCAAATGAGACTGTGCTCCTCATTTTCCACCTCCCCCTCCTCTTGTCTGAGTTCATATGAGTCTGTGTTCCTCATCTCCTACTTCCCCTCTTGTCTCACTTCATATGAGTCTATCCTGTTGTCTGTCTTCATATGAGTCTGTCTTCTCTGGCTTCATATGAGTCTGTCTTCTCTGTCTTCATATGAGTCTGTCTTCTCTGTCTTCATATGAGTCTGTCTTCTCTGTCTTCATATGAGTCTGTCTTCTCTGTCTTCATATGAGTCTGTCTTCTCTGTCTTCATATGAGTCTGTCTTCTCTGTCTTCATATGAGTCTGTCCTGTGGTCTGTCTTCATATGAGTCTGTCCTGTGGTCTGTCTTCATATGAGTCTGTCCTGTGGTCTGTCTTCATATGAGTCTGTCCTGTTGTCTGTCTTCATATGAGTCTGTCCTGTTGTCTGTCTTCATATGAGTCTGTCCTGTTGTCTGTCTTCATATGAGTCTGTCCTGTTGTCTGTCTTCATTTGAGTCTGTCCTGTTGTCTGTCTTCATTTGAGTCTGTCCTGTTGTCTGTCTTCATTTGAGTCTGTCCTGTTGTCTGTCTTCATTTGAGTCTGTCCTGTTGTCTGTCTTCATTTGAGTCTGTCCTGTTGTCTGTCTTCATTTGAGTCTGTCCTGTTGTCTGTCTTCATTTGAGTCTGTCCTGTTTTCCTTTCTCCCTCTCCCCCCCCTCTCTAATTATATACGGAACAGCAATCTTGTTTGGACTTAGTGGGCAAACTGACTGATATTCCATTTCCTCTTAATTTCTCTCTCTCTCACACACACACACACACACACACACACACAGTCTTTGTGTCTGTGTCTAGCCCTGTAAATATCTCTCTGTCACCTGAGGTAAGATCGAGGCAGCAGCCAGTCCTTCACCGTGGTCTCTGGGAATCTGTCTGAGGCTCCGGAGATAACAGCCTACCTCAGCAGCCAGGCTGTGTGGTTTGGTTAGGTCTGGTGCTCTCTCCACGCGCGCACACACACACACGAGACAGCCGGCCTGTTTAATCCAACCCGCCCTGACAGTATACTTAACCCAGTGGTCAGGCTCATGGCAGGGTTTTACTCCAGCCCTGCGCGGTCCAGATACATAATTACCGTGGGCAGAACGCTGATTACCTTGGTGTATGTTGTTCTGTGATGTAGGTAGGCTGACAGCTTGACAGCGTTCCAGGCTTCGTGTGGTAATAGCAGGGCAGGGCTACACTCCTCACAAGCCGACCTAGAGTCGGTAGCCGCGGAGTATACTTGCGCTGCTGTGTTTTGGTGATTTACCGTCCACCAGAAGGACATCACTGCAGTAAGCCAGGCCCCAAAATGTATTGTTGAACACAGTCGAGGGCAGCACTGGAGCTGAAACGAGTTTTTCACTGCTAGCTTGTACATTATATCGTGTATTTGTTTTTATTACAGTACTGCCCTAGCTCTACCAGTTCAGATCTGCCTACAGATAACGTGTGTCTCGTGTTCTGAGACTGGGACTTTTGTTAAAGGTGTTTTCTGCCCATACACGTCTCAGTGTTAAGGTGCAGTGTTAAGGTACAGTAGTGTTTGTGAACACATTGGTAACTGCTTCTGTAGAAACTCCATGTCTATGAGATGAGCCAGAGTCGCCACACCCTTTTTCCACCCAGAGTCCCTGCAGCCTGGGGCAGCCTGGGGCAGATGGGTGGTACATGAGTGACTGAGTAATACAATCAGTCACGCCTCCGCATCCTCACGGTAGGTCACCCGGAGCTATGGGCTGTCTCGCGATTGGTCGGACCTCTTTGCAATCAACGCTGAGTGATTTCAGGCCAATTGCTTTCTCTTCCTCGCTACTGACATGATATTCTCTGAAGGGGCCGGGCCCGTGGCGGCGGTGTTCTGTTATATTTGGATCCAGTCAGTGTGCCGGAGCAGTGCCGGACCGGAGACAAGTGACTGATGTGTTTTCCTTTACATGAACCCATTACTTGTTGACTGAGATACTTCGACCCGTGCTCCACTTTGGATCATACGTGGACAAAGACTTGTGTTCCAGGTTGACTAGAATGACTGTTTGTCGTGATGGGCCTTCTGTACTGCAGTGAGGGCAGGGGTCAGGGGTCAGGGGGTCAGGGGTCAGGGGGTGGGATGGATGCCTGGCTGGGTACCTCTTTGTCTGATGGAGAGGTAGCCAACCACTCTCTCTCTTCCTGAGGATAAGTCTTCTCTCTCTGCCTCTCTCTCTCTTTCTTTCTTCCTTCCTGGGGGTCAGCCTCTCTCTCTGTCCCCAAGACCACCTTCTCCCTGGATCAATCTGTCCATGCTTTTAGCTCTGTCTGTGTGTAACTGTGTCCATGTGTCCATACCTTTGAGTGTTCACTCATGGTGAATAAACAAAAACATGGAATCTGTGTGTGTGTGTGTACCTTGAATGTTGACCCGTGACACATTTACATCGCATAACTGAGTTAGTGCTGATCTAGACGCTTATAATAATAATAATAATAATAATAATAATCATTATGTGATGTAAAGGGCCAATCCTAAACCTCCATCAGGACTGCCATGAGATGATTGATGATCCGATCTGGTTCTGATGCTGTCATGACTCAACTCTGATGGCTGTTTTTGAACATAGATTGGTTGAGAAATATCCCTACCCGTCAATTTTAGAACAAGGATGATGCAAAGATGTGCCGTCCCATTGGGTGCGTCCCAAATGGCACACTTCTCTACAGGCCCTGGTGTAAACCAGTGCAGTATGTAGGGGATAGGGTTTGGTTTGGAAGGCGGGCCACCAGTCTAGTCTCTCATTATCCTGCTAGCTCTTCCATGCTGAGTGGATCAGACAACCCCGAAGCCGGGATTCATGCCGACCTCTAATGTCACTTCGTTTTGTCCCCCTTCAGATCGAACACAACTTTAACTATTTGGAGATTCAAGGGATCATCTGTAACAAACCCACTCAGGTAATATGAAGCACATGGAGGATGTATTCTTCATTGAAGTAATTTTGTTTCTCACAGGGGAATTAAGGTTTCGACTCCAGCATTGGAACCAGAGACCTTTGGGTTAACGGAACAACTCACTAGACTGTCAGCACTCTCGGGGCTTTGATGTAATATTACACACAACATCTACTGGTCACTATAAACCCAGAGGAATTGGGCATCATTTCATTGCTAGTCGTCCTTCTGAATTAAGGACAATATTACTGTGTATTCTGTGTATTATGTGTGTGGAGAGAAATCCCCTCAGGTTGATCTGACAATTCATTTATATCCTGTCATTGTCTGATAGCCTCAGTGGGACTGATGTGACTGTGGTGTTATTGATACAGTGTGACTGGGCTGGTTGGGATGTTATTGATACAGTGTGACTGACGTGACTGTGATGTTCTTGATACAGTGTGACTGGGCCGGTTGGGATGTTATTGATACAGTGTGACTGACGTGACTGTGATGTTATTGATACAGTGTGACTGGGCCGGTTGGGATGTTATTGATACAGTGTGACTAACGTGACTGTGATGTTATTGATACAGTGTGACTGGGCCGGTTGGGATGTTATTGATACAGTGTGACTGGGATGTTATTGATACAGTGTGACTGGGATGTTATTGATACAGTGTGACTGGGATGTTATTGATACAGTGTGACTGGGATGTTATTGATACAGTGTGACTGGGATGTTATTGATACAGTGTGACTGGGCCGGTTGGGATGTTATTGATACAGTGTGACTGGGATGTTATTGATACAGTGTGACTGGGATGTTATTGATACAGTGTGACTGGGATGTTATTGATACAGTGTGACTGGGATGTTATTGATACAGTGTGACTGGGATGTTATTGATACAGTGTGACTGGGCCGGTTGGGATGTTATTGATACAGTGTGACTGGGATGTTATTGATACAGTGTGACTGGGATGTTATTGATACAGTGTGACTGGGATGTTATTGATACAGTGTGACTGGGATGTTATTGATACAGTGTGACTGGGCCGGTTGGGATGTTATTGATACAGTGTGACTGGGATGTTATTGATACAGTGTCTCTCCTATAGCTGGCCCTGGAGTATGAGCGAGGTGCTGTGTCACTGAAGCTAGTGTCTACAGAGGAAGTTAATGAAGTGGTGGCTCACATAGGGACCTGTCTACAGAGAATATGTCCTGGTCTGTCACCGATGTGAGTATGCAAACGTGCGCGCACACACACACACACACACACACACACACACACACACACACACACACACACACAGGAAATAACCAGGGATCTCACAATACGATACCATTATATTGCTTAGGTGCCGGTCAACTCTATGTCCTGGTTCTCACCATTATATACAGTTTGTATTGGGTTTGACACTGTGTTTGTATTGCTATTTGATGTTCCAGGATTGTTTACAGTAGAGGGACACAATGTTGTGAATAAAATATACTGTACAGCACTGTCTAAATGAATATTGCTCTCCCTCTCTCGGTTTTTGGTAAGAGATCTCTTCAGAAACAGTAACCTTAGTTTAGTCACCCTTTTTGGGGTACAGTGCCAGCTCTGATGGGATAAATATGGATCCTTCCCGGACAGTTGGGACTGATGGGTCTGTCGAAGATGTTGATACTCTGTAGCTGTGTAACAGCACTGTTTCTCTCTCACTGAGTCCGACAAAAAACCCTAAAGTATACACACCAACAGACCTGTGGATTTACCACTGTTAAACAAACTGTTACTCACATCAACACTCCAGTTAAGGGCTGAGAGAATTTACATTTAAAACCAAATGTTTACTGTCTCAGAGTGATAATGTGTTGTCGTCTGTCTATCTCTCTGCCTGTCTGCGTCTTTGCCTGTATGTCTGACTCTCTTCTTGTCTGCCTGTCTCTGCCTTACCACCTGTCTCGCTGCATGTCTGTCTCGCTGCTCGTCTTCCTGTCTGCAATGTCGGTCTCTCTTCCTGCCTGTCTGTCTGACAGGAAGGTGATGAAGAAGCTAAGTATGGAGCCTCCAGAGAGGATCATCAGCCTACAGACTCTATGGGAAAGCCAGAAAGTAGCGGAACCTGGACCTTGTGGTAATTACACGTGCATGTGTGCGTGCGTGCGTGTGTGCGTGTGGGCGTTTGTTCCCTCGTGTCACTGAACAGCCTTGTCTCTCTGCAGGGGGTTTCTCTCAGATGTACAGGTGTGTGTGTGACTGGCTAGGCCTGCCCTACAGAGAGGAAGTGCAGTGGGTCAGTACCATTCTGCCCGACAGGTTCATTCACTTTGGATTTTGTCTTGTCAGTTCCTTGTAATATCACCTTATCTACGGTTGATGCGCATGGTTGCGTGATCGTTGTACTGGCAGGACAGGAGCCGTCTATCGCCATAGGTTTGCGTGTTTTCTGAGTTCCACGTTGGCATTCATTGGAACGTGTGGCTGTGGACTCACCATGACAGTGGTGGCCGAGGGTCTGACTCTGTGTTCTGTCTGTCAGGATGTGGACACCATCTATCTAACTCAAGACACACGGGAACTCAACCTGCAAGACTTCAGTCATCTGGAGAACAGGTAGGTCAGGAGGTTACCGTAGTGATCCTATATGACATCAGAATGAGTGATCTTTATTCACTGTGTTCAGGTGGCTGGATGTTTCTGGTTGACCTGTACAGACAGCAGGACAGTTCAGGTGTCTGGATGTTTCTGGTTGACCTGTACAGACAGCAGGACAGTTCAGGCGTCTGGATGTTTCTGGTTGACCTGTACAGACAGCAGGACAGTTCAGGTGGCTGGATGTTTCTGGTTGACCTGTACAGACAGCAGGACAGTTCAGGCGTCTGGATGTTTCTGGTTGACCTGTACAGACAGCAGGACAGTTCAGGCGTCTGGATGTTTCTGGTTGACCTGTACAGACAGCAGGACAGTTCAGGCGTCTGGATGTTTCTGGTTGACCTGTACAGACAGCAGGACAGTTCAGGCGTCTGGATGTTTCTGGTTGACCTGTACAGACAGCAGGACAGTTCAGGTGGCTGGATGTTTCTGGTTGACCTATACAGACAGCAGGACAGTTCAGGCGGCTGGATGTTTCTGGTTGACCTGTACAGACAGCCGGACAGGAGACAGTTTTAGGAACAATGGCTGACCAGGGTGTTCAAACACTTTAAAGATGTCAGACTGTCATTGGTTACTGGAAGCCTCTGATGGCTGTGTGCAAAATGTAAAATCAGTTTAGATTTTTGAAATGCAAATGTATCAAATGCTATTAGCATTTTTAAATGGATTTACTGAAATACATTTCCCCAAGGAGCATAATGATTGTAATTTTACTGATCCTGGTATCTTTGTGTCTTTCTCCTGGGCAGGGATCTAGTGGCTATAATAGCAGTGTTGGAATATAACCAGTGGTTCACAAAGCTGTCCACGAAGGATTATAAACTGGTGAGTTAAACTAAGCTGGTCTTAGAAACGCCACTCAACCAGGACAGGTCTGAGACAATCATTCTCTCCCCCTGGTCTCCCCCTGGTCCTCTCTCACTCTATCTCCCCCCTGTGTCCATCTTACTCTATTTCTCATCTCTGCCCCCCCCCCCCCTTTTCCCCCCTAGTCCTTCTGCCTTTCTGTTTCTTTCCCCACGGCAGGACCGTCAAATGTTTTGCTTTGATAAGATTTTGAAATCAGTAAAAACAATGGGCTAGATCTCACAGTGTCAGTTTAGTCAGCCCTGAAGCACCCCACGCTAATGCCACCCTCCATCCATCCCGGTCTCTTCAATGATCACACCATCATGCTTCGTAGAGCGGGCCACACACATATGCCCACAGACACACGCGTGAACACCCCATCAGGGCTTCCAGTTTGCCCGTCTGCAGCCATGACATGTATCTGGTGTATTCAGGATTAGAGAGTAAACCAGAGCATGGCCAAAGGCTTTGTGCAGCTAATTAGACTGCATATATTAATGTCATATTGACTGTGGAGGGAGGGAGGGAGTCAGGGGAGAGTAAAATGGAGGAAGACCGTCAGGGGGGGGGATAGATGGAGGAAGAACGACAGTCAGGGGGGGGATAGATGGAGGAAGACAGACAGTCAGGGAGGGGGATAGATGGAGGACGACAGAGTCAGGGGTGAGTGTACAGCTTGTATAACAGTGTAAACTTGCTGTCCCCTGAAAATAACTCAACACACAGCCATTAATGTCCAAACCGCTGGCAACAGAAGTGAGTACACCCCTGAGTGAAAATGTTTTGGATCCATGTGGCGTCCTTGACGGGACACCACTCATCACAGTCCTGCTGAGGGGTTGGCCGGGGCCCGTGTTCAGTGTTCTGATCCAGCATCAGTCTGGCCTTCTGGGTCATAATGAATAAGACATGGACACATCCTAGATCCTTGGTCGTGACGGCAAGAATCCTTGGTCACCACGTCTTGCACCGGGGTCACGGCGTCTTGCACCGGGGTCACGGCGTCTTGCACCGGGGTCACGGCGTCTTGCACCGGGGTCACGGCGTCTTGCACCAGGGTCACGGCGTCTTGCACCGGGGTCACGGCGTCTTGCACCGGGGTGATGATGGCTGTAGTTATCAGACTGGAGCCTGGCTGTTGTCCTGACGACACAGTAAACCGAGAGGACGGACCCAAAGAAGCAACTGGAGCGCCACGGTTCCGAATGGAGCCCTGTTCCCTGTGCAGCGCACTACATTTGACCAGGGCCCATTGGGTCAGTTGGCTGTGCCTCAGCTGGCAGACAGAAGGTCCACTGTAGCTACCCGTCGGCCCTCCTCTCTCATGACATTCCTCTGATCACACCCACAACCCCTGGAATCCCGTGACAGTCTCTCTCCCTTGGTCTAACTCGCTCTTTCACCCTCATTCAGTCTCCACTTCTTTCTCTCAACTCTGTCTACCTTTCTCTTTCTCTTTCTCTTTCTCTCTCTCTCTCTCTCTCTCTCTCTCTCCCTCTCTCTCTCTCTCTCTCTCTCTCTCTCTCTCTCCCTCTCTCCCTCTCTCCCTCTCTCCCTCTCTCTCTCTCTCTCCCTCTCTCCCTCTCTCCCTCTCTCCCTCTCTCCCTCCCTCCCTCCCTCCCTGTCCCAGGGAACAACAGGGTCCTCTGTCCCTGAAAGGAGAGCCATCTCTACAGCAGCTCTGTGTATAATCATTAGCATGCCGTCCCCTGGTGATGGCCTGCATATGTGTGGAATGCCAATTAGTTGTCCCAACACAAACTGGTCTAGTGTTTTTCCTGTTGTGTCAAATTCATGTAATCAGATTGACTGTTGTCCCCTTCCTCTGAGTACCAAAACAAAGGGGATGCATTTCATCTGACTCACTAGGTGGATGTATGGGGTGGAGAGGAATGGACAGGTTCTGAACTGAAGGAATGTTTTCGGTTTCCTTCACATAGGGTCGGTGTTTACAACAGACTCAACAGAACGCAGAGAATTGGGTCAGGACCGGTGTTCTGTCACACTGCTCTCGTTACATCTTTAATCAGGCCTGCGTTTTGTTTTTTTTGTCTCCTGACTCACTTTGTGATGGCCACTAGATGTATGTCAGAGGTCTCTGTCTCTTTCTATCCAATCAGAGCCCTCCAACTGTCTCTCTCCTGTTGAGTGCTGTAACGGAGGTGGGAGGGGGGGGGGCTTGGCTGCTCTAGGGCTTCTCTTCCAACACACATAGACAGACATTCTCCACTGCTTTTAGGATGCCCGAATGAGCTAACATGTCTGGCTCCCTTGTTTGAGGAGGTAGAAAGTGGTTTGGCCCACATTTGGTGGCGTGCTGAAAGCAGATGGTTAGTCTCCTGTACCAAGTACGTAAACCGTAATGGTACCACAGATCTGGCGTGAGACGTCCAACAGCATCAGGTCCGGACAGTTTTCCAGGTTGAAACCTCTTTTAAAGTCCGGCTGAAGGGAGATGGGTGGAGGTCTTTGTTCTGGTTTCCGACCTGTTAAAACCCACAACTCAATCCGACATCTTGACACATTCAGCAAGACTGCCATTCTGTGGTACTCTAGACGAACCGTGTGGCGGCGCTGTGACACAGTGCCTCCAGTAGGAGGCGATAGATGCTCCATCACATAGGAAACACCTGTCAGTCAGGTGAAGGATGGTGCAGTATCAGTCTAACATGTGTGTCTGTGTGTCCCCTTGTGTGTGTCTGTTCCTGTGTGTGTCCAGTCAGCAGATGTGTGTGACCAGATCTTAAGGATAGTAGCCCGGTCCAGTCGACTGGAGGAACTGGTTCTGGACAACGCAGGACTCACTAGGTTGGTGTGTGTCTCTCTCTCTCTCTCTCTCTCTGTCTCTCTCTCTGTCTCTCTCTCTCTCTGTCTCTCTGTCTTTCTGTCTCTCTGTCTCTCCCTATCTCCCCCTCTCCCCCCTTGTCAGCTCTGGGAATCCAAACAGCATCCTCTCAGTTACTGAACCTCTCTGTGTGCTTTCCCATTTTATAGTTAGTCTTCCACTGAACCATCTGCCTGTCTCACTTTATCTCACTCTTTTTCTCTCTTTGTGTAACATTTGGCAGAGACAGATGTCTCTCTGTAGCTCCCTGACACAGCTCACCCACCTCCAACTCCCTAGTGCTCCCTGACTCTAACCAACATGTTGTTCTGTAGTCGCTACCCCCCCCATATTTCATGGAATTTCAGTGTCATAAATCATTCCAAATGCATTCTGTTATTTAGCTGACACACAGTAAATCAAACGTTTAATTTAAGAACTAGTGTTTTGATTGATGACTATATGGCCAAGCGGTTTACAGTTCGACACATGCTCTTTGCCAGGTTTTGACAAAGTGACAAAAATTCTATATTCTGATAGGGACACAAATATGGTCCTCTAACATCCACTGATGGGATTCATAACTTTTTTGATTATGGACACCTGATCTGTGCCTCAGACCTAGCCAGGAGGAGGTTTTAAATAATGCAGCTTTTGACACCATGACACCAACTTCTAAATGAGGTTACAAGCTTTTGAACTATGGACGCTTTACTATGTATTTTCTTCTAGTTAAACGTTTGTCACCTCAAAATGTGAAGCGTCAAATATGCAGTGCCAATGCGCCATTCCTAAGAAAAGCTCTCAGCCATGGTATATTGGCCATATAACACAGCCCATTGTGCCTTATTGCTTAGATGAACAACATATTACGCATCCAGCCCAAATTGGTTTATTAACAAATTATTAATTACAACACTGCATCTTTAACCAATGATCTTTGGCCCAAGTTCCACTGTTTAATCTGACTGTATGTCCTCTCACTCCATGAAGGGATTTTGCCCAGAAGCTGGCGACCGCTCTTGCCCATAACCCAAACTCAGGACTCCACACCCTCAACCTTGCCAATAATCCACTAGAGGACCGAGGTATTACTCTACTCTTCTCTGCTTCACAATAAATGATTTCAATTACTTTGACTGAGATGCCATTTCTTCATTTAGTTGTTCCTTTGCCCGCTGCACATGTCAAACAGCACACTGTGGAATTGTAGTACTATTTTCAAAGCTGAAAGGAGGATCAATTTCAAAGCCCAATCATCCTTGCTTTCACTAAGTAGAGAAGCTGCGTCTTACTACTTCTGTATCCTCTTCTATTTAAATTGAAATCGATTTTCACTTGATCAAAGCTGACACTTTCAGATTAAACTGAAATTGAAAATCTGCCAGAACTGATTCAGTTAGCTCCTTCTGTCATTTCGCTGACTCGTCTTTTTGAGAACATTTAATGCGTTTGACTTTGGCCCCTGCTTTCATTTCATCACATTTTACATTTTAGACCATTAAGCAGATGCACTTATCCAGAGCTATTTACAGGTACAATTTGGCTTGAATTCCTTGCTCAACTACACAAAAACAGATATTGCATCTTGAAGGCCCTGGGATTCAAACCAGCAACCCGCCATTACTAGCTTAATGCACTCCCTTCCAGGCTATCCACTGCCCCATGTTTCATAAGTAATACCAGCTCAAGTGTTTCTGACTTTCTCTCTTTCCTTTCTCTCTCTGTCTGCTATTTGGAAGTAAGGAGTTAACAGAATGTTAAATGAACTGAACACAACTCAACTTAGAGATTCGGTTTAATATTTGATCACATTAAGGATTTAAAGAGATTTTAAAGTCAAATGAATTTGGGATCCTAAATTAAATATATTCTGTGGTTCGGATTTGTCCTCAGAAAAGACGTACAGTGTCGATGTGAGACTGCTGAGTTGTACAACCTATCCTCACAAACTCTAACCTGCCTTCGGTAGAATGGCTGTTTGTTTGTTGCGTCTTTGTGTGCGAGAAGGGCGTATGTGTGTTTGTGTGAAAGCGTCTCTGCATGTGTTCCCAAGGCCTGCATTCAAATAAAATTCAGAACTCTTGAGCATTTGAAACCCCTGTCTTTTCCTTCTCTGATGTTTCCTCCAGGGATCTCCTCCCTGGGTGCCCAGTTTGCCAAACTCCGTAAGGGGCTCAAGCAATTGAACTTCTCCAGAACCTCTTTATCATCCAAAGGTAAAATGTATTTTGTTTCTCTCAACCTTGCATTTTTACCACTTTCAAAGCTAAACCTCCAAACCATTGAAGTGTGGCTCAATTGGGAAAAACAACTTCTATTTTGGAAAATTGCCAGCTCAATCAATACGGTGATCAGTGTGAGTCAGAAATGTAGAAACTTATTCTAAATTGTCAAAAATGTACTACGAAGTTTAAAGGTACGATCATTTTGCTCAGTCTCACGGAAGATGAATGGTTGGGAGATTTTCTGAATAAATTATGTCATGGAATAAAACAGTATTTTATAGTTGAGCTTGGACTGCCCAGATGACATCAGTTGGCAGGAACCAAGTTTTCACCCAGTCAGAGCGCAGCTGCAGGGGACAAATCATAAAGCAGATTTGTAAATTGGGTTTCTATTCGGATATTGTTATGCTGGCTGGGGACTATCAGTAAATAACCCAAAAGGCAGTCCAAAGTCAGACCAATTTTCCCACTGTCGCACACCAGCTGGTTGTAGTAAATTGAAGAAATTAGCTTTTCCCACCTGTGAACACACGTAACACACACATTTAAAAAGAGTGGACAGTCGATTTCCCTGCATACTTTGGTTTTCTGCAAAGCTTTCATTGACCATAGATATCATGGGATGGCAGGTGGGGAATCGGAGGCGACGGGTGGGGAATCGGAGGCGACGGGTGGGGAATCGGAAGCGACGGGTGGGGAATCGGAGGCGACGGGTGGGGAATCGGAGGCGACTGGTGGGGAATTGGAGGCGACGGGTGGGGAATCGGAGGCGACGGGTGGAGACGGGAGTTGAACCCTGGTCCTCGAGGGGGAGCGTCTGGACCTCGAATCGCCAGTTCTAAGTTCACTCAATCTTAATCAAGGGCAGCCTGTGCTTAGCAGATCAGTAAGCGCACATAATTCTCTAAATTTCAAAATCAAGCTGTAAGATTTACGCCTTTTTTCACGCCATTTTGGATGGATGAGAACAAGCAGCTTGACATGTTGTTATTAGGGTCACCAAGCAACACGTGTGAGTCTTTATAGCAGGGCGATTACTCATTCATTTGTTCACACCTTCAATTTAAACGGTTCACACTAACTACCATGGTGTCAACAACACAGCTCTAATTAATCTCACTTTCTCACACACACACACACCATCCAACATAATGACTGTAACATAGCCCTAATGAATTACACACACACACTAAAACACACACAGCTTGAGGACTGACGCACCCCCCCCCCCCCCCCCCAGAGATCAGTGTACCTGCACAGAGAAGGCTGGTAAACACATTTCTAAGGGTGTATAAATGACATTACAGCGATGGTGTGGACAGGTATGATCAGCTCAGGGCTTTATTATAGCTCTCCTTTACATTCATCTCTAGTGACGCCAGGGGTGAATCAGTACGCCTACATTTTATCTGCCATTGGCTCATTGTGGACCAATCAGAGGATAGTAGGTGCAGTGAGTAGGTATCTATGGTAGACGCGGTCAGTGGGTCATGTTATGAAAGCGTTCCTCGGTTGGTCTTTGTAAGCCTTTCACCTGTCGCCCAAACGTCAACAGTCACAGAGATACCCTGAGTGTGGATAAGCTCTCTGTCCCTCTGTCTCTCTCTTTCAGTGTTTCCATCCCTTCCTCTGCTTCCTTTAACTCCTCCATTTCCTTCCCTTACTCCTGTCTTCCTGTCTTTAACCCTCAACCTCTACCCGTCGCTGTCTTTCTCTCTAGTCCTCTCGCTCAACCTTTCTCCATCTTGCTCCCTCTAATCCTCTCCTCTTACTTCTGTGTATACAGTGATTTCCTCTGTCCTGGAGAATGCTCCTGCATTGTAATACCCGGTAATGAATAGATATCAATACATTTGTTTTTGTCCCGGCAGCTTCAGGTTTTGGACGTGCGTTAAAAGGCCCTTTTACAACAATTGATCTGTTTATTGATTGCTTCCCCGAGGGCATGTCCTCGGAGCATGTCTGACTCATGTGAGTTTGATCCTGGGGCAAAGAGATTTCTGTAAATAGAGGGACCCGTGGATGAAAAGTGTTACATTCTTCATGAACTTTCCATGTAAACCTTCTGCTTGCTTTGGATTCGTTCTGAGGCCAGATGTCCTCCCCTGTGTAACTTCTACAGTGACCTTTAACCTGCTACGGGTGTTCATTCCTCACCATCCTCTACCTTACGGTGTGTGTGTTTCAGGGGTGAACAGCCTTGCCCAATCACTGAGTGCCAATCCGTCTATCCCCGGTGACCTCACGCACCTTGACCTCTCAGGGAACATTCTACGAGGAGATGACCTCCCGGTAAGTGTCACCGTGCCCACAGCTGTCCTCCATAATGGCCGAGTCGTAAACGAGCCTCAGTACACAGCTCAGCAGTGAGTGTCAGTTGGGTTTACCTCAGGTTGTCCGCTCACCTCCGGTCACATCTCGCAGACCCCACTAGGAGGTATAAGTGGGTGTAAAAGTTGCCTTCTGAGGACAAGCTTGTCTGGTCGGCTGAATTGCGGGTTCTGCCGTCACCCTTCATGTAGCTTGGTTTCCAATGGCAGTGTGTGTGTGAACTTGTGTCACCGTGCCAACACAATCTCTCTCACACACACACACACACACATGCACACAATCACCTCGATGCTCTCAGGAAAGCTATAGATGACAATCTTGAAGGGTCTTCCCTGGCAATGAGAAACGGTGGTCAGCCAGTTGCACGTCGCTGTCCATTGGCAGGAGTCGTTTTTTGATTTCCCCGTAATCTGTCCATCCAGAGTGTCTTTTGTGTGCTAGTGCTAAACTATGTAGGGTTTTCTCAATTTCTCTACAAGAATTTCTACCATTTCCTGGGCCAACCCAACAGCCTGATCACATTGGACCTGTCCAATACGGACTGCTCTCTGGACCTGGTGAGTTTGTTTGGGTTTATGGGTCTGGTGTCTTAACTGACCACCACAAATGTGTGCTTAGTTTTCTGTTCACTAATCAGTATTTGTCTATGCTTTTATTTTCCTCAAAATAGACTGTGTTACTCTGTGTAGTCATTTGGCTAATGGCAAAACGCTGTGTTCATTTGTCTTAATCTGTGGATCGTGCTTTCTATTTATATGTGAACCTGTGTCAGTGGATAATGGCCAATGCTATGGTGTACACCTGTTTTCCAGTTGTGTTAATGCTAATGCTAAAATCTATGCTTAACTGCTTATCTATAATCTTGGTGTGCTTATACATGTAGATGGACAAGTCATCAGCATTAGCCTTTTTAACTTCTATATTCCATGTGCGCTAATGCTTCTAGCTGAAGGCTAATGCTAATACTTTTTGCTAACCTGCTTCTTTGTATTTCAGGTTTGTTCTGCTCTGCTGAGGGGCTCCGCCCAGCATCTTTCTGTCCTTAACGTGTCCAAGAGTGTATTTGCACACAGGTGAGACCCACAACATCACGTAGTCACAGAGCAGAAGCAGGGTAGAGACCCACAACATCACGTAGTCACAGAGCAGAAGCAGGGTAGAGACCCACAACATCACGTAGTCACAGAGCAGAAGCAGGGTAGAGACCCACAACATCACGTAGTCACAGAGCAGAAGTAGGGTAGAGACCCACAACATCACGTAGTCACAGAGCAGAAGTAGGGTAGAGACCCCCAACATCACGTAGTCACAGAGCAGAAGCAGGGTAGAGACCCACAACATCACGTAGTCACAGAGCAGAAGTAGGGTAGAGACCCACAACATCACGTAGTCACAGAGCAGAAGTAGGGTAGAGACCCACAACATCACGTAGTCACAGAGCAGAAGTAGGGTAGAGACCCACAACATCATGTAGTCACAGAGCAGAAGTAGGGTAGAGACCCACAACATCACGTAGTCACAGAGCAGAAGCAGGGTAGAGGGTCTGATCTATCCTCTGCAAAAATTTCAATATTTGTATTATTTCAAGATAACAGAAAGGATACACTCCTCTCATTTATTAATGGGTTTGAACTAGAGGTCTTTCAGATATATCGAAATCCAGTTATCCGTGACCTGGAATGTTTCAGATGCAACATTGTGGTTGACAGTTGTATTCTGAGTCGGATCATGCACGCCAGCCACAGATCAAACTGGGGAATCTTTGTGGCAATTCTCTGGGGAGGTATTTGCACACAAGGAGAAGTGTTCAGGTAGCACAGTTTATAAGGATTTCTCTGGAGATATGTGATTAGAGGCTTGCAGGGTTTAAAGTTGGTCACCTGGATTGGTTAGACAGGTGTGTGGTGTTTAAATTAACCCCTACAACCCTGAGTAGAGACTCCCTAACAGCTTTGACTGTGATCTAATAAATACTTCATGTTATCATGTATTTGGTTGTTTCAGTTTCCAGGAACACTGAGTTAGCAATGCAAGATTGATCTGAATGCTGTTTCAGATTTTGATAGAACTGCTGTGGCTCGTGTAGCCAGCCTTTACAGTTCTAGACAGAAATTAACAACACAAAATTCTGTGACGCCTCGCGATCTGAGAGAAGATTTATTCAAATTACACCGTTGTCACCACATTAGAATAAATAGACTTAGTTGAGATTTTTTTCTGTTGGAGAAACTAATGGGCTGTGTGTTATGATGTATCCCCTGGGACGTTGGAGTTGTGAGGGTATTCTAGAGCCATGGGCACTGTATAAATAAAATATTTTCTACCGAAAATAACAACCTTAAATCACCTTGGACAATTGGATTAAGATATTTTTGGTATATAGATATTCCTGCCCATAGTTCTTGCAGGGGTATTTTTCTAACCCAAGGTAAAAAGAAATGAGAATCAGAGACACACACAAGCAGATCGCATCACTGTCAGAGACTCCTGATTGGCAGGCCTGTGTGTCAGCATTTTTGCCATCAACCTCATTTCCTGGAAGTAAAATGCGGGAAGAGTTTCTCTGTAAATTTGCTTCTGTGGGTGTAAATGAGTGTCATGTCTTCAGGGTTTTAGAAGAACACCTTTCCCTTGCTTTTCCAGCTTCACTCTAAATGTCTGGGGTCTCCTCTTGATGGGATAGGTTATCTTGCCCTACCTGGTATGCAGTGATTTCTTGCACTTAACACCAGGTTCCATCAACTGGTCAACCAACCTGCTCCTCCTTCCTGTCAGTGGACTCTTAAGCCACGCCCAGATACCAGTTAGTGTGGTCTGAAACCTGCACAGGCCCGCTCTGGTTCCCAGCGCTGATGCCCTCAGAGCCCAGAACATCTGCATACAACAAAGATCTCTCTGGGTTGTCAGGGATCTGCTGGTATGTGCCAAGTCTTCTCACACTGCTCAGGTCTCAGAAGCTGGTTGGGGTCCAGAATCACCGGGGTCTACTTGATGATCCTCTGGATCTTCTCCCAGAAACAGAACGGCAGGTTGTCTGTGTGTTTGGCCATGTAGAACAGACCTCCTGAGCCCGGTGGCAGATCTGGTGGATTGCATTGGATTTCTTCGTTTGGTATCTTGAAGTTCTTCAGGAATGCGCTTTTGTCAACTTTCATCTGCTCCTCTTCAAGCTTTACAGATGCTGTGGCTGCAGAACAGATGGACAAGATCCTTGAAGATGTCACAGCAGATGGGACAGGATAATCTGTCCTCTGATAGAGATGATCTGGCTGCCATTGTCTGACACACTGCCACTGTCTTTTCATCCACTGTCAACAATTTCCACTTAAATGAAAAACACTGCCTCAGAACCGAAGAACCTCATACCAACCGTAAAGCGTGGAGGCTCTGGCATTATGGTTTGGCGCTGCTTTGCTTCCTCACAGCTTGCCTAACCTGTCGTCATTGAGTCAACCATGAGTTCCACATTGTACCTGAGAGTTCCTGAGGAGAATGTAAGGTCATCTCTCAAAAAGCGAAAACCGAAGGGAATAGGAACAATGACCCAAAACGCACAAGCGAAACTAAATCAATTGTTCAAAAAGAAGAAATGAAGGGTTATGTTTTGATGTTCAGTCGGGACCAGTTTTGATACCTTAAAGATCAGTTAGCTCTTTTGTTTCTCATCACTTCCCGTATCCTCTCGTTTCACACAAACATTTACTGTCTTAATGGGGACACCAAAAATCCTATTTTCACTAATCCTAGCCCTTACCCTAAACTTAACCTCACCTCGACCCCAACCTCAACACCAGTAACCTAAATGATATGGCTAAACTTAACTATACCATAACTACTAACACTTTACTCATAGTGATTTACCTTTGCCTTTATGCTAACCCTACCCTAAGCCCACTCCTAAAGCAAACTCTTAAGCCAAAAAGAAAATGTTCCGAATTAGTCACGTTGTTCCTCACAGTTTGGGGACTTTTTGTTCCTGATAAGTTGGAAACACACATACAAACACTTATGCGCCTATAACTGGCAAATCTAGTTCCTGTCTTGGCTGCAGTTTCCACCTCTCTTGCTCTCTTATGAACTAGCTGTTCCCGGAAAATGGTAAATGAATCACGTGGAAACTCAGTAAGATTCCTATTCCTATCACGAGTATCAGCACTCTTGACTGAAGAGCCCTCCTGTCTGCTCTAAGAGGCCTGGGAAGAGGGAGAAGGTTTTGAATTGTCGTTTCTTCATGCGTTTATTGTCAGTTTACTGAAGGAAAATAATAACAGCCAAATGATGCAAGGACTGCAACACCCGAATACATGGTGCATGACAGAAAGAGCCACCTGGAGCCCTACAGTACACTGAATGATGGGTCATCTGGAGCCCTACGGCTACACTGAATGATGGGTCATCTGGAGCCCTACGGCTACACTGAATGTTGGTTCATCTGGAGCCCTACGGCTACACTGAATGATGGGTCATCTGGAGCCCTACGGCTACACTGAATGTTGGTTCATCTGGAGCCCTACGGCTACACTGAATGATTGGTCATCTGGAGCCCTACGGCTACACTGAATGATGGGTCATCTGGAGCCCTACGGCTACACTGAATGTTGGGTCATCTGGAGCCCTACGGCTACACTGAATGTTGGTTCATCTGGAGCCCTACGGCTACACTGAATGATTGGTCATCTGGAGCCCTACGGCTACACTGAATGATGGGTCATCTGGAGCCCTACGGCTACACTGAATGTTGGGTCATCTGGAGCCCTACGGCTACACTGAATGATGGGTCACCTGGAGCCCTACGGCTACACTGAATGATGGGTCACCTGGAGCCCTACGGCTACACTGAAAGATGGGTCACCTGGAGCCCTACGGCTACACTGAATGATGGGTCTTCTGGAGCCCTACGGCTACACTGAATGATGGGTCTTCTGGAGCCCTACGTAGCCCCTCACCCCCCCACCCCCCAACTTCCAGAAGTGGGCATGTTATCTGGCCGATGCAATTAGACAGTCATTCCATTTTTAAGCAATTTATTAATGATGAGGGCTAATTCTTGGACTAATAAGTCAGCATATTTTAGGTATTGGCTGAATCATAATGCTCTTCAGGCAGTGATTTACGTGATGACTGTGCTGTGATTATCTGTGTAGCCGTTTTATTCCCTCAGGGATGGACTCGGTCTCGTATGTTGTGGGTTTACTCTGCTCTGTGGCTGTGCTTGTCCCCAGGAAAGGCAAAGACGTGCCCCCCTCTTTCAAGCACTTCTTCAGCAGCGCTGCTTCCCTGAGCAGCATCAACCTTTCAGGAACCAAACTCCCCCCCGAGGCCTTAAAGTGAGATCCCAAACCATTCTTTCCTAATGTCCATTGTTCTTATGTTGCCTTTTATCCCTAGTTCTTCTCTTCTGCCTCTCTTTCACACACACCTCCCGATGTTTCTAGTTGGAATAATATGAAACAGATCGTATCCCCTAGCATTCCATTGGCTGGACTGTATTAGTTCTTTATGTACAGTGTATATTTATTTTAACAATGGTGTGTATCACAAATCTACAGTAAGTTGTGACTGGAAATGGGAGTGATGTTTTCAATGCGAATGTTGCGTGTAATGCACTAAAACAATGCTGTTGTTCTTTCCTTTCTGCAGAGCTCTTCTGCTTGGTCTGGCTAGCAACCCCAGCCTAAAGGAAGTGTCTTTGGACCTCAGCTGCTGTGAGGTAAGAGCAGCGAGAGATCCCCCTCCCCTTTTATCTATTTGATTGTTCATAGTATTTATTTTTCTCCAAAGATCGAAGAGGATTGGAATATGTAGGAGTCCATTATGCGTTAATGTTGGGGCTTACTTGCACTATGATTTTTTGTGTAAACTTGCAGATATAGATCGAGATTCCACCTTCTGTGATAGTGTGCGCCACATTTTTGAGAGAGCCCCTTGGAGCTTTGCAAATGTCAAGACAATTGTCTGAACTGTCTCCAGTTTCTGTGCAATGCACAATGTCTCTCAGTTTTCCATTCAATTGCTCCATCATTCATAGTACATTGAACATGTAAATTCAAACTGAAATTATCGGGATTATGCTAACTAAGACTAAGCCTATCTAGTATCTTATTTTTTTCATTGTAAATAAGGCATTACTGTGTGTGTGTGTTTTAGGTCTAACTATTCTCATGGGGACCAAATGTCCCAGTGAGTATGGTAAAACCAGAAAACATTTGACTTAACAAAAGTAAATTTCCGGCTCAGGGTTTAGGTTTAGGGTCAAACTTAGAATTCATTTCAGTTAGGATTGGAGTTTCTTTAAGGATCAGGCGTTGTTGGTTAAGTTTAGGATTAAGGTTAGGCATTACATCTATGTAGAGTTTTAGCATAAATGTTACTTTATTGAGGTTAGGGTTAGATTACGGTTTGGTTAAGGTTAGCGTTAGGGTTAGGTTTAGGGTTAAGATTAGGGCAAGGGAGCATGCAATTTGTATTTTCTGGTCCCCATGAGGATAGCAATACAAACTTGTGTGTGTGTGTGTGTGTGTGGGTTCAGTAGGAAGTCCCCTACAGTATTATAGTAGTTTTTCCTGCAGATGAAAGACACATTAGTCATTCTCTTCATAGGGTGTTTCCAGAGAGAGGCTGTGTCCACATCCCCACTGATAAGTCCAGCGTAAACACTGTTTGACTGTGGTACTTCTCCTGTTAATTACCCTCTGGCCAGCTGGTGGGTCGAACAGCATGATTACCAATGTACTCCTGACAGAAATGTAATCTGCCGGGGCCGACACTGTAGCAGGGTGTGTTTAAAGACCGCAAATGATATGCCCTTTTAAATCTTGGTTATTTAAATAGGGCGAAAATTAGTGACTTCAGTTTAAAGTGAAAGCCCCATTGGCTCACAGCAAACGGCTGTTAGGACATTCAGTCACAAGGGCATCTGAAACAAGTTGATGTTAGCCTTTATTTCTGTTTATATTTAATCTGTTTGAGCCTTGGGACAGAATTTCAACAAGATGTCTTGGGAATAGGCAGGTCTTTTTTACCAGTGGGTTGTCGGTTCAAATCCCACAGAGAAATGGAGCTGTTTTGATGTCGACTGGCTAGCCGTGTAAATGCGATGTGATTAACCTTCCGAATAATAGTAATCTGTTATTATAACTACTGCTTATCGTTGATGACATTAGCAGATATGCTGACACACAAGCAGCTTTGTCGTCCTTGGTTGTTTTTTAAATTAAATTTAGCTGAATAAGCTTATTCAGTTTAATAATCCTAAAGTGTGTGATAGCGTTGATCATTTTATAGTGTACATCCCCAAGCACTCTGTTTCATTATGAATTTCTCCTCAGGAGATCTATGTGGCGAGTCCACTATAAAAACTCAACATAATGGATCACTTGGCAGAGAGAAACGAGAGGAAGTTGGAAGGAGATTGAACTTAAAATGCTAATTATGTTGCTCGCGCGCGCGCGCGCGCGCGCGCGCGCGCACACACACACACACACACACACACACACACACACACACACACACACACACACACACACACACACACACACACACACACACACACACACACACACACACACACACACACACACACACACACACACACACACACACACACACACACACACAATAATCTGCACACAAACACACCCACTCACAACTAAACTAACCCTCTTACCCCTTGATAGATTCTGTGATTGTGCCAAAGAGAACACAATCAAACCACAGTTTGCAGCAGGAATACCCGTTAGCAAATCCCAGGAAAATATTTCTGAAATTAAAAGCGCAGCTGAGCTGAATTGTTTACTTGGTTTTCTATCTTTTGAGGCTTGTAATTGCTAACCATTACAAGTAGTGTTGTTTTAGTGTTTGCATTATGTACGCCTGCTAGCTTCCCAAATTGGATCCTACACTCTACCATGTGCACTATTTTAGCACAGGCCAGTGGGCCCCTGGTCAGAAGAAGTGCACTACATCAGGAAAAGGGTGGCGTTCAAGGTGCAGCCCTGCTGTGTGTGGAGCTCTGTAACCGGATGATCCAGACAGGGGTCACCTCCCTCTGTATTGTTTTGCTGTTCCCACTAATTGCTAGCTGGCTGTTGTTACTGTCTGATGCTTGCTGTTCTCTCCCCCTTCCTGCTGCTCTAAGCTTGGCCACTGTGTAAGTATGACCTTGACTAACTTCATACTGACTCCTGGCTGCATACTGGCTGCATACTGACTCCTGGCTGCGTACTGACTCCTGGCTGCGTACTGACTCCCGGCTGCGGACGTACTGACTCCCGGCTGCGGACGTACTGACTCCCGGCTGCGGACGTACTGACTCCCGGCTGCGGACGTACTGACTCCCGGCTGCGGACGTACTGACTCCCGGCTGCGGACGTACTGACTCCCGGCTGCGGACGTACTGACTCCCGGCTGCGGACGTACTGACTCCCGGCTGCGGACGTACTGACTCCCGGCTGCGGACGTACTGACTCCCGGCTGCGGACGGACTGACTCCCGGCTGCGGACTGACTGACTCCCGGCTGCGGACTGACTCCTAAGAGTGTTATCTTGTGCCTTCATTAATTTCATCACCCATGTCTATATGATCATTCCATTCCTAAACCTTGATAAAGAGGCTGTTTTGTTATTCATTTTACCACTGAATGCATATTGAAGTGATTGTTTTGTGCTTTCACCCTCCATGTAGTCATTTATTTGATTTTGCTTTTGAACACCTGAAGCTCCACTTTCCGAAAGTCAGTTTTCAGTTTCAGCTAAGACTGTCTTGCTGTCCTGGGTCACAGATCTCATCGTATCCTTTTCTTGGTTAATAGCTCAGGTCTGGGGGCTCACAGATCCTGGAGGGCTGCATTGCTGAGATACCCAACATCTCCAGTCTGGACATCTCTGATAACGGTCAGACTAAAGACATTATGTCTGTAGATGCACTAGGTCAGACTAAAGACATTATGTCTGTAGATGCACTAGGTCAGACTAAAGACATTATGTCTGTAGATGCACTAGGTCAGACTAAAGACATTATGTCTGTAGATGCACTAGGTCAGACTAAAGACAGTATGTCTGTAGATGCACTAGGTCAGACTAAAGACATTATGTCTGTAGATGCACTAGGTCAGACTAAAGTCATTATGTCTGTAGATGCACTAGGTCAGACTAAAGACATTGTCTTATTTGCTCTTTTCTGTTTCCTGCAGGTCTGGACTCTGAATTGTCCACTCTGCTGGTCTGGCTGGCCAAGAACAGGTCAATCCGACATCTTTCACTGGGGAAAAACTTCAATAACATCAAGTCAAAGTAAGACTAGGGCGCGTTGGGCTGAAGATAGAAGCGCACACACACATGGACAGTCTTCTATGTGATTTAAATAAGGAAGAGACAAGGTTTTGCTGCTCAGGGTTGGTTTATCACCGGGGGGGTTGGTTTATCACCGGGGGGGTGGTTGGTCTATCACCGGGGGGGTGGTTGGTCTATCACCGGGGGGGTGGTTGGTCTATCACCGGGGGGGTGGTTGGTCTATCACCGGGGGGGGGGGGGTTGGTCTATCACCGGGGGGGGGGGGGGGTTGGTCTATCACCGGGGGGGGGGGGGTTGGTCTATCACCGGGGGGGGGGTTGGTCTATCACCGGGGGGGGGTTGGTCTATCACCGGGGGGGGGTTGGTCTATGACCGGGGGGGGGGTTGGTCTATCACCATTTGGGAGTCCTGTACTGAATTAGCATATTCTCCAACTGTCTTCAGATAGAAGCATATTGAAACAGGACACACACACTTCATACACACATGGCGTATACATAACAGACGCTGTTTTTGGCTGCATCAACCTGATGGTTTGTTTTCTCTCTTCATCAAAGGAATCTGGCTCCTGTCCTGGACAACCTGGTTCATATGATTCAGGAGGAGGAATCTGTGAGTTGTGGATCAGGATGAACTGAACCCTTTCTCTCTTCCATAGTCCTCTGTCCTATTACATTTTACTCAGAATATAGATTTTCTGGGTCCAACCTACTTAATTGCCATATAAAGTGTTAATTGCAGCGACCACTGCGTCAGGTTTCTTCATTCTCTGGATCGTTTCTGTACATATTAAACTCAATTTATTGTACATTTGCAACAATAGCACCGTATTGCACTGCTTTCAGATACTACATTCCTGAATAAGTGTGAGACAAACTGAGAGGCAGACAGAAAGGCAGCGAGATTGGGAGACGGAGAGATGGACCGAGACAATTTGACAAAGAGATGGACAGACAATGACTCCGACATGGACAGAGACAGAATGAGAGAAGGGACAGAACAAGAGAGAGGCACTAACCTAATGTCTTTCCACTGAATTTAAACACAGTGAATATCCATGACAAGATTCCCTTCGATCTGAAGAGCCCTACAATCACATTTATTTTCATAAAGCCCTTTTTCCATCAGCAATTGTCACAGAGTGCTTCTATAACTTGTCTTGACAGTTCAGTTTGTAAACCTGGGCCTTTGTTCCTGCATCCCGGTTCTCCTGTGAGGTTTGGCCCTGCCTGTCCTCCCAGCCGTCCTCCCCCACAGGGGGGAGATGGATGGTGTAACGCGGTATCTCTGCTGAATCACTGTGCCTGGGCGGGTGGAGGAGGTTACTGCTGGTTGTGGGGTGGCGGGTGGGGGGGGGTGCTGTGTGTTATCTGCTTGCGCAGGTGGAGGCTGAGTGTGATGGATGGATGAGGGGGATGAGGACGGATGCCCACGTGGATCCCCCATCAGCTACAGAACCGCTCGGCCTTCCAAACAGGCCGTGTCCTAAATGGGGCTATGTTCCCTTCCCAGTGCCCTACGTCACACCAGGAGACATACAGATCCCTTCCCAAGTAGCACACTCTGCCGGATGCCATCGGGACCCGTCCACACAGGCTCTGTCCTGGTGGGATCGACATAATGTTTCGCATGACAGCAGAACGCCCATCTGTCCGAGCGGCGGCCGCTGAGATGAGAGTGACCCTTCAGCTGCTGCTCAGAAATATGGCGTGCCACTTTCGTTCGCGGAGTTGACGAGCTACGAGACGACTCAAACGGATTGTGTGTTTATCAGGATCGCTATTCCTCCGAGGACCCACGACACACTTTTTCCAGTGAATAGGTTGTGGTTCGTGACACACAACAGTGTGGAGGGCAAATGGAGGCATGTGACTGACTGATGAATTACATGTCACGGCACCTGTCCAAATGTAGAGATGTGGGTCAGCATCTTGGCAGGCTGGGCAGAAATGGTTTCTGGTTGGTGATCTCCTCTACCCCCTGATTGGCTTGCAGTGTCGGATCTGACGGTGAGAAAAACACGAATAGACAGTACGGCATCATTTTTAAGTCCTTAAGCAGTCGCGGTTATCCAGAGCCATTCACTGGAGCAGTTGGGATCAAGTGCTTTAGTAGATTATTTTTCTTTACCTTTTTACCTTGGCAGCTTACCGGCAACCTTTTGTTTACTGGCCCCACGCTCCTGACCTCAAGCTATCTGCTGCCTGTGAAGGCATTTTGTGGTCCTGGCATACAATTAAAAATGAATGGGTTTTACTTTTACTGACAGCGTGTCTTCTCAGAGAAGAGAGACGACACGGCGGGAAACGGCAGATGTCGCTTTCTGGTCCTTAAATGACCTCGGATTCCCATTCAAACGCACAGCTCTCTACCACCACAGCTCATATGCAGGCCTGGAAGTGCTCTCCACTGGCCGCAGCGAACAGACTGCAAGGCTTTGGGGTGGTTGGAGGAGATAACCATCAGCCATTTGTGGATTAGGGAGGGAGAAGAAAAGAGAGTCAGAGTGGGTTTTGGAGTATTCCGCTCCCTTCAGGCGTCTGATTGGTTAAGAGACACAAAAACAGGCAATACTCTAGTTCCACTAGATAAGCTATAGAGCACAATCCCGTAGTCGTCTACCTGGGTCCACAGATGCTGTGAAAGAGTAAGTAGATGAACTCTGAACCCACACAAAGCAGGGTGACCATAACACAGCCTTTATCATCTGCTCCCCCTGGTCTGCACTCTGCCAAACCAGCTGGATACTAATCAGGTCCCCAGTCCAAGCTGTCCTCCAGTCAGCTGTCTGATCTGTGCTTGTTATCTCTGTAGTCAAGGTTTTTTTAGTTGCCTGTCGATGTGCCGCACCCCGCCGAGCAATGAGATGTTTAAAGGATTAATAATAGCTTTGACCTCAACGTGGTTTCCTCTAAATGTCTGACTGCATTTCCTCCCAGTACTGGGCCTGGAAAAGTATCTGAGGCAGCCATTTGAATGATTTGATGATTTCTTCGGCAAATTAAATAAAAAGAAATGTCAGGCCAGAAAAATCCTGTGTGAATTGATATCCCTGCTGAGAATTGCCAATTAGGTGGACATTGTTTAGTAAGATCAGAGGAGGAAAGACTAAGCTACCATGCATAAAAATGAGGAAGGACTAAACTACCATGCTATAAAAGGAGGAAGGACTAAACTACCATGCTATAAAAGGAGGAAGGACTAAACTACCATGCTATAATAGGAGGAAGGACTAAACTACCATGCTATAAAAGGAGGAAAAACTACCATGCTGTAAAAGGAGGATGGACTAAACCACCATGCTATAATAGATGTGAAGTTGGGCAGATAATGTGGTTGCTGTGTATTGCATATTGCTGTGTACCACACTTTTCCGTTCTTTAAAGCCAAGGGAAAGTGTGTGTTTCACATAGGATAGAGTCACTGTGTCTCCCACTGATACTTCAGCACTTCATCCAAGCTACGTTGGGTTGTTATAAAGGCCCTTTGTGACACCTGCTGATGTAAAAGGCCCTTTGACATTGATTGACGGGCGGAGTGACGAACATACCGTCTGACCTAGTGACTGATGGACTGACAGACCGATCGACCAATCCACCGACTCGCTTGCTTTCTGGTCACTGATTTAACCGGTCGACCCTCTTCCCTTTTTCCGCTCCCCAGCCGCTGACGTCCTTGTCCCTGGCCGACTCCAAGCTGAAGGCCGACCTGACCATTGTACTGAACGCCCTCGGCAGCAACACCTCCCTGACCAGGGTGGACATCAGCGGGAACGCCATGGGGGACATGGGGGCTAAGATGCTGGCTAAGGCCCTGCAGATCAACAGCAAGCTCAGGTGAGAGGAGGAGGAGGAGGAGCTTCTCCTGATGCCTGAACGGCTCTTCGTAGGTGTCGATGGTTATGAGCGGGGGTACACTGAGGCATTACTCCTGATATAATAAATAATCTTTTTGTGCAGATGGGACCGTAAGTCTCGGAATTGCATTGATGTGTATTGTTGAGTGACTCTGAAAGTCTTTGTTCTGTTTCGACAGGACTGTGATCTGGGATAAGAACAACATAAGTCCTCAAGGTCTTCAGGATGTAGCAGCAGCACTGGAGAAGTGAGTATGATTTGGTGTGTGTGTGCACGTGCGTGTGCGTGCGCGCGCTTATTTTTAATTGCTTTTGGAGGCTTACCTAACATGTATTCTGTTGGGCAACTGGAATAAGATTGTATGGTAAGTGCTGTAAAAACCACACATCATCCTGAGAAAACCATCCCTACCATGAAGCATGGTGGTGGTAGCATCATGCTGTGGGGATGCTTCTCTGCATCAGGGCCTGGAAAGCCTGTGAAGATAGACAGCAGAATGGATGCAGCCAAGTACAGAGAGAAACTGGGAGAGAAACCTGCTGAACTCTTCAAATGACCTGAGACTTGTGAGAAGAATCATCTTCCTGCAGGACAATGACCCCAAACATACTCATGTGTACCGTACATCACCACAAGACCAATAGAAGTGCTGGTTAATGGAAGTGCTGGTTAATGGAAGTGCTGGTTAATGGAAGTGCTGGTTAATGGAAGTGCTGGTTAATGGAAGTGCTGTGGTTAATGGAATTGTTGCAACAAAAAAAAATCCCACTCTTTTAGTCGTCTGTCTCCTAATTTAGAGAGGAAGTGAAAGATATTAATATCCACTCTGTCACATGTAAAAATCTGCCCTCCTCTTTTGTGTCTGCAAATCTCATATTTCATCCTCATTTAAATTGCTTCCACCTCTTCTAATTGCAGTATTACAATACAGTAAGTGCTGGCTGGCTTGATGCTCTTTAAGCACCCACCCATAAATCTCAGGAAGGCTGCTAATTTATCTGCTTGTTGATTTGGATAGAAGGAACCCCTGTGATGTTGAGGAGAGAAGGAAGCAGGAGGAAGTGAGAGAGAGAGACTGAGAAAAACTTGAGAAAGATGACATGTTTTAGTCGCTGGAGTGAATTGTGGGGTTCATCACATTTACAGCTTTGGTCTACTTATTCTCTTCCTTCCAGCTTTACATAAGTGAAAGACCTACACAAAAGGACTTAAGACCAATATCATTTTCTTTTACAAAACCCTTTCACTTCCAGGCTTAGTACAATGTCCTTTCACTTCCAGGCTCAATACAATATCCTTTCACTTCCAGGCTCAATACAATATCCTTTCACTTCCAGGCTCAATACAATATCCTTTCACTTCCAGGATCAATTCATAAGTCCATAATGCCGTTGAAGTGAAAACCAGTGATGTACCCTCTAAAATGAATACTGAGGTCCTAAAGGCCTAATGTTGTTACCGCTAACTACGAGGCAAGTAACATAGCTTAGTTTTTCACTGGAAGGCGGTCAGGTTGTGGGTGTGTTCACCATTGGTAGGAACTGGGGACTTCAAATTAAAACTAAAATGTAAGCAGCCTTGCCCATGTAAAATGTGTTCTGAATACTGAACCCTGGGGCAGAGTTTTATTTTTCAATTCAAACTAATTGTAATGTCTTGGAGATTTCAGAATCTCTTTCCAGGAGGTATTGAATGTTCTCCAGCAGGCTCAGTCTTCATTAAAATTTGCTCTAGAATTAGGGGCTGAAGTGTTGCTGTCTAATCAGTAATCCCCACCAAGGACAATAGACTTATCTCATTGTAAAGGTTGTTCTATGTTATTAAACATTTTAAAAGTACTTCCACAAAGTATGAACCTTTGAATGTGAAGACATACACGAATGACACAGCTTGGTTTTTTTAGGAAAATACATTTCACTTGCATTGAAGTCCTGATTAAACCTATACTGGGTGTAATGTCTAGGAATGTAATGCCGTGACATCCGTTTGAAAGCCCTGTCGCTTAATGAAACCTGTCCATTCTTCCCGACAGAAACTCTACGATCCGGTTCATGCCTATTCCCATCATCGATGCTTCTCAGGCTCTCAAAGCAAGCCCAGAGAAGACTGAGGACGCTTTGCTCAAGGTGAGCCACAGAGAACGCCACGTGAGGATCGACCAGTTATCCTACACGGTGTTGTTGGAAACCAAGTCGGACATTCAGAAGGGGCGTGGTTTGACTGGGACTGGAGGCTATGGGTAGGCATGACGAAATGGTAACGGAATATTGCTCTTCCTCTTCTGATCAGATTGAGAACTACTTGTTCCGGAACCATGAAACTCGTAAATATCACCAGGAGCAGGCCTATCGACTTCAGCAGGGCATCGTTACCACGACAACCCAACAGGTGACGCGCTCTCACACACACACACACACACAAACCCACAGGCATGGCATATTTGCACATTCCAGCGTCCTTCGACAAAACGGTTATCGACAGACTAACAGCAAGCGGTGCGCTAACTAATTGTACAACTCAGGAATGTGGATTTCTAGAGAGAAGTAGCATGTCAGGCAGCAGACATAAATGACCCGGCTGGCATAACAGAAAGGCCATCCAAGGAGGAGCTGTTGCTGCCGTTTCAGGCAGGATTTTGAGTGTCGCTGTAAAGGACTTTCACACAGGAAACATAATTTTTCTTGGGAGGAGGGTGAAAGAGGTTTCAAGGAGCTGGCCCTGGCAAAGAGCATGGATCACAGCAATCATGATGAAAACGTGCAGCTTGCACCATTACGATCACAAAATCACATTTCCTGAAATGGTAGCGAAGTGCCTCAAATGTAATGGTATTACAGAAGACGAGGCTATGCTCGATGACTCATTCGACGCTGAAGATGTGGGTGAAATTGAAGGGCTTTAATTCCCGCCTGTTCTAGCCAAGGAGAGACTGTTGTATAGAGATTGTATTATCGTGACATCAAAGCTGAAGACTAGTCGAGATTCTGCTCAAGATGCTCTGAAGTCCTGCCAAGATTATTTCTGTCAGATTGTCTTTTATCTTGGGATGAGTGGGTGATTCGCTCTTGTGGTGGCCTCTCACTGCTTCCATTGTTTTCTTTGTTGTGTGCTTGGCTGGGGAGAGTGAAAAACAGTTTTACTCCTTTGTTGTCGACTCCTCTTCTTAGTCTTCTCCTTGTTTATCTTCTTCAGATGATTGACAGGATCTGTGTGAAAGTCCAGGATCACCTGAACTCCCTGAGGAACTCTGAGACAGACATGATCCTGGACGACGTCAAGACAGCAGAAAAACTCATGAAGGACGCCAGGAACTCCAAAACGGTGAGTGGGGACAGAGATCGACTCGTTGTTTCAGTTTCAATAGTGCTTATTCTCTTGGGCAGCAGAGAGAATGAAACCATTTTCTCTCAGCGGACGTTCTGCAGAATGAATGCCCAAGCAGTCAGAATGTTACGACCATTTTTCTAACTCTCCTCCCCCGCTCCCCCACTCTTCCTCCCTTCCCCACCTCCTCATTCCCCCAGCTGCTTCCTAACCTGTACCACCTCGGGGCAGCGTCCAGAGAGGAGGTCAACGGCCAGTCGGTGGGACCCATCCAGGAGAAACTGGAGTCCATGGCAGGGGAGGTGGCCCGAGTCATGGATGAACAGCTACAGGTATGGGTCGGCGCCGGTCCATCCTGGGCACTCCGTTATCGACCCCAGTGCTTACACATCCCAGTGGTAATCCAAGTTGTGGGCGCGACCCCTCGTGGGCTTGTGTAAGTGTTAAGGTGGACACCCTAAAGAAATGTACATATGTGGTGGGGGTCTCCAGGAAGTTTGGCTAGAACATAAGGGTCTCCGGGAAGTTTGGCTAGAACATAAGGGTCTCCGGGAAGTTTGGCTAGAACATAAGGGTCTCCAGGAAGTTTGGCTAGAACATAAGGGTCTCCAGGAAGTTTGGCTAGAACATAAGGGTCTCCGGGAAGTTTGGCTAGAACATAAGGGTCTCCAGGAAGTTTGGCTAGAACATAAGGGTCTCCGGTAAAAGGCTTTAGGTACCACTGCCTTGCAGGTTCTAGTTCTTTGTTCCAGACGGCTCCCAGGAATGAGTGCTGGAAGGAGCAGAGTTCTGACATGTTGGACATAGTTGACAGTGTGAGTGGATGTTATTTCTCTGGGCAGCATACCTGTCAGGTAGACCGACATCTATGTAAACATCCTCATCTTGTCTGTCTCTGCCGCCCAAACACACACACACACACACACGCACGCGCACGCTCTGATTGATTGATTCTGTCTGCTCTCCAGTTGCTTTTCAAAGAGGACCCGCTCAGGTTCTTCTGTTTAAAACACCTCAGACATATCGACCGTTCAGACGTCCAGAACGGAGATGGTAACAGAGTACAGACGAGATCTGTGAGGAACCGGGCAGTACACACACACACACATATATTACACACACGCAGTGAACACACACAATACACACATACAGTGCACACACACATAATACACTTTGCACACAGTGGTCCTAGTATGTCTTTGTATCGTAGTGAGGGGAAGCCGTGTGGAATACAAATGACCTGGTGTGTGTGTCTGTGCAATTAACCTCCATGTGAATAGGGAGAGACCAACCACCATTGACTGCCTGGCTGGGGTTTGACTGCCTGGCTGGGGTTTGACTGCCTGGCTGGGTTTGGAAACCCAGTGAGTTTCACACCCGCAATTCCATTTCAATTCATGTCAATTCAGGAAGAGCACTCACATTCAAATAGATTACTTATTGTTTGAACTGTGTTGGTATCAAATATTGATCAACTAGAATGTAGAAGTAGAATATGATCAAGATTCTTCAAAGCTGCTAGAGTGTCTAGCAGTCTCAACGCCCGACTCCTGAGTCCTTCCTGTCTGTCTCCACGTACCTGTCTCCCTGACCTCCCCTTACTGTGGGCCTGTCAAGAAAATATATACTTCAATGTGTCTGTGAATACCACCGCCGTCAACCTGTATCATCCCTCTCTGCCGTTTGTTCTCATCCTGGATGATGGGCAGCAATGCCTTTGTATTTTTGGCTCTAGTTTTATCGACTGATTTCAGATACACTCACAGCCCTCACTGACTTAGGTGGTCCTAATCTGCACCTGAGGGTTAATGTCATTTAGAAGTCATCTGTTTGAGACTTTTTTTTTTTTTTATCTATGTTTTTCTTATCTAGCCACGATGCACTGGACACAATATTCCCTGTGGCACACTATTCACTATATCACCCTATTCCCTGTGGCACCCTATTCACTATGTCACCCTATTCCCTGTGGCACACAATTCACTATGTCACCCTATTCGCTGTGGCACACTATTCACTATGTCACCCTATTCGCTGTGGCACACTATTCACTATGTCACCCTATTCCCTGTGGCACAATATTCACTATGTCACCCTATTCCCTGTGGCACACAATTCACTATGTCACCCTATTCCCTGTGGCACACAATTCACTATTTCACCCTATTCGCTGTGGCACACTATTCACTATGTCACCCTGTTCCCTGTGGCACACAATTCACTATGTCACCCTATTCCCTGTGGCACACGATTCACTATTTCAACCTATTCGCTGTGGCACACTATTCACTATGTCACCCTATTCCCTGTGGCACACTATTCACTATGTCACCCTATTCTCTGTGGCACCCTATTCACTATGTCACCCTATGGTCCTGTTTGTTCCCCCAAGCGCGAGGCCCTGTAATAGAAGTGTTTTTACCAGAGTGTCTGTCAGACTCATTTCCTCCAAGAGGCACCACATCAGGGTGGAGTCCATCCTGAAGGGCCGTCTGAAGACATCTGCGGTGGTGGTTAGTGGTCGTCCTGTAGATCTAGTTTCATCATGGCCGTCTCATTCGTCCCTGACAGGCTCTGCTGGAGTCCATGATGGATGCGGCCGAAGGTCTCTGTCCCCATGTGATGAAGAAGACCAATCTTCGTCAGGACCTGATCAAAGCCAGCACAGCTAAAATGGTGGTCCCTCGTAGCTTCGTGAAGAACACCCTGCTGGAGCAGTCTGGAGTTGACATCATTAACAAGATCAGGTTAGATTGGGGACACTGTGTGTGTGTGTGTGTGTGTGTGTGTGTGTGAGAGTGTGTGTGTGTGTGTGTGTGTGAGAGAGAGTGTGTGTGAGAGTGCAAGACATTATTTTCTACTATAGAATCAAATTGCTTTAGAATGAGTTCTGTTCAGTTGTTGTTCTAGCATGTTCTAGCATGTTCAGTTAGAACACCATAAGGTTGTTCATGTATGCTGCTCTTTTGGCCCGGGCTGACTGGCCTCTCTGTCCCTGAATCACTAAAGCATCTTTCTTCTCTCCTTCTCTGTTCCTCCATCCATCCACCTACCCCTCCATTTATTCCTCGGCCCGTGTGTCTCCGTCCCAGTGAGGTGAAGCTGAGCCTGGCTTCCTTCCTGTCAGACCGTATCGTAGATGAGATCCTGGATGCCCTGTCTGGATCCCAGCACACCCTGGTGAGTCACTACTCCTCGTAACCATCGCAGCCAAAATGTTCGGGCAAATTCAATGATAGAACCTGTTAGAAGCACGGCATTACATTCAAATTAGGATGAACTAATTTCCTGTGGCCCTCTAGTCCAAGGCCTTTCAGAGAGTGTCGCTTGGCTTAGATGTTGGACTTGATTGTAACCTGGGGCCCCTCCTGTACTGGGAGATACCGCCTAGTGTCTTTAGTCAGCGCGTTCTTCTACCCCGGCCAGGCGGACCACCTGGTGCAGAAGGGCCGCCCCCTGGTGCAGCAGGACTCCGCGGACCTGGATGTCTCAGAGGAGAGGGCGCCGAAGCGTGCCACTGTGGAGCTGATGGAGGCGGAGAGGCTGGACGACCTGGAGACATGCATGGTACACCGCTGTTCATCTGCCGTCTGGGGTCTGAATCCCAGATCCGCCACATGCTTTTCTCGTGTCAGGGCTGCCACTTTAGGAGGGCTTTCCATGCTAGAGGCGTGCCGAGCTAATCTTGGTTTATCGTCCGGCCTTCCTACTTCCAGGACAAAGCCCTTAATCTGCCGTTTAAGTTAACTGGTTCCAGCTCTGATAAACTGGTTGATCCTCCGGGTCGCTCTGGGTCAGAGCGGCGGCCGAACGACTACGACAAGCTGATTCCTTAGGAATGTTCCCAGAGTGTAATCGTGTGGTCTTATTGGCCACTGGCCCTAGCCTCTTCATGGTCTATTCAAACGACCACGCGCAGGTTAAGTCAGGAGCACTGACTGGGTATAGAAACTGAGTTTGGAGACGTTGAGTGAGTTAGCGCCTGTGCTTGATAGTACTGGTCTTGCTGTCCCCGAAGCATCTGTTGTCCATCTGCCGTTGTTGGGGCGGTGGTTTAACCAGCCTTTACATGCATCCCTTTCCGGTAGCTAGTGTGGTGATGTGCTTAATGAACCTTTCTCCCTCCCGCTCTTTATTCCTCCCTAAGTGGAGCTTTTTATCAGGCTCGCCTCTGCTGCCTGTCTCGGTGTGTCTCCTTAAGAGGATAGTGTCTGTCTGTCAGCCTGTCTGTCTGTCAGCCTGTCTGCCTGTCAGCCTGTCTGCCTGTCTGCCTGTCAGCCTGTCAGCCTGTCTGCCTGTCTGCCTGTCTGCCTGTCTGCCTGCCTGCCTGTCTGCCTGCCTGCCTGTCTGCCTGCCTGCCTGTCTGCCTGCCTGCCTGTCTGCCTGCCTGTCTGTCAGCCTGCCTGTCTGTCAGCCTGCCTGTCTGCCTGTCTGCCTGCCTGCCTGTCTGCCTGCCTGTCTGTCAGCCTGTCAGCCTGCCTGTCTGCCTGTCTGCCTGTCTGTCTGTCTGCCTGCCTGTCTGCCTGTCTGCCTGTCTGCCTGTCTGTCTGCCTGTCTGTCTGCCTGCCTGTCTGCCTGCCTGTCTGTCTGCCTGCCTGTCTGCCTGCCTGTCTGTCTGCCTGCCTGTCTGCCTGCCTGTCTGTCTGTCTGCCTGTCTGTCTGCCTGTCTGTCTGTCTGCCTGTCTGTCTGCCTGTCTGTCTGTCAGCCTGTCTGCCTGTCCAGTCCCTGACAGGTTAGTAGGCGCCTGCTCACAGACCATCCAACTGAGCAGAGTGATTCTGCTTGTTTGTTTCATGTGATTTAGTGGTTGATCTAATCTGTCTGTGGTTTTCCTACGGCTGGAGGTTAATGTACCAGAAAGCCTTTAGCATGTATTCCTTTCCAGTGTTTTCCTGAGCAGACTAGATACCCATCAACCTTAAGGCTACTGTCTGGTGTGTACAACACTATCAGTGTGTTACTGCATCGCCTTGGGCAGTAGAGGGAATGTACTGTGGTATTAGCAGTCCTGTCTGTCTGAATGACTGCCTGCCTGTCTGTCTGTCTGTCTGTGGGCCTCTGGGGTAGACTGGGTGTAACTGGGCTGTGTTGTTTCAAACGGTGTGTAGTTCTGGATATAATCAGTGTTCCCTGACACTGGAATAGGGAGGTGGGAGGGAGAGAAATGGGGGGGAGAGAGGGTGGAGGAGCGATGATGGAGGGAGAGGTGGAGATGGGTGAAGGTGGTTTATTGACTAAACACTAGAAACATCCTCCTGTCGGGATCATATGTATCTCTGCTTCCCTGAGAGAACCTCTATATGCATAATTAGCTGGACAGCTGGGCTTATGATTGGTTAGTCAAACCACACCGGCTTGATGTACAGGAAGACCAACTGGGTCGTGTAAGTGTGTGTGTGTTTTACTAAGCTGGTGGGGAACAGAAACACTTACAAAGAGGACCCTGAAGAAGGCTATCCCTTAGGGGTTAGGTTTAGTCAAAAGGTTATGTTTCGGATTAGTGGTTAGGTTTAGGGTTAGATAGAGACAGACACAACCTATACTGTATGTTTGTGTTTCTATGTGAGTCAAAGTCTAACTAATTAGACCGATAAATATAAAGGCACATGTAGTAGGGTGTTGGAGTGAGATGCTTGTGGTTCTAGGTACCAAAATGGCAGAAAAAATGTATATTATTTAAAAGAATATGAATTTATGAAAATGTGAGAAGAGATCCAGGATATAAGTAGACACAAAAGAAGTGCGGGCTCCCTCCATCACCTTGTGCCTCGTCTACATTAGCTCTGTTGGTTCGTCCTGTGAATGCATTCAGTGTTCCCAGGCTATTGTTTAACAATGGGAGCAGATACCAGCGGTGATACCAGTGGCGATACCAGCGGCCTCCTGTCTCCCAGTGTCAGTCAGCTCAATGCCTGTCCTTGTCCGTCGTGGGGGGTTGTGTGTCCAGGTCCGAGTACAGTAGTGTCAGTGGGTAGCATCGCACGGCGACCCCGCTGAGGGGGTCATCTCCCTGGGGTCCCCCATACGGTGGCTGGCACCGTCGTGCTTCTGGCCCGCATGGACCGCGGAACAATAGGGGTGGTTGTGTTCCGTGGGGATCCACGGCAGGTTTCCCATCTCTCTCGCTGTGTGTGTGTGTGTGTGTGTGTGTGTGTGTGTCAGGTCCTGCAGTGAGATTGCCGCTATCCATGTGGTTTTTATGTGTAGCGTTTTTTTGTTTAGGGTGTACCATAATACAGTAGATTTCTCTTAAGAATGATCTGTGTCAAGGTTTCTTCTGAGCATATGTCTTACCATTTGTTTTGTGTTTTGATGAATCAAACATGAACACTTCATATTCAGTATCGATTTTTACTGTGTTTTACCAGACACTCTTATGTGGAGGGTCTTCCAGTAGTGTGTGAATACATTTAAATTTTTTTGTGCTAGGAGCCACTCCAGAGTCTTTCATTCTCTGTTCTGTATCGGTGTATCTACTAGTGTTCATTTCTTTCTTCCTTTTTTTTTCTCTCTTTGCTAAATGATACTTTAAGAGATCGCTTTCTCTAATGTGTCTTTTTCATTTGACATCTTCTCTTCTCTGAAGTCATTGAGCCTTTCTTTGTCTTCTCCCCTTTATCTTCTGTTTTGTTCTTTCTCTTTGTGCCTGGTCCTATTTTCCTTCTTCCTTCTTTTCTTTCCATCTTTGCTTCATGGAGACTTTATGCTGTACTAGTGTAAGTAACTCCTGTCCTTTCTCTTCTTCTCTGTTCACTCTTTTTCCCTTTCTTTTCTGTACATGCATCTAAGGTCACCTTTCTGTTTGTCCGTTTTTCTCAGTGGGACTGTTCAATACGGCAGTGCTAAAGATCTCCCTGTTCATTTCTCTTCAGTCCCCCATCTCTCTCTCACCTTATCTGAGCCATCAGAATGTGGCAGGCCTGAAGGTCTCTCCTTCTCCCTAGTACAGCTGGGCCGTACATCAGCTGACTACTGAGTGGGATCTGATGGTTTCGATCTGGCCCTGCCAAAGATTCAAGCTATTTTAGCATCTAATACAGTAGATGGAAAAAGAACTGTTAAGCTGGTCATGAAACACAATTGGATGAAGAAGAAAAAAAAAAAATCTATGGGCCACCAATTTAATAAAGAAAATGGCTGCCGGTGATTCTTGAGTGTGGGGACCTGAAGCAGTTTGTGATCGTATCTTGTAAATAAATATATCACTTGGTGGTTCCCTCACTGCATCTACTCTACACTGCGGTCTGGTACACCTCACATTATCATAACCATTATTATAATCACAACACGTCACAGACATTGTCACAATGTCAACACAAGTATTGTTTTTTCTACAGTCACTTTGTGAGGCATCAGGGTAAAATGGTTTTGTTTAGACTGTATTCATGACTTAAATCTAATTCAATATGAGGCTCTTTTTCTTCGGGGGACAGTCAGTAATCTGATCTCAGAGGCTGATGAGATGTGGTTAATGTTCTTCTATAACCCAGAAGGCCTGATGTGTTCCCTGTCCTGGCCAAGTCTGCAGCATCCTCAGCGGAAAGCAATTTTAAATCCTGACATCTCAAAAATATGACCGGCTTCATTATTGCCCATGTCTTGTCTCTTTCTTGTCTTATGAAATATGTATTACTTTATTTATACTCTCCTCATTCCCAGGGTGGAAATTGTGAGGATAAGAACATGTGATTTAAGAGGGGTGGTTTAGTGGTCAGGACTTCTAGAGGTTACCAGTGGTGTCCTTTTGAGGTATCCTGTCTCTGTGTTGGCACACTGGTGTTTTTGACAGAGAAATGTGGGGTTGTTTACTTTCTAGATAAAAACATTTATCACATACCAGTGTCTTATGGAAACCATGTGCAAACGTTTGAACCCAGCATTGAAATATTGCACTCAGTGAATTGTCAGTGTGTGTGAATTGATATCCCAGTTGTCTGCCAGAGTGCTGGATAAACAGCAGTAGGTAGGTTTTTTTTGGTAGTTTTTGGAGTTTCTGGCGAGTAAATGTTTTCTGTGGTTTCTAGATGACTCCCAAGTCCAAGAGGAAAAGCATCCACAGTCGAATGCTTCGGCCCGTTTCTCGTGCCTTTGGTGAGTTGCCCTCCAGACTTGTATTGAACTTTGTGTCCGGGGAGATCTTCTAATAGCTTGGTTCACACGGGCATGCCAATTCCTTACACTACTTGGTCTTTTGGTCAATAACATCAGATCTCTTTTCTGTGATCATTTAGTGAAAATATTCTCTTTTTTTTTTATTTGTTTATGTTGTGCTTGAAACTGATACTTGACAAAATATTTCTAGTTCTAGCTAGTGATCAAACTTATTTATGTATTAATATTAATTTCTTAATAAGTAGACTCACAGTAAACATCAAATAAACCCAAAAGGATCTTTAGACTTTTTTGGTGTTTTGTCTAGACAGTGCTGCTAGAAAGATTAAGAAAATGTTCTGAATGAACTAGACATAATTCTTCCACAGTCTGACAAAATTTTTGACTGTTTGTTCTCACCATTTATGTGATCGTGTGACCCGGCTGTGTCCTGTAGAGATGGAGTTTGACCTTGACAAGGCCCTGGAGGATGTTCCTATCCATTTGGAAGACCCCCCAGGTCCTACCCCTTCCCCTGCCTCCACACTCTCCAAGCTGGAGAAGAGGCCGCCCGGGGCCCTGGGAGAGCTGCCTTCTGAAGAAGGCAAGAAGCTGCAGCATTTCACCAAACTGCGGCCTCGCAGGAACAAGAAGATGCAGTCCAGTAAGATACCAGTGAGTACCACATCCTCTCCAGAGTGATATCTTTAATTTACTGTGGGATAAAACCATAGAGACATAGTGCTAGTGGTTAAAAGGCTGTTTTAGCCTTCAAGTCCTAGAAACTATTTAGGAACTAAGACGGCCCAGTAGATCACTTCAGATCTATTACAAAACTTGTATTTGAGTGAATGCAGTAAGACAACACTTTCTAAAACAAATTATCATAATTTTTTATTTAGTTCTGTCACACAAAAGAGCAAGGAGACGCTACGTTTTATTACATGTCAAGTATTGCTCCCACACATAAAACAAGACCAGTCCTTTCCTGGCTCATTGCACAGCTGCAACTGGGTTTCCTGTCCTTCTCTCTGGCAGCAGATCAACAGAACCGCGTCTCAGGACGGGGAACCGAATGGCCTGCATGTCAGAGTCGACGAAGGGGTGGACGAGTTCTTCTCCAAAAAAGTCACAAAGATGGACTCCAAGTAAGAACGCCGACGTGTGAGAAGTTACCTATTCCCCTCTGTCGTGTCTACATAGGATAGGTTAACTCTGTGTCCTGTCGTGTCTACATAGGATAGGTTAACTCTGTGTTCTGTCGTGTCTACATAGGATAGGTTAACTCTGTGTCCTCTGTCGTGTCTACATAGGATAGGTTAACTCTGTGTTCTGTCGTGTCTACATAGGATAGGTTAACTCTGTGTTCTGTCGTGTCTACATAGGATAGGTTAACTCTGTGTTCTGTCGTGTCTACATAGGATAGGTTAACTCTGTGTCCTCTGTCGTGTCTACATAGGATAGGTTAACTCTGTGTTCTGTCGTGTCTACATAGGATAGGTTAACTCTGTGTTCTGTCGTGTCTACATAGGATAGGTTAACTCTGTGTTCTGTCGTGTCTACATAGGATAGGTTAACTCTGTGTTCTGTCGTGTCTACATAGGATAGGTTAACTCTGCTCTTTCAGCAAGACGTGTTGTCCTCTGTTGTCCCAAGCTGCCTCTATCAGATGAACATAACGTGCCCAAATGGTACTAATTCTCTCCCCCCTCTGATCTTTTACTCCTCCCTCGTCCTCCTATGCAGGCGGTCTCTAAAGAGCTCAGACTCCCAGGACGGAGAGAGGAAGAGGAGCAAAGGAGGCTTCCTCAACCTCATCAAGTCCCGTTCCTCCAAGTCTTCAGACAAAGACAAGTCCGAGAAGACCCAGTGTAGCCCGGCCCCAGCTCCAGTGGCCAGTGTCCCAGAGGAGCCGTCCTCCCCCAAGGCCCCGCTGAAGAGCCAAGCTCCAGACCCCCCCACCAAGGCCAAGGAGCCCAAGAACCCGCCCAGCCAGCCCCTGGACAGCAGCAGCTCGGACCGATCCGAGGAGCTGCGGACCCCGGACTCGGTGGATGAGGCGTCGGAGGGCAGTCCGCAGGGGGGGCGGCGTTACGGCATCCAGGTGATGGGGAGTGGACTCCTGGCCGAGATGAAGGCCAAGCAGGAAAGACGGGCTTTTGGATCACACAAGGTCAGTACTGGGGAATCAGGACTAAGGTATTGATATAACTACACCTGTCTGTTCTGGTCAGTACTAGGGAATCAGGACTAATGTAATATAATTTTACACCAGGAAACCGATACCACTGTATGTATTTGTCAGGCTTCTTTGGGCTGGGGGAGGGGCTTCGGGTCCCAACTGGTCTCACCTGGATCATCAGGGATTGGATGTTACTGTCTGTGTTTTCTCTCCATGGGAGGTACGGAGGTCAATCCCTCCTCCCAGACCTGTTTTTCTGGGGCCGCGGGGGAAACAGATGGACCATCTCTGGTTGGGGCTGGGAGGAGTAATCAATACTGCGATTAGCACAAAAACTGGCTTCAGCAGGATGTGGGGGCTGTGATGGATACCAGAGCAGCATCCTGCATTCGAATTGAAAACGTTAAAAAGAGTCTTTAAAGCTTTTCTAAAAGGGAGTTTCTTCAGGTATGTCCCGACTGCCCCCAGTACTGGAGACTACCACATGACGTGTCTGTCAGAGATAATCCCCAGTCAACACTGGTTACACACCAAGACACTGGTTCACTGGTTGGACACCAAGACACTGGTTACACACCAAGACACTGGTTACACACCAAGACACTGGTTACACACCAAGACACTGGTTACACACCAAGACACTGGTTACACACCAAGACACTGGTTCACTGGTTGGACACCAAGACACTGGTTACACACCAAGACACCGGTTAGACACCAAGACACTGGTTCACTGGTTGGACACCAAGACACTGGTTAGACACCAAGACACTGGTTAGACACCAAGACACTGGTTAGACACCAAGACACTGGTTAGACACCAAGACACTGGTTAGACACCAAGACACTGGTTAGACACCAAGACACCGGTTCACTGGTTGGACACCAAGACACTGGTTGGACACCAAGACACCGGTTGGACACCAAGACACCGGTTAGACACCAAGACACCGGTTAGACACCAAGACACCGGTTAGACACCAAGACACCGGTTAGACACCAAGGCACCGGTTAGACACCAAGGCACCGGTTAGACACCAAGGCACCGGTTAGACACCAAGGCACCGGTTAGACACCAAGGCACCGGTTAGACACCAAGGCACCGGTTAGAGTGGAATCATAGTGTCTCCTGCTATGGGGAGATTTCAGTGGAGAGAGGCTGTCAGCCAGAAGTCATGTTAACACGCCCTAGGACACCAAAACCACCGTCGTATTCAGGTGGGAGGAGGCTCCCCCCCGACACGCCACTCAGCAGAATTCAAATCCTTATAGAAAAGTGAAGCGTCAGAAACAGCCTGGCGTGTGAGCCTCTCGGAGCTGCAGTGTTAATCTGGGGCTGTGGGGTAATTGGTGAGGTGTGTCAGTTTGGTAAGCTAGGGTAAATGTGTCGCAGTGACCAGCACTTTTCTCTTTAACATTCACTTCACTATTGTGTGTGTGTGTTTTACTATAAATATCAGGACCAGACGTTTCCACCAAGATTGTAAAACCTGACAATTCTATCCCCACTTCAAAGTCTTTTTATTGTCTATTTCAGGCTAAGGGGTTAGGTTTAGGGTAAATATCACAGTTCAGGGTTAGGGTTGTACTTAACATTTAAACATCAGGTACATATGTACTATTAGGTTTAGGCTTTAGGGTTGGGCATAAAGATTAGCGTTAGGTTTAGGCTTGGATAATTTTTTTTAATGTACCCAACAAAGATAGAAAATCAGACGTGTGTGAGAGAGTAAGAGGTTTATGGTGTTTGCAGTAGTAGGGACAGAGACTAGCTAAAGCCCGTGTTCACCATCTGTTGGCGTGGCTCAGTTCCCTGCTGTATTCACTCTAAAGCCCAGAGACTCATCTCACAGCGCCACCTGGTGGTTGGCTCAGTTCCTTGCTGTATTCACTCTAAAGCCCAGAGACTCATCTCACAGCGCCACCTGGTGGTTGGCTCAGTTCCCTGCTGTATTCACTCTAAAGCCCAGAGACTCATCTCACAGCGCCACCTGGTGGTTGGCTCAGTTCCCTGCTGTATTCACTCTAAAGCCCAGAGACTCATCTCACAGCGCCACCTGGTGGTTGGCTCAGTTCCCTGCTGTATTCACTCTAAAGCCCAGAGACTCATCTCACAGCGCCACCTGGTGGTTGGCTCAGTTCCCTGCTGTATTCACTCTAAAGCCCAGAGACTCATCTCACAGCGCCACCTGGTGGTTGGCTCAGTTTCCTGCTGTATCCAATCTATAGCCCAAAGACTCATCCCACAGCGCCACCTGGTGGTTGGCTCAGTTCCCTGCTGTATCCAATCTATAGCCCAAAGAGTCATCCCACAGTGTCACCTGGTGCTGGAAATGCACATATACATCTGACTAAATAACACTTGATCCACTAGTCGTAAAGTTAAATGGTTCAGGATTAGTTAGATACCTACCATATATCACATGTGCTCAAATAAATATTTATATAAACAGTATATAATAGTACATTTTGTCTGCATTTTACATGAATACTAAAGATATACTGTTCATAAAGGATGTAAATCTAGAAAAATGTTTTTGTCTCCTCCAGGACAAGTTTGATCAGTCCTCTAGTCCAGACAGCTGTGGGACTGGTGAGAAACCTACTCTTTTGGCTTATTTAAATCATTTTATAGATCTATACACATAGATAAACATGTCTTATTTACATCATTATGTAGGTCTATATACATAGATAAACATGTCATATTTACCTCATTATGTAGGTCTATATACATAGATAAACATGTCTTATTTACATCATTATATAGGTCAATATACATAGATAAACATGTCTTATTTACATCATTATATAAGTCTATATACATAGATAAACATGTCATATTTACCTTATTATGTAGGTCTATATACATAGATAAACATGTCTTATTTACATCATTATGTAGGTCTATATACATAGATAAACATGTCTTATTTACATCATTATGTAGGTCTATATACATTGATAAACATGTCTTATTTACATCATTATGTAGGTCTATATACATTGATAAACATGTCATATTTACATCATTATGTAGGTCTATATACATAGATAAACATGTCTTATTTACATCATTATGTAGGTCTATATACATAGATAAACATGTCTTATTTACATCATTATGTAGGTCTATATACATAGATAAACATGATGTGTTGATGTTCTACAGGCTGAATCACATGGGGATTGTACAGAGCAGCATCTGTTCCCCTGACTGCCTCTTAAGATGCTCCAATTCAAGCGTGTCTCAGACATTATCTCAATACAGGGTTTTAATCTCCATTTGACATCCAAGGAAATGACAACAGTGTGTAAAATGGAAGTGTGTGTAACTTCTTGCCCTCTGTTTGTCCATGAATGACATTGTGTGCGCGTGCACGTGTGTGAGCAGCAAAGCCGCTTCCCGTCTCACCGGAGAGCAGGTCTCCTGGCAGCTCTAAGGCGGAGGGGTCAGCAGTGGTCGGCTCCCAGGAGACGAGCCCCCGAGGTGGGGATGCCAAGCCTGAGGCGGCCCCTAGAGTCCGGAGCACCTCCTCCCCCAAGCCCCCTGTGCAGGGCCCCAAGCCTACACCGGCTGCCAGGCCCCCCATCCTCCAGAAGCCCCGGACCAACAGCAGCCGAAGCATTGGTACTCATGACTGGGAAGACTTAACATGCATGGCTCTTGTTGGCTGAGGGCAGCGTTTTCCAAGTCCTTCACCTTTCTCTCCCCTCTCTCTCCCCACTCTCTCTCCCCCGTCCCCTCTGACAGACGAGGGCTGTGAGTCCCCTGGAGGAAACGTGTCTCCCAAGGTTGCAATGCTGCCCCACACCCTTAAGAGGGTCCCCTCGGATAAGGAGGCGCAGGGCAGTCCTCTACTGGGGGGCAACAAGACCCCTTCTTCTCAGGACGGTATGTTAGCCCAGTCTGTCCCGGGGCAGAGCCAGTCTTCTCAGGACGGTATGTTAGCCCAGTCTGTCCTGGGGCAGAGCCAGTCTTCTCAGGACGGTATGTTAGCCCAGTCTGTCCCGGGGCAGAGCCAGTCTTCTCAGGACGGTATGTTAGCCCAGTCTGTCCCGGGGCAGAGCCAGTCTTCTCAGGACGGTATGTTAGCCCAGTCTGTCCCGGGGCTGAGCCAGTCTTCTCAGGACGGTATGTTAGCCCAGTCTGTCCCGGGGCAGAGCCAGTCTTTACTTGTGTAAAGACTGGCTGTGGTGGAATGTGGTGGAATGTGAGCTTCGTGCCCTGGATGTGCATCCCACAAATCTCCATCAACTGCAAGATGCAAATTATCACTTTCAGCACCTTGTTGAATCAATGCCACGTAGAATGAAGGAAGTTCTGAAGGCGAAAGGGGGTCAAACACAGTATTAGTATGGTGTTCCTAATAATCCTTTAAGTGAGTGTATGTTTACCATTATATCCCATTGGTTTTCCTGAATAGGAAGCAGCTGTGCAGTGTTCATTTAGTCTTCATTCAGGGTGATCTCCCTGTGTTATGTGTTGAGATGACTACAGCTGGATTGACAGAATGGGGTCAGAGCTTCACAGAATGTCTCCCTCCACTGTTCCATGTGGCCCTTATGTTATGGAATATCCAGTCAGCCTGTCAGACTGACGCCGTCACGTTGTCAAACAGCAGCATCACGGTGTCACCTCCCAGCGATTGTGGGTTCTTGTCAGGAAGGTGACTGGCCAATTAAAGCCCTTATAGCCTTACCTGGCCACCCAATCAGCTATCAGCATGGACCAAGAAGTGGGCGGGCACAAGGGCAGAAAGTCCCTCCCCAGGTCTGGTACTAACAGACAACTGTGGAACAAAATTATCTGCACATGTCTGTATGGAAGAGATTTAGGAAATGACATAGTAGTCTCCCTGAAAGAAATGTATTTATTCACAAATCTGTGTGTCCTAGTTGGACCAAAATTACAGACTTGAAAATCTAAGTTTCATTGAATCATGTCATTGTCAAGTATTTAACATTATTTCTTCTCTCGAAAAACTCTCCTACAGTAGATGAGAGAGAGAGTCATTTCAGATAGGGTGGTGGTTGTTTCCCTCATAACCACATTCCCTCTCCACTCTGCAGTGAGACCAGGCCCAGTGGCAGACGCTGGCAAGCAGCAGGGCCTCCTTTGCCACAACTCTGAGGACAACGCCTCCAAACCCAAGGACAAATCCCCCAACCCGGACTTAGACAAGAGTCCCAGGGGGAAGTCTTCAGACTCTGGAGAAGAGGTCGACAAAGACTTCATTTTCATATGAGAAACTTCCAGGGAAACGAAACGGGCGCCTGGTTACCCAATCCCTGTCTGTAATTTCCTCACTCCTCACATAAAGATCGAACAGACTGGCCTCTGCCTCCACTGGAGGGTAGACCACCAAGGACAGGACCACAGCAAAGGACCAACAGTCGCTGTGTGCTTGGCGGAGGGCCGAGTGACCTGTGTGAAATGTGTTGACTTTTGGGACTCGTCAACTGACCTCAGTACTATCAAGGTAAATACGGCTGGAGCACTGTTCATGACACACTGAAGTGTGTTAAGTCAAACTAAACCTTTAACCTTCGTAAAGGGGCGGGGCATCCCTATGTCATCATAGCTTTAGAATGTCATCATGGCCTTGTCTTTGGGTCTTCCCATATGCTTGTATTTGGCTTTCAGCTGGTATAGGCCAGGGACCTCCGTGATAGCCAACTTGGGTTCCAGACTGAATTTCTCTGATTCCCTTTCTTTGTTTCACTGGAGGCCTTCCTGCTGTAAGCAGCAATAGTTATTGAGAAGCTGACTGCTTCGTTTGGCCACAGGTTTCAGCCTAGTACCAACTCCTTCAGATGTTTGGCATTAAGTCCCAAAAGCAGTCAGCGAAAGAGCCAAAACCGACTGGCACCAATTGAGGCTAGTTTTGTTCTGCCGGGCCTCCGGGTCTTCAGATGGTCCTCACTGGCTGCCTGTCTTTTTTTTTCTCCCCTATTAATCATGGCCTGAGTCAAAACATAATGACAGGATGTAAATAACGTTCCTCAAATCTCGTGTTGTGAATGCATCACACTGTCTTGTCCAACTGGCTTGTGTTCAGTAGCTGTAAAGGCCTCCCGCTGCATGCTTAGCAAATCACCACTTCCTGGGAGTCCAGGAACTCTGCGTCACAAACCTGCCGCCCTAGTGAGGTGTCTCCGCCAGTGGCAGCAGGGACACCTCAGCATTTGGAGCTGATTGGGAAGTCCCAATGCACTATATTGGTAGAAAAGGAGAAGCGTTAATTACCTGAACGTTGTTCATTACGCTACCGACTCAACAGAACCTGTGATAACGGTCCTTGTATTGTCTGTTTTTGTAATTTAATTTCTTCTGTTTTGGGGGATTAAGAGCAGCTGGCTGTTTTCGGTTTGGTTCTGTGAAACGATGTGTTAAAATCCCTAAGACATTGAGTGACAGCGGAGGTTTCGGCTCTGGCAGTGGGATTCTGATGAATTTGTGTCAACATTTGCATGTGAGGTGTATTGTATGTGTATGTGTGGATATGTCTAATTAATTTAATACATGTAATATAGTACAGTGTGTTGAGAGACATACATGTAATATATGTGCGCACACACAAATCCTATATTACTACGGTACTAAGCACATTACTAAAAAGGGGGGGTTTATATCATTGTAATTTACTTGATGTTTTTATTCTTGTACTTATTTTAAATGTTGGAAAGCAATTTCTTTTCTTGATATCAATGTATTATTTTAATGACAGACGCATTGATATGTTTGTCTGATCATTTCTGATAAGCAAAAAAAAAAAACAACAACCTGGAAATCCATTTCACCCAAGAAAATTACTGTCATTTTATTATGCAGATTTTTTTATTTCATTATGGACAACACTCCTTAACTTGTTTCCCTAAATAATACCACTGGCTCTGGACCTTGTGAATATTTATACCAATTAAAATAATTTTCAGATAAAACTTGTTTAATTCAGATTTGTACAGATCTTTGACACAGTGATGGGAGTGATGAAGTTGAATCAGTTTGAAAGCTGGCTGTGGTTGCTTATTTGTTAAACACATGCAATCTATATTAATCACACGTCTAATTGGATGTCTTAAGTAAACTCAGACAGCCATTAATTGAGGTAAATGTTTTAAGGACAGAAAATAGATTATTTTTAAAACTGTAATGCCATTGTGAGTACTGCAAGCTGAGGAAGCACAGAATCCCTGACATCTGACTTGAACAATACAGAACATTTGAGGTGTTTCTCTAAGTCATATGTCTCCACTCTGAACTGTCTGTGCGACAAGCTTGAAAAAAGGCCGGCCCAGTGTTAACACTGGGCAGGCATGCACGCCATTGGATATCTAATGGCTTGCCTGCCCAGTGTTATCCAATGGCGTGCCTGCCCAGTAGCTCAGCATGCAGATACTCAGACAACACGCCTGGGAGAAACAATGTTTCAACAGAGATACAACAATCACCATTTCAATGTAGCCCAATGGATGGGACTTGAAATGGATCATCAGGAAGAACCAGACAATGAATTATACCTCATCTGAGTACTTTAACATGGAGATGACCTCGGCCAGTTCAGAACAGTCGATACAGCTAGGTGCCAATGTCTGTTCACTCATTTTGGTTGTCATATAAAAATCCCCCACACAGACTATGTTCCTGGCTGTGTTCAGCATATATACTTGAATAAAATGTAAAAACATCTATAAAGACTGACATCATCGAAATTCCTTTAATAAAAATAAGTAACAGAAACATTGTCCAATAATAAGGCTTATCTGTAGGGCTGTGTAAATCCTCCCTAGCAATTATTTCCCTTTTTAAAGTTCTGTGTAAAAAAAAAAAGTACAAAGAAAAGCAAAACGATTCAGAAAGCCTTGCCTCTTCTCCAATGTGCAATCATTTACTTCACAGTCCATTTTTTCCCCATCAGGCATTTAGCAGGCACTTCTTTTCAGAGAAACCTACAAGCGACAACGGATTTGACCTTTTCAGCTTTGGGATTTCACCGAGCTCCTTTCCAGTTACTGGCCCAGTTACCCCACTATTCGGTAAACTGATGCACCAAAAAAAAAAAAAAAGTGCTGCGTCTCAGATTAGGATGATGTGAAGGCATTTAAAACAAATCAAACAACTTTAATATTGGAATGTTAAAATAAGGCCTTTTCAGTTAAACACACTTAAAAAGGGAACGCAACGATGTAACGTAATTCCCAACGTGACAATACAATGAAGATTAAAAACCGTCACCACTTCATTTGTAACTGTAAACCCCGACTTCCACTAAGGCACTGGTATGGTTTGAGGCTGAACGGCAGCAGCAGGGTGAAGCGGTTGTTTCCAGAGCTCTTCCCTCAACCACACACGGACGTGTATTCATGCATCAGGCTCCAGATCACCGACAAGGACGTGACTTGGTCCGCCCCGTTGGTCCTCCTCGTCCACGCGGCCAACACCGGGGCGTTTGGAAAGGCTTTCGGCCCGAGCGGGCGCGGACACTAGGCCAGGGGTATCTCGATGACGTCTTCCTCGATGATCTCCCCCTGGGGCAGGATGGCGTGGGCATTCGAGACCCTCTTACAGCTGACGCCGGAGAAGGGGTTGAGCCAGGATGGAGATAAAGGCCCTCCGAATGCGGACTTCATGGCCGCCCAGCACAGGGTCTTCTCCCAGCGGGCCGGCTCCCCCTTCAGACGCTCAATGCCCTGGAACGGAGAACGGAGAGATGTAGGCAGGGTTGCATCCGTCCTGGATAAAAAGCTACATGCTAAATGGATAAAAACCAGGACACGTTATAACGGCAAGGCATGGACACTGACGACACTGTTTTTAGGACGTATTGAAGTCACGAAACAGCCCAGCGGACTCCGGGCGAATTCTGTCACTAACGACGGACATGCATTACAGTTGTCAAACGAACTCAGGAATACATGCATCCATGCATCATGCCAGGATGTCATTCACTCCACAGTTACGCTACATCTAGTTTATGCTGCACATGCCTAATGTAAGTCCAGTCGCAAGCTTACCTCCGTCCCAAACCATTCAGAAAGCAGCAGGTCAGACAGACCCAGGCTCAGAGAGACAGACTAGAAGTGGTAGTTGGCTCACTCACATCCAGTCACCAATTAACCAAAACAAATGCAGTGTGAGAAAGGTAAAGGGAAATGCAGACGTAAAAATGCAGGATATAACAGGACACAGAGGAGATACACAAGAACCATGACAGCATCTGATAACAAATGGGTATTTATTCTCTCTCTGCGCTCGGGTTAAGAGATCAGTAACATGTCAGTAAAAAAACAAACAAAAAAAAACAGATCTTCACTAGCTGGCTCACAGGCAAAACACTCACAGCACCAGCAAACTGTGTCCCAAATGGCACCGTGTTGTATACATAGTGCACTTGTTTTAACTCGGGGGCCCATAAGAATAGAGGGCCCTTTGGGATGCTCCCTCGATCAGCAGACAGTCTCGCCCATCAACTTTACCATCCATTCAAAATAAGCAGTATACAACAAAAGATGAGCATGATCCCATATTTGGACAATATTACAAAAACAGATGTTTCCTCGACACAGGGTTTCCTTCAAACGCGCCGTAGCTATATCCTGTGACCACAATTCTCAGTCAAACTAAACCTGTTTGTAGAATAATTTGACGATTGGGGAAATAACATTTACATTGTAAACGCATCAACTTGGCAGGTCTGATTGTATTGAGCTCTCAAACTAGCTTAGGCAAAAGCATCCAGAGATTCTCCCTCCAAAAGAGGTTTCTTGTTTAAGACTCACTCGATCTGTTTTTAGAAAACGGTTGCAGAGGTTGTTTCAAGTTAACGTTGCGCAAGTTAACATGGACTCCATGGTTAGACACATCACAGAAAAAGTGCATGTTTGTGATGCTTATCCAAAGCGGGTTTTAGAAGGTTTGTTAAAAGCAGTTCATATTTGTGACAACTGCTACTGCATCAGTTGGGTTGGTTGATATTACAGGATTTACAATGTCCCCTTTACATTTTATTTTGCAAAACATTTTTAAATTAGTCTGTGAATCAGGTCTTCCTTGTAATTTCCACAACTCGTGGAAAACCAAAATCAAGTTTAATTCCAACATAAAAAAGGTACAGAATAAAAGACTCATTCAAGTGCATTGAACCGGTGATATGAGAAATATCTGAAATTGGCACATCAAAGAGGATCCAGGAGTTACCGGAAACCTTTGTACAGTAAAGCTTCAAAAATATCTCCATGTTGTTTTCCTTTACCAACAAAAAAAGGTGACCTTGAAATGAGCAGCAATACATGCTTTATCTTTGTTTATGCACGAGAAGATATGATTGTTCAACAAATTATGATGGTTAATCTGTTGATCCTGAATACACTTAAAATCTCATGTCTCTGAAGGCCTCTCAAACAGGCAACTGTAGCTACAGGCCAAATGAATGACAAACTGCATTTACAGGCCTAGTGAGTGTGCAAATGTAGTTATAGGCCAAACTAGAGACCAAAGGGCAAAGATGTACGCTTATGTAACGCTAACACAGAGCCATTGATCATGTGCAACAGCTACATTTGCTAACGTTTGAACTTAACCAGGAATCGAAACATTGTAAAAGATTTGACCGATAGGAGATGGTCAGCAGAGAGAATCCCAACTTTCAATCAGATTTTCAGCTAATCCCAATGGGTCAACAGTCCATGACCTAGGGAACATTTGGTTTAAGGAATGCAGGACTCACCCGTTAGGGCTTAGTGAAAAAGTGTTTCAGTATAACAAACAGAACAGAGCTTCAGGAAAAACAAAAGCAACAACATTCATAGAATAGTTAAAACAGGCAGCTTTTTTTCTCTCCTTTTGTACATCTTTTTCTCTGCAACTCTACTTCGGTTCCCAAGCAACATCAAAATAATAACATTTGGCAACGTTAAAAAGAAAAAAGCAGGTTCAATAAGTTAGGCAATAGAGGGGTCACAATCCCGTTCAGCACGGTAAAGGAGTGTCAGAGTTGGGTGGGATGGTTGCGGGATGGGTTGTAACGGCGTTAGCACACCCCTGTCTCAGAGTTAGGTGACTAATCTTAGACCACATACTGGTAGGATTCAGCCTTGCCATGAGCCTTCCCTGGCCGCGTCAACGGCATAAACCATAATATCGAGAAGGGGTGTCCAAACACGGCCTTCATGTTCATCCACTTAGTTTTTTTAGCCCATCTTCTCTCCTCCTTTTTCAACTGTTCTATGCCCTGAAAACGAGAGACAACCACACTTCAGTGCACTGTGAACCAATCACACTACTTCAGTGTACTGTGAACCAATCACACTACTTCAGTGTACTGTGTAAAACAGAATTCAATGATGTGCAAATCATTTAAACCCTATATTTAATTGACAATCATACAAAAGCAACATATCAAATGTTGAAACTGAGAAATGTTATTGTTTTTGGAATCATACGTGTCCATTTTGAATTTGATGCCAGCAACACATTTAAAAAAAAAAGTTGGGACAGGGGCATGTTGGATCACTTATTTTAACAATACTCTGTAAGCATTTGGGAACGGAGGAGGCCCATTGCTTGATACAGGTTTGCAGCAGTGCTCTTTTTTAACATTACACAACTTTTCCACTCTTGTTGCCAACTTTTTTCAAACATGTTGCTGGAGTCAAATTCAAAGTGGGCAATAATTATTCAAGAAGCAATGACATTCCTCAGTTTCAACATTTCATATGTTGTCTTTTTACTATTTTCTATTGAATATAGGGCTTAAACGATTTGCACTTCGTTGCATTCTGGTTTTCTTTACATTTTACAGTGTCCCAACTGTTTTTGAAATGGTGTTGTATTTTAGTGTAGGGCTGCAACTAAGTTGATTTATATGTTGATTATTATTGTGATTAAATCAGATTAAAAAAATCACTATTCCAGGATTAAATGCGTGTGATTATTTTCTATTATTTGCTATTCTAAACTGCTTTAATAAAAAAAAAAATAATACGATTTTGGTATAGCCTGAGGTACACAGCCAACATCTCTAACATTCAATAAGATCAGGTTGACATGTGAGGCATTTTGCGCAGGTTTCTATAACACTAGTGACATCATCGAGTCATGTGGAAATGCTTAGTTAACGTGATGGACCGTAAACTCAGCGCACACGCACGAACCAGTCTGGCGGTGCTACTGCGAACGTTACGTTGAAGCAGTACAAAAACAATGCATTCCAGAAGATTTTTCGTTTGTTTGGTTTTTATTAACTTGAAAAACGGATCTATAAATTTGCTGCTCGACAAACTCCACGCGCACAAGTAGCCCACCGGTTTTACTGGTGATAAGGCGGCTGCTACGTCAATGGACAGTACAACAATGCATTCCAGAAGATGTTTCACTTCAACCCGCATTTTAAACTTGTTTCAGACTAAGTTACGGTGCTGAGCAACACAGTCTGCTCAATCCTTCAACGTTTTTTTCCTTTCTTCAGCTCCATGCCTAGTAGACCCAAAAAATTGATCAAAATCGTTCCCAAATATGGTTTTTATTATTGACGTTTTTATTTATTTTTATGGATTAGTTGTTGCAGCCCTACTTCAAACTACATGCTACTCACTAATGGCATTAGTCCTCAGTTCTAAACCAAGCACTCCAATATAAAGAAGTGAAAGGTAAAAAGTGAGCAGCTCTGTCCTCACTTAATGAGAAGAAATAAAACCATACTAATATTTAATATATACATCTGAGAAAACCAAGCGCTAACTAAAGCAATGAGCTGTGAAGCTGCAGACAAAAAGATTCTAGAGCAAGAAAGTTAGTTTAATTAGAGATGCCAGCATTAGATGTTAAAGACATGATCTGGTACACAGACCTGGCATCTACTTAGTACCTGGCTTCATGAGGGAGGGGTAACGTCACATGAAACTCTTTCCCTCATATCGATACATGGAAACATTTCTTCCAATATGCGGAAAGTAACTTCAACCAAGAGCATCAGCAAGCCTTGAGCTGAATTTCAAGCCAACAGTTAATGTTTATTCAGTATGAAAGGAACGTGCTGTGACTGCCGGAAGAGCCTTCTACTCAAGTTTTTAAGCACATATTTCCACTTGAACGTGAAAATTCAACCCAAGTAGGTGAGGAATCGCCCCTATGGAGGCAAGCTGCTTTAGAGAGGTCAAAGTTCACAGGTCATACAGAAAAGCACCAAAGCAACAGCATTGGGGACTTGAGCGGCACAAACCTGGGTCAAATACATGTCAAATACTTCAGGTGATTAAGTTTGCCTGGTACAATGGAATAAGCCTATATGTGGACAACCAATAGAATTGTTCCAAAAGGGCAGAGTTCTTCCTGCACACCAGTTAAGCTCAATCAAACATACCTGAAGCATTTGTAGGTATCTGACACAAATTTGAAAAAGGTGTGATGAAGAGGTGGAGAAGAGGAGCGTGTGGTTGTATTCAACTAGGGCTCCTACAACTTACCGTCTCATCGGTGCAGATGGAATGGACCTGAGTCCCAAACATGACGGAGGTGAAGATGAGAAAGAGGAGCGCCTCAAAGCACAGGAGGATGAGGAGGATGACGGTCGCTGGAGGTGAAAAGGAGCTGCATTCTGGGAGTTGGAGTTCAGGAGGGAGGAAGGCAACATTTAAACAGGTGACAGCAGTCAAAGCAACATTGACAGGGCCTAGGCAGCTACGTGTCCACATTCAGAACGTGTTGCAATACCACTGATGATGACTGACATACTGGCCCAGTGCAGAGGACCAAACGGAATGATCACGAATGGCTACAGCGCCTCGGTGGGCACTCCATCTAACGGTCTGTTCTTTAAAAACATCTGAAACATGTTAGCTGAGCATTACAACACAGCACATCTCAACACCAAATTAAGCTCATGCATGATGCCTTGAAGCCTCTGGTTCTGAACGCCATTTAGTCACTGGACATGATAGTATAGTACCAGTGAACAACAGGAAGGATTTACAGCTATAAATAAGTGCACTGTCATTTACGAGGAAAAACTAGTAGAGCAACTTCAACCGCTTCTCTTCGATGGGTGGTATTGCCTAATCTGAAACAACATCATACTCAGGAATACATAACCAGAAACCATTGTTACATTTCAGAGGAGCTGACTGGAAAGAAGAAAAAAAGAAACGTTGTCCGAGCTCTAGTCAGACCAATGGCTAGTCAGGTTTAAGGTCAAATGTACTTACTTGTCCAATCATCTTCAAAACAGTACAGGAAGTGAAAGACCACCATCACCAGGGAGTGGAGAGAGATGAGTGCAATGTACATCTGAAACAGGAGGTCATCGTGAGACAGAGTCCAGTATCAGTACAGTCACACCAACACTCACTTTCAGGAACCTCAAAAACCAACTGAAAATCTGTCAGGCCACACACACTTTAACTTTATAACAAATTGGTTTTGTTGAAAAGTCAAGCCAGCAAATAAATACCAACATGATGTGGCATAGGGAATGTTACGTCACTATGAATACATTAATACCAACATGATGTGGCATAGGGAATGTTACGTCACTATGAATACATTAATACCAACATGATGTGGCATAGGGAATGTTACGTCACTATGAATACATTAATACCAACATGATGTGGCATAGGGAATGTTACGTCACTATGAATACATTAATACCAACATGATGTGGCATAGGGAATGTTACGTCACTATGAATACATTAATACCAACATGATGTGGCATAGGGAATGTTACGTCACTATGAATACATTAATACCAACATGATGTGGCATAGGGAATGTTACGTCACTATGAATACATTAATACCAACATGATGTGGCATAGGGAATGTTACGTCACTATGAATACATTAATACCAACATGATGTGGCATAGGGAATGTTACGTCACTATGAATACATTAATACCAACATGATGTGGCATAGGGAATGTTACGTCACTATGAATACATTAATACCAACATGATGTGGCATAGGGAATGTTACGTCACTATGAATACATTAATACCAACATGATGTATGCATAGGGAATGTTACGTCACTATGAATACATTAATACCAACATGATGTGGCATAGGGAATGTTACGTCACTATGAATACATTAATACCAACATGATGTGGCATAAGGAATGTTACGTCACTATGAATACATTAATACCAACATGATGTGGCATAGGGAATGTTACGTCACTATGAATACATTAATACCAACATGATGTGGCATAGGGAATGTTACGTCACTATGAATACATTAATACCAACATGATGTGGCATAGGGAATGTTACGTCACTATGAATACATTAATACCAACATGATGTGGCATAGGGAATGTTACGTCACTATGAATACATTAATACCAACATGATGTGGCATAGGGAATGTTACGTCACTATGAATACATTAATACCAACATGATGTGGCATAGGGAATGTTACGTCACTATGAATACATTAATACCAACATGATGTGGCATAGGGAATGTTACATCACTATGAATACATTAATACCAACATGATGTGGCATAGGGAATGTTACGTCACTATGAATACTTAAATACCAACATGATGTGGCATAGGGAATGTTACGTCACTATGAATACATTAATACCAACATGATGTGGCATAGGGAATGTTACGTCACTATGAATACATTAATACCAACATGATGTGGCATAGGGAATGTTACGTCACTATGAATACATTAATACCAACATGATGTATGCATAGGGAATGTTACGTCACTATGAATACATTAATACCAACATGATGTGGCATAGGGAATGTTACGTCACTATGAATACATTAATACCAACATGATGTGGCATAGGGAATGTTACGTCACTATGAATACATTAATACCAACATGATGTGGCATAGGGAATGTTACGTCACTATGAATACATTAATACCAACATGATGTGGCATAGGGAATGTTACGTCACTACGAATACATTAATACCAACATGATGTGGCATAAGGAATGTTACGTCACTATGAATACATTAATACCAACATGATGTGGCATAAGGAATGTTACATACTGTGAAGAGGACAAAGTACTTCTGGTTATTCTCCCCCACACAGTTGTTGACCCAGGGACAGTGGTGGTCCATCTTCCGTATGCAGCGTTTGCAAACACTAGCATGAACACACACACACACACACACACACACACACAGTGAGAACAAATACACAAATTTAGAAAACAATAGTCACACTTCTGAAAGCAAGGACAGAGCTTTAGACACCAACTTCCACATCGCCCACTCCAATTCAGAGTCACTTCCAATAAGCGCATTCAACTTTAGCAAACAACCAGAAAGCACAAGTAGCTTAAACCCTTCTGAAAAATAGCAGCAGCACTGGTGTCAGGGAGAAGGTCAAGGCTGGGCCAGTGTACCTGCAGTGATGTGCTCTGTCAGGTTTGATGCTGCAGCACTTGGGACACTTGTAGACCACCTGGCCCGGCTTCAGCTGCAGGCTCTCGATGTACTCCTTGGTAGCATTCCCCTTTGGCACGGCTCCCTGGAACCGAACAACGGGTTACAGTTGGGAAGTCAAGGGGATTTTCAATGAATGTCATGGTTTTCCAGAAATCTTTTAGACAATTTTCCTCCTGATTCCAGGAAAGTGATTTCCTGAGCATAACCTGAGTTATTATGACTCTAAACAGTTATGACTTAATAATACTCTAAACAATTGACACAAATACTTCAGCAAACAGTCAGTCAGGCTCAAGACATCAAGGGGCAGGGAACAGAAGAATCCGTTTTATAAAAGCCCCAGACAACACCGGCATGTTGAAGAATAAAGACACGTCAAAGTCCACACAGCCACGTCTCCCAGACCACAGAGCACCACGCTACGTCCACACGTTACCCCCTCACAGGGTCAGTACACACACACACACACACACACACACACACACACGCAACCCCCTCACAGGGTCAGTACACACACACACACACACACACACACACGTTACCCCCTCACAGGGTCAGTACACACACACACACACACGTTACCCCCTCACAGGGTCAGTACACACACACACACACGTTACCCCCTCACAGGGTCAGTACACACACACACACACACGTTACCCCCTCACAGGGTCAGTACACACACACACACACACACACACACACACACACACACACACACACACACACACACACACACACACACACACACAGGGTCAGTACACACACACACACACGTTACCCCCTCACAGGGTCAGTACACACACACACACACACGTTACCCCCTCACAGGGTCAGTACACACACACACACACACACACACACACACACACACGTTACCCCCTCACAGGGTCAGTACACACACACACACACACACACACACACACACACACACACGTTACCCCCTCACAGGGTCAGTACACACACACACACACACACGCACGTTACCCCCTCACAGGGTCAGTACACACACACACACACACGTTACCCCCTCACAGGGTCAGTACACACACACACACACACACACACACACACACACACACACACACACACACACACACACACACACACACACACGCAACCCCCTCACAGGGTCAGTACACACACACACACACGTTACCCCCCTCACAGGGTCAGTACACACACACACACACACACACACACACACACACGTTACCCCCTCACAGGGTCAGTACACACACACACACACACACACACACACGTTACCCCCTCACAGGGTCAGTACACACACACACACACACACACACACACACACACACACACGTTACCCCCCTCACAGGGTCAGTACACACACACACACACACACACACACACACACACACGTTACCCCCTCACAGGGTCAGTACACACACACACACACACACACGCACGTTACCCCCTCACAGGGTCAGTACACACACACACACACACACACACACACACGTTACCCACTCACAGGGTCAGTACACACACACACACGTTACCCACTCACAGGGTCAGTACACACACACACACACACACACACACACACACACACGTTACCCACTCACAGGGTCAGTACACACACACACACACACACACACACACACACGTTACCCCCTCACAGGGTCAGTACACACACACACACACACACACACACACACACACACGTTACCCCCTCACAGGGTCAGTACACACACACACACACACACGCACGTTACCCCCTCACAGGGTCAGTACACACACACACACACACACACGTTACCCACTCACAGGGTCAGTACACACACACACACACACGTTACCCACTCACAGGGTCAGTACACACACACACACACACACACACGTTACCCACTCACAGGGTCAGTACACACACACACACACACGTTACCCACTCACAGGGTCAGTACACACACACACACGTTACCCACTCACAGGGTCAGTACACATGGCACGGAAGTGCGAGGCGAGGGCGAGGAAGGCCAGGCTGTTGAACACTGTCCCATTGACGATGCTGTAGGTGAGGTTCTTAGAAGGCAGCAGCATGACGAAGAGCACCACGAACTCAGCGTACACCACCAGGAGCCAGGTGATGACCCCGCACACAATGCCACATGCATCCCTGGAAGCAAAGCAATCCGTTAAAATGTAAATGTTACACAACCTCTCAGTTATTTGAGCACTGCAACAGCTGCACTGAAAACGGCTGACCAACTCCTACTGAACGTAGTCCTTGGTGTTAGGAGGACAGGAAGCCAGAAAGAACAGGTAGCTGGAGAGCAAAGACTCACGATATTCAAAGCAGTTTAAATTCAATCCAGTCAATTGATTATATTAAAACCCCTAGTCTATACAAGGTCTGAGTATGGACATGGCCTCACGTTAGAAAGCCAGTGCCAGGTGACCAAAATAAAATGTGCAACAGTCTACGTGAACAAATACCTGACAAACCACATGGGGGCGCTGGTGGCCTTGGAGACGGACACACACTGCTGCTGTTCCATCTGCAGGCAGGCGGCTTGTCTCTCCACGTCCCTAAACCTGACCAAGGAAAAGATGCATCAACCCACCACAGACACCTCCACTGTGTCCCCAGCCTGTTGCACACCCACCCACTCCCACCCACTCCCCCACCACACACCCCCACCCACTCCCCCAACCACACCCCCACCCACCCCATCACCCCCACCCCCACACACACACACCCCCACCACACACACCTATGCACCGGGCTCTTCATCTTACAGGCTCAGGCTGCCTCTCACCATCGCTTCATCCTGCAGGGCGAGAGACAAGAGCTTGGTGGGCAAACAGAGGCTCATCCAACTACACCCAGGCCCTGGAGAGCAGCAGAGACAGCCAGACGTAGCTTGTACTGCGTCGAACCCAACGAGAGCACACTCACAGTTCTAATTTCCAGGTGAGGGACATATTGGAGGCATTAGCCTGGATGGGAAGTCAACCAGAACACAGAACTAGTGATCCATAAGAACAGAAACAGGCTAGGAGATAGACATGCACGAGTGGGTATCTGACTGAGTGGCTGTGTTAACTACCTGCCACCCATAACTGTAGCCCTGTACGTTGTCCAGACCTCATCCCCATTCTGACTGACTATCTACCACTTTCGTTGTAGATAATCAAACGGTGACTGCAATCAGATCTTCCCGGCCACCTCCAGATGTCATCAAGGGCACATCTAACCCAGATTACATCTCCGTTGTTTTACATTCTCCAAAAATAATCCACACCACTCCAGGAAGACATTTCCTCCAGGATTAAAATGATCACATTCTTCCCCAGAAAGCGCCAAGGAGCACTGATCGAATTCCACAGTCAAATAAAAATAAACATGCTATAAGGCTTCTTTGGGATGTCTGCTAACCTAACTATAGGTTGCTAGATCAAATTCCTGCACGGGCAGTGTGTGCTTTAAGTCCACTCACCTGGTTAAATAACAGAAAATAAAAAAGGCAAACGCTAAACACAATATAGCCTATAGTGAAAAGGACTCTTTAGGCCAAGATGTAAACTTTATTTTATAAAGGCAATATATTTACTTTCTAAAATTACAAATCATTCTGAAATAAAAAAGATCAGCTGTAGAAAAACAAACAGGACTTCCACACGCAGCATTGAGGTGGAAGCTATAATAATAACTTCAACATAAGATAGTAATGAGAAAATAGAGACAATTTGTGTGTAAGTAAACATCAATGCTTGAAGAGCAATAGTGTCCAGACCAGTCTGCAGAAATCTGAGAAGCAGTTTATAGGCTACTCTGAAACTTAAACCTGATACTTGATACTTGGGTTTTTTGACTGTGCATGCAGAAAATCTACATTTACACTGCAAAAATGGCAACAAAGATACATTGCTGGCTTTCTTGCTGTGACTAAAAAGAAATGACTTAATAGTATATACAAGGCTTGTGGCATGTACAGCACCAAGACATTATTAAACCAAGGTTAGTCAGCAAAAATAGGGGGTAATACATTAGGTAATAAAGGTAAGATGTTTATGTTCACCTGTATAGGTTGTGTCCTTAGGTCAGAATAATATAAACACTGGCAAGGCCCAGGGAATCTGGTCAGATTTTTAAAAAATTAGTCCACTTAGTCGGTGACTATTGATCAGATGACAAACACCATATGTACGTGTTAGGTGCAATCCGGGATTGTGAATACAACGGCTGAATACCAGCGGCAAAGTCGACCCGAGGCCAGCCCAGGCCATGAGTCATCCTGTATCATTTAACTCAACTGTTTGTTGACCACCTATCAGAGGTTATTTAACTTAAATACTAGCTACACACACGCACTCCAAGTGACCACCATCCAACACTTAACTGCGTTAAACTGGGTGATGTTTAGAACCAGAGCAAGGGCATCCCTGTCGCAACAGTGTGCGGAATGTCCCACTCTCCGACCCACATTTAACCCATCATGCTACGATTGCTAACGTTAGTTAGCAAGAAAAAATAGCCAGCCACTAGCTCAATGAGAACAAGTAGCAGACAGCTTTTTTTTTGCTGATGTTGTGTTGAGAACTAGCTAGCTAGCTAACGGGGCTAGCTATTTGATAGTCATTGCAGCTTGCTATTAATTCACTAGCTAACGTAGATAAATAACTATGTAAACAGTTAGCTTCCTTTTCATCATTGTTCTACAGTTACCAACTAGGTCACTACAATGTAAACCCATATCAAATAACAAGATTGAGTCATGGGTAACTGCATAGCTCTTGGGGAGATGGGCAAGCCATTGCTAACGGTTATTAGCTAGCTAGTTACCACACCAACTACCTGGATAACGTTACCTGTCTGGCCAAATTAGTTGATATGGTGCTATGTAGTTAATGACACCGCTTGCTACTAATGTTTGTTAACATACCTGGCTTTACATCGATACGCTGCTGGACTCCAAGAACGTGGCGTCTTCAAAACCCCGAGAACATCTGAAAACAGATAACACCAGTGGGACGTGCTAGCCACGAATGACTTCTCGAGGAATCCTGCATCAGTTTCGCTCAGTGAGGGCCCCGCCCACCAGGATGGTTAACACCTTTCTACTAGTGACGGACGTTTCGAACGATTCAGAATCCTTACATTGAACTGAAACACACAGTGCAGTTCTTTTAAAAGATTCGACTTTTTGGAATCACTGATAGATGTAATTCTTTTTTTGTCCAATTTCTTAATTCCTTCTCTATCTCATGATGGGACCCTATTGTTTACTGTAATAGCACTGAGTTTTATTTCCAGAATAGAACACATAAACATAGGAATGTTAACAAATCAATCCTTTTATTTTTATCCAACAATAACCAAATTATTCAGTCTTCAGAAAATAATATCCCAGGACAGGCAAATGTAGGAGGTTGCAATGAACAACAGCAATACAATGTTTTCTAATTCAATGTGCATGGTTGGTTTCTTTTAAGTTATGTATCCTGGGGCACTCTGGGTCCTATCACTGGAATACCACCTGTTTCAGGAATGGCTTAAGTTGTACTTGTGGTCGTTGTAACTGCGGTTGAAGTTATAACTGAGGTTGTTGTTGTAGCTGTGGTGAAGTGATGGAGGCTGTGGTGGCTGGAGCTGTAGTAGGCTGAGTATTATTAGCGTGTGCTGTGTCATTCTTGCTTCATAACTCAACAGGTCTATAAATGACACTGACTGAACTTTTAGTTTACAAAATAAATTCCCAGAATTATGTTTATCTACATTGAAAATATTCACAGAGATAACTTAAATTATATGTATAAATGACACATTCATGTGTGTTAAATGTATCATTTAAAGATGATAGCTGTGTCATTAATGTTTCATAATGAATGTAATCTGACTAAATGGCTGTAAATCTGACTCGCTTCATCCCCAAAAAAATGAATTTTGTCAGAACTTCCATACAGAAAGGCGGTGGAACTATTTGAGATACTCTTTAAGCATTGAACCCAACCAACGTGTTTCAGACCAGAGATGACCCCTTTCTGTGTCAGAACCGTAGAACCATTTCTGCATTAGAACCCATTTCTGCATTAGAACCTGCATCACGTCCTGAACGAGGTTAGGTCATAATCTAGAAATGTTTAAGGCACATCCGTTTGATGCATGCAGAAAACGACAGGGCCTTTACCAAGGTCACGCCATGGTTTTTCTACTCTCAGAGTGAACACTGTGGAGTTATCAACTGTGATGCAGAGGTATGGGAATGGACAGACTTTCCCCAAGGAAAAGCTGCTTCACTTTGTTGAGTTTTTTTCTTTAAGGTTTATAGGCTGACATCCAAGCAAAGATATCTGCCAGGCACGTAGAAATGCATGTCGGCACCTTGGTGTCAGTAGGGGGAAGGAGAAAATGAGTTTGATGTCATCCGCATTGCGGTGATAGGAGAGACTGTGTGGGGGTACAAGCAAGCCAAGTGACTTGGTGTATGAGGTAAAAGAGGAGAAGACCTAGACAATACCCAGGTCTACAGATCAGCGCCGGTAAGAGAAGAAATTCCTTATGCATGTAACAACCATGCATGTCCACTATTAAGCAGTTGGCACATACATTTGATCTATTAGCTATAATGCCTCCTTAATTTTTATTTGGGGAGACCAGCTAACAAAAGCTCTAAAAACTATATTTATATTTTAAATACAAAAAAGCTATTTAGATGGCACAGTGACTCCTCACCCTAGTCACTCCTTGTCAATAATCCCAATATATTTCCATAGCTCAGCTAGAGTTTTCCCATGTGGGAGACTCTTGGACAAGGTTTGGGTCAAACCTAACACTGCACATCAACCTGAGAATACTATTCCTACCGTGAAGCCTGGTGGTGGCAGTGTCATGCTGTGGGGACACTTCTCTGCATCAGAGCCTGGCAAGGAAAGGTTGTGAAGATAGAGGGCAAAATGTATGCAGGAAAGTACAGAGAAATCTTGGAAGAAAACCTGCAGAAGTCTAAAAGAGACCTGAGGCTTGGACAAATGTACAGCCTTCAGTCACATTGGAGTGGCTTAAAAACTAAAACTGACAAAGTCCTGCATGGGCCCAGTCAAAGCCCGGAGGTCAATCCCATTGATAATTTGTGGATAGAGTTGAAAAGTACCCTTCACCATAGGTCTGCATCCAGATTAAGGGAGGCTGAACAATTTTGCAAAGACAAATGGACAAAAATTGCTGTGTGCAAAGCTGATAGCCATGTATCCAAATAGTTTTTTTTGTATTTGTATTTAGAATAATTTTAGGTTTCATTATTCACATTGACATTATGGACTTGTTTGTGTAGCTCAGTGGCTACAACACAGAACTGAATCCATTTTGATTTCATGTCGTAATGAACACAATAAAATATATGGACAAGTCCAGGTCCAGTGAATCCTTTTGAGAGTCTCGTATAGGCACATCTCCAATATTCTACTGTATGGGATCTGTGCATCTATGGGTAAGCCAAAAAATGGACTGAGAGTTGTTACGGTAGCATGTTCTACTACTACACTGCTGGTACTCATCCTGTTAATAGTTTTTTGTTAACACTTTCATCTGTTTGAATCATTTGTTGCTCTACTCAACTTGAAATTATGTGAATCATAGTGATTGCTAGATGACATAGCAGAAAATGCATTTCAGACATCCCAACGTGCAGAAACTCATTTCAAGGAAGTGGCTTCAGCGGCTGCTTACAACCCCCGGCAACTTATAAACTCCTTTTTCTCTCAAGCCTACTTTTCAGCAGTTGATGAAACTTACCATTAGATGTCAGCATTGGGTTGAGTGCTTTTTTTTTTGTTGTTGCTTTTGGTTATTCTGGAATCTGCTGGAAGCGAACTAAAAGGTTTTCATTAAAAAAAAAAAATTATGGCAGACTTTGACCATAATGATAAAAAGGCTGTATAAAGGTTTAATTGAAATATTTATGAAATAATGTATGGTTGGAAATGTGTGAAAAAAAGACACTAAGAAAATAACATTGTTAGAACCGATTTTCACAGTTTTTTCCACCTATCAACCAACGAATGATTTATCCACCACTATACCAAACTAATATGTGTTAATTAGCTGTTGAAACACAGCCAGACTATGATTTCAAAATCAAAAACAGCTTCAATTTCTTGTCTTGAAATTACTTTGTGTTCATAAAAAAAGATTGGGGAAAGATGAAGAAGAGAGTTTTTAATGAATGAGCTGTGGGCTTGACTCAAATCCATGCTGCAGCAATGCACAGGCACCATAGACTACAGTAGACTACTTTATGATTACTGTAAATTCTTATTGTCCATCTCAAAATATTACAATATTTTCCTTAAATGGGCTATCACATTTCTCATATCACAGAATGAATTTGAATGAATAGATCCAACATCAGATTCTTCCTTCTAATGAAACAGGACCTCATACTACCAGTAGGTATAGTTACAGTAAGGCAACTCCAAACACACTGCGCACGTGCGCATGCACACACACACACACACACACACACACACACACACACACACACACACACACACACACACACACACACAGGCTTCAGGAATTTTCATTCCTAAAGCTGTGTTCTATCAATTCCATCCAACCAAAAATAAAACTCACTAAATCCTCAACTCCCACTGTCAAAAGCAGAGTCACTGTCTAAAATATACTATTAATAGATACAAAGGCCTTAGATTCTAGGCATATCTTACCTGATGTAATGTAATTTTAAAGTCAATTTTCCAAATATACACCTTCAATGTTTGAAATGATCATTTTCTAGAGGTAAAAGGGAACCTTTCTAACAGATCATTTTGTGAGGCTAAATAATTATAGCATTTATTTCCATTATTATGCAATAAAAGGATAGCTAGATACAATTTGTGCGGTAGCTTGATACAATCTGTGGTAAATGACAACATACTCCCTGAGGGGCCTCTGCAAAAGCTGTGTACAATATAGGGAATAATGTGACCTTTGGGGTGATTTGGCACCTGTTAGGTACAATGTGCAAAACATATTGCTGCTACTGTATCAGCAGTCAGGATATGAAAGGGGGTCAGTGAGAAAATTAAATCTCTGCTGAAAGTCACCCGTTGCCATAGCAGCAAAAGGACATGTTTATTTTTCAATTCCTCATCTCGTGTACAGAAATAAGCCAATTACAATGAAGATAATTTGCATAAATTGGAGCAATGGGAACATACTTTAATATAGATTAATTCAGCATTTACATTATTAAATTAGTAAGCCGTATTAAACAAAAATCCTCAAGGATTAAAATGTACCATTTTTCCATGTTGCAGACAACAGTTAGATCTGTTTTTATCCAAGCACTTCAACATGGCACAGGACAGGGAAAATACGTAGGTAATTAAGATTCTAATTAAGAGCCAGGTCTGAAACAGCAATGCAGTTACTGTTTCAGTTTTCAAAAAAAGGTTAATGGACCAATCAAACAGATAACTGGCATTACGGTATCTGATAAAGACATAAAAGAGATAATTCCTCTTTTTATTACAGATACGTTAGTAACTAGGGACTTACAACACAAACATTTAACAAGCACTATAATAACGAATCACACAATTGATACCAACAATTATTGGTACATTCAATAGATGTCCAAGTACTTTATTATACAGCTCAAATAACTCTGTCAACATTGACCGGTTGATAAACTACCTGTTGTAAATCCAATAAAGATGTTCATCTTGAGCAGGCGTGATGTCAACGTAGACAACTTGACGCATGCGTGTCTTAAGAAGCAGCCAGGAAGGGGGGGGACCTTTTTCTAGCAACGGTAGCTAGCCAGCTAGCATCTATTCTGTCGGGTGCAGACCAGCGCGGAAGGAGAGCTGTTGCCCGACTTCAAATACATGATCCTTTGCTAATCCTCCAGCCCTTTCCAGTCTCTTTGAGACGAAGATAATAATTCGTGTTGCGGAATTAGCGAGGCACGGACACGAAAACAACGTTGTAGAGATATACATAAGATTAACGCTGTCTGACGTTTTAACTGAATCCATCCTCGTCTCGGGTTCATTGAGGATGAGGTTGCCGACCATCAGACGATGTCCTGGGGAAGGAGATGGCAAGAAGGAACTCGCTCCACCATTTAGGAATCCTTTTGTGCATGACTTAAGATTTACCCCTCTGGAAAAAGTAAAGGTAAACAAAATACTACAACTGGTGCAGTGTATAGTTATACCTGTGTTCTTTTTTTATCGATACGAGTCAGGCAATAGTTATATAACGGTCTGCTAGCCAGCTAGCTACCGTTCCATGCATTTAGCTAGCCTAGTTGGCTAGAAACTAGCTTGCAGTTTGGATACATGTTGCTCACTTATCTTGCAGATTGTAGACTAGCTTCAACTAACAAGTCATGACAGCAAGCTGGAATAAAATTTCGAACCCAGGCATAACCTAACACGTTTTCACCTATCCCAAACACACTGAAGCTGAACATTCCCGTGTCTCTAGACCATAGGTATGTAGTTATTCGCGAATGTGTGAACAAATTAGACATTATAGGGAAATAACTATAAGATACATCCTCTTGCAATAGGATCACAAGAGGCCCAAGGATCATAATTGGGTGAGACGTGTATTTCTGCGCAATCAGCTACTGTGGCGGGTCTATGTATGCTTTATGTTCTGCACGTGTGAGTTTGCTGAGCCCAGGAAATTGAACTGTACAGCTAATGTACAGCAAGGTTAGGCAACTAGATTCAGCCGCTGGCGGATTGTAGTCGAGCAGATGGGGGGGGGGGGGGGGGCTTAATTATAGTAATCATAAGACATAATTATTATTATTTGTGCGCTCAGAATAGACCTCAACTAAGACCGGATTGCATTTCAACATAACAATGGCTTACACTGATTCGACTGACAATCAAGAGGTAATGTCTCATATTTTCTTGGCGAGAATCCATGGGAACGGTGGCGAAATAAAAACGACATTTTAGCTGCATTCGGTCTTTTTGTTCTCTAACAAAATCATGTATGTAGTGTATATCCGCGGGCTGTGTTTGTCCCGCGGGCCGCCTGTTGCAGACCAGGGAATGCAGATCTAACTTGATCAAAGCTTCTGTGTGGGCAGTAAAGGAGCCAGTCAACCAGTGCAATGTTAAATGTCAATACGCCAGCTACTCTTCGATTACTTCCATCAAAAGACTGGGTCGCCTGCAACAGTTTACAATACCTAATGTATGCAAATATTGAGCTAGCCTACATTTCGTATTATGCATTTGGCACCTATCATTACAATGCTTTTAACTTATGCTGTCACCATTATGCCAGCATGCACGCATAATGCATTGCACACATTTCTTTTTAAATGTTTTAGAAGTGATTCATTGTTCTGCAATTCTCATTAAATGTGTCATGGTCTTATGGTTGCATCATTTCTTTCCCACTTAAAACGCTTTCCGTTAGCCTATCTTCGACTGTTGGATTTCTGCATACTCCAATTCCTAATCATGCATTAGTTAATTACTGTTTATGTCATTCCTTTTGTCACATGTTAAATCCAACATGGGGGGGGGGGGGGGGGAATATAGCACCACACTCAGTTATACCGATTATATCCATGGTGCACGCTTTTAATTCATTACCCGACAATTCAATGTCCCTGTAAAGAAAGTGTGGAAATTAAACTGAAATGAACTAAGCCCAATTTACAATTAAGCCCTTGTTATTACCATACCAACAGAAAGCTGTTATTACCTACATTTGCATCACACGCCTCTTCCTCTCAGATTATCGATTCGGTTTTACAATGTCGGCGGGGGGCGGGGTTGGGGGTGTAAGCGCTAGCAGGAGACCCGTTATACAACTATCGTTGCCTTCCATATGCACCTCAGTGCTCATACATATGCATTAATGTTTCCCTAGCTGAGCTACCATCGACGATTGCATCCCCGTGCACCCTGGGCGTTACTATCTACTATATGGCTAGGCCGAGGACATGCAACCCTGTTCTAAGAGGGCCGCAGGGAATGCATTTAACCGATCCGTGGACCGTGTGTGTTGAACTCTTCTTGGAGGTTAGTTGCCTGCCAGTGGGCGAGGTTACAGTGGATGATTGGAAATACCCGCGTGTATGTTAATTTATAGGATGGTTATTACATTATGTGAAAATCCTGGGACTAACCTAAAAGGATGATTAAGGTATGACTTTACTTGGACGTTATGAACAAATGTTCCCTTAACTTTCACTTTCAGTAGCTGCAAGCTTATCTAGGCCCCTTGGGAATAGAATAATAGCAATTTGGAAGTAGACCTTACTGATTAACTATGTATAGCTGGCATGTAAAGTAACATGTTGCTAGATCAAAACCGAGAACAGGGAAGGAGAAAAGTCTGTTCGGTCCAGAGCCAGGAAGTTAATCCTAATTGGGCCCTGTTCATTCAAAGGGCTTAGGTTAAATGATAAAGCAATATTTTGGTTGGGCGTTGTGTGTGAACTCGCAAATATCCCCTTTGCCATTTTCCTCTTTCATTGTGTGGCATCAGACAACATGTAAATAATGTTTCTCTGCAATCTGGCTACAGTATCCCCTTCTGTTCACAGACCGACAAGGTTTCCTGTTTTTTGGGAGAGCTCTGTGTTACAGCCCATCCCCAGCAGTGAATAGTTGGAGAGAGGAAACGGCATATCCTGTTACCTGGTATCTTCAGTGAGCTGGGGGCTGTTCTCACCCTCTTTACCCCCTCTGCCCTGTCTGAAGGGAATGAAAGGCGGGTAGGGTATCAGAATGCTATAGTGCATAGACCTGCTATTTGGGACACGAGCTGTGGAGGATACGTAGTATTGTACTTCAGTGTAGGTCAAAGTCTTGTTCTCTGCATAGCTCAGCACTGTGTTTTATTCCACTTATTTTACAGCAGCAAATAACCCCCCCCCCCCCCCCCCCCATTCTCTGAAGTCTGATGTATTAGAACAAGAGAATGTGTACTGTATTTTCTTTCCAGACTTTTCTCTGCTCTTTTATCAACAAAATAGACGCCAACCTGCTGAGTTGATCATTTGAGGGCAGTTTGTATATTTAAGCTGCCAAAGCGTATGTATGTATGTAGGCATACCAATTTTTTTTTGTTTAAAAGCATCTACTAATTGCATTCAATGTAGTTAAGAGAAAGAAACGCCTCGTAATCGGTCTCTCTTTCCAGATAAACAAACAACAAGTCAATGAGTATTTTATTTCCCTGCTCAAGATCTAACATCCCTTGGGCAATTTACACTGCAATTAACTCCGCTCCACGTAGGCTAGCTTAGCCTGATGTATGTTTTACAAGGCCTCATATCTGGCTACAAAATACTGCATATAAAATGGAAAATAAAACCACGTGATGGTTCTTTCTCATGTTGGTGAGTGGTCTTAACTGACAGGCTTTCTTTCAACTTTTACTGAAAAGCATTTGAAGTACCTGAAGGACCACATCAGTGTACCCTGCCTGGGTGACTGTTTTTACTACCCTCCCTGGGTAACTGTTTTGACTGTTTTTGTCTATCACAAAGACCTGTCCAACACATTAGAATCATCATATTCAAATCTACAACCTATGAAGCCAGGTTCCATTGCAAATTATCTTTATTTAATTTACATTTCAGTCATTTATCAGACACTCATACAGAGTAACCTCCAGTACAGAGTTGGTCCCCTGTATGAATCAAACCCATGAACTTGGCCTTGCAACATCTGACTTTACCGGCTGAGCAATACCAGACATACTTTGTTTTCTAAACCATGATTCTTTTGCTCTACAGTGGCTGATTTAGACCTGGTGTACAACTTGGCGGCATGATTTACTGATATTTTTTTTTTGAATCTTCATTGTCCACTGGCTTCTGATTAGAAGTGTCGACTGCAGTTCACTGGTTACAGATTGACTCTGAAACTCCAGAATGACTGAGTCTATTGTGAAAAACAAACATTTACAGGAAGTCCTGTGCAGATATAAGATTTTGTAAAAATCTTAAATATGGCCCCTTTAAATATTTCCTCAGTATTGAAAGACAAAGCTGCCCGCATAAAGAATTGCCTGTTAGATATAGCAAACATACACACACACACACACATCTGCCAGTCAGAGACATGATGTTTGGACATTCAGTTCAGCACAATACATTAAACTGCACTCTTCTCTGTGCATGCAAACATATCGCCCTAAATTGTACTCTGCCATATTTTTATTTAGTGAACTACACTTTATCAACTATTAAAACGTAATGAAACCAGTTTAACTTCTAATGGACATCCGGTGTCTGATGGTGGAACATGAAAATGGAAAGTAAAATTGTTTTAAGGTGCGGGCAATTGCTGGAAGGGGTGACCTGACTGGAGAGATGGAGAGAGAGGGTAAAGGAGAGATAGGGTAAAGGAGAGAGAGGGTAAAGGAGAGAGAGGGTAAAGGAGAGATAGGGAGATTGGGGGAGGGGGTGTTGTCCTGACTGTTTTCACAGATAAGCGCCCAACATGTCAGTAAGTCAGTGGAAAAGGTTGGAGAGGAATGTGTCCCAACTCGTTTCTGACCTCTTGTCTTTTCACATTTGCCCAGTTCAGTTTTAGTCATAAAAAATGTATGAAACGAATATCAAGAAAAGCTCTAATATCAAGAAAAAAAATTAAGAAAAAATATTAGTCCTTTTACTGTTTACTTCTTTTAACTAACTTAATTATCCTTCCTTATGAGAGAGTATTAGAAAATACAGCTCCTTTTCAACTTTTTTGGAACAGAAAGAAAAAGGTGCAGCTGTGTTTGAAAAGTGCAATGTGTAGAATGTATAGTAGACTCCATTCGGTCTTGTTTCACTTTTGGACTGTATGCTTCAAAAGGCTGTACATCCTGTGTGTGCGTGTGTGTGCGTGTGTGATTATACACACTGTTCAGTGTTTATTTTCTCAGAATTTACAGAAATTGGGTGAAGTGGGTGCAATTTTAGAAGCCGGTCCAGATTTTTTGATCCTATTAAAAAGCCTGCATATTTGAAGGACTTTTTCAAACTCTTTGACCAGAAAGCCTTTCGTTCTAATAATCGGAAATGGAAAATAGTGTGAAACAATGCAATTTAACATTTAACACAATATGATCATCTTTGAACTTTGTGTTGGTGGTCATGAGTTGTTTTACATAGATGCCCTGCAAATAATGTCTTATAAAGTATATTTCTCTTGTTTTCTGGTTAAATATCTAACCATCCTTAAAATAAGGTACATTTTCTTAACAAGCTCAATTTGTATGTGATAATTTAGCTTGGTTTTAGAAAATATGCCTTGAATATCAAGTCATTTCTCTTGTTCCATAGGCAGATTATTTCAAATATCTCCATTTTCTTATTTTATAAAAATATTTGTTTTCCACTCTGTGGTCTAATTAAATGACTTACCAAAAATGGCATTCAGTTTCCATTGATGAAACGTCTGCGATTTAAATAGTTTCACTCCTTTTCACTCCCAAAAGCCTATTTTGGCATCAAACTATTTTAAATGTTCACTTGTTTACACTATTGAAAATGTATATCTCTGACACCATTCTGGCAACAAATCTTGTTAATCTAAATAAAACTGCTGTAGTGTAGAAATGCTCTAACCTCCTCTTCTATAAAATATAGGGTAGGTGTTGTTCTCTGTGGCTGAATTGGTATTGAACCGTATGTAACCCACAGTCAGAGCTAGAGCCCAGAGAGGACTGCATTTTAGGGCTGGGTGATGTATTTTCTAGCTATACTTGCCTGGGTCTATATACTAGCATGAATCTATATACCAGCATGGGTCTTTAAAATTGATATGAAGGGATTTTATTATGTTATAAATAAATAGGAACATCAATAACTTGTATTCTTTTCAGACCCTTATCATTGCTTTTAGGCCATATTTCTATTGTCTCTCAAAATGTCAGACTCCTCCCTCATTTACTAACCAACCACGTGTTTTAATTTGCTGTGGCATAAAGAGCATGAATTCACATGCTTTGGTTCAATATAAATATTTCACTGTATGCGTTATTTATACTACAATTAGTGCACACATCTTGAACCAGGCTATGATATCGTTTCTCTGGCCACGCCTCTGGAGTGGTCATCCCCTGATGTGACTTTTTGTTTCCTCGTCCTGCTGTACAGGTGTTTAGATTTTAACCGATCCGCCGGGATGTTTTTCGTGCTGGCATCATTGAGTCAACGTTCAGTTACTGAATTCTTCTACATTCTTCTCCCACAAAAGGATTTCAAGATGCCAGTTTTTTCAGACGGTCTCTTTTAGAAAAAGTTTTTAAAGTTTAAAAGAGGAAATTAAATCCTACCCTTACGTTGGGATGAAATCCCACCCTTACGTTGGGATGAAATCCCACCCTTACGTTGGGATGAAATCCCACCCTTACGTTGGGATGAAATCCCACCCTTACGTTGGGATGAAATGCCACCCTTACGTTGGGATGAAATGCCACCCTTACGTTGGGATGAAATGCCACCCTTACGTTGGGATGAAATGCCACCCTTACGTTGGGATGAAATCCCACCCTTACGTTGGGATGAAATCCCACCCTTACGTTGGGATGAAATCCCACCCTTACGTTGGGATGAAATCCCACCCTTACGTTTTGATACGTTGCTCATTTTAATGACCTTCTTCATGGTGACTTCGGTCCTGTTTGAGCTGTCGTGTTTCTCAGAGCCGCGAGGATGCTTCAGACTAATGGCTGTGTAAGGTTCCTATGGAGGCCTTAGTCGTTGTGCTTGACCTCGTTCAGTCAGCTGCCGCTCAGTGTTATGGCTTTACTAAATCTCCTCGTTCGTGCTGCCTAGCGTTGCGTATTGCAAAGCCAGGCTACGGAGGTGTGGGAGGCTTTGATACAGGGCCACGCGTGCAGAGTCAAGGAGGTCACTACTGGAGGACCAATTCCCCAGCGCTTGTTATGTAAAGAGAATACCACCGCCTGAGCAAGGTTGCCTGAAAGGGCAGAACTTATACAGATTTTTTTCTCGTTTTTGGGTGCTGTCAAACAGACGAGGGAATGTACTCTTTAGCCGTCTGCTTCTTCTTGGATCAGGTGCCAAAGGATTTTGTGAACAGCAGCTGTGGGGTACTAGGTCAGTGTGTGTTGAGAACTGCGCTATGAATCAAGGAGACATCCCCTATTAATTCAGGCTTTGGGTTGTCCCCCTGGGATTTCATGATTCTGTGCGTATTATGTGAGGGCTTGCATATCGGTCTAATCATGGACTATTTCAGGATAACACAGTCAGATTATCACATTATTATTGCATTAATGTGACTCTGCACCGTAGCGCGAAAATAGAGGCACTAATTGGGACGGACAGGCGGGGGGACGGACAGGCGGTGAAATGCTCACCCTGTCCAGGACTCAGTGTGTTTTCTGATGTCAAAAACATATCAATAATGCACTTGATAATGGGGAAAAATAACTATTACCGTTTTACCGAAAACACATCTTCCGTTCCACACACTTCCTGGTTTATAAATGTTTAATGAGGGAAGTGATTATGTCATGGCTCTCAACACACACACACAACTGATTAGCTTATATAGATTCTACAACAGTCTTTCTCTTTATCAGTCTTTATGAAGTAGTTATGGGTATGAAGTCTGTAGACCAACTCGGTATGAAATAATTGTTTCAGCACACTATACATGCCTCGGTCACATCTGTCTGTCTGAGAGCAAACCTCCTCTCCTGTTTCCTGTTCAGACCGCATTGTTCTGTTTCTGACTTAAGCTCAGCTGTTAACCACTGTGTCCTTCTAACCTCTGTGTAGACGGGCGCAACCTGCTAACCTCTGTGTAGACGGGCGCGACCTGCTAACCTCTGTGCAGACGGGCGCGACCTGCTAACCTCTGTGTAGACGGGCGCGACCTGCTAACCTCTGTGCAGACGGCCGCGACCTGCTAACCTCTGTGCAGACGGCCGCGACCTGCTAACCTCTGTGCAGACGGCCGCGACCTGCTAACCTCTGTGCAGACGGCCGCGACCTGCTAACCTCTGTGCAGACGGCCGCGACCTGCTAACCTCTGTGTGTCTCCGTTATAACAGTGTCTCCGTTATTGACTTCTGTGTGTTTGTGTCTCCCTCTGTCCAGATAGCGTTGATGACTGTAACCGTGTTTCCCATTCGGCTGGTTCTGGCAGTGTTCATGATGCTTCTGGCCTGGCCCCTGGCCTTCATTGCCTCGGTGGGACGCAACGAGATGCAGGTGGAGCCGCAGTCCCTGTGGAGGAAGTATGTATGAAGGTTTTATATGGTTTAATAACATTCGCCGCGTCACGGCGATATATTACAGACTATTCAGTTCTTTGGAGATTCGGCTTAAGCCTCCGTCTTGTGACTTCATCATATATCAATATTATTTTTGGGAAGCTGAGCACAAGAAATAGGAAATAACGAAGTCAAAACAATTGTGCGGTCAGTGTATTAAAAAGCATTACAGGAAAGTCATGAATAATATATTATAAAAGCAATGTTGTGAGTCCCAATTACTCTACGCCTTGGGTCAATTCCAGTGAACACATTTCTTTTTGTAATGAAAATGTTTTCTGTTGTTTTTCGCCTGGCCTTCTCCCCCAGAAGTACCCCTTATACACCCCTAATATGAAACCCCTTGCCCTTGCTGACCTACAAACCGGTGTTTCGGCAGACCAGGTGTCGCTTTCTAGAAACGGGTGTCATTATGTCACTGGGCTATGTAGCGTTCTGGTTCTTTAGCCTCTTCTGTCTTTCTGTAGGACACACGTGTTACATCATTGGGCTTGTTTACATTACGCTACATTTCTTGAGGCACATCGAAGGAGGCTTGAGATCGAGACGTCATCTTCTGAGATAGTGTGCCCCCTGGAGTTTTTTCATATCGCTAGATCTTTCCACGATTGAAGGCCACATTCATGCAGGGTACATCTCGACCCTGACTATGTGAATCCAAACCCTGAGGAAGTGCTCATGCAGTTCAACTAAAGAGAAGCGTCTAGCGTTTTATCCTCTCTGTTGTGATGTAAACAAGCCCACAGCGAGGGCTAACGAGAGGTGAAAGCCTGGCTGTCAGGACACTGTCGTCTTCTGTCTGTCCCTCTTCTGTCTATTTCCCTCTGTTCATCTGTCTGGCCGTCTGTCCGCTGGCAGTCGGCTGTGTGACTGGCTGGCTGGTTGGCTGGTTGGCTGGTTGGCTGGTTGGTTGCGACGTCGTCCCAGCTGGGAGGTGACTGAAGTGCCTCCAGGTTGTTCTGAATGACTGTGTGTGGCGTTCTCCTCCAGGTTGTTCTGAATGTTCTCCTCCAGGTTGTTCTGAATGACTGTGTGTGGCGTTCTCCTCCAGGTTGTTCTGAATGACCGTGTGTGGCGTTCTCCTCCAGGTTGTTCTGAATGTTCTCCTCCAGGTTGTTCTGAATGACTGTGTGTGGCGTTCTCCTCCAGGTTGTTCTGAATGACCGTGTGTGGCGTTCTCCTCCAGGTTGTTCTGAATGACCGTGTGTGGCGTTCTCCTCCAGGTTGTTCTGAATGTTCTCCTCCAGGTTGTTCTGAATGACCGTGTGTGGCGTTCTCCTCCAGGTTGTTCTGAATGACCGTGTGGCGTTCTCCTCCAGGTTGTTCTGAATGTTCTCCTCCAGGTTGTTCTGAATGACCGTGTGTGGCGTTCTCCTCCAGGTTGTTCTGAATGACTGTGTGTGGCGTTCTCCTCCAGGTTGTTCTGAATGACCGTGTGTGGCGTTCTCCTCCAGGTTGTTCTGAATGACCGTGTGTGGCGTTCTCCTCCAGGTTGTTCTGAATGACCGTGTGTGGCGTTCTCCTCCAGGTTGTTCTGAATGTTCTCCTCCAGGTTGTTCTGAATGACTGTGTGTGGCGTTCTCCTCCAGGTGGTTCTGAATGACCATGTGTGGCGTTCTCCTCCAGGTTTGTTGATGTGGCTCTGAAGACCATCATGAGGCTCATGTGGTTTGCCGGAGGCTTCCACTGGATGACGGTTAAGGGGCGCCAGGCGATCCCGGCTGAGGCCCCGATCCTGACCCTGGGGCCACACTCGTCCTACTTTGACGCCATCCCCGTAACCATGTCCATGGCCTCCATCGTCATGAAGGCAGAGAGCAAGGACATCCCGGTCTGGGGCAGTGAGTGGCTTTTCTGTTGCCTTGTCTCACTGCCACTCTTTCTCTGTCTCTCTCTGTCTCCCTTTTTGTCTGTCAATTCAATTCAAATGACTTTATTGGTGTGATGTAATTTTCTGTCTTTCTCTCGTCTTTCCCTGTCTCTCTGTCTCTTTTGTTTCTTTACTTCCTTGGTCTCTCTTTCTGTCTCGTCTCTTTCTCGTGTCAAATTTTTTCTCTTTCTCACTCGTCTCTCTTTCGGTCTCCCTTTCTCTCGTTTTCTATTTATTTTTCTTCCCTTTCTGTGTGTCCTTCTCTCTCGTCTTGTGTGTCTGTGTGTCTTTTCTCTCTCATCTCTTTACATTTTCTCTTTCTTTCTGTCTGTTTGTCTTTCTCCTCTGTCTTTCTTTCATATCTCCAACACTGAGAGGGAGGGATGAGAGGGAGGGATGAGTGAGAGAGGGTAGGCCGTGATGAGTGAGAGGGGGGAGGTAGGGATGTGAGGAAGGAGGGAGGGAGGGAGGGTGGGATGAGAAAGGGAGGGAGGGAGAGGGATGAGGGCAGGATGGAGAGGGATGAGGGAGAGAGAGAAGGGCAGATAGAAGGATGAGCTAGAAATCAAGCTGTAGAGCTGTGGGTTGACTGCCAGTTGTGCAGTAGTCTGGCCTATTTAAAGCTTACCTTAAGTCAATGTTCCCTGGTGGCACAGCGCCCATACTGTAGACAGACAGTGAGTATTTCATTCCTTTAAGCTGGGATCTCTGCTCACAAACAACAGAAAGGGGAATTCAACTGATGAACCGTCACCGTGTTTTTATCATAAAAGGTGTGCTATTTAGTTAATATATTTAGTTCATATTCCTAGAGTCCCTTACAGGCGGAAGACTTTTACTGCAGTGCTGTTGGCTCAGTGTCAGGCCATGTACTGATACCCCCCTTCACATCTTGTTGGGGTAACCGGGCGTAGCGTCAAGCCACGTACTGATACCCCCCTTAACATCTTGTTGGGGTAACCGGGCGTAGCGTCAAGCCACGTACTGATACCCCCCTTCACATCTTGTTGGGGCAACCAGGCGTAGCGTCAGGCCACGTACTGATACCCCCCTTAACATCTTGTTGGGGCAACCAGGCTGCAACCAGGCTGCGTTGTAATGTCTGCAGTGTGGGGTGTCTGGGCTGAGATTCGAGCCCCGGCACACGGAGGGACACCTGCCGTGTTGGCTAGTGAATTAATAATTCAAACTCTCAGTATTTTGTCCTATGGTTCAAATCCCTCTTACACCATGTCCCTCAGAGAGGATTTGGACCAAGAAAGGTTAACTGCCTTGCTTGAGGGCAGGGCGAAATATTTCATTGTTCACAGCTCTGCAGCTTTTCCGTCACCCTCTTCTCTGGTAGGCAGCCTGCCATCCCAGGACTGATGAGAGGGCTATGGCGTACCTTGGTGTCATCCTGCCGACACACCATGCCGACACACGCAGGCGTTTGTGAATGACGTCGGCAGTCACATCTCCAGGGCAACCAAAATCGCCATGATGCCGTTCCCCAGGGGAATTTGGTCACCGCCACCACTTAGGCCAATGGTTCAGTCAGATGGCGGTTGAGTTGACCACTTCCTTTGGCCTAGCTAACAGGCGATCTCCTGGTCTTAACATTGTCATAACGTCGTCTTGACGTTACCTCAGGGAAACACAGGCGTCCGGGCGAATTACACCATATCCATGTCCTAGTTGGATTGTTAGCTACTTCTTCCTTTTTTCACCTTGTGTAGAATGGGCAGTGTGTGTCTGGCTGGAGGTTGGAGAGTTTTGGTGTCTGGGGGCCTTGTATGGCGCTAAGATCCCCTCAGGCATGCCCCCAGTCCCATTGTGAAGTACATTCCGGTTGTCTCTGCGCAGGACCTTGAGCTCTCCGGCCAGTGGGAAGTGAAAATGCAGAGGTCTTTGAGTGTGAGCGCTGCATTTCCCCTCCGCGAGAGGTTTCACTCAGGAAGTGTTGTTGGTGTCAGCATGTAATAGCTAAACTGCTTCAGCCAATCACGTGGGTGTCTGGAAGCTCCACTTGATTCTAGGTTGGATTTTGTCAGGACCACAAGCAGCAGCAGGTCAAAGCTAGGGCGACAAAACAATAGTCCGTTTTTGCCACTGGAAAATTCTTACAGAAATGGTACAGGATCGACGTCGTAACAAGCATTAGGTAGATATGTTCTGCATGTGTTTTGGTACCCCTGTCCTGGTTCTGACCGTGGTCTGGTGTGTGTCCTGTCCTCCAGCTCTCATCAAGTACATCCGCCCGGTGTTTGTTTCCCGGTCTGACCAGGACTCCCGGAAGAAGACTGTCGAGGAGATTAAACGCAGAGCCCAGTCTGGAGGAGAGTGGCCTCAGGTGCTGTTTAATACCTGGCTCTCTCTGCCCTCGTTCTCTCTGCTCTCCTCTCCTCTCTGTTCTCTCTCTTCTCTGCTTTCTCTCTCTGCCCTTTTGCGGTCTCTGTCTCTGTCTCTTTTTCTCTCTCTTTTTCTTTCTCTCTTTCTTTCTCCAGTTCACACACACACAAACAAACACAAGAACAACGGAAAACAAACAGACCTGTTCTGCACTTCATCCAATTAACTAGATTTTACAAGCTACCTAACTTGGTTGGAGAATGTTTTCTAATGCCTTAACAACACCATGTTAACAATTAATAATGTTAACAGTTAATAATGTTCAGAATGTCCTCTCCCTGCAGATAATGATTTTCCCAGAGGGAACATGCACCAACCGGTCCTGTCTCATCACATTCAAACCAGGTACAATGTCTGGTTTGATGTCCTGCTTCCTCCTGTAGTCCAGGGTTTCTCAACTCTGAGCCTGGGACCCGGAGTACTTCTAGTTTTTGAAATATCTCCCTGGTAGGAGGGCTAGAATAACAACCGACAGGACTCCTGGCCTCTGATCAGAGGGCTAGAATAACAACCGACAGGACTCCTGGCCTCTGATCAGAGGGCTAGAATAACAACCGACAGGACTCCTGGCCTCTGATCAGAGGGCTAGAATAACAACCGACAGGACTCCCCTGGTGTCACAATTTGGTTGTAGCCCTGAACGAGCTCACCTGAATCGACTTGTCAAGGACTTAATTTTAGACAGGTTGATTCAGGTGTGCTAGAGCTGGAAAACATCCGATAAATGGAATTCTTAGATGTAGAACACATCTGATAAATGGAATTCTTAGATCTAGAACACATCTGATAAATGGAATTCTTAGATATAGAACATAAATGGAATTCTTAGGGGTTCCCAAGAAGCTTTGGGAACCACAGGTCTAGACGACAACAAACCTATTGTAACCAATACCAACCCAACTCCCTTCAGTTAGGGTCTGAAATGTGTCTGGCAAATGTTTCCAGCTGGTAGTTAACGCATTTACATTTACAGCTCTGGAAAAAATTTAAGAGACCACTGCACCTTTTTCTTTCCTTTCCAAAAAAGTTGAAAAGGAAAGTTTTGAGTGTGGAACAGAAGCTTTCAATTTGCAGTGGTCTCTTAATTTTAACCCTTCTTTTCCTCACTCAAAACCTTCCTTTCCAACTTTTTTGGAAAGGAAAGAAAAAGGTGCAGTGGTCTCTTAATTCTTTCCAGACCTGCATATTACAGTAATCTAGCAGATGCTCTTATCCCAAGTGACTGATGGTATTGAGCGCGTGCATTTTCATACTCCTTCGTACCATCGTACTTAGCCTGCACGGTGGCCCAGATCGGAAACAGTCTGTGATTAGGAGGAGGAGTTGGATATCAGAGGGAGGCGTTGTTAATGTCCACTGCCTGCCTTACCCACCACCAAGTTACCCGTCCGTCCTGGCCCACACACTGCACTGTCCAACCCGGCACCAGGAATAACCCTCCTACAAGCTGCACTGCTGTGACTCACACCAACTTATACAAATGTCAGAATGTCATACTGACTAACAGAAAAGTGAGGAATTTGGCCATGACTAATAATGTGTTGTACTGACTAACAGAAAAGTGAGGAATTTAGTCATGACTAATAATGTGTTGTACTGACTAACAGAAAAGTGAGGAATTTAGTCATGACTAATAATGTGTTGTACTGACTAACAGAAAAGTGAGGAATTTGGCCATGACTAATAATGTGTTGTACTGACTAACAGAAAAGTGAGGAATTTAGTCATGACTAATAATGTGTTGTACTGACTAACAGAAAAGTGAGGAATTTGGCCATGACTAATAATGTGTTGTACTGACTAACAGAAAAGTGAGGAATTTGGCCATGACTAATAATGTGTTGTACTGACTAACAGAAAAGGGAGGAATTTAGTCATGACTAATAATGTGTTGTACTGACTAACAGAAAAGTGAGGAATTTGGCCATGACTAATAATGTGTTGTACTGACTAACAGAAAAGGGAGGAATTTAGTCATGACTAATAACTAAATTCCTTCCAGCTTTGATCCTGGCAGGAGGATGCGTCAGATATCTTTCAGGGTGGCTGTTTTCCAAGCCCTGTGTTTCTCCCCAAATGGTGTCCTATTCCCTTCATAGTGCTCTACTTTGGAACTGACATATGCGGGCAATAGGGTGTCTAGGGCAGTAGTGTACAGTGTGTAGGCCGGGGGTTTGGACCTTGAAGCCAGAATTATTTCACTGCAAACCCCTCCTTTTAGGGAGTTATTTAGCCCTGGGACACCAGATAGGATGACATTGATGATAAGGTAGAACAGGAAACCATCAGGCTCCTGGTTGGGTAAGAGTTGAATATCCCCTGGTGTAAGCCATCACATACATGAACTGTGTGTTTGTGTATATACACACTCTCACACACACACACACACACACACACAGACACAAAACATAAGTATATAACGGTTTTGGTTTTGCCGTCTGATCCACAGGTGCCTTCATTCCGGCGGTGCCAGTTCAGCCTGTGGTCATAAAATATCCCAATAAACTAGTAAGTAACCGAGAACAGCAGAACACAACGTTCAGCAGCACACGGCGCAGGTTTTGAGGTAATGAACCCTGACCCTGTTGAGAAGGTCTGTCTGCCTTGCTACATCTGTACTGCAGATCAGACTTGACGAACAGGGAAACCTCCCGAGATTTGTTTGGCCTTCATCCGGTCTGATGTGTAGTTGGGGTCAGAGGTAATGTCTTGTCAGGTAGGAGAGTGTCATGGTCTGGGGCTGCATGGGTGCTGCCGGCACTGGGGAGCTACAGTTCATTGAGGGAACCATGAATGCCAACATGTACTGTGACATACTGAAGCAGAGCATGATAACCCTCCCTTCGGAGACTGGGCCACAGGGCAGTATTCTAACATGATTACGACCCCAAACACACCCCCAAGAAGACCACTGCCTTGCTAAAGAAGCTGAGGGTAAAGGTGATGGACTGGCCAAAGCATGTCTCCAGACCTAAACCCTATTGAGCATCTGTGGGGCATCCTCAAACGGAAGGTGGAGGAGCGCATGGTCTCCACCAGGTGAGTGGTGTCGTCATGGAGGAGTGGAAGAGGACTCCAGTGGCAACCTGTGAAGCTCTGGTGAACTCCATGCCCAAGAGAGTTAAGGCAGTGCTGGAAAATGATGGTGGCCACACAAAATATTGACAATTTGGGCCCAATTTGGACATTTTCACTTAGGGGTGTACTCACTTCTGTTGCCAGCGGTTTAGACATTAATGGCTGTGTGTTGTGTTCTTTTCAGGGGACAGCAAATGTACACTGTTATACAAGCTGTACACTCACTACTTGACATTGTAGCTAAGTGTCATTTCTTCAGTGTTGTCACTGTAACTGTGACGTTCCTGTGTTACAAGACATGACTTTATTTCGATGTGTTTCTCTTCTACCATGACAGGATACCATCACATGGACATGGCAGGGTCCTGGAGCGTGAGTACACTCTGTTTATTAGCAGAATTCATAAACATCCATTGACATAGTGGCCATGTTTAGTCATTCCCCTCAGCTGCACCGTGAGCTCAGCCAGGGCTTCTGCTCTATAATCTCAAAACACCTAGCTGGCTTCATCACACCATCGTTGATCAAAATACCTGACACTGTGACTGTGGCTGATTAGGGTGTTTTTCTTGTTTTTCTTGTTTCGTCTGCTTCCTTCAAACGTCGTGCTGACGCCACGTGTTCACCTGTCCGATCTTAATCCGACCGCTCCCCTGTTGCTGCATTGCAGGAAATGCAAGATTGACATTGTTTCAGCATGTAGCCTAAATCTGACCTAAGCTAATGGTCTGTGCACTGATGGACGTCTCAGACTCCAATCTCAGGCCCTGTTGCTGCAGAAGTGTGTTGCTGCGACCGGACCGGTCTAATGAGGTGGTTCTGGCTGCATGCCCAGTCAGCCCGGCAGTACACCACAGACGGCGCTGGCTCTGTTCCGTTAGCGGAAGGTCACCGTGAAAGCGGAACTAGAAACAGGGAACAGGGCTTACCGTTTCCCCGGGTTCAAATTGCACGGCTCCTGTGCATCGTGCCATAGGCCCCAGTTAAAAGTAGCGCACTACATGGGGAGTAGGATGCCATTTGAGATGTCTCTGTCTCTCCCAAAACCTGGAGCACTGCTTCAGCACTTTCATATCACCTCATCCTGTCTTCATGTTCTTGTGTGTTGGAGGACCTACTTAGTTTATCGCTGTTATTTGGAGCCTTTCCCCTCCCCCTCATCTCCTGAGTGGCGCAGCGGAGTAAGTCACTGTCTCGCAGTACAGCTGGCCTGGGGAGCTGGCAGAAGGTGGCACTAAATTGGCTAAACGCAGCCAGGCGTAGATGGCAGTTTTTTGGAAAACATTGTTATCACCTGGTGTGTTCTAGTGACCCCTTGTGGTAGGTTGGGTACCTGCAAGCTTATCATTGGTTGTTAGGTGGGGAATATGAAGAAACACGTCCCTGGCTTAGACTTTTTTTATCTTATGGCGGAGTTGTTGTGACGAGGCAAGGACACAGTCTCAAATTGGATATCAAGAAAGAAAACAAACAAAAGGGAGAGGGAGATACACAATAAATAAATATATCCAAGTATTATTTCTGTTATTAGGTGTGTGCACAACATGAACAACAATGTAAATACTGCGAGCAATTGTTTCAATGTGACAAATGTCAGTGGATTTCTGTTGCAGGTTTAAAATCTTGTGGCTAACACTGTGCCAGCTTCACAATCAGTTTATCATTGAGGTGAGTGCAGACCAGAATGAGTGCATGCCCAAGTGTGTCCTGCGTCTTCTACAGTTATATTTTCCATGTATTTTATTCTCTTTTTAAAAATCGCCTTTCGTTTTGCAGTAAAATCCTTTTAGGCATAGGCTAGTACTACTACAGTAGTTTGTTTCAGGTCAGGGAAACCAAATATTTAAGTCCTACACTGTAAGTTTTAACATCTGGTTGCTTGTTTTAGCTGGTAGCTGTTCACCTTACTGTGCCCTGTTCAAGGGGCCTTACATGAATGTAACCCGTGTACATACAAGCCACATTATATTATAAACAAATGCACACTGCAGCGAAATAGTTACAGTTAATAAAGTAATGTGAAAAAAATGAGTGCCCTCCATGGATTCTTTAGCTTTTTGTGTGTAGATGTGTAATCTTCACTTCAACACTATTAACAGACATAGGTAAACTAATTTTATAAATGACAAATATATACAAACCTGTTTCCAGAAAAGGTGGGACACTGCGTAAAATGCGAATAAAAACAGAATGCAATTAAAATAGAATGCATAATATCAAATACGGAAACTGAGAAATGTTATTGCTTTTGAGAAAATACAAACCATTTTGAATTTGATGCCAACCACACATTTCAAAAAAGTTGGGACAGGGGCATGTTTACCACTGTGTTGCATCACCTCTTTTAACAACACTCTAAGTGTTTAGGAACTGGGGATAACAAAAGCTATAGTTTTGAAAGTGAAATGTTTTCCCATTCTTGTTTGATATTGGAACAGTTCAGGGTCTCCTTTGTCGTATTTTTCGTTTCATGATGTGCCAAATGTCTCTGACTACGGAGCCATGCTTTTGTAATACATGCAGAATGTGGTAGGCATTGTTATGCCTCAATAAACAAGGCCTTCCCTGAAAAAGACATTGTCTGGATGACTGCATATGTTGCTCCAGAACATGTATATATTGTTCACCATTAATGGTGCCTTCACAGATGTGCACGTCACCGACGCCATGCGCACTAATGCACCCCCATGCGGTGCAGTTTTGCATGGTGTTGTTTTAACTTGCATTTGTGGACGCAGCGATGTACTTTGTTTACAGACAATGAATTTCTGAAGTGTTCCTGAGCCCATGCAGTGATGTTCACTACAGAATCATGTCTGTTTTTAATGCAGTGCTGTCTGGGGGCCCAAAGATCACGACCATCCGATATTGGTTTTCGGTCTTGTCCCTTGCATACACAGATTTCTCCAGATTCTCTGAATCTAATGTTATTTTTTGAAATGTTGCACTATTTGCTCACACAGTCTTTCACAGAGTGGTGAACCCCTCCCCATCCTCACTTCTGACAGACCCATCCACTCTGGAACTTTTAATACCCAATCGAGTTACTGACTGTTGTCAATTGACCTAATTAGTTGTGTGATATTCCACCAGGTTTAGTTTTTTAGCATTACACAAATTTTGTTGCCTCTGACCCAACTTTTCTGAGACGTTTTGCTGCCATCAAATTCAAAGTGGGCATATATTTTTCAAGAAACAACAAAATGTCTCAGTTTAAACACGTGATATGTCATCTTCGTACTATTTTCTATTGAATATAGGGTTTAAATGATTTGCACGCCATTGCAATCTGTTTTTAGTGTCAAGTAGTTAGTTGTGGATTAGTAGCGGTTTAATTCAAATTGCTCTCAAGACCATCTAGCACGGTCTCTCTCATGTCCCTCTTTCTGTGTCTGTTGGTCTCTGTCTGTCTGTGGGTCTCTCTCTGTCTGTTTGTCGGTCTCTCCAAAGGTGTGACGACCTGTGCTTCCCTCTGTCCTCCTCTTTCTAGTTCCTTCCAATCTACACTCCATCAGAGGAGGAGAAGCAAAACCCTGCTTTGTTTGCTCAGAACGTCAGGCGTCAGATGGCCAAGTGAGTAAAACAAACGCAAACACACCCTTTACGGTATTTACGTAGACCTTTTGGGATCTAATTAAATATCCTAGTTTCCCCTAACCCTAAAACTGACCCTAACCAAAAAACTAGCGGTCAGTGCCTAAACGTAGCCCCAGTTCTAACTCCGGGTATAACCCTGACCTTAACCCCAAGCACTGTTTTCCTGAGTGGCCTGATCCACCAGGAGTGACTCTCCTTGCAATGATGTCTGTTTGTCAGGTATAGTGATTCACCCACACAAGGCGGTGTGGTTTCCCATAAGCCTCCACAGTCCAAGCAGCTCCATGTGGAGAAACTGTTTGGCTTAGAGACAGCAAGCGTGTATATGTCTCTCTCTGTGTGTGTGGCGTTTTGAAACTTTAGTTGACGAGGACATCCAGATTAGAAGGTCTGAGTGGAGGGGAGTAGAGGGGAGTTGAACCCTGGTCTCTCGTGGGGAGAGGGTTGTATGTGTCTTAGCGTCATTCTCTGGCTCGACTACAGTAGGTTGTCTTCATGATTCTCCAAACCTGTACATTTTCATGTAGACCTCCAGTACCATGGCAGGACACATTCTCATTGTAGTCCTAGAGACACACCTGATTCAAATTGTTGACTTAATATCAGGCCCTCGTTTAGTTTAATTGGCTATTTTTATCTACAACAAACATGTGTGTATAAAAGGTAGAATATAGAAGAAAACACAATAAAGCCTGTATACTTATTTCCTTTGCTTGTTGTCCTTACTTTTTTTCTGGCTTGCAATTATGTGGCCAGTAGACACTTTCCTCACACGCTAGAAGTGTTACCTCCAACTTTATAATGAAACAGCGCTTCTAACTCCCAAAACATGTTTCCTAGACACGTGGGCAGATTACCTGGCCCACTCTTTGGGATGTTTGTAATGTTATGCCGATGACCTGGCCCACTCTATGGGCTGTTGGTAATGTAATGCCTATGACCTGGCCCACTCTATGGGCTGTTGGTAATGTAATGCCTATGACCTGGCCCACTCTATGGGCTGTCGGTAATGTAATGCCGATGACCTGGCCCACTCTATGGGCTGTTGGTAATGTAGTTAATTCCAGAGTGGGAAGAAATCCAAACACCTCTATCTGTGGTCAGGCAGATGTGGGCACAGCAAGACCACAATGTGAATAAATAAACTTGTTTTCCCTCTATTGCACTCATTGGGATTGAAGTCGCGTATTCGAGTCAAGCGACATCATCTGAATACTCGCTCAATGACTATTAATTAGATAGGCATTTATGTAAAGACTTATGTAATGGAATTTGTTTTAGGGCTGTTGACCACTGTCTATGTGGTGGACAGTGCCTCCTGTTCTCCAGGGCCCTAGACATCCCTGTTACTGACTACTCTCTATGTTCTCCAGGGCCCTAGACATCCCTGTTACTGACTACTCTATGTTCTCCAGGGCCCTAGACGTCCCTGTTACTGACTACTCTCTATGTTCTCCAGGGCCCTAGACGTCCCTGTTACTGACTACTCTCTATGTTCTCCAGGGCCCTAGACATCCCTGTTACTGACTACTCTATGTTCTCCAGGGCCCTAGACGTCCCTGTTACTGACTACTCTCTATGTTCTCCAGGGCCCTAGACATCCCTGTTACTGACTACTCTCTATGTTCTCCAGGGCCCTAGACATCCCTGTTACTGACTACTCTCTATGTTCTCCAGGGCCCTAGCCATCCCTGTTACTGACTACTCTATGTTCTCCAGGGCCCTAGACGTCCCTGTTACTGACTACTCTCTATGTTCTCCAGGGCCCTAGACATCCCTGTTACTGACTACTCTCTATGTTCTCCAGGGCCCTAGACATCCCTGTTACTGACTACTCTCTATGTTCTCCAGGGCCCTAGACGTCCCTGTTACTGACTACTCTCTATGTTCTCCAGGGCCCTAGACGTCCCTGTTACTGACTACTCTCTATGTTCTCCAGGGCCCTAGACATCCCTGTTACTGACTACTCGTTTGAGGACTGCCAGTTGGCCATGGCTGAGGGTCAGCTCAGACTCCCTGTTGACACCTGTCTGCTGGAGTTTGCCAAGCTGGTCCGAAGACTGGGGTGAGATGAGCTTCGATAATCAATGGCGTAGCGATTAAGCTGGTTGTCTGAATGTTTTGAAGCTGGTTATGTGTTCCTCTGTTAGCTATGAATTTGCTGGCTTTTTGTCATAGAAGCTTAATGGAATATTTCACAGTTTTTATAATTAATTGTTGGATGGTTTCTCAATCTGAAAATATTTATTTAAAGCCATTACAAACTTTGGCAGACATTAGCCACCGCTTGGAATACATTTAACAAAAGCAATGAGTATGTTCAAAAATGATCTTTAGACCTCCTGGTATGCATGTTACTTAAAGCTGTAAAAGAATGCTCACACATTTTATTGGTTTGTAGCTAGTGATTACCAAGGCCAGTTAAAGTTTGTAATGGCTGTTTAAAGCTAACTGAACCACAATGCATTTTAACCCATAAACTGCTTTCAAGGTGAAAATGGCGAAATGCTAATTTAACCGTATGATGTAACCTGGTCAGGTTGAAGCCCCAGAATGTGGAAAAGGTCCTGCAGGAGTATGGCAACAGAGCCAGGAAGATGGAAGGAGAGAGAATGGGTCTCCAAGACTTCGCCCACTACCTGGATGTCCCTGTCTCAGACATGCTTCGAGACATGTTCGCTCTTTTTGATGAGGTGAAAACCTGTCTGTCTATATGTCTGTCCATCCATCCATCATCTTCCGTTTATCCGGGGCCGGGTCGCGGGGGCAGCAGTCGAAGCAGGGATGCCCAGACTTCCCTCTCCCCAGACACTTCCTCCAGCTCTTCTGGGGGGACACCGAAGCGTTCCCAGGCCAGCCGGGAGACATAGTCCCTCCAGCGTGTCCTAGGTCTTCCCCGGGGTCTCCTCCCGGTGGGACGGGACCGGAACACCTTCCCAGGAAGGCCTATCCTTCCTATCTGTCTGTCTTGACTTTAATGACTAAGTCTGTCTCACTCTTCTTTCTCTCTCTCCTCCAGCATGAAGACAACACAATGGACATCAGAGAATATGTCATTGCCTTATCTGTTGTATGCAGACCTGCTAAAACCCTGGAGACGATGAAATTGGCCTTCAAGGTACACTCTGCTGCAGCCTCATTGTCTATGGTGGGGGGGTGGTCTCTGATATTTACAAAATCCTATTTACAAAATGTTGTACTGATGACCTATGTTATAACTGATTGGGAGGTGTGTGTGTGTGTCGTATGTGAGCAGATGTTTGAAGCGGAGGAGGACGGGGCGATCACAGAGGCGGAGCTTGTCTGTATCCTAAAAACGGCACTTGGAGTGGAGGCCCTCAGTGTCTCGCGACTCTTCACTGCTATCGACACGGATGACATGGGGAAAGTCACCTACGGTATGACACACAAGTGACGCATGTCATTTTCCAAGTATATCTATTCTATAAATCTGTAGTTATGTTATTCTTTAATTTGTCGTTTTAACAAATGTTGCTGCCTTTATGGATATGCATTTGTTTTTGCTGGCATGTTGCTATTGTATATGTTCAGTTTGACTTGTGAATTGAATAACCTTACTTTTGTGTTTGGTGCCCCCCTGTGGTGACCAAAGAGAAGTTCAGGAGCTTTGCGGAGCTGCATCCAGACTTCAGTGAGGACTACCTGTCCACTGACAACACTGGCCTGAACGGCTGCAGGCACCGCCCCACCACCAAGCCCCAGACCAATGGCTTCTGCCCCGACTTCAGCCTGCCAGATGCCCACCACAGCTCAACGAGGAAAGGCTCAGTGAAGAAGCACAATTAAGTTTGTTGGCTGTCCCAGAATCCCTCTCTCCTGGTGAGAGAGTTGTGAGGCTTGGCGGAGGGAGAAGAGGGGTTGTGTGTGTGTGTGTGTGTGTGTGTGTGTGTGTGTGTGTGTGTGTGTGTGTGTGTGTGTGTGTGTGTGTACACTAGGCCGGGATTGCAACCAACTTGCAGAATGTAACTCGCTCCAGCAGGTTACCACTAGATCTCTTAAAACGCAACTGACAGGAGATTCCCTCCACCTAAAGGGGAAAAAAAACAAGCTTGACTGCATAACCTGATGGGTTGATCTCTCCTTATTACCGAATCAAGTTCTTATGATCCCAGACAACTCCACTAGATTCTCTACTCCCCTGCCCCAATATGGCCCTGTGAGAAGCATTGCTTAAACCATAAGGCTTTATGAACGTTTTAAGTGATTCAACAAATCATTTTCATCATGTAATAATGTTTCACAATATTTCATACTTTTATGTGATTTTCACACTGAATGGCAGCATAATGTAGGGTAATCTCTTAGTAGTAAAATGTCATTACATTCAATATTTAATTAGGGTTATAGGTAATATATATAAATAAACACGGGTGGGTTTGAATCCTGAATGCTGATTGGCTGATAGCCGTGGTATATTAGACTCCATACCACGGGTATGACATCACTTTTTACTGCCCTATTTCTGTTGGAAACCAGCTCATAATCGCATTAAGGCATCTTGGGGGGGGGTGTAGTATATTGCCAATATACCTTGGCTAAGTGTTGTGTCCAGCCACTCCATAATGCATCCCGCTCATAGCTGTGGTGTATTGGCCGTGTACCACACCCTTTAACGCCTTATTGTTTACTTATAAATAAGGTAATATAACTAAATCACCATAGACTGCGTACTGCAACATATTAATTAATATGCACTGTCCGCTGATATTTTACCCTGAAGTTATAAGAAATAACGAAATCAGACAACTTTGTTTTAGAGACAACTAGTACTTCTGTTAGTTGGTAACATAAATAATAGGACTAGCCTAGCCAACTCGATGAACATTAGGTGTCAAACCAGTAATTATATCACTTGTAGGGAATGACTAAGAATGGATAAATCACTCTCAATATGCTCCTAAATTATTCAGATCACAGCGTAAATTACAGGGCAAAATAGTTCATAAAATATTAGCAGTAATCAAGTAAATGCACTGTTTGGTGTCTGTGTCTGTTGCGAACGAGATCAGCTGCGCTGGTGTGTTCGCGTTTAACGAGAGACAGGGCGATATTCTAGCAGCCATTTGTGGTCTTGTTGTTGCCTGAGAAGTTTACCCCTTATGTATGCAGTTAATTTCGACTTGCTCAACCATCATTGTTTTGTTTTCCATATTTGATTTGTTCTACAACAAAGAAACAAAGAACATCTCAATGCCAAACGATGAATTACTGCGGCTGAAGGGAAAAGTGTGAATACTTGAAGGTAACGCACTCGTTTAGTTTCTTCCTTTTAGTTGTTTCGAGTTGACGGTACATTATTGGAAAAAAAGAGGACGACAACAAATGTGAAGCTAGCTTTGTTTTTTAGTGAACTTTTTTTTAAACTTTTGGATTTGTTTCTTGTCCTGTGTCAGCTGCCTTTGGGGTGAGTGTGTTTGCGAAGTGTGGGGACCTGCTCTGCGTGAGCGGTGAAGGGGGAGTCGGACTGACTTAATGGCCTCGGCGCGCCGGTGATATTGTCTGACCTCACTTTAGCCTTGCCGGGTTAAGCAACAGGAAAAATATGATGCGGTCTTGTCAGTGTAATGACGATATGACATTATTTTAAATCAAGAGTACTAATTCCCGTGGGGCGTAGTGGTCAATTTGCAGTGGACCAATTATTTTGGAGAATTATGTTAGCCCTTGCCACCACCATCCCCACTTGCCCAAATAGCCAAGTGGGCGGAATCTAGTTGCCTGCCCCTGCTTCAATGGGTCTGATGAGGTGCGACAATAACAGATGGTGGACAGAAAACTCTGGTTGAAATAAGCCTGTCATTTTTTTAGCTCAGGGTTTAGTAAAACAGAATTAGACACTTGCTGTAGTCATGTTCCACGGCCGACACGCGTCAAGTTGGTCTCATGTTACTCCCTAATGCACAGTGTCTCTCTAGAGAAAGTCGATTGCTGCGTCAGAAAGTTACTTCACAGTGTTTCCAGATTTATATCGGATGTGACCCTATAATTTATTACAGTTGTCCACGTTTTTTGTTGTTGTTATGAACTGTTATGATGTGGGGAATTGTAGATGGCCATTAATGTGGGTGGACCACAAGTTAGCCTGCATTTTTTAAAACGTAATCTGTGTGACGTGGATTTTCTCTCATTTCTGCTCAGACACACCAGTTCTGCGCGGGTCCACAACTTTTTGAGGTATGAGTTGACATAATCAGAACTTTTTAAAGTAACATTTCACTGGAAAGGTACTTAAATGGCACCTAATAGTTTTTTCGGCTCCGGTAAAGAAAATTAAATCAAAGTAGGCTCTGCGGTGTATAGAGGATAGGATGCCATTTTAAGAGGACCCCTTTCTTTTAATTTGTTACTCCCCCTCACACAAAACCATTCCTGCCAACTCTATTTTTCAAGTGAGATAATGCAGAGCTATTTTTTGATGCCTAAAAATTTAACTAATATACTGTTTATGGACCAAAAACGAGTGTACGATTAACCCATGTTGGCAATACTGCCCAGTTTCGTACCAGCAGGCTTTAAGGGAAAACTTTTTATGTTTGTGTACCTTTTGTGGTGAAAGTTAGAAAAAATGCATTGTGTTTTTTAACATAAAGTGGCCAAACTTATATAAACTCTAAAGATGGTTAATTTCCTCATGCCTTACATTTAAATAAGTACTTTCTCATTGTGAATTGGTCCACTTTTACCCACATAAGCTTCCACACCATACTGTACAGGTCATGAAATCCTACTTTTTGGGGACTAAATTAGACAGATATTTTTACTCTTCAGAATTGTACTTTCCTTGGTTTTAATTATCTCAACCATGTCGGGGTCCTCTGCCTTGTCATGTGTTCCAAAATGTTATTTTTACAGGTTTTTTTTCCACATACAGTCTCAGCAAACCATAGGTTACCTTATGCAGTTGAACATGTATTTGGAGAGTTAGCACCTTTTGAGTGCAGCTTCACTAGTTAAGGCCCAAATGGAATAGCTTCAGGATTGAGTGTTATTAGGTTGTAAGTTTACACCTCTTTCACTTATCCGTGCAGATTATAATTTTCTCTCCACCTCGAGTTGAGGGGTGTTGAAATTGTTAGACATTCGCATCATGAAGTTTAACAGCACCCGAGACCACGTGACGTTTGGTTTATCTTGCTACTCCCGGCGCTATGTCCGTAATCTTTTCATTTTGGAATAGAATTTCTCAAGAATACATTTAATACATAGACAGGTTTGTTTTGTCATTGATAGTCATGCTCAGGTTTCTAGAATGATTCAACGCTTAATGGCTATTTAATGGTGGGACAATCTTGCTGGTATGAAATATATGCAGGCTTGAAAAACCAAGAAAGACGCTGTAAACTAACCGCGGTCCAATACGTGTATCCTCCGTTATGTCTTGACCGGCGGATTGATTTTAGTGTGACCACGTTGCATTCAACCGCCATCGCGGACTGCTGTCGCTCTGTCTGACGAAAGACAATCGGGTAATAGAGTTAGACTTTATTTTCTTTCTAAAGGTACAGTGAAGATTTAGTGAAAATGAGGAAAGTAGAGGTGTCTCACATTCCTTTGGAAGTTCACTTATTTGTAATTCTGGTAACGTCTCCTAAGGCCCTGATCAAAAGTAGGGCACTAAAAGGTTTGGGTGCCGTCTTGTCAACTAGAATGTCAAAATAGATGTCAGTCAGACTAGTATTGATAGGTTTGCCATTTAAAAGAGCTTTGAATTCTATGTACTGTTTTCCATAAATGTTTGTTCAAAAAATAGTTTTCCCGATCAACATGGCTTTACAGTGAAGCAATATTTTACATTGTCAACCGCGCCTGTAAACTTTGTCAAGATATCCTTTTGAAGACTTCAGATGATATGTATTTTGAATATTCCAAATGCGGGTCATTTTGTGAATTTTTGGTAATACATGAATTATTTTTTATTTCACTGCCTGCCATGACAAAGATCTGTGATCTTCTATCCTGTCTGAATTGGGTTGATGCTCAATATAACCTTGTTGTTAGTGTGATTAAATGGATACTCCACGTGCTGTGTACTGAAATCTATTAATAATATCCCTGTTATTATGATTTTTCTTTTTGACTGCCTAATGCATATTTTAAAAACCGATAGCATTGAATCTATCCACCTATAATTTTTCTGATTTATGAAAAGAGAATGTGTCGACAATCTGTCGCAGTCAAATGCGACTCAGAACGCTGATATATACTTTGAATCATCAGTTCAAACAATATTTTATATGTTGCTCCAATTTTAAATCTCTGACCACTGTCAAAGTTTACCGGCCGAATTGAACAGAGTCGCAGCGATGCTTGTTTGGCCTTGAAGGGCAGTTCTTCGGCCCTATGATAGGCCAACACACCGACTGTCCTACACTGTACAAACACATTTTAACGTGACTTTTACCACAGGTCACCACTAGTAATATATTTTTTTGCAATTAATACCTATGCTGTTTATGTATTTCTGCTTGCACTATAGATTGTATTCTGTCATTTCCTTTTATTTATTTTGATATTTCTTAAGTCCTCCTGATAAATGTGACAATGCTGTTGCTGCAGGTGTCAGGAGAGGTCACTGCCAGTCTATTAACTGTTTCATGTATCACATTGTTCATGAAATTGATTACTTAAGAATAGGGATTTCAAGTTATGGGTAGGTGGTCTATCGCCACAAACTTTTGCTTTAAACAAAATTGGTTATGAATATGCCATAGATATACTTACAAGACATCTGTTTGCTATGTTTAGCTTGGTTTTTCTAGTTCGGTTTTCTAGAACTGCATCGCCTCAGGATCTTTGAAGTACAGGTTACTGTTCAGTGGATTAATGGAGGGAAAGAGAGTTGTCAACAACAGAGAAAGTTTGTTTTGTTTAGTAGGTAGCTGTGTCCCCTGACTGAGTCCCCTGACTGAAACATAAGTGATGTTAAGTTTCAGTCAGGTCTCATGCATTTACTGTTGATTCCTTGAATCATGATGTATTTTTATTGCTTTAAATACCTCACAACATGAATTAATAATTCTCTATCTTTTTTTTTTTTGAAGTGGTTATGAAAATAAACCATAAGAGCTGACATTTATGCTATGACTACTACTGCTACTACTGCTGCCTGCTTATACAGAGTTTCAAACTGACTGAACTTAAGACGAAAGGACAGTGTGCGTGTTGTAGGGTTGTCTGCCCTCTACACATATACCTACCTGTCTTTCTGATGGTTCGGCAGTGTGCCACGTGAATACTGGTAAAATTGATGTTCTTTCTCTGTACATTTTACAATTTTCTTCTCTCTGCCAGGGTTTTATTTTTTATGTATTTTCGAGTCATTTACCGCAAGATCCTTGTAAATGTCTGTTTGGGACTGCTATGATGATATAACTTGTCAATGTGACTCTTTAATAATAAAAAAACATTATTTAACGCAATATTTATGTTCTTTATATCAGTGATTCCCATCTTTCTTCTGGTAATTGTACCACATACTGAATATCAAACTGCATTGAGTAACCCTGAAGTACCACCTTATGTACATTTCTGCCAGTAAGCCAATGTTCTCATGACTCTTCCCAAGTAACCTCTGTGGATAGGTCAGGTACTGCCAAGGGGACTAGTACCCCTGATTGGGAACCAATTCTTTAAATCAAAGCTATGTGTTGTTTCATAAAATGCTGATGCTCTACAGATGCAGCCAAATATACAACTGTATAGATAAATTAGCTATTTATCAAATTTTCTTCTACTTTGGAAATCCTCATTTTGGATTTTCAACACTGCATAAACAACATATTGTTTGTTAATTTAAGTTTGCCATTTTTACTTAAACAACAAAGACAAACGACGGGCCAACCACCTTGATAGCAGAAGTGGGTGGTAATGTAGTAAATTTAACATGTTACATTTTTGCATGAACAAGTGTTTTTCTAATTCATCTCTGTGTCCTGTCTTAAGCAATTTGGAGGAAGTAATTAGCTTTTTTTGCTGTACATTTAACCAAATCACTGTTTTCCTTTTATATTCTGTACAGTATAGCCAAATATAAAATAGTGAGCCTATGAAACAAATGTGGCAGAGGCTCTATGCAGTGTTTCTCAACCCTCCTCCTGGATGCCCCCCTGCCCTCTATGTTTTACATCTCTCCCTGCCCTAACATACCTGATGTAACTCATGAAGGACTTGATAATGAGCTGATCATTTGAATCAGGGGTGACAGAGCAGGGGGAGATCTAAAACATGCAGGTCAGGGGGGCGCCCTGGAGTATGAGGACATTGTGAAATGCTGTCTAAATTAAGCCCTCCCAGTTTAAGATTTCTTGCTGAAGGCTGGTGAATATCCTCATGGTACATACTGTACCTTGTTCCATTAATTTCCCCTATCCTGATAATATTCCCAGTCCCTGACAGTGGAAAACATCCCCATGACATGATGCTGCCTCCCCCATGCTCCTCAGTAGGGTGTTCTTTGGGTGTTCCTTTGTGGCCTTAATCTGTTTTTATTGGCATATGTTAAAGGGTATTAAAGGTGGGCTTTCTTGAGTATAGGCTTTTTTCTTGCCATATTTTGTACTAGCTATTTAACAAGATGCATCTGTGTAAAACAAAATGTATATCTATCCAGACCCCAGTAATTCAACCCAGTTCACCAAATGTGTTAATTCTGCTCAGGAATTTCTTTTGCATCTCTTTCAAAGTCTTGGTCGCAGCTAATTAATCGGCGCAGATTGTCTTCCATTGACCGCATGTAAAATTGCCGTAGATGTGTTGTTGTAATTGAGGACATTTTGCTGACTTTGCCAAGACATGCCGGCCCTCTGTGCCAAATTAAGTCCTGCGGTCGACATGGTAAAGGCAATGACTGAATATTAAAGATTTAATGAACGTAATCTTAATGTAACTAGGTAATATCCGGCCCCATAATTACCAGTGTCACTGGGACTGAGTGAGATTGTGTTCGAGCAGTTGCAGTGTACCCACACAAGCACACAATACAATACATAGGAAACTAAGTGGGAAAAGCCACTAGCTCTCAATGTGTAAATTGATCCATACCACTGCACTCTTTGGGTGTAGTCTCAGTGGGTTAAAGTGGAGACCTCTAACAGCCCTGCAAGCAATGTATTACTGTAAGCCACTTTGAGTCCTCCAGCTAATGTGTTTATCGCAGGACAGTAAGAGCCTCTACAGCACTTTTATTTTACCAGCTAAGTACGCTTACAAAACTTTCTTATTTGCAGCAACGACCTGGAAGCACTCCGGGATTAGAACCAGCAGTCTTTGGTTTACTAGCACAACGCTATGGGCCATTAGGTTTACTTCTCTGCTGCCCCACATTCTAATGGCGTGGAGTTAATTTATGCCCCCCCATAAATTCTCTGGCAAAGTCTTATTAATTTGGATTTTAGATCAGCTGACCTGGTAGGTGGTGGTCAGGGTACCGACTCCAGGATTGTCTAGACTGGAGCCACTTCTCTTCGCTGTCGGTTCATGGGGGAAGAAGGCTTCATTGCGACAGAAACTCTAGCGCAGACACACGCATGCACGTACAAACGCGCACACCAGGTTCGCAACTTGTTCTTCTAAGGGATGCCGCCGTGGCCGCCGACTGGAGCGAAAGGACACACCTTTGAGCGCCAGGCCTTGTCGTCAGGAGTGGACAGCAGTGAGCCGGTCGACGCAGCATGGCGTCCCACTACCCCGAGCTGGCACTGTTCAAAAGTAGCGCACTACATCAAGAATAAGGTGTGATTTGGGACGCGCTCTGTGCGTCTGTTTACACCGCACTCTAGGTCCCGGGAGACTTGGAGGCGGATCATGTCCTAACGCTATACTTGTATATTATCATATCCTCATGCTACTGGCTGGGACAACTGGCATCCTATCGCCTACGTTGTGCACTACTCCTGACCAGCATCTAGAGGATGTATGGCGCCAATTGGGACATAAATGGTAGCGGCCTTCATGTTTGTGGCAACGTCAACATCGCTCGGTCCTAGCCAACTTAAACCTGATTTATCTGCCTGGCTTTTCAGCTCTATAGGAAACAATTTCTTTTCAAATGTGGTGTTGTTGAGTAATGAGATTTCTAGGGGAAAGATTGCGTCCTTTTGATTATAATGTTACGGGTTATTGCTCTGTGACCTGGCTGGTGGTTCACAACAACCATGGCTGTTAGTCATAAATATCAGCATGGATGATTGGGTTATTACCGTGTTATTTGATGCTAATGTTTGTGGAGATGACGGGAAATTTAGGGGCCTCTCTGTCGAACATTACAGGTAATGAGATTTTATTTTCTAATGGCAGGTAGGAACAATCATTGTGAGGGCTGAGGGTGATGTGCGCTCTTAAAAATATTGTCCTGTCTGCAACCTAATTATTGGGTTATTCCTCATGAAACATTTTGAAGAACCTTTAGGAGTACAAGCAGAACTTAGGACAGTAACCTAGGACAATATAACCACAACAGGGCTGCCAGAGTTTGAAAAGCTTTCAATACAGGGTTCTCAATTCCAGCGATGGTTCTCCTTTTAAAGATTGTTCTATGTGGAACCCACAAGGGTTCTACTTGGAACCAAATGGGTTCAGTAACGCAGTGAGCAAGATCAGGTGTTGTTAATGAGAAGAAAGCAGAGAATTTGTTAGGAGAAAATGTGATGTGTCCAGTCTTTGTCATGTAATATATAAATCATCACTGTATGTCTTACAGATTTTTGTGTTTATTTTAAGGAGCGCTACAGTTAACGGCTGTATTTCCCAGTGTGTTTTAGGGGATAACCACAATATCTTGCCATCTGGGTTTTACAGCATATTCAGCTGGGATGGAACTTTAGGTCCACCATGTAGATTTCCATAAGGTGTATGTAAAAAATACATGCACCTTATTTATGTTTCCTATGCCTCATAAATGTCAGTTTGGCTACACCTGAATAACCAAAAGTTTTGTATCCCACTGCTATCTAATGAATCAATAAAGACTGAACCTCATCATCAGGCTAAATGTTCTGACATAATACAATGACTGTGGGGGCCATTTCAGTACAGTGAACTCATTGTCATGTTCAAGAAACCAATTTGAAATGATTCAAGCTTTGTGACATGGTGCATTATCCTGCTGGAAGTAGCCATCAGAGGATGGGTACATGGGGGTCATAAAGGGATGGACATGGTCAGAAACAATGCTCAGGTAGGCCGTGGCATTTAAACGATGCCCAATTGGCACTAACGGGCCTAAAGTGTGCCAAGAAAACATCCCCCACACCATTACACCACCACCACCAGCCTGCACAGTGGTAACAAGGCATGATGGATCCATGTTCTCATTCTGTTTACGCCAAATTCTGACTCTACCATCTGAATGTCTCAACAGAAATCGAGACTTATCAGACCAGGCAACATTCTTCCAGTCTTCAACTGTCCAATTTTGCTGAGCTCGTGCAAATTGTAGCCTCAAGGTTGTGTGTGTTGTGGCTTCACAAATGCTTTGCTGCATACCTCGATTGTAACGAGTGGTTATTTCAGTCAAAGTTGCTCTTCTATCAGCTTGAATCAGTCGGCCCATTCTCCTCTGACCTCTAGCATCAACAAGGCATTTTCACCCACAGGACTGCCGCATACTGGATGTTTTTCCCTTTTCACACCATTCTTTGTAAACCCTAGAAATGGTTGTGCGTGAAAATCCCAGTAACTGAGCAGATTGTGAAATACTCAGACTGACCAGTGTGGCACCACCAACCATGCCACGCTCAGAATTGCTTAAATCACCTTTCTTTCCCATTCTGACATTCAGTTTGGAGTTCAGGAGATTGTCTTGACCAGGACCACACTCCTAAATGCATTGAAGCAACTGCCATGTGATTGGTTGATTAGATAATTGCATTGATGAGAAATTTAACAGGTGTTCCTAATAATCATTTAGGTGAGTGTATATTTTATTTATGTATTGAATACGTACATTTCTCCTATATATTAAAATCTATTTAAATCTATCTAAACACTTTTTTCTCAATTGTTTTAAACTAAAGCTATTTCACAGAAAAACACAGACTTTACACTTAAGGCATTAGATATGAACAATTACATGCCTACTGTAGAAAAAGCATCCTAAGTTGTCAAGACCACAGTCAGTAGTCACAAAGAGCTGTGTCCTATAGAGCCAGTACGCCTGCCGTTTGATCACTAATTATAATTGTCTGGCTTGTGTGTGTGTGTCAGAGACCACCATAAATCGTGCCTGAATGTTTTCATGTCTACTTTAACAATTACAGGTTAGCGTGTGTGATGCACAGGAAACATGAGCCAGATATAGTACCAGAAAAAAATACTGGAAAAATATAAGATAAGATATGGAAACATGAGAGAGGATGAGAGAAAAAACCAGAGACAGAGAGAAAAAGAGAGAAAGCGAGAGGACAGTGGTAGTGGGGGAGACCGAGTGAGTGAGTGAGTGAGTGAGGAGAGGGAGGAGAGGGAGCCTCAGAGGGAGGACTGGAGGAAGGGGAGGGGGTTGTGGGTATGTGTTGGTCACATCTCTGGTGGTCCCACAGATCCCTCAAAGGAGCCCACAGTACAACAGGAGTGGATACCACAGTGCTGTCTGGTGCTGAATCCACAGGTCCACCGACCTCCAAAACTTTCTTCCCTCTTTCTTTCCCTCTCTCTCTCTCTCTTCTGATTTTGCCTTCTTTGGCTCTGGGTTCCAACCATTCAAGGTCTTGAAATATGCTCATCTGTAACAGAGTTTGGCTTGAGGAAGAGCAGCGACGCAGTTGGAATTAAAACCTTTGGTAGCCACCATTTGGGCTCGCAGATATTTTTGTCTTTATCTACAAAGGTGAGGATAAATGTGTTTTCTTTATTTTCTTTATTGTGTTTTTAATTGATTTTTTAGAATGATACATTGTTATGGTCAAGTTGAATTTTGTTTATTTTACAATTAATTGTATTGGCAAATGCACCCATTGAAATATCTGTGGTCTATATATATTCATGTAAATGTATTGCTTTAAAAAAGAAAACATAAAATATGTAAAACATATAAAATATATGTTCATAGCAATCCCACAATTTCAACTTATGAACAGAAAAAACATTAGAAAATGAAAACATTTCCAGCATATGTAGAACAATTATTTTCTGCAACAATTTAATATCTCCTAAATCTACTGCGATCTTAGTAGTTATTGCGATTTCAAATTCTTATGTCAAATGTTTTATCAATCAAAACAAAAAAACAGGTTGTGTTTTAGACAGGTCATTTCAGAGCATTTGCTGATAACTGTGGATAAAAATTAGGATAATTTTTTTTAATCCATCCCTCCATTTATGGGCTTGTTGATGAGCAACAAGTATTAAGAGAGAAACTGGCAGTGACTGCTCCAAACTAGCACAATTATTTCAAAATGGAGTAAAATGGGAATGGACCGTGTAATCCCATCCAATTAGAAACATACATTAATTTTACAATTAAATGGTTTTGCAACAGTATACTAAACAACACCCAGGAGTTCTTTGAGGGAGCATTTTTAATTTTTCACAGAATTAATAACACTCTAAAACTGATTCTAAACAAAACATTAATATCTGTTTCACGCAACCTTCTGAACATGAGACTTGTATTGATATTCCACCAGTGACAACAAGTGCTAGCCACACACCTTTTCCTGTTTTTGTGGAATTGAGAGACACCAGTTGTTGGTGGACCGTGCGTGAACAAAATTGTTGAAACAACCTAACAAGTTTAAAGTTAAAACCAGTCAAGAAGAATAATTCAAGACAATGCCGTTTGGCAAATGTAGAGGCTGTCAAAAAATATAGCTTGAAATGTAAGTAAAAATATCTGGCCAAGGTCAGAGAGGCAGAGGCAGAATATTATTATATTATTATATTATATAATTTATTATTTTCATAGTATATATTTATACTCTAACACTGTGTAAACTTTAGTAAAAAAAATTTTTTCGGACATTTCAGGTGTTTGTGAATTACATTGCAAAACAATAGTTTTGTGTATTTTCAGTTAGCTTCAGCATACTCTATCATATACAGTCTTCATAATATCTTGCAAGTGTAAAAATCCTAAAGGTCATTCGGGAAACCCCTCTGCTTATTGAGTCATGAAACCCTTTTTGTAATGGTGTTTTTAATTGCTCTCCGCGGTGTTCAGTGTGTATTCAGTAGCGTCGCTGTATTTTACACTTTTGTGTGGTATCTGAGAGCAAAGTTTAATTAATTAATATGACAGATAAAATACCCTTTTACAATTTTTCCTTGAAGTTCCCCCACACTGTGGTTCTGTCAAGCCAAGGATCTTTTCTTTTGAGAGTGTATTTTAACTAAGGCCATTTCGGCTGTCAGAAATTACATGAGGAGGCAATGGGAAAAGTCCCTCCGGTAGCCTGACCAGCCACCCTCTCTCTCCCACAACCATCCCAGCCACCCGGTCCCTGCCTCGGGCAACCCGTCCCCAAAAGCCATGGAGCAGCCTGTGCTGAAGGCTCGATCGCCCACGGGCCAGACAGGTTCAGCCGTTCCCACGGCCAAGCAGCCATCCTCAAACACCTCCGACACCACGGGCCCCAAAGAGGTGAGAAATACCAGGTGACCCCCGGCTCCCTGTGTAGCGCACTACTTTTGACCAGGGGCCTGTAGGGGGTTGGTGAAGTAGTGCGCTACAGTGGAGATTGGGATGCCATTTGGGACACGGTGAATCAGTTAGATCAACCGAACGAGAGCCGCGGGGTTCAACTCCCATTCAGGAAGACCGGTCCCAATCAGAAAACAGAACATAAATTCAAGCCTCTCTAATTGGCTGAATTCAATGTGCATGCATAACTACGACGGGTCTTTCTGTGTTGAGCCGTGTCGGCTAAATCAATAGCTCAGAATTTGCGCGGGGCGAGCAGCAGCGAATGGATCAGAACCCGTTGACCCAAATGGCCGTGTGGTATGTCAGGTGGAACTGATCCTGGTGAAGGAACACAACGGGGTCCAGTTCACCGCCTCTACCCTGGCCAACCAGGCTGGCCGCAGCCACGCCCCGGGGCCCAGTCACGGACACACACCTCTCCCAGGGGAGGAGAGGGAGACCTGGGGCAAGAAGATCGACTTTCTCCTGTCAGTTATCGGCTTCGCTGTGGACCTGGCCAACGTCTGGAGGTTCCCCTACCTATGCTACAAGAACGGAGGAGGTGAGAACCGGGGGAGGGGGTGAGAACCAGGGGGAGGGAGGGGGTCGGTGGGGAATAGAGGAAGAGAGCGATTGAGGGTGAATGAGAAAGTGAGAAAGAGGGTGAAAGAGAGAGTGACATAGACGGCGAAGGAGAGAGCGAGAGACAGAGAGAGAGAGAGAGAGAGAGAGCCTGCTGAAGCCTTATCAGTGTGTTTGAACAGACTGCAGGTGTAAGACTGAGGCCTTACTGTTTAAAGAATAAAAATAGATCTCCCCAGCTGCTCAAACTGCAGATTAACTACAAGAATCAGGATGGCCGCTCACAGTGGTTAAATGTAAATCCAAACTGAGTGGTTAAAGTAATTTTTTTAAATAACTTTGTACCGTCTTCTCTGCTTTTATAGATTTTTTTGCCTTGGCTGGGTAATCCTGTTCATCTCTGCCCGTGCTTGTCAAGTCAATTCAGCCTCACTGTTTTTGGTTTTAAAGGGGCTTTGACTTGCTGTCATTTACTTACGGTGTAGTCTGAATGACATGACCAATGTCAGCACAACACTGTCTTTCATGAGGTGCTGCGTATGGGCAGTAAATGCGTTGCGCTTTGTTGTGAATGTGTTACGTATGGTTACAACTATGTTATAAAGCCCTTATTAGGCCCTTATGTAACCCCTGTCTCTCTCTCATCTCCAGGAGCGTTCCTGGTGCCCTACATGTTCTTCATGGTGATAGCCGGCATGCCTCTGTTCTACATGGAACTGGCTCTGGGGCAATACAACCGAGAGGGAGCTGCTGGCGTCTGGAAGATATGCCCCATATTCAAAGGTAGGCAAAGGAGTGAAAGAGAGACGTTGGTGTGTGTGTGTGTGCTGACATTGGCAATCCTCAAGCAGTGCCACTGAGACGGAAGACTGAAAATTGGCTTTTAGAGTCGCCGTGTATTTGGTGATAAACACATTCTCGGGCCAATCTTCCCGTTCTTTCCGACACATGGATAAACACTCGGGCGTGGGGAAAGCACGATGTGGACGTGAGAGATGTCAGTAGGAAAAAACTTGACCTTTCCTGTCAAGCTCTGGCCGGCCCCCTCCGTTCCTCTGGGCAGATTGGTGTGTTTCAGTGGATCTGTCATTACCGAATGTGTCTACAGGGTTTCTGTTGGTCCGTGGACGGCTATGAGGCGGCTTACTGCCACTTAGAGAATTCTGGGTAACGTGAAGTAAAGTCGATTTATGTGTTGTTTTGATTTTCGATTGGGGAGCTAGCCAAGGCTGTTGAGCTGTCTGTCCACACCCCCCCTCCCTCCACCCATCCACCCATCTCTCCATCCTTCCCTCCACCCATCCACCCATCTCTCCATCCTTCCCTCCACCCATCCACCCATCCCTCCATCCTTCCATCCCTCCATCCCTCCACCCCCCCTCCCTCCACCCATCCACCCATCTCTCCATCCTTCCCTCCACCCATCCACCCATCTCTCCATCCTTCCCTCCACCCATCCCTCCATCCTTCCATCCCTCCATCCCTCCACCCCCCCTCCCTCCACCCATCCACCCATCTCTCCATCCTTCCCTCCACCCATCCCTCCCTCCCTTCCTCCACCCATCCATCCCTCCACACACCCATCCACCCATCCCTCCCTCCCTCCACCCATCCATCCATCCCTCCACCCATCCTTCTCTCACACATCCATCCATCCCTCCACCCATCCATCCATCCTTCTCAGCCACATCCATCCCTCCCTTTACCCATCCCTCCCTCCACCCATCCCTCCCTCCACCCCCCCTCCCTCCACCCATCCACCCATCTCTCCATCCTTCCCTCCACCCATCCCTCCCTCCCTTCCTCCACCCATCCTTCTCTCACACATCCATCCATCCCTCCACCCATCCATCCATCCCTCCACCCATCCTTCTCTCACACATCCCTCCACCCATCCATCCATCCTTCTCAGCCACATCCATCCCTCCCTCCATCCATCCCTCCCTCCACCCATCCACCCATCAATCTGTAGCCCCATGACATAGAGTCTGTGTTGGACGTTGACATTTTAATCAGCAACCATCCACCCGTAAGTACCCAACCCCCCCACTCCAGTCTTGCAGCTGCAATCACTCAACATGAGATCGCTGTAATTATCTCTGATCAGCACGTTTGTTTCCTAAAGGTCAATGCTTTCAGAAGAGTATACAGAACTACACATGTGGTGGTACTAATGGGCAAATAATTCTGCCTAAAGAAATATAACTTCTTCTGGATTGAAGAGCAGCTGGCTTGAGCAATGGCATTGTTTCACCGTGGGAATTAAAAAGATAGACCCTCGTTTATCCTAAAGGTTGAGATGAAAGCGAACCAGGGAGGGTGGACACAGAGCTAAACGCACAGAAACGACAGATCTGAGGAGTAACAGCGTGGAGACGAGACCTCAGAGCAACCATCGGAAAGTTTCACTGTGTCTTATCTCACTTGCTCTTTCCAGTGTACTTTAGAACATTTGGTACGACTATCAAGTGCTCTCTCTAGTTTTATTCAAAAGAAAAAAGTGGGTGTGTAAATTGCATGACTACAGAGTTAAAAAGCTAAAGAAATTGTTGGAAAGTTCATAGATGATTTGAAGGTCAGCTTATGTTTACTTTCCATATCCCGTAGTAGATATGATCTCAATCAAATCAATCAATCAAATTTATTTATTAAGACCTTTTTACAACAGCAGTTGTCACAAAGTGCTTTACAGAGACACCCGGCCTTAAACCCCAAGGAGCAAACAACAGTAGTGTTGAATTTCAGTGGCTAGGAAAAACTCCCTAAGGTCGAATTTTAGGAAGAAACCTAGAGAGGACCCATGCTCAGAGGGGTGACCAGTCCTCTTCTGGCTGTGCCGGGTGAGATATTAAGAGTCCAATTGGAAAAATACATACATTTCTCTGGGCTAAATCCAGAGTATATTTGATTTTAGACTAGGTCAGAAGTATGACCAGGTGGACAAGGACAGGGACAGCAACGGGCCTCCCAAACCAGGTAATCCGCAGGTGTGGACCAGGACCTCATCTCCTCCTAAAATGTAAAACTGGAGGAGACTGAGAAAAGTTAGTAGTACATCCCTCATATCCCCCAGCACAATAATATAGCAGCGTAACACCTTGGAACTGATCTCTGATCTTTGTGATTCTCTGAAATAATATGAATGATTTCTGATTCTGCCGTATTTTGAGCCTGAAGCACTAAATATTTTGTAAATGAATTAAAGAACAATAAAATTATAGACTTTGATCTTTTGTCTTTTCACAATCACTCACACACTGAAACTGGTTCTATTAACAATGCACACAAAACCCTCTTGCTAACTTCCAGGAAAACATAATTTACCCCGACCAATAAATGTTGTTCACCTGTTTTCACACACATTTCTGTTTTCATTTTAAGTTTTTTGCAAAACCTAAAAAAAACACTCAATATTTAAAGCAGTTGTCACCATGTAGAAAAATACTGCCATTCAATATACCAACTTCAAATCATTGCAATTCGAGAACTCAACGTAGTTATCAATGTGTAAACACTGACCCCTACCAAGCATAATTATTCAACTAAAAAACAGGATGTTGGCATGTTGGAAAGGTCACCTGTGTTTTGGAACAATGGACAACGTCAGAGAAAGAGGTAGAGGAAGAGCGAATGAAAGGAGGTGGACAAGGGAGAGGAAGAGGAAGAAGACCAATGACCTCTAATGAGACATGTGACACTGTACATATCTGACAATGAGGGAAGCTATGCTGAAAGTACGGACAAACGTTTTGAAAATAGCTAACCTGCTGTAAACTGATCTGACCGCTATGCCGACCAGCCTGTTGTCTGTTCTCTGAATCTTTATGCTTTAGCACAAGCAGAAGAGTACCAAATACTAACCTGAGGCGTGTATTCAGATTTCATAACATGTTTCTAGGTGTATATGGAAGCCATAGACTTGGACTTCTTTTTGTAGAATTGGGAGACACTAGTTGATGGCGATTGACTGGGCATGAATTCTGAAGCCCAAGAACCACAGGAGCTGTTGTGAACAGGTTTTTCCAAAACAACTTTATACGTATTATTCAAAACTATTATATAGATGTATATAATAGTTCAAAACTATTATATAGATGTTTATAATAGTATTATTCAAAACTATTATATAGATGTATAATGGTATAGAGAAGGCCAGAAAGTATAGCCTGATATAGGTAGAAATCTCAGAGACAGGTGGAGGTGGAATAAATAATTACTTTTATAACTTTTATCCTATTACTTTTTAGGCATCCTATAGACTTTATATTATGCAAAATGTGTAATTCATAGGGGAAGTGGTAGAACACCTTAAAGGTTATTGATTCAACAGTTGTGAAAAACTGACACGACCTTTCTCCTCCAGGCGTTGGTTTCACTGTGATCCTGATCAGCCTGTACGTGGGCTTCTACTACAACGTGATCATCGCCTGGGCTCTGTTCTACCTGTTCTCCTCGTTCACCGGGGACCTGCCCTGGGTCCACTGCAACAACACCTGGAACAGCCCCAACTGCTCGGACCTCTGGGCCTTCAACACCTCCCTGAATGACTCGCACAAGTCCACCCCAGCCGCGGAGTACTTCGAGTGAGTCCGACCTATCCAGCTGGTCAAAACGAAAGCACAAGTTCAGTTTCAGTCATGCAACTGATTCCACGGCTCAACGCTGTGGAATCACGTGACTCCAACCCGGTTGCTATGACGACTTTCGAGGTGAAAGCCTCGAGCCCCAAAACCCCATGACCTAGCTGTCTCCTATAGCTAAGGAGATGGTCTTACCCTGCCCTTGACCCGATATCCCTTTAACGATCCTCCTAAAGACCAGACCAGTTCACCACCCCTGCGCTGTGGAGTTCTTAATGTATGTCTGAGGCTGAAATCCACATTTTCCCATAGGTCCTAGTGTCCTCAGTGTGTATTACCTTCACGCCCTAGTGCTTGACCACGGTAGATCAGAAAGTACGGCATGGATATCTCTGGTAGGGTTCAACATTATTGTATCCAGTGTTCTGGACAGATTCACAGGTGTCTGAAATTTCGCAGAGGGGGCGATTTGTTTTGACACCTTTCATAGGCAAACGTGGGCGGTCTTATTCTCCACCTGTGAGCAATTTAAATTAGTCACTGGATGTAACAACAGCTATAGGAGCCATTCAATTGATGCAAATGTTCTTCATGTGCCCATTCTTCTTTCCCTTCACCTTCTTTGTCGTCGTCTCCTCCTCTTCTTTATTCTCTATGCGTTGTTAGTTATGTTTTTTTTTGGTGACTGACTAAAAAACGGAATGCTATTTATTATCATAGCTTGTTATTACCTGTTATAACTGCTATGTTTTAGGCGAGGTGTGCTCCACCTTCAGGACAGTGAGGGTATTGCGGACCTGGGCCTGCCCCGCTGGCAGCTGACATCCTGCCTTGGCGTGGTCATCGTGGTTCTCTACTTCAGCCTCTGGAAGGGGGTGAAGACCTCAGGGAAGGTAGGAACCTACGGAGGTCATGGATCGTGCCGCACTTGTAGACTGTGCAGCAACAAGGGCATTGTGGGTGAATGCCCTTGTTGCTGCGCACTTTGCCACAGTGCTGAAATGCATATTACAGTATCTCCGTTTCCATCTTGAGGCCATGGAACCATCTTACATTACGTTATTGTCTCGATGGTTATTATAGTATCTCTGTTTCCATGGACTTTCTTCAGGCCATGGAACCATCTTACATTAAGTTATTGTCTCTGTGGCTTAGTATTGCTGGTTTCATCAGTTTGAAACCCTCCAATTATTGACGAACGTCTGGTAAAACACTTTAATGAGCCGGCCTTCATGCACAAGCTGGCACCTGTAGTTCGGCCTATAATTAAGCGTGTTTCTTTTGTTGAGCACGCCTGGTCCAAATTTTAGGGGCTTCAGTGAAAACCTTTCAAAAATACACAGCTGTATTTATGAAGGTTCCTCAAGTTTCTGTTCTTCGGCCGACCCTATTCACACTACATACTAATAATGTTGTGTTTGCTGGTGTTAACATCCTCATCCACCTCCGTGTGGATGACACTATCCAGCTACAACGGACCCCTGACTAAACACTGCACCAACCAACCACAACGGACCCCTGACTAAACACTGCACTAACCAACTACAACTGACCCCTAACTAAACACTGCACCAACCAACCACAACGGACCCCTGACTAAACACTGCACCAACCAACTACAACGGACCCCTGACTAAACACTGCACTAACCAACTACAACAGACCCCTAACTAAACACTGCACCAACCAACTACAACTGACACCTGACTAAACACTGCACTAACCAACTACAACTGACCCCTAACTAAACACTGCACCAACCAACTACAACGGACCCCTGACTAAACACTGCACTAACCAACTACAACGGACCCCTAACTAAACACTGCACCAACCAACTACAACTGACCCCTGACTAAACACTGCACCAACCAACTACAACGGACCCCTGACTAAACACTGCACCAACCAACTACAACTGACACCTGACTAAACACTGCACTAACCAACTACAACTGACCCCTGACTAAACACTGCACCAACCAACTACAACGGACCCCTGACTAAACACTGCACTAACCAACTACAACGGACCCCTAACTAAACACTGCACCAACCAACTACAACTGACCCCTGACTAAACACTGCACCAACCAACTACAACGGACCCCTGACTAAACACTGCACTAACCAACTACAACTGACCCCTGACTAAACACTGCACTAACCAACTACAACTGACCCCTAACTAAACACTGCACCAACTTCAACACAGCTGGGATACAAACCAACGTGCCTTCTTTTACATCCATATATGGCTAAATACCCTCTAAAAACTGTGGGCTCTTTAAATGGTTTATTTTCCCAAAAAATGTCATCCTTCACTTTCAAGTACAACGTATCCTTCTGAAAAATTACCATCCTGGACGATGGCAACACAGTTTACCGGCTTACCACTAAAAAGTCATTCGCGAAATTATAGGTAATTTACCACTCCAGCGTCTGTTTTCTTCAGGGCGTTTAACACTCATCGCTGTAACCTTTACAGTCTGATACACTCAGTTTACCGCTCTCTTTCTGCTATTCCAGCAGTAACCTGTGCTCTGATAGATATCTCAAAGGTCACTCATAAAGCCTTTATTTCCTGTGGTTGTCGTCAATTTCAATTATTCTCTGACAGTGACTAGGTTGAATTGCACTTGACTCTTAAACTTTCGTCACACTCTGACCAAGCTGCTATCCTGTCAGTGTAGCTGCTGAGCACAAAATGTATCTGTGTATGTCTTTAAAAAAGTTGTTATACTTCAACATTATTCAGTTGAAATGTGTGTATTCCTGTCCTTTTTAAACCATATGACGATGGCCAGGTGGTCACTGAAAATGAGAATTGGTCCTCAGTTGATTGGTGTAATAGTGGTGAAATGAAAACAAGTGATAAAATAGGTATAACAAAATGATAAAATAGGTATTCCTTTAAATCTGCACCAAACCAACCAACATGTACTGCATTGATGTTATATATTTTCCTTTGAGATGTACAGAATATGCACCTACTGGTTCCTATCCAATGTGCATTAACTTTCATTGCTTGCTCTTGGGAGTTTTAGGCTGAGGTTCTGTAAAAGCACTTTCTGACACCTGCTGATGTAAAAAGGGCTTCATAAAATATATAGGATTTATTTGTTGACCCCAAAGACATGGCAGGTGCGTGCGGGGAGCGCCATGGGTGGGCACTGGTAGCGCCGTGGGTGGGCGTGGGGACCGCCGTGGGTGGGTGAGGAGAACACCGTGGTCCTGTGTTGGGGAACCGTGGGCAGGTGAGGGGAGCGCCGTGGCCCTGTGTGGGGGAGTGAGCTGGTAATTCCATCGATCGGCACTCTTCTAGGAGTAAGTACAGAGACAAAATGCTCTTGGCACAATTAAAAGTTAATTTGCAAATAGAGAGATGCGTCAAACACTTTACAGGATAATCATCTGAGGAGTCTCTAACTTAATACAGGACAATCAACAATACTTATAGTGGAAAACTGGGTGTGGTAAGATGCTGCCCATCTGTCTTGTGTCACATAGGTTTTACCCAAAGGGAGGGCTGTCCCCCCACCTTATCCTTCCTGCCATAATGTTTCCTGTTGTGTTTAACTGAACAGGCCAACTGACCTTACTTTCCCCCAAGGACCACATTCCTAAGAAACAAAGGACTGATACCCTTCTTGGTCTAGGCAGGAGAACACATGGTCAGAGTACCTAGTAATCCTCTGATATTATACAGACATGTTTGTCACAATCATAGAAAATAGACATTAGAAAATGTACCTTAGTTAAAAATGTCCATAACAGGAGCCATTGCCGGGCATCTCACTTCCTGTCTCTGTGCTGCAGGTCGTGTGGATCACAGCCACCATGCCATACCTGGTCCTGACAGTGCTGCTTCTCCGTGGTGTCACCCTCCCTGGGGCCATTGATGGCATCAAAGCCTACCTCAGCGTCGACTTTCTGAGACTCTGTGAGGCACAGGTGAGGCTGGGAGGGGAGCATGAGGAGGTTTGTGTGTTTGGTGGGGGGGGGGGGTGGAGGTGGGTGTTGCACAGGTGAGAATAACTACCCAGTTTTCATACTAAAATAAATATTTGAGGATTTCTGGCAACTTGTTGTAATAATGGCGCTATTGATTCCAATTTGGGTCCTGGAAAAGTAGTACACATGAGCAACATGTTACACATCCAATCTGAAATGGGAGAAAAAAAAAGTTAACACAATTAAATGGAAAATCACTGTAAATTAAATACCCCCCCCGTAAAATGAATTCTACCTGTTTTGTTCGGTACATAAACTATAACTAATATAAATTCCTCATATTAATCAAACCAGACCACACAATTATTATTATACATCACATATACAATCATGACATTGTGACAAGGAAGCATTCACTGCTGAGAACAAACACACGCGCGCACACACACACACACACACACACACACACACAGGCAAGTGTCAGGTCCGTGCAGAGGCAGCTGGACCTTGATGTCTCCGATTGGGGACCCTATTTATGTGGCTCCTAATCTTTAGTTTGTCGGTCATTGTTTATGCTAGTCATGCTACAGTTCGTGATGTATCTCTCCTTATGTTGTTTTTGTTGCTGGAAAGAACAGTTAAAAGGAGTGATTCCCTTCCACTGCTCTGCGCCTTGTGTCCTGCCTTCCCCGTGCCGTGACAGCGAGGGCACACACCCTCACACACACACACACACCCTCACACACACCCTCACACACACACACACACACACACCCTCACACACACCCTCACACACACACACAAACCCTCACACACAGGCGGGAACACATGCACACACAGGCGAGAGCACACACACACACACCACACATCACAAAACACCAATTTGGGAGTAATTAGTTCACAATTGGCAATAATTGTATTCTGAGGAGCTGCTTCATATTGTCCCATAAGGCTTTTGTCATTCTGCCCTGGCTGCATACAAACACACACATACAGTACACAAACACACATATGTACAGTACACACATGTAATGTGCAATATTTCAGTTAGGTATTTGAAATGCAGCCAGTACATTTGGTTATCAGGGTCAATGTTTGGGTAAAAATAACATTATTTTCTTGAAGAATGTAGTGAAAAAACTGCTTTGTACTTTCCAAAACTCCAGTTGTAATTTATCCCACTGAGAGATGTGTGTGTGGGTGCGTGTGTGTACGCACTGCATGTCTGTGTTTGTATGTGTATACTGTATGTGCATGTGTTTGTGTGTGTGCACTGTAGGTGTATGTGTGTGTATTCACTGTACAGTGTGTGTGAGTTTGTGTTTGTACTGTATGTGTGTACTGTATGTGTGTGTTTGTGTGTGTGTGTACGGTATGTGTGTGTTTGTGTGTGTGTGTGTACGGTATGTGTGTGTTTGTGTGTGTGTGTAGTATATGTGTGTGTGTGTATGCAGCCAGGCCAGAATGACAAAAGACTTATGGGAAAAGATGAATCCTCTCCTCAGAATACAATAATTGACAATTGTGAACTAATTACTCCCAGATTGGTGTTTTGTGTGTGTGGTGTGTGTCCTCGGCTCTTTGTGTATGTGCCCTCTCCTGTGTGTGTTTGTGTGTGTGTGTGTGTGTGTGTGTGTGCAGGTACTTATACTCACTTGGCTTTCATGCCTACGCGAGAGAGTTACAGGTTGTTTGTTTCTGTATTTTAATGCCTTTGGCAGTCTTTCAGTCCATTAAATATAAGTGGTTAGAGACACAAGTTAATATTTCATTACCCATTAAATCCCAACCGCTGAAATCTATATCAGGAATATCCTTATCATTTGCTGTCATAAGTACAGTGTGTGCTGTAAGACTCTCCGGCAGGTTCTCCTCCAGCAGCTACACACTGCAGCTTCGGACTCAAAGCAGCAATTTGAGTATTAGATTAGACACATACATGCAGGAGCAATTTGCCAAATTACCCCCCGTATTCACAAGTGTCTTTCATCTTTCTGTTGAATGAGTTTCCTGCAATTATCTCTAATAACAGCCTTTCCCTGTGTCTTTTGTTCTCCGGCCCTCGGCGTCTGTTTTGTAGGTCTGGATAGAAGCTGCCACTCAGATCTGCTTCTCTTTGGGAGTGGGGTTTGGTGTGCTAATAGCGTTCTCCAGCTACAACAAATTCAGCAACAACTGCTACAGGTGAGCAAGGAGCCCATGCCACCCTGTATGTGTCCCGAATGGCTGCCTATTCACTGTTTAGTACACTACTTCTGACCAGGTCTCATGGGGCTCCGGTTAAAACAAGTCCGCTATATAGGGAATAGGGTGCCATTCAGTTTGTTGGACTTTTTTAGTCTCCGATGATAGCCTCTAATTGAAAGACTGATAGAGCGTACAAGCTGTGATTGACCTTACAAGCTGTGTTAGAGTGTACAAGCTGTGATTGACCTTACAAGCTGTGACAGAGGAGATGAGCTGTGATTGACCTTACAAGCTGTGTTAGAGTGTACAAGCTGTGATTGACCTTACAAGCTGTGTTAGAGTGTACAAGCTGTGATTGACCTTACAAGCTGTGACAGAGCAGACAAGCTGTGATTGACCTTACAAGCTGTGTTAGAGTGTACAAGCTGTCATTGACCTTACAAGCTGTGTTAGAGTGTACAAGCTGTGATTGACCTTACAAGCTGTGACAGAGCAGACAAGCTGTGATTGACCTTACAAGCTGCGACAGAGGAGAGGAGCTGCTGGTGATCAATTGAATGACAATGCCTTTAAAGCCCTTGCAGACCACCTATGGCTTTTGTGCCGATCTGTTCCTTAGAGGTTAACAATGTTCATGAATCTTCAGAAACAGCCTACTGTTGACACAACACACAGGGTCAGAGGTATTATGCAGTGCAATAATATAAAGTGTGCCATTTCCTACACAGCCACAGTCTGTTCTCCAAATGCCTCCAGTGTCCTCTCAGTTTATTAGCATAGTTATACTTCCTACATGCTTTATAATTAATGTTGTGGTTTTACTCAGAATTGAATTGGATTTTACACATTAGTGATTTGGCAGAAGCTGTTACCCAGAGTGACACAGTGTGATAGTTTGAATCCCGCTCGTAGCATATGGACAGCGTGTGGGTTTCCTCAGAGGATAGGGCAAATTGGCTAACCCCTTTTTCGGGATGGTAGGATGTTGGGCCGGGCGACCTTGCTTCTCCATGCTCTAGCGACTCCTTATGTGGTGGATCCCACAATGTTCTATTGTGGTTGTTGGCTAATGAACAAACAATGGGTTAGTGGGATATGTGTCAAAGTACACAAGTCTTTATCTTTAAATGTTCCAAACTTACTTGGGAGTTGCTGCAGTAAGGCCGTAATTGCAAATTGATCACCAAGAAATTGAAAATGTAAAATACATGACTTCAATAAATGAAGAAGATTAGACAAATCTTCTGTAGTAACGAAATACAGCAGACTGCACTTCAGAGGCTTTGTAAATCATCATAACCTAAATCATCATAACCTAATCATCATAAATGTAAATCCTCATAACCTAATTCAGGCTCACAACTGGGAAATAGTCCAGCAGCAGAAGGGAATATTCTTTATTATGCAGATTTTTGTATTTAGGGCGAATCAAATCAAGACATTTTTGCAAACTTCTAATGCTTTATGAAAAATACAAATGTTGTCCTTTGTTCATGAGAGTGGATGATACTAGTATTATTGCTACTTCTTCTACTGACAGATAGAATCTGAGGAAGAGTCAAATAAACAAGAGACAGCTGGTGAAGTGTGGAGGCGTTGAACACGTGTGTGTGTGTGTGTGTATGTGTGCGTGTGCATGTGTGTGCGTGTGTGTGGGGGTGGGGCAAAAGTCTTGCCAGTGACAGTTCCTAACAGAATCTTATCCTCCTGTCTTCCAGAGATGCCATCATCACCAGCTCAATCAACTCTCTGACCAGTTTCTTCTCGGGCTTCGTAATCTTCTCCTTTCTGGGCTACATGTCTCAGAAACACAACGTACCACTGGATAAAGTTGCCACTGATGGTCAGTGTGTGTGTGTGTGTGTGTGTGTGTATATATACCCATGGATACCCATGGATACTGTACCCATGGATACTGTTGGTGTATTCCAAAACCAGGTTGGCGTGGCTGTACTGTGTACTGTTGTGGTGAAGGGCACATTAGAGACATGCTAGAGCGACGGACCGTCTCAACGAGGTCACAAAATGTATCAGTTAAAACTGAGATTAACGGCTGGCAAAATACCAAAATCGATGACGAGCCTAGTGGCTGATGTGCTGCCTTCTGAGAACAGATCCACCTCGCAGAACACTTCCATCTGCCTGAATAAACGTCAATCAACCAGACCTGTGTGTGTGTGTGTGTGTGTGTGTGTGTGTGTGTGTGTGTGTGCGTCACTGCAGGACCAGGACTGGTGTTTATTATCTATCCAGAGGCGATAGCTACGTTACCTGGCTCTTCAGTCTGGGCCGTAATCTTCTTCATCATGCTGCTCACTCTAGGCATTGACAGTGCTGTAAGTACATCTCAACATGGTTCCATTTCTTTAAATACAGATTTTTGGGGGCGGTTAATGCTTTATCTGACGGGAAAGTTAGAGGTTTGAATTTTTGCTGAAGGAGCAGTGGGCTGGGTTTGAACCCACGCTGTAGCAGTACACAGGCACCGAAGGCAGCAGCTCAGACCAATGACCCACTCTTCAATCTTAAAAAGCCTGTTAACACTAGTATGAGACCCATTCTTCAATCTTAAAAAGCCTGTTAACACTAGTATGAGACCCATTCTTCAATCTTAAAAAGCCTGTTAACACTAGTATGAGACCCACTCTTCAATCTTAAAAAGCCTGTTAACACTAGTATGAGACCCACTCTTCAATCTTAAAAAGCATGTTAACACTAGTATCAGACCCATTCTTTACACTTAAGAAGCATGTTAACACTAGTATCAGACCCATTCTTTACACTTAAGAAGCATGTTAACACTAGTATCAGACCCATTCTTTACACTTAAGAAGCATGTTAACACTAGTATCAGACCCATTCTTTACACTTAAGAAGCATGTTAACACTAGTATGAGACCCATTCTTCAATCTTAAAAAGCCTGTTAACACTAGTATGAGACCCATTCTTTACTCTTAAGAAGCATGTTAACACTAGTATGAGACCCATTCTTTACTCTTAAGAAGCATGTTAACACTAGTATGAGACCCATTCTTTACTCTTAAGAAGCATGTTAACACTAGTATCAGACCCATTCTTTACTCTTAAGAAGCATGTTAACACTAGTATCAGACCCATTCTTTACTCTTAAGAAGCCTGTTAACACTAGTATCAGACCCATTCTTTACTCTTAAGAAGCATGTTAACACTAGTATCAGACCCATTCTTTACACTTAAGAAGCATGTTAACACTAGTATCAGACCCATTCTTTACACTTAAGAAGCATGTTAACACTAGTATGAGACCCATTCTTCAATCTTAAAAAGCCTGTTAACACTAGTATGAGACCCATTCTTTACTCTTAAGAAGCATGTTAACACTAGTATGAGACCCATTCTTTACTCTTAAGAAGCATGTTAACACTAGTATGAGACCCATTCTTTACTCTTAAGAAGCATGTTAACACTAGTATCAGACCCATTCTTTACTCTTAAGAAGCATGTTAACACTAGTATCAGACCCATTCTTTACTCTTAAGAAGCCTGTTAACACTAGTATCAGACCCATTCTTTACTCTTAAGAAGCATGTTAACACTAGTATCAGACCAATTCTTTACTCTTAAGAAGCATGTTAACACTAGTATCAGACCCATTCTTTACTCTTAAAGAGCGTGTGGAACAACCCCATCAGTTTATCACACGAGCTACAGCACATGCAGGCTTTTGCTTCAGCCCTGCCCTAATGGCTGATTGACACTCATGTCTTGTGTCCAGATGGGAGGCATGGAGTCTGTGATTACTGGGCTGATTGATGAGTTCAAGTTCCTCCACAAACACCGAGAGCTCTTCACCCTCTTCATCGTCGTGTCCACCTTCCTCATCTCGCTGTTCTGCGTCACCAACGTAAGAGCAATGACTGAAATGTTTCTGAAACCTTACTGACACGTTACTGAAACCTTACTGATATGTTACTTATCCAAGACACTGCCTGGAGTCCCACATTACAACCTGCGGCTTATCTAGGGATCATGGGATTGTCTAACCCAAACCCCCTCTCCTCTCTTCCTTTAGGGTGGGATCTATGTATTCACTCTGCTGGACCATTTCGCCGCCGGGACGTCAATCCTCTTCGGAGTGCTTATCGAGGCCATCGGCATCGCCTGGTTCTACGGTAAACCGAGAGGGGATGGCGTGATGCGTGGGTGAAGCAGAAAGAGACGGAGGATGGAGGAGGACCACTGAGGTGGAGGGACTGTAGGGGGGGTGGGGGGGGGACTCCAGGCTCTCCATGTCCAAGCGAGCTGATGTCCCATTAGCCCAGTGATCAGGTGTGATGGGATATCAGTCTGGATGTGGCTCTGCTGTGCCTCTGGTCAACACCGTCTCATTACTTACGAGATGACAGGAAGGAAAGGCCTGTCTTCGATGTGTGTTCCCAGCCCCTCAGAGTGGCTGGTCCATATTGGCATTCGATGTTCTGGCGTTTGGAGTGGACAACGGTAGATCAGGCCAAAATAGCAGTTCGTTGATAATGAAAATACACTATTGAAGAAATAGTTTGGCAGCGTGGTTTCGACCAGACGTAGCATACTATATATGTACATCGGGGACATTTTAACAAGGATGATAAATCATTCTAAGCCACAGCTTATTTTTTTAAAGGGCTGAGAGTCTGAATCCATGGAGAGATAAGTATTAGTTGTTTTTTTCAGCCTTTCACAAACGTTAAACCTTAACTAAACGTAATCACAAACTAATCCTAATCATAATCTCAAAACTGACCATTAACCCCTAACCATGACCATAACCCTAATACCTAAATTAACCTTATTACCTAACCATAACCCTAAACTTGGAGGTCATAACATAATTTGTTTGCTATTTGTTAGTGTATCATACCTTTTTCAAATTTGTAACATATGTTTTGTAACATGAATGGAATAAACGACTGATATTTGTAGCTTATTCTAACATAACTCATCATGTCATACGAAATTGAGTGTCTCTGAAATACGTACAACATTTTATGAAATGCCATGAGGTCAGGTTGATCATTGTTTGTTATCCAAAATATTTATCTTTTAGTTTGCATCTAGTTATCTGCTCCTAATGATAATATACCAAAAATGGAAGCTAGGCTGAATAAATTTTATACTAATGCCAACTACTTACCAAAATACATTTCCCAAGAAAACTGATTGGAGGATTTCTGGAATCATTAGACTAATAAGCAATAAATTGTGTTCTCCAAAGAAAATTCCTGAAAAAACAGAGAAGTAAAGGAAAGTTCCTGGAATTTTGCAAATCTAGTTCTGATTTATCTTGTTTTTCCAGGTACTGTATTTTGGAATAACTGTACAATTCTTGAGGCTGTAATATGCATGAGCAACAGGCAACGTTTCAGCTGTCACTTAAAACGCCACAGGCATAACAACTTTAAAGTTCATAAAAAAGCAAAGAGACTCCAAAGTTCATACGTGTGTTATTCTCAGAAAGCTGCTCTGATCTGATCTTGCTTAGATCAATGTAATGGGTCAAGTTGTAGGTTTGTGTGCAATCGTTTGTTGCGTGAGTGTGTGTCTATCAAAACTAATGACACTGAGGTCAGGGTGGTCAGCTTGCTATCCCGCCGCCGTGACCTCAGACATCCCACGACAGACTACTCTAGCTCCAGGCTGCTCTGGGCCTTTTCCTTAGCTCCATCACCGAAGACAGGTGCCCTCCAGTTGAACACCTCGCAACCCCCATATTTGCCCGTCACATTGATTTTCTAGCCCCGGCTTTGAGATACCTCCCAGGCAGGGACTTGGAACAAAGAGGGAAGGTAGAACAAGGATTTAACCATAAATGAGGAAATGGATTTGATGCTGGTGGTATTAAACATGCCAGGGCTACGTTAATTTATTTTATTTTATTGTAAATGTCCTGCTGTTTCCTCAATAATGTGAAGACCTATGAAACACATTTTAGACTGGTTATAAGTTACATAGTTATTCAAATAACTGCACAACTATGTTTCACCCTACATGATTCCTGTGTGGCGTGGTTTAAACATTCCTTTGTGTCCAATGGAATGCACATATCTAGCGATTACTGGCGGTCTGTCTAACTGCCACGTTTTCAACGTTTTCCTTTCAGGAGTGGATCGGTTCAGTGATGACATTGAGGAGATGATCGGCCAGAGGCCAGGCCTGTACTGGAGATTGTGCTGGAAGTTTGTCAGCCCTTGTTTCCTTTTGGTTAGTATAGCCAAAGCGATGTGCGTAACAACAAGTTAGCCGTTTGGATTTGTTAGCTTAAGTTCCGTATTGTGACTGTCCTAGACGACAGAGTGTCCTAACCCCGCCCCCTGTTTCCCCAGTTCATGGTGGTCGTGAGCTTTGCTACGTTCAACCCTCCTAACTACGCGACGTACACCTTTCCTATGTGGGCTAACGTGATTGGCTGGTGTCTGGCCATTTCCTCAATGTCCATGGTGCCTCTCTACGCCATCTACAAGATGTGCACCCTGCCTGGGAAGTTCTGTGATGTGAGTCGGTTTTATATAAATCTGCTTTATTGACATCCCTGTATCCACAAGATGTGCACTTTGCCCTGGGACGTTCAATGACAGGGGTATTCAAATCATAGCCCCTGGCGTCCGCAGCTTGCTGTTTTTTTTTTTTTTGCATCATTAATTGCACCCACCTGGTGTCGGAGATCTTAATGTGTCCCTGATTAGAGGGGTGCAGTGAAACACTGGTCCAGATCTGAATACACCGTTATATGCTGTGAGTCAGGTTCATGTAAGTTGCCATTATTAGGTTGGAGCAAAAATCTCAATTCTGTGCCCCTTCAACCACCCTGTGAAGTTCATATTTATTTTGTAGTCCGGCAGACATCATGCCATTCCAGAGTTGTCTGTACTGCAGAACAGTGATGAAGGCATTCACATCTCCATTTCTTTTATAATTCATTTTACTGACACCAAAAGGTCCCACCACGTTAAACTGAAGGAAGATTGTTGGTTGCTATTTAGAGTAAACATACCCCTTCATATCCTGGAGATGTGATTATTGACACTTTCAGTACCAGAGCAGTATGGTTTGTGAGTTGCATCAATAGCAAACATGACTATCCAGTTCGGTAATTGACGATGACTTGTAGAGTAAAGATACGTGATTGATTCCCTTCCCGCCTTTCTGTAGAGGCTGGCCTACGCCATAACTCCGGAACATGAGCACCACCTGGTGGACAACGGGGAAGTAAGGCGGTTCACGGTAAGCTAACCATCCCGCTCCGCTAGGATTTAATTGACTTTTCTGTACTTTTCCTAACTTTACTTTACCGAGATATTACTGTGCCTTTAGGATGCAGATGTTTTTTTAGTCATAAAAGTGTTTTTTTTTACTTGGTGTTGGTCATTGGAATTCACAGCTCCAACACTGGCTTGTGATCTGAGCACGCGAATGGGGCGGAGAGATCTGTTCACATGGAGGATGGAGCGTTAATGGGATGGATGGAAGGATTGATGACGGAAGGAGGACCACTAGACATGGGGTGTACCAAGAACAGAGAGAATTGTTTTAAGTGCCAACAAAGCTGTAAAGTTGTAGCGGTCTTTAATTTCGTCAATGGACGTGTGGCTATGTGCTGTGATCTAGATCACACTGTTGTTGACATTTGGTCAATAAATACATTAATAAATATAAGTCTTAACTCTATTTACAATGACTGTTATGGTGATGGCTAAGGTTGTCCATCCAATATATTCATGTATTTATATGTTCGTTTTGTGGGCTGAGAAATATTGATAGGACTGAATAAGCATCATATGACTATCCACTGTAAAGGAAACTTTCAGATACAGTATTTATTTAAAAAACAATATGTCATGGCCAATATTCCAACATTTTGTGTTCCTTCATTCTACTGTATCTATACAAATATTGTGTTACAAAATGAAAAGTGTTTCTCCGTAGCACTCTTCAAATAATTCATGGAGGCTTGAGTGGGGACAAATGTCAGAATGACAACATACCGTACCTCAAAACGTTAACTAAGTTTAACTAAGTTCACTATTTTACATTGTTATGTTAGTTTGATGGTCCGTAACCTTTGGAGCAATCTATGGGCAGAGAAAATGTTTCAATCTGTATTTAGTTGTTTTTTGAAACAGCCAAAACAAATGTTTGACAGCTATATAGCCGATCCTAGCACAAAATGAATGGTAGTGATGGGGACATTTGAACATGTTTAATTATGGACCAATGACCTTAATGAAACAACTAAACTAAACGACCATCTTTTCACAAATATTAAGCTAATGGTTGGTAAATTTAGCTGCCGATAGTAGCGGCAGTTTAAAAAAAACTGTCTATGGATGACTTTCTGTCTTCGCCAACAGCGAAGTCTTCAAGGAGAGAAACTGTCTAACATCATGTTGTAAAATAGTGAACTACTTGTTCAAAACCCTTACACATCCACAATTTTTGCTGCCTGTCTCAACCATTTTGTTTGTTTATCCAATAAATATGACCAATTCAGTTAATGATTAATAAGATTCGATAGTTTGGCAAAGCTACGTTTTTCTCCATGACAAGTGTGCAGTATTAGAGGAAGTGACCTCACCCTATTCTAGAGCCCTAGTCAAATATTTTTGCAAGTTGGGAATGGGGTGACATCTGCAACACACACTATCATAGTATCGTGCAACAGAATTCAAGCAACCAAAGATGATAAAGTAGAAACATTTAGGATAAACTACTCAGAGACATCTATTCACATGTACTGCTCTGGTGTTACCAAGAAAAGAAAATGTTCTCATGTTTTCAAATATTTTAATGTGTGTAGTAATGTCTTGAAAAGCTTCACGTCAAATGTTTCCAACCAGGTTTTTTTTATACAAAACAGCAACAGCCAACATTATATTTGAATTTGTCAAGAAAGCGCAGAGATTTAATGCTTTCTAATGGGTTCTAATATACAGTACCAGTCAAAGGTTTGGTTACTCACTTGAATGGGTGTGTCCAAACCTTTGGCTGTTTAAAGGCTGTTTTTTTCTCATTTTAAAAGACTTGTGTGTAATGTAACTGACTATATACTGTGTTATGGTGTAATTATGCGTGAACTTCTGAGGGACTTGTATTATTGGTTGATCGTTTGCAAGATAATATGACAATTTCCTGTTTGAGTGATGCCCTTGTGTATTTTGGATTATTTTGTACTGTAAATCTAAAAAATAAAAGCTTGACAGGTGATTCACCTCTTTAGTTTTCTAAGAATGTACGGCCTTACTGTATGGGGTTTTCACGATAAGAGTACAGACCAACACACGGAAAACACCTGTTTACATTGTCGAAGAAAGTGGGAAATATTTTGTTCATGTGTTCTTTATTTTGTCCACATTTTGCCTGGGATATTGTTTTATGTCCTCTCACACATTTTTTTTTTTAAATGTTTACCTTTTTTACGCCCCTTTTCTCTTATCCCCAATTTCACCATATCAATAAACCTGTCTCAGCAGGACAATAATGTTGGCAATAATACATTTGGGTCATAAAAATACAACACAACTGAGCAATTTTGAGTTTTCCTGTAGAATCTAGAATAAACCACTTAATTTGTCTTTCCAAAAGTAAAAGTTCCAACATAGTTCTCAGCAAACCTAGGTACCGCCTCCCTCATGAAAGGACATCTGAGAACACGAATGAATTCATGCTTTTCTAACTTTCCAATAAATCTGGTTGATAGTTATATGAAGTACCACCCCTTCAGAGTTGTACTGTTTTAGAACGAGGAAAGACGTCGACACCTGGAACATTTATCAATAGATTTGCAAACAATGGCAGCCGTGACTACACATAAAATCTTCTCCCAGCCAGGTCGATTTAAACTGGAGGTTTTTCTAAATGAAAGAAAACCAAACCGCACACGTTTTTCAGATATCTTTAGTCGTTCAGTACGTGACGTAGTGGAGTGTGTGGTTTAAAACGCTATATCTATTCCAACGCTCATTCTGATCTGTTACGTAAGAAACAAATGTCACTGACCTAGAAGTCTCTCCGTCATGGTACAAACCATCTAAGGACCCCCACGGGTGAAATGCACCTTTAAGAATTATTATTTGGTACATTTGAGCATTTGGCTTAGCATATCATCAACACCACAGGCCATTTTCAGTTGAAGGGATTGTATTTTGCCCTGTTTAAAAAAAAAATTCTCATTGTATTTTTGTATTTAGTTTTTAGGGTTTCCCCATAGTGTGGGCCTACGCATATGAATCAGTTTAACCTCATCTCACATGCAATCAAATGTGTTCTGTTGGATCAATACAAAATTAATAACTGCATTTTGTCATCTCTCAAGATAGGTGATAGACATTTAAGTAATGTTTGCTAGAAGAAACACATCAACAGCTCAGTAAACATAATTGGTTTGGCCTTTTCCACACAGCAGACATGGCCCTGAATTCACTCGGTTCATTATGGCAGGAGTACAATACAATACCACACAACGTACAACAAACTGGGACTCTAACAATGTCTAAGCTGTAGGAAAAAGGGGACATGGTAATATGTCCTGCTGCTCTTATTATAAATATTGTTTATTATAAGAACAGCATTCATGTTTTCATTCTCAGCCATTGTCAAGCAGATATTGATCATAGAAGTTAATTTACATTGTATAACAAAGAACATCTCAAATTTGTATAAAATAAAGGGGTGATGTTCTAGAACATAACAACTGGGTTGTTCTTTCATTCTGAGGTTATATAAAGCTAACTGATCATGGACGAGGGAACAGGGTCAGAAAAGATGTTCCGCACGTGAAGCTCAGACAGGGAATCCTTGTGAATAGTGATTTAGTGTCATCGTTATCTGTCATCACCCGTGCTGACGAGGCCGAATCGGCTTCTCTACCTCTCCCTCCTCTTCTGAACAATTACCCAGCACTTTGAGTCTACCCAAGGATGGAGTTTAACTGCTGCCATTACTACGGCCCAGCCAATAAACAACACCAATCATGGGTGATTTCATGCGCCGTAACATCAGTGGAAGCTAAAAGCATTTACAGAGTCGAGTGGAAAACAAGGTGTTGCTTGTTTCTCTCTGAAGGCTAGACATATAGTTGTATACTGGTATTGCTTTATGACAACCTAGTTGGTTTTATTCACTATCTTCAATTTCTGTCTTAATGTTGTCATAGTATTTGTATACGTAGTGGTTTCACTGTTAAGAAAAAGCAACACACTGAGACTTAAAACAGGCTTTCTGTTCTTATATGATAGTCTATGGCAACTGCATCTACGAGGACGGATGGTGCGAGAACGAGGGAGGAGCGGAGAGCAGGAAGGAGAAAGACTGTTTCAACGACAGCATTATTACATAAACTAGGACGGATGGGGCGAGAACGAGGGAGGAGGGGAGAGCAGGATGGAGAAAGACTGTTTCAACGACAGCATTATTGCATCATCTTGTGGTCTTGTCAGAAATGACACACAGCGAAAATACAGACGCAGCCATGATAATCCTGCGATAGCATCTTAGAGGATTCTGAAAGCTGTGTGGATCTGGATAAATACTGTCTGTGTATGTGTGATTTGTGTTAGTGGGGTGAACTACTTTGCAGCGACATAGATGGTTTCAAATATCAATATTATTTAAAGAAGATTTTAACACACTAATAGCTATTCGTTTAGGTCCTTGGTTCCAAAAAAGTATATATTTTTAACATAACGTAATTGCAAAGTTAGTAAGAAAACATAGCACATATTTTTGTTGGTATTAACAGAGAAATGTTTAAACATTCATCAAGTTACTGATTTAACTCAGGGTTTCCTCTGGTTTCCCAAAACTCCAACCCACAAGAAAAGTTTTGACAATTACGTACCACTACTGTAAGTGAATAAGGTTCAAACCAAGTCAAATTATAATTTAAAGTGCATTTAAACAAGCCTCAACACACAGAACATAAAAAGTAACAGAATCAAAAAGAGTAACTTTTTTTTAGGGAAACCCTAATTTGGCTGTCATGTTGTGTATGGCCAGCTAACCTGACAGTTATAGCATGACCGGTGTGAAGTCGTCTGGGCTTCAGTTGTCACGCAACACATGCAGTCTTGCAAAAACAAACATGTTTTCCATTCTTCCAGGATCCAACCGGATCCAACAGAGATCTTCCAATTGGTCCCCAGATGTCTCATTAAATCTAAAAATATATATATTTTAAGTTTCGGGGCTCCATCTTTTCAAACCATTTTATTGGTGTGCCTTCAAAGGTTGTTTTTTCACCAGGACGGTAGCATTCGTTTTGACAGTGTATTCAATATCCAGCCAGACTGGCACAATGATTTTATCTGTATTTGGGGATTTCAGAAGGATCCTCAATGGGAGTCACAAGTCAGCTGACAGTGGAGGAGACACATCCCTACCCAGAAAACAAGCATCCCACCAAAACATTTCAGAATAGTAGACAGGTCCAGGGACACATTTGCCAATTATTCCACTCCACACAGGCCCATGAACACTGATTAAACTGTAACTGTTCTTAGTTTGTGTCTGTTCAGGCAACTTCCTTAGATGAGGATACGACAGAACGTCTGGACTTGAACTTGATTGGTGAACGTCCGCACCCCTCCTATATTGGTTTGCATAAATTGTAACCTCATCCCTGGGGGGCTATTTTTCACACATAACCTATGACGATCAAATGTCTGGAAATGGAATGAATAGAATGGGTAAATTACTTTAATGGATACTTTGGTTCTATCTATTCTATCTTTATAATTTTTTTCAAAGGATCCAGGTGGAGAACTTTTAAAATGATCAGAACACTTTGGATCCTGTCATAGTAAGGGGTGATTCTGAATCAGGTATAAAATGCCAGAATCAACATTTATTCAGTACTTTGCACAGGCCGATAGCTTGCCACCTGCTGAACAGTTTGTAGTATTACTTTTACACTGTCTGGGAAACAGGAAATGAGTGAACTGCATGAACTACCTTTACTGCAGGAAATAAATATTAGATTACCCTGGATGGAAGTGAGTCTGAGTACTCTATGCCAACACATACGTATCTTTTTGTATGCGTTTTGGCTTGACTGCTCTCATTCACTACCCACACTGACCACCTGCAGTCTAACGTAAATTCCAGAATTGGTTTCTTGTTCTGAAACAAAGCATCCAGCAAAATAACAATTTGATTAAAAATATAATACAAATATTGTTTGTTTATTAACCTGAGGTGTGGTGTCTGTGTTTAATCAACTTCACTGTGGTTTGTGAATAAACATTATTATTCATTATTGATTTTATTTAATTTACCTTTATTTATACAGAGAAATCAACTGAGACCAAGGTCTCTTTCGCAGCTGAGCCCTGTATTACAAAATACACATACAAAATTGAAATAGAACATATATTAAGAAAAACAATTGACAAATAAAAATGTAATTTATAAGAAATATCAGATGTCTTTTAAACACTAAAACGTTTAACCTGAGATCATTTTAAAGTAATATTACGTTCACCTTAGTAAACTAAGAAAAATGAACTATTAACTTGGATTACCAAACCCGCTTCCCTATAGAGAATCAGAATCCATTTAGGCAATCAATTTTGATTACAGTCAGATTACTTGTCAAAATTGCCGCTGGCGATTAAACAGACATGTCAAAATTAAAATGTGAACCCAGTGTGATTTATTTTCCAAAAATATACGTAGGCCTATCACAGCTGACCTTAGAGTCTAGGTAAGAAACTCCAGAACACTCCTACAGTTCCGTTTCTGGATGGCTCGTCAATACTAAATTCGCATGTATTGATAATATAGAGGGAAAAGGAAGAAAACGCCTGAACCGAATAAAAAAAGGCTAACTTCCTATACGAGCCATTGAAGCATGTTCAAAGTGGTGAATTTACGGTTACATAATATTGTTGAGAGAAAGTTAACAAAAGCTTAGCAAATTTCCGTGGCATTGCTGATATGACCTGTTTCTGACTTCTCATAAACTTCCATTTTTTGAAATTAAAATATCCAGTTGGAGAGAAAATAAACTATTTTACTTAAAAGTAGCATATTACTTAAAAGTAGCATATTTTTAAGGTTGAATCATTTTACCAAGTTTTTCCAAGACACTTTTTTACAATTCTATTAACTGTTCTGATACAGCTTATGTGTGTGTCCGCGCGCATGTTTCTATAGAAACCGCCCAACACCCTCTTTCCTACCATGCCTCGGTTCCCTCCTCACCGCACTGGAGGAAAACTGTACTGTACGCACGAGACTTCAGTGGTCACCTGGGCATTACCGGGCACGCGGTATAAAAAACGGAGGTATAAAAAACGGAGCCCGCTGCGTGCTGGGTGAAAGAAGTCGACCGGTGTATTCGGAACGTAAGGACACCGTGGAGCACTATATCACCTCGGAGGTCCCATACGGGTCATGACCGCGGTCCTATTCTGGAGTACTGGTTGAGTCTGAAATTGGATCCCCATATTAATAAAATGGCCTGGGGTGTAAGGTCTTGATGAACACTTTTACCACAGACATGAACTCTGAAAAGCCCAATTTTCTATCACAACCTGTGGTGAAGAACATTTTCGTGTATCGAAATGGAGATCCCTTTTACGAGGCACGTCGTTTAGTGGTAAACCAAAAGCGGGTGTGCAATTTTGACACTTTTCTTCGGGAAGTCACCGGGGGTGTGCAAGCTCAGTTTGGAGCGGTTCGGAACATTTACACACCCAGAATGGGTCACCGGGTGGCCTGTTTGGACCATTTGCAGAGCGGAGAACAATATGTCGCCGCCGGCAGAGAGAAATTCAAGAAACTGGAGTGAGTAGTTAAATACATTGTATTTCGTGTGTTTGTCTGCATACGTGTGTGTTTAATATTTTTCAGTTTAATTAATTAATGTAATTAATGTAGGTTATTTAATTATTAATTGATATGGATTGATACTGACGTTCACATTTCCCGGTCACGGTCAAGTTTCAAGTTAAGCTCAATTCACTGTTGTCATGGATATGTATGGATATAGTCCCATTTTGACAATTCAACTGTGTTACAGACAGGGTCCATTGGGTCCAGTTAGTTTAAAATACAATCTACCTGAATCTCATCGAAACTAATGGGAAACAAAGAAGATTTACATCGCTTCACATCCGTTGCTGTGGCCCGTGCTGCTGTGACATCTGTTATGACTAACGTAGCCTAGTTTTACAATTTAACTTTTTCACAACATTGCAATTGCAGTTACTCACAGATAGGATCCAAAAAGAAAAGGATGCTTCAAACTAATTCTGTGCAGGTACGTGGCCATGTGGCAAAACCGTCCACTCAGAATCACTTTACCAACTAAGTGTCACAGTGTCAAGTTTTCTACTGGTCCTTGCTCACGGGTAATGCCTCACTAGACCACAACGGTTTTGAATGATTTATTGATGACATTATTGTACTTCAGGAGGTAATTCATGGAGCATAATCTTGAATACGTCTCTACATAACAGTCGTGGTTCTCTGGCAGTTATGATACTGTGTTTTACCAACCCCCCCGCCCCACCCCTTCCAAATACACACAGTGTTTTATTTACAATGTGCGTCCCAAATATTATTTACTATGCGTGTCCCACAGTTTTATGCATTGCACTTTGTCTCCTATGTAGTCATTAGGGCGCCATTTGGTACCCAATGTAATGGAAAGTTTAACAGGCCATTATACTCATGAAACCCACACTCTCCTCTTGGCTTCCCAATGCTCATCTGATACTATGCATTCATGTCTGTCTGTCGAAAATGCTATATCATTTTTTTTAACCAATGAATTGTTTTGGTAATCATAAATATGACTTTGAGCTGAGACACTGTAATGCCTGGTTACTGAGTGTCTGTGTAAAGGAGCGGAACCAGTGTAACACAGCTTTAATGTTCTACACAGGCTAAACCGCTCCCCCAGAACCGAATGGTCGCATCAGCAAGATTTCTGAAACCCATCAAAGAACCCTGTGCGATTTTGTGAGTTGAACCTGGACGTTCCCTTTGTCAATGTGTCTGTGTTTGTGTGAATACAAAGCTCGGGACTTCACCGCCCACATTTGTGTGTAACGCAATGCCCGTTTTTGCTCCACGACGCCAATTTTTCAACCAGTTGCCAAAAATCACAGAATGCATCAAAGGCCTGGGGCTTTTTATATTCACTAAATTGAAGTTTGATATAAATGGCATGCTGCGGCAGTGCCTAAAAGTGCCTTTTTATATTGCGTTTAATTAAAAAGTCATCACTTGCAGTTCACTACAATGACTCCTAAAAATATGCCCAATAAAAACACACGTTCTTAAAGTTTTTCCTTGCAGTGGCCACGCCCACGTGACTTGGCACATATTACTGAGAGATAAAGCAGCACAGAGACAGAAAATAGGGTGACCGGGGGCGACGCTCCTCTTTAACGGTGTGCTGGTGATCTCCTCTCAGCGTGGTGGCGAACGGCGATGTGTTGAACCCAGCTGTTAGGCTGCTCCTCCCCCAGCGGATACTGGGCCAGTATGACAGGGTGCTGGAAATGATCACGGACAAGATGGGCCTGAGGATCCTGGGAGGCGTCAGGAGGTATCACACCACACTGATAAATGGTTATTAGGTCAACACCAAGTAGTTTCATCAGCTTGTACTAGAGCATGTTGGTACAGTGTTGGTAGATCATGGCAACGTGTGTGTGTGTTGGTAGAGCATGGCAACGTGTGTGTGTGTGTGTTGGTAGAGCATGGCAACGTGTGTGTGTGTGTTGGTAGAGCATGGCAACGTGTGTGTGTGTGCGTGTGTTGGTAGAGCATGGTACATTTGTGTGTTGGTAGAGCATGGTACATTTGTGTGTTGGTAGAGCATGGTACGTGTGTGTTGTTAGAGCATGGTACGTGTGTGTTGTTAGAGCATGGTACGTGTGTGTGTTGGTAGAGCATGGTACGTGTGTGTGTTGGTAGAGCATGGTACGTGTGTGTGTTGGTAGAGCATGGTACGTGTGTGTTGTTAGAGCATGGTACGTGTGTGTGTTGGTAGAGCATGGTACGTGTGTGTGTTGGTAGAGCATGATACGTGTGTGTGTTGGTAGAGCATGGTACGTGTGTGTTGTTAGAGCATGGTACGTGTGTGTGTTGGTAGAGCATGGTACGTGTGTGTGTTGGTAGAGCATGGTACGTGTGTGTGTTGGTAGAGCATGGTACGTGTGTGTGTGTTGGTAGAGCATGGTACGTGTGTGTGTGTTGGTAGAGCATGGTACATTTGTGTGTTGGTAGAGCATGGTACGTGTGTGTGTGTTGGTAGAGCATGGTTTGATTTCCTGTAGTGGGCTTGTTGGTAAATCAGTCCTGCTGGATAGGAGTATCTACTGAATGACTCAAATGGGTTTTTGTTTTCCATCTTACAGCCTTTACACCTTGGATGGCAATCATGTCAACAATGGAAAGGACCTGGAGAATGGCCAGTTTTATGTGGCTGTGGGGAGAGACAAGTTCAAAAGACTTCCTTACAGTGACCTCCAATTCGCCAAGCCCAGAGGAACACGCAGGATTATAACGTAACTAGTCTCCTAGTGTTTACCGTTACTTTAACATATAAAAGTGACGCTTTGAAGGCTGTAGGTTTTCTGGAAGCAATCTGATCTTTCTTTCACATTCTGTTTTTCTTTTCAGATCCAAAGCTTCCTCATTACCCCCTATTTACAGATTTGGAAAACATAATGACAATGGAGTAAGTCTTCCCTGGGAAGAGTTTAGCTCCTCTAAGCATAATCGCAACTTTTATTAATGCTTGGAGTTGGCCCTTATTCAAAGTACCAACGGAGCCTGTCTTTAATTCGATTCATTAACCAGACATGAATACGTCACACATACAGGTCTAAACCCCTAAACCAGACAGATATCCCTGAGTTCTGTAACACACTTTGTGATGGTGTTCTTGGGAGGTCCGGGTTGGCACCAGGTGATTGAGTGATTCTCTCTATCCCCAGGGCACCAATCATTATAGCAGGTCCATGGTACAGTGTGACAAGCCAGCCAAGACCTCTTCCTGTGACAAGGACCTTGTGTCAGCTGTCGTCAGGGAGACGTCCCGGCAGAGACTAATGATCCTCAGGAATAAGAGGAGGGGCATCAGCATCTCCTTGGCAACACAGGACAACGGTGAGAATGGATGAACTCCCTACTGATTTGGATACGACCCAAAAGGCCCCGGAATCCCAGCGGTACGCCGAGCCTCGTAGGCATACCGCTGGGATATTTACAACGGTCTGTGCTGGTGTTTAGCTATGGCTGTTTGAAGAGCACTAGTGCGTGGGTTTTTTTTTTTTTAGGCCCATTGACTTTGTTCAGGGCGAGACAGCATTTAATAAGTAAAAAAAGAAAGTTGAGTTCTCCTATATATACCACGTACACATGCATGCTCCTTTACATGATAGGGGCCATGGTTTTTCTGCTTGTTGTCTTGGTCAAGGCTGTTCCTCCCAGGATCCAGTCAGAGCTGCTCTGGTCTCCTCTTCATACTGTACACCCTGACCAGCAGTGAAACGCTACACCGGTCTGAATGGGAAATTAACCCATCTACAAATCAGTGTTTGTTGGTCCTGTAGAACAGACTACTGCTACATCCCAAATATCACCCTGCGGTCTACATAGTACGCATCTGGTTCAACCTGTTGCACTAGGTAGGGAGTCGGGTTCGACTTGGGACGGACTCTCAGGGTAGACTGGGTTTTGGATCTCATAATGAGTGAACCCGATCTGACTGATCTCACCTGCCGCCGCGGACGTGCCCTCACAAGCTGGCCAGGGTGGGTGGGGTGTCGGGGGTGGGTGGGGTAATTCCGTACCCTGTGAATGAAGGGGGGGTGTCGGGGGTGGGTGGGGGGTGGGTGGGGTAATTCCGTACCGTGTGAATGTGACACACATTGTCCTCTTCCTTTGCAATGATTGGAGAGGTTAGAGAGAGTCTCACCACAAACAGGATGCACTCGCTGTTTTCTTTAGACTGTTGATAGACATGGACAGGTATCGGTTGAGTTCTCCCCCCTCAGACAGACGTCTCCCCCCTCAGACAGACGTCTCCCCCCTCAGACAGACGTCTCCCCCCTCAGACAGACGTCTCCCCCCTCAGACAGACGTCTCCCCCTCAGACAGACGTCTCCCCCAGTCCATAGTACTCACCTCATGACACAGCTCTGCCTGTCAGAATGTCCTTTGTGAATTGTAGCCAGACGTTGTTTTATGCAACGACTACTGAGATGTTATTTTACTCTGAATGTATTTGCTCACCTGATTTTTTTCTTTTCTTTTGTGTATTATCTTTTTTCCATAGAAGTTAGGATTCAATTTAAGGTTAAGATTATGTTTTTGGGGTTAGGATTAGGTAAGAGTTTGGGGTCCGCACAAGGAACATGTGTTTTTCTGTCTTCGTTCGTCTGTTTTTCTGTCTCTCTTTCTGTCTGTCTCGCTGTTGGTTTCTGCTTTGCCTGTGGCAAGATCTGTACACGTCTGTCTGGGTGGAGGTGTTTGGGGAGGCAGAGACCTGCATAATGAATGTTCATTTAATATTGATGATGTAATGTTTGAAACCGATTCTTATGTAATGTGTTCTCCCATATGACCACAAGGTGGCACTCTTGTTCTAAGGAAGATGAGCGGCACCTCAGTGTGTAGCTCCCTCTCCAGTGACCCAGTGTGGAACTAAAACATGACATCACCAGGTGGCTTGGTTTGACTACAAGTCTATGGGCCAGAATCACTGAATAGGGGTTGTGTGCGTGTGTGCGTGCGTGCGTTTTGATTTAACAGTTTGAGTAACGACCAGACGTCCTCACAAGGATTGTAGAACATGAAAAAACATACCTTCTTAGGACCTTTTGCTTGTCCCCATGAGCGGTTAGGTTTAGGGGTCAAACTTAGGTTTACTGTTAGGATTCAGGTTTAGCCATTACAGGTTAGGTTTAGGGTTACTGTTAGACATTTATGCTAGGTTGAGTTTAGGCATGAATATCGCCACAGGCTTGTTTCTAGCTTACCAACTGTCCAGTCAGTCTGGGCAGACAGAGTGTAGACACAACAGGTAACTAAACACTAGAGGTGTAATCATCCCAAATATGTTGTCAGTCTGTCTGTCTGTCTGTCTGTTGGTCTGCTCGACTGTCTGCACAAATTACAAATCATTGCCATTGTGCTTGGCAGCCACTCTAAAATAGAAGACTGTATACATTCTTTTTTCAAATTGGACATCACAAATCTGACAGTATACTCTGGAAAGAGGTTAACAAACATGGACTGTTTCTCAGACTGAATATATTTTTATTTATCTGAACCAGATGAGTTACCAAAGAGTTATTAAATTATTTGTTGACGTGAGTCTGATAAGCTTTAAAATTTTATAGCTTTCAAATAGTATATTTTTATTGCTGCTGTACTATCGCATGGCATAACTCTTTACGCATTTTGGTATTTATTTGATTGGCGAAATAACTGCTACATTGTGCTAACATTTTGATATGAGGAAATAAAACTTCATCGTCTTGGAATTGCTGTGGGATTTTATTTTAGCCAAGTAAATAAAAAGCTAGAGAGATGGAGCAGATGGGAATGCTGTAAATCGGATACCCGGAACATTTGAACATAAAAACAGGACGTATGGACGTACCGGTGTCAGGTTTAGATAAAGGCCGAAGAGGGAGAGAAAAGGAGAGTTTCAGAGGGTGAGATACCGAGAGAGAGATGAGAGAGGGAGAGTTTCAGAGGGGGAGATGCAGAGAGAGTGAGAGGGAGCGTTTCAGAGGGTGAGATACCGAGAGAGACGGTGAGAATTTATTTTTCTGAGACACATGAGAAAGGCTTTGTTAGTGCTGAAAGATCTCCCACCTTATTCCCCCAGCTTCCCTCTCCTGTCAGTCAGGCTGTAGTACACGCCAGAGTTGCCCATTAAATTGCCTTCTTTTCTGGTTCCTGTAGCCATCGACGCTCCTTTGAAACTATATTGAATACTGACACCACTGATTACACTCGGCGCCCATCACCACTGCTGTCTCTGGCTCTGGGAGAGTCTCCTTTTATCCTTTACTTATCAGCATTTCACCAGCAGGACTCCAGAAAACATCCTGGGTCCATATTCAGTGTCAACACAAAAGAAGCCGTGGATACGTCTTGCAGCGCTAAACTAACCTCTTAAGAGTTGACACCTGTGCCCTCCTCACTGTTATAGTGTGCTACTTTTGACCAGAGACCTAACTGGCCCAGTGTCCTAAATAGGGGATAGTTAACCATTTGAGACACGGCCGTGGGAACTCTTGGTGTGGCAGACACATCAGTAAAAGCATCCCGAAAGCACCGCTGTTGATTATCACGGGAGAGCAAAATTAGTTCTCCGCCTCTCTCCTCTCATCGCTGGCCATCACCAGAGCCCTGACGACAGCCATTCTTCACTATCAAAAGGAGGAGAGGGGGAGGACAGGGAGAGGAGAGAGGAGCAGGATGTCTTTCCAGGACCGAGCAGGAGTCCTAATACAGAGGAGTGGGAAGGATTCTGGGTAATTGCCTTCCTGGGATAATCAACCCCCCCCCCCCCAATTCCTTAGAGCACCATGTTTTTATTTTGTTACCACCAGACGCTCCAAAATTGGTGTCCTGACATATCAAACAAATAGGGTGCGGAGGAGTGTGTTGTTGGACTTATAACCTCCAGGCTGAGGTCCCATAATGCACCCTGTTGCCGATCTGTGCATTACTTTCCAGATGGACCCATGTAGGTGTTGGGTGAACCGCTTTGTACGTGCCCCTTTCTCTGCCTTCCTCCCTCTTCCTGGTGTTGTTTAGAAATGAACAGTATGTTCCTCAAAATCAGGTGTCATTTTGATTTACTATGTCTGCCATCGGCTGTCCGCCCCCCCAAAACACACACACACACACCATCTCTCTCCTGAGTGCTGTTATTTCTTATCAAAAGAGGCAAATTACTGCGATTGAAAAGGATGAGCTTCCATTCACGATTATGTTGTAAATACACCATTACGATGCCCCATCCGAGCGTTATAATAAGATACTGATGGGAGAACTTGTTGAGGATGTACTGTTCTCCACTAATGCCGGTTGAGGATGTACTGTTCTCCACTAATGTCAGTTTCTGTCAAAAAACATGTCAACGTGGGCTTTATTTTTCGACATGTTAGCCAAATTTATAACATTTCTCACGGGAGAAATATATGTCTTTCAGTTTTTCACATATTTTGATTTCATAAATATTGTCAGAACAGATGCGCCAACTTCCAGTATACATCAACACTAATAAGAAGGGTTTTAAACTTCGTCATTTACACTTTAAAATATAAATATAATTTGCTCTAATGAAAAATGTATGAATTTCGAAATACTGACTGTTTCAACCTGTAAATATGTCTATTAATTAAAAAAACTCATAGCTATTCACATTTTCATAGCTGCAGGAATGTTTTTCTTTGTGAAACTGTCTCAAATGTAGATCTGTAATGATTCTTTCATAAAAGCAAAGCCCAGAATATTACTATACATTTTGCAGGTCTGAATAGGACCTTTTCAATATCCATGCATGTCAACACTGAGTACTTGTTCTCAACCAAAGGATTCAAAACATTAAATCTTCATTGCTGTTTTACAACCACAATGGAGCTAGATAAAAAATAAGAATGAATAATTCAACCATTTGCATGAGAGATTAGAATGGAAGTGGGAATGAACATTCTTTCAGATTAGTCAAGGACCTTGGGCATTGGGGATTTTTCTTCTAAACTTCTGTTTTGATCTGACTTAAGGTAAAAGAAAAATTTTGTGTTGTGATTAAGAAAACATTTCTTCAGTGCACAATTTCGCCTCCCAGGAAATGTAAAAGCAAGCCATAACATCTTAAGATGGTCCTGGGGAACTCCTTATCTGTTATGAATGCTGTAGCACTCACTATGCGATTGATGAGAAACTATCGAGTGATCAACCACTGTACATTGGAATGGCTGGAAGTAGGCCATATCAATTTATTAAAATGAAACGCATTTCATGACCCTGAAGTGCTGAAGAATGCACTGCAGTTAGCCCTGGAAGCTTAGAGGAAACTGTTGGTACATGTGGGCCAATTATTTGCTCCTGGATATACTGTTATGGTCTGCAGTAGTGCACTACATAAGGAATAGGAACAAAAGTAGTGCACTACATACGGAACAGGAACAAAAGTAGTGCACTACATAAGGAACAGGAACAAAAGTAGTGCACTACATAAGGAATAGGAACAAAAGTAGTGCACTACATAAGGAACAGGAACAAAAGTAGTGCACTACTTAAGAAATAGGAACAAAAGTAGTGCACTACATAAGGAATAGGAACAAAAGTAGTGCACTACATAAGGAATAGGAACAAAAGTAGTGCACTACATAAGGAATAGGAACAAAAGTCTTGCACTACATAAGGAATAGGAACAAAAGTCATGCACTACATAAGGAATAGGAACGAAAGTAGTGCACTACATAAGGAACAGGAACAAAAGTAGTGCGCTACTTTAGAAATAGGTGGCTGTTCAAGACAGTGATTAAAGAGGCAGTCAGAAGTTCCCTTTCCTATTTGGACCTTTAAATTCATGATTCTTATCCGTTACGTCTTGAAACATATGGCTTGTAAATGTATAAGAAGCTTATTGGAATTAGAGAAGAATCACCCCCCAAATGATTCTCATTATACTCCAATACCTGTAAACAGAAATAAAATCTGAAACAAGTCTCAGACTATTATTAGGACATCACAGTTTGGCTAAGTACCCAGAGTTCTGTCTGGATTTCAGGGTGGTTACTTTTCCCCAGAACCAGTCCCTCAGCTTTTTACAGAAACGGGGTAGGGGCTCTTCGACTGCTGACTCCTGATTTAATGCTGAGCCTGTTAAGCAGACCATCAGTGAGCGAAAGCCAGGTTTATGAGCAAATAACCAGATTAAACAACTCCCTGTCAAGTTGTAAACAGGTGATGTTGGCTTTGGGAATTAGCCCGGGCCATGTGATGGACGCAGTGTATCCGGAACACCTCCTTCCTTCCAGTGGAATTAAAATTTAAATATTGCAAAAACACGATCTTGTAGCCATGCATGCAGACATCTTAGGGCTTCGCCTGTCGTGTGAGAGGACTCCCCGAGACATGCACGCTGTAGCAAGCTGTCTCAGAGTCCAGCTCATCTGACTGCTCACGGGCAGAGAGGTAATCTGGGGTGCTTGGGAAACAGTTTCAGCTTTCCATAAGGAGTAGGATGCCATTTGAGACGCAGGCAGCATGTTTCATGTAATGGTGTGGTGAAGACAAGAGTACATAAGCAGCATGACATACAGAAACATCAACTGCGCCACCTTCGTCTCTCCTTTTGGAACGCTGTGATTTTTCGCAACCCTTTGAAGCTGGATTTGGGAATTAAGAGAATTAATATTAATTCACTGTGCTAATCTGGCAACAAGTCCATTTTGTTCCCTTCGGTGACAATACTGTACACAGACAAGATTGACTGCACGAAGTGGAGGCGGGTGTCATTTTGGGACGGGCCCATTTTTCCTACCAGCAGTCTCATCTCTGTCCCCGCTATGTTGAAGGCACGCGCGTCCAGAGTTGATTTACGGGTGCATCTAGCTGAATTTTCCGTAGCACTTCATAATAAACACACACAACCAATATAAAGTACAAGCTCTCTGTCTCTGGTGACTGATGGCAACTGTGTTTTCACTTGTCTTCTGCTGTCCATCACTGTCGATTGGGATTTTCATTCAACATTTTGGTTTTTGCTTTATTGCCAGGGTCATGCGAGTAGAGAATCCATTTCACACAAAGAATGAGAGAGAGAGAGAGAAAAATACAGAGACAGGGAGAGAGAGAAATGTTGAGAGAGGCAGGCAGAGAGAATTAGAGTAAAAAACAGACAGAAACAAAGAGAAAGAGAGAGAGAGAGAGAGAGAGGCCAGTGGGTCGCAGGTGAAACACCACCTAGAATATAGCAGGGAATGACTTGAATATTATGTTTAAATTGTTGGCGGCCTGTAGTGATGTGGTCATCAAAATGTTTAATAGCCCTCTGGTCAGTCGTAAGAGGTACATATATTTGCTGAGTGGAAACATTCCAGATTTACAACACACTTATAATGCTGGAGTTGTATTACTCTGCTCATAACAAGTCCACTTGGTGCATGATGTAAATAAAGCACATCATGTAATATATACAATAATAAAACACATCATGTAATATATACAATAATAAACCACGTCATGTAGTATATACAATAATGGTGCTTAAAGGTGAACCTCACTTGTCTTATTCCCAACTGTTGGACTCGCATTTTTATCAGACTCGTCCACATAACTTGATTAATATATTCATGCAGTTACAATTTAAAATCACTTCGCACCACTGAAAGACAGACACATCCAGGCAGATAGCGGGAACGAATCCCTGTGGTTTCATTACCTAGGTTAGGCTGGTAAATCACTGCTGCCAAAACAACCCTCTCTCTCTCTTATCCTTCAGAAACGATGCATCTCTCCCCACAGCCTGTCAACTGTGTCAACTTCCCAGTGCTGAGAGAGGGGGGGGGGGTGTCAACATTACTTACACCTTAACTGGGTTCAGATATTATTCGAAATATTTCCTGCCTGTAAGTCCAGGTGAGAATGAATATTGGGACAACTCTATTGGCCCATGGATGGCTCAATACAGCGCGGATGAAGTACTTTAAATCTTAAACCTTTATAAACCTGGGTCTGACTTCCATTCTGAGACCGTGCTGTTTGTTTACTCTGCCGGAGGCAGATGTGGGTACGGTCGGACTCCACTGAACCACGGGCGGTCTTCTGTGGTTTCTGCTACTGCTCTAATCCCTATGTTAGCGTGTCCTTAGCGTGTTGTTGCTATGTGTTTACTGGGTCGTCAGACGGTTTTAGGAGCCTTGGCATGTTTTGTCGACGCCTCAGGTTCTTGTGGTGTGATCAAAGGGACAGGACAGGGAAGCAGTACTAAAGCAGAGTAAGAAACATGATGAACTGCCCTGTCAGTTAACCTCATCTGAACTGCTCTTCCAGGTGTTACAAACTCAAACTGTCTAGTTTGTTAGAGAGATTTATGTGTCTGGCGAACTAAAACATTGTGGATATTTGCGGTCCCACTCCTTTTAATATAATTCCTTCGTTTGTTCATATTTATATTAGATCGGATGACTGCCAACGGATTTGATTAAAACCAGATATCAGAAGGCAACAGCTTGAAAGTATTGTTTGGGATGTGGCATTACCTACAAACCCAGTTAGCATAACCCATGGACCGCCTTTCATGAAAAGTGCATCCTCACATCCATCTTGCTCTACGGACTGTCCCTTTAATGGTAAAAGAAATAAATGCTAACTGTGTTTTACAGAGGAAAAGTCCTTTAACCCTACACCTCACATCGTAGCGATAGCGAAAGCACATCGACTTCAATTTAAATGAGTAGCAGATACCAGAGCATTGCCTGTCCTGTATTCACAGCTCTTACTGATAATCAGTTTTCCAGTCTAGCTATGTAAATTAGCTGTGAGCTGCTGGTTCACGACGAGCAACGCTGTCACTGATCCATGTCCCAAATAGCCCCCCTATTCCCTATATGCCCTAATTTTGGCCTTTTGAGTACAAAAGAAAAAGCGTCTTATGTAGAGAATAGGGTGCCGTTTGGGATGTCGGAACAGACAGTAAAGTACCCAGTCATTCAGTCATCTTCAATGCCTAGTTAAATCTATTGGATCCAATGAAGGGGAGATTTTTAAATGTTGTTTTTAATTTGAGTTAGCGTTTTTACGAGGCACCCCCCCCCATCCCAACACCATCTCTGCACGCCCATAGTAAATCACATTATTAAAGTGTTTATAGTTTAAATCAGTAGCATTAACTGCATATAGTGTGTCTGGGGTAGGGGTGTGCTACTGCTAATGAATGCAAAACCTTTCCCATAAAATATTCAAAGAAGAGCCATTATTGCTGTGGCGGGTTTCATCTACGCCACTAAACTTCAATCTGTTTTGCATTTGAAATGCATTAAATCCCTTGGTAATCTGGTCTAATCTGCATAGCAGCGCTCTGTGAAACTGGTTTTGAAGTGAGGGAAAGTTATATTATATTTATTTTTTAAATGTGACGCTTCATTTTATGATTTTTTAATTTATATTTCTCTCTTAATTAAAAATGTTGCTCATCAAGTGCTTAAAACAAGCATGTAATTGTCTTGTTTATCAGACCATTTAATGGTATTCTTCAGTCTTAAACATCTTCAAGAAATTACTCAAAAACACAATTAATTCTAAGGAACTTATAAACCTGCTTCAGAGTTTAGTGTACATCAGTAGTTCAACCAGCTTCTATTACTGAATGCAAATGTTGTTTTACAGATAAAACATAAGTTTATATACACAGAATATCATGATTTCAACTTTGTATTTTCTTATTCCAAATAAAACACCCACCAGCCACTTTAAATCCTCTCCCTTCTCTCGCTCTCCAGTCAATTCTCATCCCACCAATCAGATCCCACCCCTCCCATCCATAGTTAAATGTTAGTAGTTTTGACTGGTGTCAGTTGTTTACCTCTCCAGTCATCCATCATTGACCAGTGTCAGTTGTTTACCTCTCCAGTCATCCATCATTGACCAGTGTCAGTAGTTAACCTCTCCAGTCATCCATCATTGACTGGTGTCAGTAGTTAACCTCTCCAGTCATCCATCATTGACTGGTGTCAGTTGTTTACCTCTCCAGTCATCCATCATTGACCAGTGTCAGTAGTTAACCTCTCCAGTCATCCATCATTGACTGGTGTCAGTAGTTAACCTCTCCAGTCATCCATCATTGACTGGTGTCAGTTGTTTACCTCTCCAGTCATCCATCATTGACCAGTGTCAGTAGTTAACCTCTCCAGTCATCCATCATTGACTGGTGTCAGTTGTTTACCTCTCCAGTCATCCATCATTGACCAGTGTCAGTAGTTAACCTCTCCAGTCATCCCTCATTGACTGGTGTCAGTAGTTAACCTCTCCAGTCATCCATCATTGACTGGTGTCAGTAGTTAACCTCTCCAGTCATCCATCATTGACCAGTTTCAGTAGTTAACTTCTCAAGTCATCCATCATTGACTGGTGTCAGTAGTTACCCTTCATTGACTGGTGTCAGTAGTAACCCTTCATTGACTGGTGTCAGTAGTTACCCTTCATTGACTGGTGTCAGTAGTAACCCTTCATTGACTGGTGTCAGTAGTTACCCTTCATTGACTGATGTCAGTAGTAACCCTTCATTGACTGGTGTCAGTAGTAACCCTTCATTGACTGGTGTCAGTAGTAACCCTTCATTGACTGGTGTCAGTAGTAACCCTTCATTGACTGGTGTCAGTAGTTACCCTTCATTGACTGGTGTCAGTAGTAACCCTTCATTGACTGGTGTCAGTAGTAACCCTTCATTGACAGGTGTCAGTAGTAACCCTTCATTGACTGGTGTCAGATGCATCATGGTCTGCTTGGTTACTAGAGCAATTAAAACTGTATGTGATGTCATACCCATGGTAAATGTTTTTTAATTGAAACCAAGGCTTTAAGCCAATCAACATCCAGGGTAATATAATAGCCATTTTGTACCATGCCTGATTTTTGATTGGTGACAGTCACTACTTAAATTAATGACATACATTAAATGTCTTGGTAATCTGGTCTAAATGCTTAGCAATACTTTATGAAACTGATTTTGAAGCATAACACTTAATTTTATTACTTATTTATTTATATTTTTCTCCTTATTCAAATTCCTCTTCATCAAGTACTTAACAAAAAAAGCTTGTAATTGTCTTGTTTATCAGAGCATTTAATGGTATTCTACTTATGAATCTTAAGCAAATTATTCAAAAACACATAATTAACGTCAAGGCACTTAAAAACCTACAAATACTTTCGCTCTTCAACAAGCTTGCATTCTTGTATGCAAATGTGCTTTTTACTGAGAGATATAATGTTAATAATATGATTATTTCTAAATGTTATGCTTAAAGCAAAAAAGTCCTGAGGGACTATGGTTCAATCCAAACAGAAGCACTGCCACTTGCATTGGTATTCAGCTGTAAGTTCTTAAAAAGTTGTTGCATTAGGAGTTAATGATGGCCGATATTATCTGTGACATGGGTTGTTAGTTCCATACAGAGCCAGTTTATTTGAGAAATGTCGATTTATGCATTACGTAAACACAGTGCTTGACATGGATGTCATTGTGAAATGTGTGTGTGCTGCTACGAACATCGCAGGGACGCACTATAACAATTTGGGGTGCACGACAAACCTACGCTCAGTTTATTCTTATTAAGCTACAGTACAGAGGCTAATCATTACAGCGGTTATTATCTGGGGCACCGATCAAATTAAAATGACAGGTCACACAGCAGAAGACACACAGCATTTACCGTATGTATACAAGACCAAAAAATTATTTCACATGACACTTCCATGAGATGTCAGTGTTGTGCTGTGGCTGTGTTAGAAAAACAAAAGATGTTGTGGTGAAAATCTGAACATGAGATCCAAAGTATGACATTCTGTTGTTATTAACACTGCTCTACAGATCATTGGCAGTGGTATTTCTCTTTTGTATTGTTTTCTGTTATTGGATGCTACATGGTTATTGTGCGTAGTGTCTCATTATATATGCAGGAATAGGATTAAGGGGAGTGGACTGTGAGTAGTGTCTCATTATATATGCAGGAATAGGATTAAGGGGAGTGGACTGTGAGTAGTGTCTCATTATATATGCAGGAATAGGATTAAGGGGAGTGGACTGTGAGTAGTGTCTCATTATATATGCAGGAATAGGATTAAGGGGAGTGGACTGCGAGTAGAGTATTTATGTTTTTACCATATAAAGAAATAATGTATGTTTATAGGGGGGTAACCAGGTCCTGTAGGCAGACAAAACCAGCCTGTTGTACCTAGATTATCTGAACAAGACCACTAATGTCTGGAACAACGTGTTGTCCTTCCTCTGATGTAGATGACGAGCAGAAAGAGGAAGCAGAAAGCCCCGAAGAGAATGACGACTCATCTCCATGGAGTAACCGGTTCACTGAAGATGTCAGACAAACCTCACGCTCGCTTGTTTCGTATTACATAATCACTACAGCTCAACTCAAGTAGAATGATAGAAATGTTGATAGAAAAAAAGTCTGTGTGCTGAGAGCGTAAGACAAAATACAGCAAAAGAATGAGGAACATTGTCTAATGCGCTCCGTTTTACAGTCATATTGCCTTCTGTGTGATTGCATTACAGAGGCCGACAGAGGACGGTAAAGCCTCCTCTGACACAGAGGAGAGTCTAGAGGGGAGACGGGAAAATAAAGAGACTACCGTGAACTCCACAGAGGAACCACAAGATAATAAAGAGGAAGTGGCTCCTAGGAGCACAGAGGAGGTCTCAGACCATGAGGAGAACCAGGACTCTGTAGACCAAGCCGAGGGGGTCTCGGACCATGAGGAGAACCAGGACTCTGTAGACCAAGCCGAGGGGGTCTCAGACCATATGGAGAACCAGGAGTCTGTAGACCAAGCCAAGGAGGTCTCAGACCATGTGGAGAACCCGGAGTCTGTAGACCAAGCAGAGAAGGTCTCAGACCACATGGAGAACCAGGAGTCTGTAGACCAAGCAGAGAAGGTCTCAGACCATGTGGAGAACCAGGAGTCTGTAGACCAAGCTGAGGAAGCTGGAAACTCTCCAGCCAAGGATGGAGAGGAGGGAGAAGGGAATGAGGGAGAAAATGACAGAAAAAAGGATGAAGAAAAGGACAGTGAGACAGAAGCAGGGGGGGAGGAGAATGCAGTTGATACTGCCGAGGGATCAGGGATCAGAAATGAGAAAGAAAATACAAAGAGAGATGAAGAGGTAGATGCTGCAGAGACAGAAGGGCTGGAAACTGGAGAGACCGGAGGAGGGGAAACTGGAGAGACTGGAGGAGGGGGAACAGGAGAGACCGGAGGAAGGGAAACAAAAGAGACCGGAGGAGAGGAAACAGGAGAGACCGGAGGAGGGGAAACGGGAGAGACCGGAGGAGGGGAAAAGGGAGAGACCGGAGGAGGGGGAACAGGAGAGTCCGGAAGAAGGGAAACAAAAGAGACCGGAGGAGAGGAAACAGGAGAGACCGGAGGAGGGGAAACGGGAGAGACCGGAGGAGAGGAAACAGGAGAGACCGGAGGAGGGGAATCAAAAGAGACCGGAGGAGAGGAAACAGGAGAGACCGGAGGAGGGGAATCAAAAGAGACCGGAGGAGAGGAAACAGGAGAGACCGGAGTAGAGGAAACAGGAGAGACCGGAGGACAACAGGATGAGCATGACAATCAAGAATAGAAGGCAGCGGCTTCTAAAGATGCCATATACTGATGAGAAAGAAGAGGGAGAGGAGAAAGATGAGAATGAAGGAGGTTTCGAATTTCTTCACGAGAAAGTGGCAGAGAGACTAGAACATCAGGGCCTGAGCAAAGAATAACATGACTATAATCATGACTATAAGACCACGCAAAATGAAATAACTACATTCTATTTTAAACGGTACTGTATATTGTTGCATAGTTATACAGAGACATACTGTCCACTTAGTTGCCTCTCCAGGGAAGATATTACCAACTGCTTCTATGGAGATTAAGCAGTGCTTTTTGGTTATAAAATCCATGTACATCTGTAGTATCAAGCCATTAAAATGGTGTCTGAGTTATGTCTGGATTCAATCCAAAAGCAGGGTATTGGAATAGCGATTTCTTTTTGAGCAGACGTCCACAGCGTTTATATTGTGGTAATCTCCTTGGACTTTGCCTTTAAAGGCTGCTCTGTTGCCTGCAACCTGCTTTTGGATTGAACTGAGGCACATGTGATGAACAATTACTAATTGGGCGTATTTTGACTCACATATTTCCATTTAACTTCAAACTGGTTTTAACAGTGTTTAAGTGGTTATTCTGTGATGATACACTGTGAAATGAATCACTGCCCCCCTGAGAGATGTGTCTGTAGGCTTTTACTGTGCCATGGTGTGCTATGCTTGGAATGATACAAAAGATAAATGCTTTATGTCTTTAATAGGGTTTGTTTGTGTATGTTTATGTATGATATTTGCTTTTTTCTTTCTATTTGGTAGTTTTAACTGTAGTGGTTATTGTGATGAATACACTACATTATGGGATAGATTCAATGTGTATCACAAAGGTTCAGTGGAAGGTTCAAGTTAAACTCAGCATCAGCCATCTCGGATCAGACACTGGTGTGGACATTACCTGTAGATTTCCATCAGTCACTACAGGGCTAATGATCTGCAATATGGATTGAATTGGTCCCTGTGTAATACAGTACTTCATTAAACAACATGGATCAAAACATAACATGTTGTAACCTTCTGTTCCAAATCATGCCTTTAAATAAAACCTATTTTCAAGTCTTTATCAAGCAAGGCTGTTGTTCATTGTTGTCACAAATATCCTGTCCCTCACAGCTCCGTCATTGATCACTCTAGAACCTTACAGGTCCTTCGCTGTTCCCTTTAGGACCTCACAGCTCCATCACTGATCCTTCTAGAACCTTACAGGTCCTTCGCTGTTCCCTCTAGAACCTTCGCTGTTCCCTTTAGGACCTCACAGCTCCATCACCGATCACTCTAGAACCTTACAGGTCCTTCACTGTTCCCTTTAGGACCTTACAGGTCCTTCAATATTGTTTGAACCTCTTTCAGACTGCACACAGAAATATATAAAAACGACCTGTACAAAAACAACTCTGTAAACCGATAAACTTCTCTAAGTAGATAATAACTATCAATCCCGTGTCCTGGCCTGATTTATGTCTGGTATCTTCCCTGGTTCCGGAAACAATTATAGTCACAGTGATGTAATGCTTGTAAGGACATAAGGCCCATCTTGGTTAAAAAATCTCAGTAGAATCCACCTAGAACATCTTGATGCTATTGTCAATCAATTTCTCTCTGACTATAAAATTAATATAAAGCACATTTAGGGAGTGTAAGGTCCAATCTATGGGGTTCCTCTAGGCATCTCTGTGTGCCTGGGGGTGAGAATCAGGGCCTGACAGCAGAGGTTCCTCTAGGCATCTGCGTTTCTGTTGGTTGTCCCCAATTAGAGGGAGCTGCCCAGCGTTGCCTCTTAGTGGGGATCCTATTTAAGTTTTTCTCCACCTTGTGTGGTTCATTGTTTGTGCCTTGTTACGTTTCAGTTCATGGTCGTGCCTCTCCTTTGTTTTGTGTTGTGAAGTATGAAGACTAATTAAAGCAATGCCTTACTACAGCTCTGCGCCTCATGTCCTACCTACCTACCCACTACGACAAGGAGGACTGGCTCCTTGTCCCAGACAGATGTTTCACAACAGGTCCTCAAATGTCGGCGCTGCATTTGTCTCGATGGTGTCCTGGAAACATCAAGCTGCCTTTAGAATGACATGAAGTTCCTCCGCAGATTTGCGACTACGGCCCGGTTTTATTGCAATGACTCCCAGTCGTTTGTGAAATCCAAGGCATCCGAAGCACACCCGATGTGTTTCCGGTTATTCCTCCGCTCGCTCAACCAGTATTGGCTGGAATCCTTACACGCCAGAAGGAATGCAATCTTCTACCTAATTAAGCTCGAGGGCGCCCAAGCTGCCCGCAAGGGGTCACCGGAGCAAGATGAGGTTACCCCTTACTACAAACCCTCCCGTCCCAAAACCAGACATTCCTGGTCTACTGGACAACCTTCTGAGGTTGTCCAGTCATTAGGAGACCGAAACTCGGTCTCCTAATGACGAAGCTGACTGTGAGGCAGCGACTCTACCTCTGTGACTGGCCCCCTGTTTGCGCAGGAACAGTGTTTATCTCCCCTATAGGCCTGATACAGCAAGTGACTTTGTAGGCATAATAATCCCATCATAAACTGCAAAACCTGTATTCGAAAGCAAACAAAGGCACACTTCTCCCAGGAGCGAGGAACCTCTCTAACCTGGATACAACTTTCTCCCGGCAGCAAGGAGCCTCTCTCTAACCTGGATACAACCTTCTCCCGGCAGCAAGGAGCCTCTCTCTAACCTGGATACAACCTTCTCTTGGCAGCAAGGAGCCTCTCTCTCTAACCTGGATACAACCTTCTCTTGGCAGCAAGGAGCCTCTCTCTCTAACCTGGATACAACCTTCTCCCAGCATCAAGGAGCCTCTCTAACCTGGATACAACCTTCGATCACTGGGCAACGGTGATGATCCACAACATATGGAATCTATACCTGGGAGGGACGTTGCCTCCCAACAGAGGAGAATCTATACCTCCCTAGAAATAACTTTTTCAAACATCCGGCAATAAGCGACTGTTTGAGAAGAAACCTTCTGGCATCTGGAAATGCAAGGCACTTTAGGTTTGACAGGGGCTGAAAAATATCTCCCGTATAAATCATATAGATACCATACATTTCAATGTCATTCCACCCTCTACTACACAATTGAACTTTCTTTTAGGCTACACTACTCAAAAACCAAGCTAAACAGGATTTTCCCTTGTCTTACTTCTGAGGCTAGGATACTCCAGCTACTGGAATCATTGGGCTCCTCTCAGAGTTCCTGGAAGTTCTGATAGACATGCAGCTGATCATTCTGGGAGTTTCTGAGGATGTGGGCAGATTGACCAAAGGCCTGAAGAAAAGTAGGAATGTTTCAGGGAGACATTCCATTCCTTTTTCCTTCCTATAATATATATTTTTTAATCACTTGTAAGTTAAATAAAAAATATTTAAAACTATATATAGGCTGTTTATTCTAAAGCGACAGATGCCTGTGAAGACACTGGCCTTGACTGTCAAACGGGCTGAGGATTGATGATGTCATTTTTCTGTCTGATCACCTCTTGTAAAATTGAGTGGTGCTGTGCTAATAGAATGTGTAGATGACGTTACACCAAATCAAACTGGGAGGAAGTGATGAATGAACAAATATGCTCAATTCAGGAGTGAGTCACAAGAGGTTGATCAGACAGACACTGACTGATCTGATGATTTATTTACAGCTGCCAGGGGTCTCTGTGATAGTATACTAACAGCTTTGTTGGGTATAGATATGGCTAAGTGAAAATGTCTAAATGCACTGTTTAATGTCATAGGTGTGGTTAACTGTAAGAGACTTAGCAGTCCCTCCATCTCTTATCTGCAGTCATACAGGTTGAACATGTGACAGAGTGATTCACATCATAGAAAAAACATTGACCTGGTGAGTCATCAAATGCTGTGAGAATCATAGAGGTCTGTTTCTAGAAGAAGCACACTCCCCCATCCCCCCCCCTCATATTTTTCCCTGTCTATATCTTTCCCTCCCATTCATCTGTTTTCTCCACATCTCTTTCTCCCCAATCTCCCTCTTTCCCCATCTCTCTCTCTGCCTCACCATTCTCTCTGCCTCACCATTCTCTCTCCCTCACCATTCTCTCTGCCTCACCATTCTCTCTGCCTCACTATTCTCTCACACACCAGCTCTCATCTAGCTTCTAGAAACAACAAGGTACCATCTACTTAAAACCAGCTTATCCTGTGTAATTACAGGAAACTGAAAATGACAGAGGTCACATAAGACAATAATAGCGATTGTCAACATGCAAAATAAAATATTACGGTATTAAGGAGAAAGAAGACCTGAAAATGGCATATGGAGAAAGGACAGTAAACATTTGAGAAAACAGAATACTCACCAGGAGTACGTAGCTGATTGTTTCAGTTTTATTTATTATGTTCATTCAAAAATAGACATAGTAATATAGGACAGAATAATCTTAGCTATTCAATTTCTCAGACTGGTAGACTCCTTATGAGGACCTTAGATTTTACACACCTCTAATGCTATTTTTATTTTCAACAGGGTTCATACTAGAACATAGTGCTCAAATGAATGCATTAAAACCTTATAGAAACTTATTCACAACATTGTACAATAAACACATCAAACCAAACTGACCACTCAGAAATAACTGTACAATCAGTGTCCACTATATTTCCGTTAGCTATTGATGTTCTTCTTATGTTTACGCTTGCAGCATTACACACACGGTTGTCTCACGGTGGTTGTCTTTATGTTTAATATTCCCTTGATTAAAGGTCAGAAGAGGCTGGCGGGCGTAGATATGGTATAAGACGCCACGCCCACTGGAAAAGTTGGAACGGATTTCACGTGGAGGTGTATCAGGCACATGGTTGTCATGTATTCGACCCTGTTCCGTTTAATCCATTCCAGTCAATACAATGAGCCCATCCTCATTATCTCGGCCCGCCAGCTTCTACTGCCACGCATCCTTAGTCACAGACGAGGTTTCAGCTACAGGTGATAGGTTGTTTTTTTTCCCAACTGGTGTGGGTTGTGTATACTACATGATCTTTGAATGACATCACCACTCACAGGAATATGACAAATGGAAGCAGCTGCAGAGAGTTTTTTTCTCGGGGGCGGTATCTTACGTTTGTCAAACCAAAGATCTGAAGCTTCTAAAAGCTTCTGAGCATGTGTCCAAAATGGTGCCACCAGTCAAAATACACAGAAAGGCAATTTAACAATCTGTTCTAAAATGTGTTCACAGTAGGGCTATCACTCAGACCAATGTATCCCCATGAAGTTAAAGTGATTGAGTAAAAACGGTCAAAGTTCTGAATGGTCCTGTATGGATCTTGTAACTTGAAGAATTATCATTCATGATTCATCACAGGGTTTTATAGTAATGGTATTATGTTCAGTCCTGTAATACTGTATTCGTGACGTGATCCTGTATCATTATGGGATCTACAAGACATGAAAACAGCTTTGATCTTACTACTGAACTTAACAGTGTAGCCTTTCATCTACCAGTAGAGCAGAGATCGTGTGGAGAATAAACACATGAGCAGAACGGGATTCGCATATGTGCAGAAGCTTCTAGAAACATCGGATACTTTCCTCCGGCAGACTAAAGATACTGAACAAGTCTTCTCTGCAACCATTGCCTAAAAATTTGGAGGGAAAATGGAGAAGGTGAGGGGTTCAATGTCAACGATCTAGGTTTCAGTTCAAAGTTCAAAGAGAAAAAGGTCAGCTCACGAGATCACACACAGTTGTATTTAACAGTTATTTAAAAAAAAAAAACATTAACACTTGAAGTGGGTAGATAAAGAAAAGTGTGTCAAATTCCTAAACAAAACCACAATACATATTGTTAAATCTGTTATGTCTTGTTAAGTCACAAATTTGTTTAACAAAACAATAACAGTGTATCTGCCATTGGGCCAACTCGTTACCATAGACCAGCAGCCCTGTACGACCTCTGTACGACCCAACAAGTCAGCCCTGTACGACCCCTGTACCACCCAACAAGTCAGCCCTGTACGACCCCTGTATGACCCAACAGCTGAGCCCCGTCAGACCCAATAGCTCATCCCCGTCAGACCCAACAGCTCATCCCCTTCAGACCCAACAGCTCATCCCCTTCAGACCCAACAGCTCATCCCCGTCAGACCCAACAGCAAATCCCCGTCAGACCCAACGGCTCATCCCCGTCAGACCCAACGGCTCAGCCCTGTAACACCCAACAGTAGGTTTCATTCATTCCTCTCATTGGAATCAGCAGAAATTGTGTTCTGAACACAGCTGAGTAGAGGAGTTAGACGTTAGTCTGGGGAATCTGAAATCCCGAGAAGTGTGGTACACTGTAACCTACTGTAGCTTTGTAATCCTGCCTGAGGAAAGCCGTACATGCAGTCCATCTGTCTGTCTGTACTGTACGCTGTGATTTACATGACTAAGGGTTCAAAGCTGTGGCGGTATACAGCATAATGTGAACAAAACATCTGTCATCTACAAACAGGTATGATTCATTCAGTTCCCCCACTTAGATGGCAATAGAGCAGGATTCAGTTTCATGATTTAGTACGACGAAATGTTGTGTCGTAATAAAACCACGAATCAACTGCAGTTCCAATCCATTTCCACTGCAATACTGATGACACGAAACCTGCGTCTGTGTGAAAAGCCTGTGTTTCTCCGGGAGTTTCCTGTCGTTATGGCGCGCGGTTTCCCTTTGAACCCGATGAGATAATGAACATCAATCACTGAGCTACGCGGCATCTGACACAGCAGTTGCCTGTATGAACACCACAGCCATTACAGAACAATCACAAGCAGCAATTTCTTCGGATCAAAACAGCGTCATTGGAATAAGGGAATAACATTTTCACAATTTGTTCACTGACGATGCCACTCGTGAGTCTGCTTGAACAGCACAACCAGAATAGTGGTTAACAGGCTCTTGTTGAATTCATTTAGCAGATGCTCTTCTACAGAGTGATACGCACTAAAAGTGGGAGTGTTGGGTGAGTGCAAAGTGCTCTGCTGGTGCCCGGGAGGCATGGGTTGGCACATTAACGCGCCATCATCTTGTTTTCATAACATGTATTCAGAAAGTGTGCATGGACCCAGGAATCAAGTGGAACCCTGTTTCATCGTTGGGGTGCCAGGATCGAGACAAGCTGAGCGGGATCCTCCCTCCCCTAAGGATGGGACGGCCAGGAGACCAGAGGTGAACAAGAATGACGTTCTTGGGCAGGGATGCGGGGGTTAAAGCTTGGTCAATGTTTGGGAAGGGGCTGTTCCTCTCTTTAGACCAGCATCATGTTCTTTCCGTGGAAGCAAATTTCCACCAAGAAGCTAATCAAGTGTTGGGGCGGAGCAGGGTGACCAGGGAGGAGCTTCTGAACACCAGGTGGACTAAACGGTCCCGGTTACGTTGCAGGGGTTGGATGGAACAAGCGGGGAGCCCTGTCAACAGTGAGTTGAAGCAGTCAAAACGTGAGATGGTCAGGGCCTGGATATGGACCGGCACTGATTACTGTGTGAGGTACACGCCTGAACTCTATGAACGTTACAGAGCAAATACCTGCAAGAGGCAGTCAGAGCGTTGATGTATGTGGAGAACTGTGTAGTTGAAATAGTAATTGAATTTACATTTGAAACACTGCGTACACGTTTTAAGATATAATATCAAACATTTAATTAGCGTAAGACCCAAAAGAGATCTGTTTTTCCAATTTTGAAAGAATATGTTGCGGTGTAGCAAACTGCTCATTCCAAAGTAACCACTGGTAACGAAAACAATTTAATTGATTTTAGTGTGAAGATGTCGGTAGCTTGGTAATTCTGTAGCTCTTAACCTAGCCGGACAGAGACCTCCTATCGCTAACAATATAATATGAAAGGAGCTATGCAGCTGCATAGCCTGAAGTTAGAGTATGTGTACTCTAGATTTCTTGTTCTCCAATTTTGTAGCAATTTTATCAATACCCTTTGATCAGCATACCTTTAAAAAATATACTCTGGATGGCCTGGTATTCAGAAAGTTTTCCAGCAGGCCAGGGCCATTGGCCTTCCTAACCCAGGAGGCCGTCCTAGAAGAATGGATCATAATGATGTCTGGAGTGGAGGGAAGGAAATGCAATCAAGCCATCTGTGTGTTTTACCCTCTTTCATTAATTCCACCTATTGCTGTAAGCTTGTCCTCCCCAAATCTGGGGTCACCAGTCCCCTAAATTCCCCAATGGGCGGTACCCTGCTGTGCAACAGGAACCTCGGCTCTGTACGGTATTATTCTGTAACTAACGATCTAGTACTAGGATCACGTGAGTTGTAACACAGCCTGAAGGTGACACTGACACAGCGTGAAAGGAGCAGGGTGACGGAGGATCTCTGGAACGCTGCGTGTCCCACACTGACCTACTGACACCATCCAGCGAGCTCCACTGACACGCCACTCACACCACCTTGACCGCTATGTCTCCGAGGAGGGCTGGACACTCTGAACCTTAGACAGGGTGACCGGGACCTTCTTCTCCCCTGGGGTGGGTGCCCTGGTGATGGGATGGATGCCAGCCAGCCTCTCCTTAAACTTCTTCTGCAGGTACAGCTCCTCTTTTGAGGAGCTCTTGGTGAACGCCGAGAGCAGGAGGCCCGCCGCCACCAGGCCGCCGCCCACACAGAACAGCACGGCGCCGGTCAGCTTGCACGCGTCCAGCGCTCGGTTGAACCGCACGGCGTGGCTGTCCACGAACAGGAGCTCATCCTCGCCAAACGCTTCTATCTTAGCCGGGGTGGCGTAGCCCACCAGGAGAACAACGAGGCCCGTCACCAGGATCAGGGTGCCCAACGTCAGACAGACCTGGACCCCAGGAGAGACACCAGAAGGAACTTAGACTGGCTGTTCAAACTGACCGGTAACATACTGTGGGCAGGTGAAATAGAGAAGACAGGCTTCACCTTTCACATTTTACTTACAGGTTCCCATTTAGAAAATGCAACAAAAGAAAACGATGGTAACGATAGCAGCAAAGATATAATGATAATCATCATAATAACGACAGGAACAGGGTAGGATAATGACTCTGTTATTACTCCTAGTTTCCACACGACAGCACTTCGCTGATCTGTTGACCTCTGAATCTGAAAGGGTTCACAGTAGCTCCATAATAATTACAGCATAATAATTTAAGTTATCGCCAGGTTATCTTCAACACCTTTCAGACAACAGAGCACCACCGTCTAGGCTCTGAAGGTCATCACAATAACCCCGCCCAGACCATGTCTCTGACCTTGACTGTGAATGGGCACTAGTTACCTTCCAGAGGACAGAGCTCCACCGATTGGGCGATCTCTGAATCTGAAAGTCTTCGTCGCGTTCCCAGATCGAGGCGGTACACTCCTCGTAGAACTGGTGGAGGTAAGATCTGACGCCATACCGCTGGTCGTGCTGTGTCTGGTCGGCGTGGTCAGAGCCACAGATCTCAGCGCAGGCTGAAGACATCCTGATGGTTCCTCACCTCACCGATGTTCTGGTTCTGTCTGGGCAGAGAACACCACGCTCACCTCACACACTCCGGGTGACTCTGCCGACAGAGACAACACACACACACACACACAGATATATAAACACACAGACACACACACACATATATAAAGACAGAGATACACACACACACACACACACACAGAGACATATAAACAAACAGACACATAAACAGTATGCATTGAAGCACAAGCTTTTTTTATAATAACAAACAATACTCAGTAACAAGAATAATATGTCAGCTTGGTTCTGACAGTTAAAATATATCAGGCATCAGATTCAGGTGTGTTGATGCTTTGTATTAGACATTTAGGCTGTGAAGGTCAGTCAGCTCTGTGCTAAAGACAGGTAACTAAGACACCACGGTCTGAAGGTTTATTTGGGCCATATTCCCCAGAGAATCAATCATTCTCAGCATGCTCTGTGGGTAATTAGGGTCTAATAAATCTCCCCTTTAGACTCTCATAGCGGGTCAAGGTGGGATCACATGACAGAAGGGGATCAGCAACCCAAGTTGGAAATACTGCCCAGCTTTACAAAATTAAAATGGTGGACGCCATAAATGCTCATGTCCGCGCTAGACAGCTTCTGTTCTCCCAGTTAGGTCTTCTAAAGGTCTCTGTGGTTTCCATCTGTCCCTGATCAGGGGATGATTCTATCTCCTGAACACAGCAGTGTTCAGGCTCCGGCCGATGTTATAACAGCAACGAGTGGGAAGACGGACCCAGGTGAGACGATGCAGTCTTCTGCTCACGCTAAGTAACCGTTATGTGTAGCCACAAAGGACATTCTACTACCTGTTAACGCGACTGCACCTCACAGGATCAGTCATTATCTGTGTGGTTAGTTTGTGAGAGACACTGTGTCCTCTGCCTCCCCTGTAGACACTACCCAGGGTGGCCGTGCATAATTGCAAGGGAGCTGTTAAAATGGAATAGAAAGTGTTATTTTCCATATTATCCGTGAAGCACCAACACATGCCTGAAAAAGCACCGGACTAGTCGACTCCACGGAATAGTGGCCAGATATGATACGATATGAAGCCTGTTCCTTCGTCCTTGAGATGTCTTTCATGCATAAAACCTGTGCAGTACATCATCTGCCCCATTTTGGTGCTTTGACAAAATACCATGTCTACATAAGCACACTATAGTGCTCTAATGTTGTAAACAAAACAAAAACAGTTGCCAATAACAACAAATACTGGGTCACGTGGACGCCTGTGGTCAATACACCTGATCGTGTTTTGAATCACAACGGTTCTCCCACCAATTGGAGGTCAAACCACACCAGAACGAGGAATTGTCATTTTACAGTTTATTTAAACGTGTTATTTGTGGCGATGAACATGTTGGCTGACTAATGACAGGGTGAGAGAGAGCGAGAGAGATGTCCATGGTGCTGAAAATGCTCAGCTCAAGCAAAGCACAGACGTAATACATGACGCCATACTGCTCTGCCACTTGCGCCATTCGTCTTCACAGACCCGTCGACATGCAAATATTGCACTTTCACCCACACAACAAAGACGACTAAGTCAAACGTTTCTATTAATATTGAAGCGATCAAAGAAAAAAAAATCTCAGAAGGTCTCAGCCACACCTCGCGTATTCTATAAAGTCCACGTATGGAAGTCAACTACGTGTCTGCTTTAAACAGACATGATCGACTAACTAATCTTTAGACTAGTCCATTCAAAATACATCGACAGATCACACCCTAAAGGTTGTTGCCATAGCCTAGGTCAGGACTATTTCTCATGCTGAACATCCTGCACAGACCTTCAACATCCCCTGCAGATGATGAAATCCAATACAGCTAATAACCACCACCAATCCACAACAGACAGCAGAACGAGTCATTTATAAAACAGGTTTAAAAAAAAATCTGAAACGTATAAGGCTGGAATCTACCTGTCATAACCGGGTTGGAGTGATCACTCACGGCTGTTCCTTCACTCCGGTCCCAGCACTCTAGCATCTCCTATCCCGCTGCCTTCCGATGATTCAGATTTAGTCCGACCTCTGCGCATGCGCTTTATCCGTGTTTGTCCACAGACTAGTCCATACATTTTGAGGAACTGCACCTGGGTCAAATTGGCTAGAGGTGTTCCGAAAAACAATCGACGACTGACGGATGGTTTTATTTTTCACCGCCACTCGACCCACCCGCAAAGATTTAGATCACCGTAGGCTACTGCAAAACAAAAACTATTTTATTCATGAAGAAGACATAATTAATCTAGCATAGGCCTATTCTTAATTTCAGTCGCCTGCATTCATTCGATTTGGACCCTGTTTTCTTAACCGTTTGCGTTACAACACCATATCCTCACGCATTAAAGTTTACATCCAATGTTCCTATTATAAAAAGATTGCATACGCTTTTGTTACCCCTTAAAGTTGTGCATCCATTACCCACGAGCCCCCCAAATCATTCCGCAATAGAATCGCTTGTCACTATCTTTTGAACCAATGATTTGTTTGCAAATTGGACTTCTCAATTGAGTCGATTTCGGATGGGTGATAATGTGAAGTATGCGAGAAGATAAATATGTCTCAAACCATAGTACGCTGAAAATGTTATGCCAATGGTCTAATATTTCTGGTGGATTTCCAAAGTATGCATCCGTGCATGCTTTCTGGGGTAATGTAGACCACAACCCGTTGCGCAGTAACAGAAGACGGGCTTCCACGATTCTCTCGTCTTTTCACTTGACGAAAAAGTCAGTTATCGTCACCTGTATTGATAGTTATTGTATCAGTGTCATTCACGAATGAAACAAAAAGTTATGTCGTTGTGCCATGAAATTAAATAGTTTAGGCTGCGTAAAGTTCGTGTTCAGTCTTGCTAATTCTAAATGACTATTCCAAGTAGTAAGAGTATACTGTGAGCCCATTAATGGCTAAAAAGCTGTTAAAACGGCCAGTGGCAAAAGCCATACAGTTCATAGATGCTATTTGTGATGGAAGTAAACTTCATAAGAAACCTTAGTCAATTTAACCCAATGCTTAATGGTGTCTAGCTAATTACTCAAACTTGGCGTGATGTTAACGCGCGACAATTGATCTTATGATTAGAAGCAAATTTATGATGAGACAGTATATCTCAATCGGTCCTAATGCAGCTTACTATATAGTAAACCGTATGTACTTCATCAGTACCCGCGAAGTACGTACTTGCAGCAGACCTACGTATATACTCTGTGATATTAGGTTCAGCCCTCGACTTATTGGGCCGGACCAGTCTGGGACGGCGTTCCGGTAGCTACTTCTAATTTCGGACCAGTCTGGAACGGCGTTCTGGTAGCTACTTCTAATTTTAGGCAAACTGCTTTCCCTGTAATTTTTTTGGCAAAAGAGCAAGCCTTATTGGAACAAGCCTTATTAACACATACATTATGATGAACATAGTCTAATGTGCTATTTCGCAGTTCCTGCACCTATTTTAGCCCAATTCAAGCACTGAGCCTAACCATATCTACTTTTTCTGCAGTTGCGGTCAAAGCTAATAGGTTTATAGACACTCTTGCAAAAACGTTTTTGGTCAACAAAGGCATGTGTATGATCTATAAGGACAAAAAAAATCGATGTATATTTTATTACTCACACCACCTGGGAGGAAATTAGTTTTTACCAACTTTGTACACATTCAAACCCCTGAATCCCCAGATGTTAAGAAGAGTCCATGACACTATACAATACACATGCCTTTGGGGAAAGATGTTGTTGCAGAGCCCACACCAGTTTCGATATAATTAACTTTTCTGTAAACCTATATTTCTGTAAACCTAAGGCCTAGTGTTTTGTAAAAGCACTTTGTGACAACTGCTGATGTAAAAAGGGCTTTACAAATACATTTGATTGATTGATTGACCTATGTAACCTTCTACAACTAAGATTAGCTACTTAATAGTGGCGGTCGAAGCTAGTGAAGGGATTGCACCGTTAAAAATAACCCAAGATTAATAAATACTGTAGATTGAACATCTCCAATGTAAACCCGACGAAGTAGGCTGGAATTATGTTGGTGTGAAATGCACGTTGACATAGGAGACATGTCCAAACTATTAGATTGTAACGTCAGGTTTTTAAAAACCTGACGTTACCCTCTGGGGAGAATACTTGTGGAACTTAAAAGTGCTTTCGCCACACAACTTTCAAAAACATGAAGTCAATTCATACATTATGACTGATACAATGGTGGTCATCTTATGTGGAGACATTATACTGTGGCAGACCACGATCAAAACCCGCGTCAATATGTCCGGACTGTATTAACCTGAAGACCTGAAGCCTACGCATTAACCCGGGGTCACCCATTTCTTCAGCACTATGGTAGACACTCCAAAACAACCAACAACTCCATTCATTAAAATGTCCCTGTATGTACGAACGAACACCTAACCTCACAAAATGCCAGTCCTTTCAACAACAACAACAGAAAACGTTTCCACAGGAACAAACTGCTAACTAATTGACTGAATGGTGGGTGTACTGTCATACATGTAGGTGATGGTATGAATGTAATTCATTTTATTACTTTTTATTTATTATTATTATTAATTAGCACAGAAGCAGTCGTTTGTATTATTTTTAGATCTATTAATAGTTGCACATTGCTACCACACTTTTAGGCTGTTACATTTTTTTGAATTACCATTAGACTGTCCTTATTAATGGCTATTTGTAATGCTATTATATATATATATATATATATATTAATATTTATATATATATATATAAAATGGAGAAAAAATGGAGACGGTGCATCTCATGGGATTTTATCCTGCAGTGTCAAATAAATCTCAGCCAAGGTTAGCCAGCTAACTGAACCCCTCCCATCTCACCCATTACCGATACCCACATGGCGGCAAGCTAATTATCGTCCCCATAATAGCTAGACGGTAAAACCAGCCGGGACTGGATGTGTGTTTCCATAGGAACTAGGGGTGTATTGGTACAAATCCTCCCCCATGAGACAAGCTGTTATCAACAGGACCCAGAAACAGGACAGAACATGCTGTGAGATCCTCTTGCAAGGCCTCTCTGCTTTTGGAAAACATCCCACTGACTGATTTGTCTAATAATGTGAAAATCACACAATAGTTGTTGGAGAATTAAATGATACCAAAGCACTGTCTCCCTTTCCCCTTGTAAAAGCTGGTAAAAAAAAAAAAAGAAGAAAAAAATTAAGCAAAAACACAAAAACAAAAACAACAACCTCACAACGTAATTTGTCGTGACCAAAGAAATGATCCACTGGTTCTTTAACAAAACCTCTGAATTGAATTCCTATCACATTCCAGAGTGAGTCTATTTATAACCCCAGTTCTTTTGACAGAGTATGGGTAGATATTAGTGACTGGCTGTGTTTCTACTGGAGGAAAAACAGCAGAGGAAACAACATGGCTGCAACCACCTGAACAGAATTACTTTACAGCCAGCTAATCAAACAGCCAATTAGCTGTTCATTTATATGAAAATGTTACCAAATTGGCCACAGGTAACTTTTTTATTCCGATCGCGCGGAGGGCTCCACTTCACTCTGTAAACATTCTGCTTGGGTGGGCTATGGTGGTGTTTCATGGCATGTCCTCGTACTTGCTTGTTTTTCTTTTCCCGTGTCGATTTAGTTGTGCCAAGGCAAAACATGAATCATGCCGATGACTCAGATCCGAGACAGCCTTGTCCACCCGCGCAATCAAACACGATCGAGTCCGGGGCTCAGTGAAATAGTGAAACATGCCCCGTGCTAAACTGGTTGACCGTGGGCGTTCGCCCGGGACCCAAAATGTGGAATCAGTGTGCAATAATTGAACCCAAAAAATACACCTATTGTTTCTGTAACGTTTATGTTGTCCCCCTAGAGACAGAAATATTCACCCCAATGTTGGTGGAATTCTGGTTGAATTCTGAGAGATTAGCAGCGTTGACTACAATGTAGCCCAGCCTTCTCACATGTCAAATGATGATCACGTTCTTTGATAAGCAGATCTTAGTCACGCCAGTTTACCTCAAACTAAGACGGTTGTGCACCAATGGTCAGTATTTATGGAGTTTGACAATGTCATGTCACCACATGTGCTTCAAATAACATCCTCACTGCAGTGCTGGTGCATGCACCTAGACAGCCAAATAAACCCCAGAAATTGAACTTTGACCAGAACAATTGTCTGGTTGACGTATCAACGCTGAAAATAAGTAGAAAACTATCTCTGACAAGCTACCCAACAAGCATGACCTGTTAGTAAATGTCAAAATCCTGTGGATTAAACCTTTGTTTTTTACTTCATTGTCAGCAGTCATCCCAACTGTTGCCACAAACAAAATGTTTGCAATCAGACTTTTTCAAACAGTAGTTGAGTGTTTTCTGATGAACTGCCCTTAACTATGAGGTCCAAACTCTCTGTCTTTGCATCTTAGTTACTGTGACCTCTTCATGACATTTCCCATTATTTTGTCATCTTTATCAAACTTTGTTAATCTCTCTCTCACTCTCAATCTATCATGTATTTCTCTCTCTTCCTCTCTCACATTCCTCTGTGTACAAATTTGACCCATTTTCTCGCTGTCTCAATGCATCTTCTCTCTTTCTTTCATCTCTCTCTCTGTGTACAACATGAGCCTCCTCATCTTTGTGTCTCTCTGTCAACAAGCCATAGCCCTTCTGTTATTGAGATAATCTAGGTTCAAGCGGTTTCCTCATCTCTCTCTCTGCTGAAATCTCTCATCTCTCTTTGCTGTCTCTGTCTGCCTGCCTGTCTGTACATCTATCTGTGTGCCCGTCTCATCTATGTGCAAAAGCTCCTCCTCTGAGCGGAGAGAATTGTTTCTATGGTTACACTCGTTGTCGTTGGAAAGGTCACCCTCAGGAAGTTTACCGTGAGCGTGTGCAGAATGCTACCAGGAAGTCCTCAGTGAGCGTGTGCAGATTGCTGGCAGGAAGTCCTCAGTGAGCGTGTGCAGAATGCTGGCAGGATAATCACCCTGGCCTGTAATTGCTGATAAAAGATGATCTCATTTGGTTTGGCAGGGCGGAGGCTGTTACGCTATTAGCTTAGCTCTACTCTCATTTTCTCTTGCTTATGTCTATTACCTTTTTCAGTAATTTAGATCCCTGCTCTAAAATGTCTTTATTTATAGCAGCATATCTTTCTCATCCAACATAAACGAATGTGGCTGAAATGCATCTTTGAATGTGATTGGTAATGCATAGGTTTTCACAAGCTGCTCCCGGGGTCATACCAGCTACTAGTGGTCAGAGACAGGAAAAAGGGAAAGCTTTTATTCTGCCCATAAAAAAGTCAAAACCACATATAACTGTTAGGTGGGTTGGATTAGCCGGTGGCCTAAATTATTTTATTGACCCACCTGTGTGTTTTGAACTTGGGCTATCACTAATGTGATCAACTGATTGAGTAGTTCAATGTGGTGCCTGGATGGGAGAAAAAATTCCAATATCTTCGGCACTCCAGGACCACAGCTGCCTTTCCGTGGGATGGAGGTATGGAGTCTACTTGCTTTTCTGCTTGTCAATACGCTTCTATTAACAATGGTGACACCTAGTGGCCATGTTGCAGTTTGCACGTTGTACACTCAAAAACACAATCACAAAATCTCTATCTTCTCTAACCCTAACTGTAATTATTTTTATGGGCTTTGTATGCCATTTTGACAGAGGAGAGCAGTAAAGATAGATGGGAATGTGTGTGCTGAAATAGCAGGAGGCTGGATTTAAACCCATGTTACAGAGGTAAATGTTCACCAGAGGGAGCGGTTTAGACAAGCTGCGATGATTGACTGAGGAATAAGTCTGTTTCCAGCTCATGTGTTAGGTTTAGGGTAAAAGTTACAATTGGGGTTAGGCCACTCACTAACCCTGTATAACCTTAATTGTAACTAATTTACCCTAAACCTAACACACACACACTGGAAATAGACTTTTTATATACTCAGTCACACAATCCATGCATTGCAGTTTTTGCGGGAAATGTTTGTGAACCCAGAAAGGAATGATTTTACACTTAATTTTTCCAGACAGTTGGAGGCTGGATGATGTAACCAAACACAGGAAGGTTGTCCATCACGCTGCTTTTTCCGTCAGGGTTTTCATTTCTTCTTCTACATCTCAATACTCAATGTCACCTTCCAACCTCTGGTGGGATCTGGCTCTCCTCATTATGAGGAACCAACACTTATCGATAGTCTTAGAAAAGTAGAAGTAGTTGCACTCCATATGTAGTTATCCAGTCTATTCACACAGAAATGCATTAAAAGACAATGACCCGTTTGCTGGGTTTCCAGAATTAACTGCCTAGAAAACTGAATTTACCTCAACAGTTTATAATGTGCCAAGTCGTGCCATTAAATCTGTTTAATACTGTAAACAACTAAACGATGGGTGAACGTTCCCTGGGTCATTTGAATGCAAATTCAAATGTAATATAAGAATAATGTACCCTGCCCTTTCTCAACCTCATAATAGGACTGTTTGCCCTTCACAAATCAGATTATCAGAGCCTTGCAGAAGCTTTACTAATGGTCACGTAATCATTTAATGATGGACAGAGAAGCCCTTCAGGATAACAAGTAATCAGGTTTGCACCTTAAGCAAGCCCTTTTTAATTTGAACATTTCTAATGGCGTTTCCGAGTGGCTATCCGTCGTTTTCCAAGTTGCAGTCCGGCGTTTTCCCGAGTGGCCGTCCGGCATTTTCCAAGTGGCCGTCTGTTGTTTTCCGAGTGGTCATCCACCGTTTTCCTCATTGCTTGGAATTTTACTGAAATGAAGTCCAGCTCCAGTCTAGTCCCTGACCAGCCCAGTCCAACCCAGATCAGCCCAGTCCAGGGTGCTGAAAAGGCAGGGGACGCAGGTGCAACACAAAGCAAAACTTACAAACACCACACACACACAAACACAAAGACCAAACAGCGCCAGAATGCTTGACTTTGTGTTTGGTGGCAGGCAGGCCAAAAAACAGGCAGACAGACAGACAAATGCAGAAAGACAGACAAGCAGGCAGGCAGAGTAATTGACATCCCATCTATTGAAAGAGTGAAGCCTCCTGGCAGCCAGTATTAGCCCCCATAATTAGGACAGGACAGTCAAAACCAAGAGGCGCCCAGCCGTGTTTTTCAACCCAGCGTGTGCACCCGTTTATGTCTCTGTGTGTGTGTGTGTGTGCGTGCGTGTGCGTGCTGCCTGGCTACCAAGGTAAGATGCAGAGAGAGAGAGAGCTCCCGGATGCTTTTGTTGTCTAGGAAGCCCCCAGAGATCCTCTTGTCACGATGAGACTGACACCCCTGAGCCTCAATCTGCAGATCTTTCACATAAATGAGCAATTATAGTCAGGGAGGGGGGAGAGATGGAGGAAGACAGACAGTCAGGGAGGGGGGAGAGATGGAGGAAGACAGACAGTCAGGGAGGGGGGAGAGATGGAGGAAGACAGACAGTCAGGGAGGGGGGGAGATGGAGGAAGACAGAAAAGAGATTGAGAGAGAGAGGGGGGCGGAGAAGGTTTAAAAATACAAGCAACGTTCCACGTCTCACAAACTTTGTGTGTTTGTGTATTAACGTGTGTTAGGTAGATGGAAACTTTGTGTGTTTGTGTATTAACGTGTGTTAGGTAGATGGAAACTTTGTGTGTTTGTGTATTAACGTGTGTTAGGTAGATGGAAACTTTGTGTGTTTGTGTATTAACGTGTGTTATGTAGATGGAAACTTTGTGTGTTTGTGTATTAACGTGTGTTATGTAGATGGAAACTTTGTGTGTTTGTGTATTAACGTGTGTTAGGTAGATGGAAACTTTGTGTGTTTGTGTATTAACGTGTGTTAGGTAGATGGAAACTTTGTGTGTTTGTGTATTAACGTGTGTTAGGTAGATGGAAACTTTGTGTGTTTGTGTATTAACGTGTGTTATGTAGATGGAAACTTTGTGTGTTTGTGTATTAACGTGTGTTAGGTAGATGGAAACTTTGTGTGTTTGTGTATTAACGTGTGTTAGGTAGATGGAAACTTTGTGTGTTTGTGTATTAACGTGTGTTAGGTAGATGGAAACTTTGTGTGTTTGTGTATTAACGTGTGTTAGGTAGATGCCTCTCTTGCTTTCTTTGCAAGAATTTTTCAAAAAATATATTGTATTCTAGCTAGTTACAGTAGCTTGCCATAATTAGCTTCATATTAAGCACTGTGCTGCTCCAGTAGGACTTCAGACAATGCAACATATTTACGAAACAGCCAGGAACATTTCCTAAAATCTTTTTAGTACAGGTTTACCCCCCTAATTCTATTGTCTGTGTTGACTGGTGTCCCACTCCCACAGTGCCTCCCATCTCCCCAACGTCTCTGGTATATTTAACCTGTGCCCTCTGTTCTGAGGCCAGTTCGTCTTGTGTTTTTCCCCAAGTCGTACCAGCGGATCTTTTTCTTTTTGTCCGTTTATATGTCTCCTAGAGTTCCTGTGTAGCGAACCTCTGCCTTCACCATATCTGATCCCGTCTGCCTGTACATTGCCTGTCAACCTCCTGTCTACCAAACGTCTGCGTCATCTTACGGTTTCGAGCAGTGCAAACAACACTTGATTTAGGGCAGTGTCTTGGGCAGCGTGCTCCTGGAGCAACTCAAAACTAGCTTCTGTAGAATTTGAACCAGCTCAGCTGTACGATTTGCACTCTATTCCCAGCCATGCAAGAACTGTAAAGACTGGTACCACCGATTATGATAATTTGATTACCCACAGCAAATGCGCTATACACACACACACACACACACACATAAAAGAGTGATTAGGCCAACTCTGTGACACACCCCTGTAAACAAGGCATTTGTTGTGTTCACTGATCAAACCATTTCAGGTCTCAGGAATAAAGAACAGCCTTTCACAGACTTAAATTGAAGAGGATACAACAAATCAAATGCAATTTTGACCTGTCTCTTGAACTGAAGCCGTAACGTTCTTCCCACCTTTACAGTAACGTTGGTATTGGGCCTGAGAGCTGGAGGGGATCTGACGGAGAGAGAGAGACAGGGGGGAGAGAGAGAGAGACAGGGGGGAGAGAGAGAGAGAGAGAGAGACGGAGGGAGAGAAAGGGAGAGACTGAGAGTGACAGTAAGAGAGAAAGGAAGAAGAGATAAGGAGAGTGACAGAGAGGGAGGCAGGAAGCTAAGGGGGATCTAAGAAAGACAATTTAATAGAAGTGCATTAATCTGAACCAGCTAGGCCTGAAATAGCCTTTTACAGCACTGCTGTGTATGGGGGGGTGGGGGGGGTGACTCTTATCAGCACTGTCTACCTTCTCGGTGTGTAAGTCCCCACACAGATGTTTTTACCGGCCGGCATAAGCCAAGCCGGCCAGGATGAGCGGATGTCACTGACGGACTGACCCACCATGGCCCGAGTTGTTTACAGATAATTAGACTCCCCGGCTCTGTTTCTCTTCTGTCTATTCTGAAGTTCAACGGTTTTAAGACAAGTGAATAAAGTCAGGCTACCTGAAACCAAATCATCATGAACATTGAAAATAACTAGTTGACAATCATTGTTTCTTCATAGGTACTGTATAGCTACTAGCCATTGCATTGACAGTCATCGGTTCCTAATCTAACAAGTTTAATGTACATTTTTTATACACAAATGGCGCACCACAATCACTTCTACTCACAGTCGAACTAGGTTTGCCAAGCTTTTCTTTCTTGTTTTAAAACAGGTAAAAACAGTTCATTCAGAATACTGATGATCCACTGCGTTCTGAGGTGAGGACACATGCGTTCTGAGGTGAGGACACATGCGTTCTGAGGTGAGGACACATGCGTTCTGAGGTGAGGACACATGCGTTCTGAGGTGAGGACACATGCGTTCTGTGTTGAGGACACGTGTTCTGAGGTGAGGACACATGCGTTCTGAGGTGAGGACACATGCGTTCTGAGGTGAGGACACATGCGTTCTGAGGTGAGGACACATGCGTTCTGAGGTGAGGACACATGCGTTCTGTGTTGAGGACACGTGTTCTGAGGTGAGGACACATGCGTTCTGAGGTGAGGACACATGCGTTCTGAGGTGAGGACACATGCGTTCTGAGGTGAGGACACATGCGTTCTGAGGTGAGGACACATGCGTTCTGAGGTGAGGACACATGCGTTCTGTGTTGAGGACACATGCGTTCTGAGGTGAGGACACATGCGTTCTGAGGTGAGGACACACGTGTTCTGAGGTGAGGACACACGTGTTCTGAGGTGAGGACACACGTGTTCTGAGGTGAGGACACATGCGTTCTGAGGTGAGGACACATGCGTTCTGTGTTGAGGACACATGGAGAAGATTGGCGGAACAGGTGTCTGTTCATCTGATCCAGAGAAACACAGACAAGGGATGTTTGTCACATGTCAATAAATGTTCATTTAATTAGACGCAGCTCTGCACGTCAACGCCCTCTGCACGTCAGCGCCCTCTGCACGTCAACGCCCTCTGCACGTCAATGCCCTCTGCACGTCAACGCCCTCTGCACGTCAACGCCCTCTGCACGTCAACGCCCTGGTGTTGCCAGAACCGTCACTAAAAACTGGAATGCAGAAGTGTCTCTGACCCTCAATACCAATGGTTCTAAAGTAAGAGTTGAGGCATTTTACAACTGGAAATATCCTCCCGACACTCAGCGTCTTGTTATGGTGCCGTTAAGTTGACAGCTGTTTTTTGTTGGTCCGTGTCCCTGAGGACTCACAAGCCATTGTTGTATGACCTTTTAGGACACGCCCCTCACATGTGTCTGACTGGGTGACCCTGACAACTTGATCTGCCTGGTTGGTCAGAAGAAAACGCTGCCATTAAGATTTTCTTTTATGGAGGAGGATATGTTTGACATGTACATAATGGCACTGTGAATCCTACAGTGGAGATTTTGTCCACATTTTAGCAGTTAGAGGTTTTATCATGAGAGACTTATGGAAGCACTTAGCGTTAAACACGGCACACAGTCACATGATCACCCCATTTAAATTGCCAAGCTACGCCCTCGACATAATAAACACAGATTTCAAACATTGAAAAAGTAATCTCACCTTGTCTGAGACATACAACCCCCAATCAGAATGAGGTTAATATATGCAGCAGGACATCTGCCCCCCCCCCCCCCCCCACCCCATTGAGTGGCCTTATGTCCATTATTAACCAGTTACCAAGACAATCACCAGTAAAATGTAATGTAATGTCACATTCTCATAATACACAATGTATTTCCGCCAATGAGCAACCTGCAATGACATCATCCTCTCCCCTCCACTCTCATCTTGTCTCTCCCCTCTCCCCTCAGTCTCCCCGTCCGGTCTCTCCTCTCAACCAATCATCACGTCGTGCGGGCACGTGTACGCGCGAACCTGGCATTGAGATTAGCCTGTCACTCTGTCTCCTGCTCTGAGCTGGCATAGAGGCAGTGGACACACACACACACACGATGCAAAGGGCACAGTGTCTCGCTTGCTTAACAAGTCGTCCCAGCCATGCAGGCGAGATAGAATTAGCATACAGCTATGTGTGATAACGACTGTCCCAAACGACACCCTAGGCCTATTCCCTTTATAGGGCACTATCTTTAGGGCACTATCAGCCGCGGGTCGGGCAGTGGTCTGGAGTAATGAACTACATTACAGCATGTACTACGGAGTAGGCCTACTATACAGAGTAATCATTTGGGACACAACCAGGAGGAAGATGCCACCCCAATCTAATTCCCGTAACACAGACACCACATTTCAATAATACCACCGGGATAAGATAATGATGTTCTTGTCAAATATCAAGGTAACTTAATGTTACATGTTCCTAATGCATCAGACTAGTTCCAATGAATCTGATCTAAGAAATCACCAATTTATCTGATCTGAGAAATCACCATCGCAGGCACTCACTGTAGATTAAACGAAGGTATAGCGCAGCTTAATAAGGAATTTTCGGGTGCAACCTCGGAGTTGTGAAGTTTTATCGGCCTGTTTTCTGTATCGCAACCTGTCAGTTTGCGATGTGGATTCGTTTGCAGACGTGTAACCTTTATGTCAGTCTTGGAACGCTGGATTATCTGAATAAATCCCCTATAAATCCAATGGAATTCTGAAGCCAGACAGACACCATAGTGAAATGTGACACGATAGACGGGTATTTAATTCAATGTCAACGGAACGCACAAGCTTCTCCAAAATTCGATTTCTTTCTCGTTAACTCGTTGTCAATGTATATTGACATGGCGATCTTTTGTTTGGATGACATTGAAGAAGGTGATGTGTTTGTCCGTGGTCAGTCGGTTTTGCTGTTGTTTGACGGCCACATGCCTTGAAGAAAGATGGACTCACAGTTATAAACACTAAGTACAACGTGCAACCCTCGTATAAAGGACATTACACACAGATGGTATAATGACACCCCCCCCCCCCCCCATATAGATAGAGCAATTTTATTGCTATGCTATCTAAATTGCAACAAGATCTACGAATGAATGACAATGTTCAATTTGCATAACCAGTCTTCTAAATGTCAAAGATATACATAAGCGAAAAGGCAATGGTATTTTAATCTTTATATTCCATTTTACCGGCACTCTAAGTATCCGTTTAAGTTACAGTTCTCATTTGTTGCCGGTAATAACGCAATTATTCAGATTGTTGGCATTTTCTAGCTTGCAGTTGGAGCACATACCCACACAGGAAGGACCCCAGTCATGTTCTAAATGGAGCCCTATTATCTGTGTAGTGCATTACAGGCAATAGGGAGTACTTTGGGATGCACACTCCATAATGATCATTTATTCACTCTGTCACGTCCCCACGGAATGTAGATTTGCTTGGTACTAAGCAACAACTGTGTTGCTCTGTTGATTTCAGCTGAGGCTGATGCTTGCAGGGGGTAATGTTGTTGGATCGCTGTCTCTGCCACAGGCCAGATAATGTGACTCACAGTCTCCGACACCATCTATCGCCAAACAGGTGAAAGTAAAACCTACAGCTACTGGTCTTGGTTATGTATAAAACCTACAACTACTACCAGACTGGTCTTGGTACTGTATAAAACCCTACAACTACTACCAGACTGGTCTTGGTACTGTATAAAACCTACAACTACTACCAGACTGGTCTTGGTACTGTATAAAACCAACAACTACTACCAGACTGGTCTTGGTACTGTATAAAACCCTACAACTACTACCAGACTGGTTTTAGTACTGTATAAAACCCTGCAACTACTACCAGACTGGTCTTGGTACTGTATAAAACCTACAACAACTACCAGACTGGTCTTGGTACTGTATAAAACCCTACAACTACTACCAGACTGGTCTTGGTACTGTATAAAACCTACAACAACTACCAGACTGGTCTTGGTACTGTATAAAACCCTACAAATACCACAGGATTGGTCATGGTAATGTATAAAACCTACAACTACTACCAGACTGGTCTTGGTACTGTATAAAACCCTACAAATACCACAGGATTGGTCATGGTAATGTATAAAACCTAAAACAACTACCAGACTGGTCTGAGTACTGTATAAAACCCTACAAATACCACAGGATTGGTCATGGTAATGTATAAAACCTACAACTACTACCAGACTGGTCTTGGTACTGTATAAAACCCTACAATTACTACCAGACTGGTCTGAGTACTGTATAAAACCCTACAACTACTACCAGACTGGTCTTGGTACTGTATAAAACCTACAACTACTACCAGACTGGTCTTGGTACTGTATAAAACCCTACAACTACTACCAGACTGGTCTTGGTACTGTATATAAACCTACAACTACTACCAGACTGGTCTGGGTACTGTATATAAACCTACAACTACTACCAGACTGGTCTTGGTACTGTATAAAACCCTACAAATACCACAGGATTGGTCATGGTAATGTATAAAACCTACAACTACTACCAGACTGGTCTTGGTACTGTATAAAACCCTACAAATACCACAGGATTGGTCATGGTAATGTATAAAACCTACAACAACTACCAGACTGGTCTTGGTACTGTATAAAACCCTACAAATACCACAGGATTGGTCATGGTAATGTATAAAACCTACAACTACTACCAGACTGGTCTTGGTACTGTATATAAACCTACAACTACTACCAGACTGGTCTGGGTACTGTATATAAACCTACAACTACTACCCGACTGGTCTGGGTACTGTATAAAACCTACAACTACTAACAGACTGGTCTGTGTTTCTGTATGTCTGTATTCTTGAGTCATTGTGTTTGTGTGTCAGTGGCTCAGTGTCTATGTTTCTGTGTCTGTGGCTCAGTGTGTCTGTGTTTCTGTGTCTGTGGCTCGGTGTATCTGTGTTTCAGTGTCTGTTTCGGTGTGTCTGTGTTTCGGTGTGTCTGTGTTTGGTAGTGGGTGTGTCTGTGTTTGGTAGTGGGTGTGTCTGTGTTTGGTTGTGGGTGTGTCTGTGTTTGGTTGTGGGTGTGTCTGTGTTTGGTTGTGGGTGTGTCTGTGTTTGGTAGTGGGTGTGTCTGTGTTTGGTAGTGGGTGTTTCTGTGTTTGGTAGTGGGTGTGTCTGTGTTTGGTAGTGGGTGTTTCTGTGTTTGGTAGTGGGTGTGTCTGTGTTTGGTTATGGGTGTGCCTGGGTACCGCCTTGTGACATAGAGTTGTCTTTTCACACACTTTTAATTCCACACCATCTGAGAAGTCACTAATGAACACAAATTAGCCAATTTGTGGTATTGCTGTTCCGTAATCTAAGATTTACAGAAGTAATACCAACTTCATTTGAGATAACTAGTGAGCCAGGAGAAGCTAGATATTTAGCCCATGTCCTCAATGCACTTTCTAGCTTTTGAGAATTAGAATTTGTTACAGTAAGCCCCAAATATGGCCAACCTATATAGCATAATGAATACTCATTAGGATGACAGCCTCGGAGTTCAATTTTATGTTTCTCAGTCAGAACATAGCAAAGCCTGGAACTCCACTCCAAGTCATCAATAAATATAGCCTGGAACTCCACTCCAAGTTATCAATAAATATAGCCTGGAACTCCACTTCCAGTCATCAATATATGTAGCCTAGAACTCCACTCCCAGTCATCAGTAGAGCCTGGAACTCCACTCCCAGTCATCATTAATTATAGCCTGGAACTCCGTGGCCAGTCATCATTAAGCCGAGCCCTCCATTGGCGGGCGGCGTGTATTAAATACCACCCAACCCAGTGTTGCAGAGCAGGTCTGACAGACTCCCTGAAGCCAGCCAGCCTCTCCTCAGTGCAGCACCATTCTCAGCTGGGTTCTCCCTAGCTGGCTGCTCTAATTTACTTCTATGATAGATTTCAACTAGCTGGGGATAATAAGGAGCGGACCCACACCTCATGGTACTGTGTGTGTGTGTATGTGTCTGTGTATCTACATGTGTGAGTGCGTGTTTGTTTGCAAGCTGTTGTGTCTGTGTGTGTGTGTGTGTCTGTGTGTGGCTCACCCCCATGAAGCCCTGCGAGCCTCATTTCCCTTGAATCTATCACACAGACGTCACATTACCCAGCGCCCTTTACAAGCGCCGGGTGTTTTTCTCCTTAATTGTAGTTCTCTTCTCCCTTCCCCCTGTAATGAATGGTCTGTCCTCTACTACAGCTATTAGAGAACACACACAGAGGGAAAGAGACACAAAGGGGGAGAGAGGGAAAGGGGGAGAGAGGGAGAGAGGGAAAGGGGGGAGAGAGAAAGAGAGGGAAGGGAGGAAAGAGAGGGAAAGGGGGAAGAGAAAGAGAGGGAAGGGAGGAAAGAGAGGGAAAGGGGGGAGAGAGAGAGAGAGAGGGAAAGGGGGAGAGAGATACCTCCACCCTGCCCATTCCTTCCGGGGTTTCTTCCTCCTCTCTCTTCATCTTTGTACACCTGTAGCTCATCCACCCACCATCCACAAAGACACAAGACATCATTTAATTCCTCAGTTGACCCCTCTACACCTCTACACCTCCACTCTCCAAAACCCCACCCCTCTACACCTCCACCCCTTTCATATGTTGACACCTCTACACCTCCACAGATCCACCCTTCAAAACCCCACCCCTCTACACCTCCACCCCTTTCATATGTAGACACCTCTACACCTCCACAGCTCCACCCCCAAAACCCCACCCCTCTACACCTCCACCCCTTTCATATGTTGACACCTCTACACCTCCACAGCTCCACCCCTAAAACCCCACCCCTCCACACATCCACCCCATCCATAACTCCACCCTCCATACATCTACCCCATCCATAACTCCACCCCTCCACCCTCCAAAACCCCACCCCTCTACACCTCCACCCCTTTCATATGTTGACACCTCTACACCTCCACAGCTCCACCCCCAAAACCCCACCCCTCCATACATCTACCCCACCCCTCCACCCCTCCACCCCATCCATAACTCCACCATTCTACTCTTCCACCCACTCATCCCTCAACATACACCCACACCCACACACACACACAAGTTTGTATGGCTATCCTCAAGGGGCACCAGAAAATACAAATTGCATGCTCCCTCGCCCTAATCTCAACCCTAAACTTAACCCTAACCCTTACGCTATCCTTAATCTAATCCCAAAGTAACCCTAAACCTAACCCTAACCTTAACCTCAATAAAGTAAAATTTACACCTAAAATTGACCTAGATGTAATGCCTAACCTTAACCCTAAACGTAACCCACAATGCCTGCACCTTAAAGAACCACCAATTCTAACTCTAAAATGAATTGTAAGTTTGACCCTAAACCCTGAGCCGGAAATTGACTTTTGCCTCATGGGGACCGGCAAAAGGTCCCAATTGGTATTTTTATTTTAAATTTTACTATATTTATGAGTAAAGTTAGACCTAAAACACACACACACACACAGGACACAGCAGCAACTGAAGATATTCTTCAATGTGAAGCCCATTACATCATTTCTGTTTTCCTCAGAGGAAGGAAACGCTTTCTGTCAATGGATGTGGGCAGGCAAGGTCTTTTCAGTGTCCTCCACCAGGGGGCAGTGTGCTTCCACACAGACTGCGCTACGCCGCACGCTAAAACATTACATCATCTCTCTGGACCAACTGTTCCGCCAGACTCTTTGCTCCACACGTTTCATTACTTTATTCCTTGAATGAAAAGGGACGTGCAGAAAATGCTGTAATGGAATCAGAGCTTACACAAGCATAATGCCAGGCCCTCATACCTGTGTTCCCTCCATTCCCGTACATCAGTGGGGTCATTAATCACGTTACCCACCTAAACTTCAGATGAGACGTCACCCCCGTTATCAGCACATAATGTACTCAAATATTCATTTACAAAGGAACACATTTGAGGTTTAGCCAGTGACTCTGGCAGATGTGTTAAAAATCTGAATCCGTATTCCCCTTTAGCCAGATACTGTTAAGTAACTGTACAGCCTAAACAAAAGATGAGGTTTGTCCAGTCCGTTACCTCTTATATACCACCAAAAAGTATCTGAGCATGTTGTATACTTTTAATGTCCGGTACCACACACACAGATCTGTGGGACACCAACTTTTTTTTAATTTTAATTTGATCATATCAATCTTGAACTTCACAGACAGCAACTGATGCCCAATCAGATAACCTTACTCGAGAGACACTATTTTGTACGTCACAGACAGCAATTGATGCCAAACAAGTCAATTGTGCTGGAAACATACTATTCAATCTTCAACTTCTCACACAGCAACTACTGCCATTTCAATTAATTGTATTTGACAGAAAATATTCTATCTAGAAGTTCTCAGACATCAACTGATGCCCAATCAGATAATTGTACTTGATGCAGACTTATTCTGTCATGAAAGTCTCAAACACCAACTTGATGCCAAACGTTAATTGTGCTTGATGCACACTATTTTATCCTGAGCGTATCAGACAAATACTAACACCAAATGAGCTAAATGTACTTTATACTATTCTACCTTAAGTTACTCATCAATCAGTGCACAATGGCTTTGGTTACATTACTGTAAGTAGTTCCCCGAAGCAACACTCTTTTCTCCAAACCGATCACTCTTCTTAAGACACTCCATCTATTCTCCCGGTGTTGGGGGCTAATACGTTATGGCAGTACACCCAATTTACAGGTCAACATGTGAGGTGGACAAGAAAATCATTACCGGCTGATTCATATATCTGTTCTTTTAATGTTCACAGAGCAAAGTTTAGAGTGTGTGCTGTGTCCTGAAGCTAAACACTCAAGGATAGATCAATGTCAGAGTGTGGTGGGAAATGGTAAAATCCCGCTCCGTATTCCAAATGGCACCCTACTATTAATCAATGCACTAGTTCTGGCCAGGGCCCGTTAAGGCGACGGTCAAACGCATTGGCATGCTGCAAGTGGTAGGGTGTCATTTGGAACGTGAACACCAGCGCTTCAGGCACCCAACAAAGTCATATTGGGACGTCTGGCGTTGCGGCAGTACAGTTTCAAATCACAAATTCTTTAATGTACAAAGAAAGTCAAGAATGGTCCCAACAGTGCAGAAATGCCAGGCAGGCTGAAATACCTCAGGAGTCAGTTTCTAGTAGGTTGGTTTCTGCTCCAAATTACCTTTTCCCTCCATTTCCCTCTTATGACTTTGAGGACTCGGGCGGTTTCCTAAATGGCACCCTATTCCCTGTGCTTTACTTTTGACAAGGACCCCATGGCCCTGAAAAGGGAATAGCGGGTGATTTGTGACACATGCTGCGCTTGGGAGTGATGATGGAGCTGTGGCAGAACATAATCTACAGCAATGTCAGGAAGTGGACCTCAGGAGAATACTCTTCCTCTCAGATCATTTATCGCAACGTCCAATCGCCACGGTCGTAGATCAATATTACTGCCTCCCCACCTACTGGACCAGATGGAGGCTTGGAGAAGAACACTAAATACATCCAGGTGGTGTACATTTTTTCTCTCTCCAAGTTACGATAAGTATCCTAGTTTGGTGTAATGTCAGACCCCTTTGTTCTTCCAATGAGGCTTCGTTAAAGCTTAGGAATTCTCTTTGACCAATACGTTATGATAAATTTGTTAGATCTAGAAGTTGGCAGCAGGCAAGCAGAGCACGAAAGCAGTTATGGTTTAGGCTAAGGTTTCACAGGTGGACTACACGTGGTAGCACGCTACAATACAACATGGTATGAAGTGTTGTTTCATCCTCGCTGAAAGTACATCTCCTTTGAAGACAAAGCAATGGCTTTGGATTGACACCTGTTAATAATGGGACTAAAATTAATTTGTTTAATCCATAGACCCTAATGCAGTTAGGGTCTGACCGTCCAATATCTCAGTTTGTCAGGCACGACAGAAAGTCCCTCGCTCAGACATCCACGACAAATGGAACAATCCAGCAACATGCCCCAGGAGGGCCGAAAGAGATTTCATCCTGTGCTCTTAGTGTCAGACAAAAAGGAAACTAGTTGGAGGAAATAACTGTCTCCTCAGAGTATATTGTCAATAAATCTGTCAACTTCAGCAGTACAGTATGTCCCATAATGCTTTACAGATATGTAACTAGAATCCTCCAAAGACAAAGCTTGCTCTTCATGTGATACTGTAAATGGTGGTGGTGTCTTTGACGATACTGTCAGATTATCTCTTCATTTGGGCGTCGATAAATCCCGCGCATTATCTTTAATCCAGACACCAGATGTGACGTGTCTTAGCAGATCTCATTTCGTACAATGAACCGTTTGGCAACCGGTTGAATGGGAAAGTATTTTTATGGATTTAGCTGGTTCATTACACCGGTTTGGTCAATCGCTAATGCCGCAATTATTCGGTGACAAAAAATTAACGAGCTGGGCTATAAAAGGCATCGGACGTAACACCCCCCGCCCTCTGACGGTTGGAGGCTCAGGGCGTCAGGGCCAGAGACACACACAGCGGCCTGTTTTCTAACGTCCATTACAGATGGAGTTCCACGGCAACATGCCCACGAGCGCAGAAAGGGATTGGGTTATTTCAAAGATGAATGTGGCACCCAGGTTTCAGGTAGACAACACAGGTTCAGTGAAAGGAACATCGCTTCGTCTGATGAGGCGTTTCAAACGTCCCCCGGGAAATAACCGCCCGGAGCCAAATGACAAATGTATGTTAGTGGCGGTGGTTTGGGACGCGGCCTGCCTCTCATTGTGCCCTGCCTGCAATCACTGCTGCTACTTCCAGAGACACTCGTCCTTGAAGATGTTGTTCATCTTGTCCATGGCGGCTACGTTTTTCTCCTCTCCACATATCAAATTCTTGGAATTCAAAACCCTTGAAGACAGGTTGTTTACGAGATGTATTTCATGCTTGAAAAACAGGCGTTCACAATAAGCATGCATGCGAAACAAACAGGCAAACAAAAATAGATATCGTTTATTCAACAGGAAATCTGATGATGTGTTTTCAAACTGCTATATGGTCAAACAATAGAGAGTTGAACCACAGATGACAAGCATACTTTATTATGATCAAACCAAACGATACTATTCCTTCAGTTGGTTTGTGTCCTGGCCCAAATCAGTTTCATTTTAGGGTTACCAGAAATCTAACCACAATAAAATTGGTACATTCACAATTGAACTGTCTTTAATTCAGAAACCCACCAAAGACTGAACCCAGTTATCTAAATGGGGGGCTGGATGCTATGTTCACTTTGTTGGAATTCATGAAAATCAATAAGCTATGGCTGTAGAGGACAACAAAAGATGTCAACATCAACATCTGTGGAATTGTGTTATTGACTCTTGCCTAGTGTACCCATTGTGAAACCTAACAGACAAATTGTGCTCCAAAGATCACAAATGTTTAATGTGAAATGGATTGACTGGCTCAACAAACAGAATCCAGTGTAGAATAGTTGGATTCAGCCCCAGACGTGTGGAATCATAACATACTCAAAATATTGTGATCATTTTCAGAAGCAGTTAACAGTATTTACTGCAAGCAAAGAATCCTATACGTCGCTCAAATTGCTCATCCTATACACATTCCTATAGATACTCCAGTGAATAATTGAAACACATTTCAGAGAACTGTCTTCTGAGAAAGGCATGTATTATCATAGAACACACGTGTGCCATGCCTCAAGACAAAACCACATAAAACCTTTTTCTCTCATTCAACGGTTTGAATATTAACGGCCTGGTGTAGCATGCAGATGATGACATTTCCATTCTGCAAGGCTTGTCAGAAATTACAAAGCCCACATTTACTGGCAGCATCTGTTGAAGTCTTCCCAGTGCCCCAAGTGGCTCAGAAATCCTACTTTATAGCAAGAAGGTGTCAGAATTTTAAACAGGCCCTCTCTTTATCCTCATTCCTGAGTTGTTTCCTCTTCATTCCTAGAAGATTGCAAGTGTGTATGTGTGTGTATCCTAAACTGAATCCTATTCCCTATAAATTGCACTGCTTTTGATCAGAGCCTATAGGAGCACTGGTCAAAAGTAGGGGACTACAATGGGGAAGAGAGTTCAGTTTTGTATGTGGACTCAGTGGCTTTTAACCCTAACTCACCTGCACCTCAAGAGGAATAATGCTGCCATATCCATTCTGTGGGGGGAAAGGGGTCTTGGACTTAACAGTGTCTTTGGGTGTTGACCTTAGTGTTACTTCCTGGTTTAAAAATAAAGAACGAATTACCGTCAAAGGTTCCTCTCGTGACATCTAAAATACTGAATGATGGACCTGTATTTGCCAGAGTATCCATGGTTGTTCTTTATGAGTAGAGTATTATGAATGAACCAACATTATCTAGATGTGTTCAATACTGTAGGCCTACAAAAGCCATAGTCTGTGTGATGTGGGAATTTGTTGACTTCTTTGTTATAAAAATATAATATTGGACTTTTGGGGGAAAACATATGACAGTGATAAGGGTGAATTGCATTTTCTTCCCTCTTGCGTTTGGCACCGATTGTTTCCAGATATGATAACTCTACAGTACATCTTGCCTGGCTAAATGAATATTATTCTATGACTAATTGTCTGTCTGAATCTCTGTCCCCAGAGAGTCGGTCTCTAGTGTTATGCCTGTTGTGTTAATGAGCAGTTTCTCAGTGCTTAGGGATCTGGCTGACACACTTTCTCCGTCTCCCTCCCTCTGCCTCACCCTCGCTCTGCCTCTCTTCCTCTCTCAGGGATGTGACTGAGACGTTTCTATCTGCTACACAACCATTTGTAGTTAACTACTGTGGGACTTAACTGTCTGCATCAGTCAACCATTACAAGGAGCCACGATGCCATTAGCGTCTTCAACAGAAGTGATTTCTCTTATCGTGGTATCTTCAAACACCACGGATGTGACATGCGTGGTCTGATAAGATTGAGATTCAGCGGCAGGATTTGCTGTGGTATTAGATGTACATTGTTATTACAATTTGTTTTAATAATACATGATATGCCGACATTGTTTGGAATTTTGAATACATTATTAAAAGGAATCAGGGATGATTTGACAGGGAGACTAAGGTCACATGTAGAGCCGCTGCTCCTCCACATCGAGAGGGGTCAGCTGAGGTGGCTTGGGCATCTTTTTCGGATGCCTCCGGAACGCCTTCCTGGGAAGGTGTTCCGGTCCCGTCCCACCGGGAGGAGACCCTGGGGAAGACCTAGGACACGCTGGAGGGACTATGTCTCCCGGCTGGCCTGGGAACGCCTCGGTGTCCCCCCGGAAGAGCTGGAGGAAGTGTCTGGGGAGAGGAAAGTCTGGGCATCCCTGCTTAGACTGCTGCCCCCGCGACCCGGCCCCGGATAAGCGGAAGAAGATGGTATGGTATGGTACTAAGGTCACATGCTGAATGTCACAAATCCTCATTTTGCACATAGTGTAAAACGATCAGATTTCTTCACCCTGCATCCCAGAGTTCAGAGGTCAGGTTCAAACTTGGGGTGTTGGGTTCAGCATCGTCCTCACACCATTCTTCACCGTACATCACCCAACAGGCAGTCACATGCGTTCCTGTGGCAGTGATTGCATTTGTGACCGTGGCGGTGCAGTTTCAACATAATGCCGCAATTATGGATCGATTTCAGGCCCTTGTCTCACTATTACACAGATAATAAATGCAATCAACCTTTGCTTTAGCTGGTCTGTCCAATACCAAAGGCTATGAGAAACGGAAACTAACCTAATGGAGAGAAGGCATAGCAGTTTCATATAATTACAGTCTGTAGAGAGCTGGACATCATGGACAAATGCAGTTAAGGTCCCATACAGGCAGCAAGCATTCTCATGGTAACAACTGAACTGACAGGGCCTTTGAATGGATGCACAGAATCTACAGTTTGATAGATAGTTTCCATGCTCTGGTGCTTTTCCCCCTCTGCAATACCATGTCAGTGGTTGGAGCTCATGTCTCACAGTATGACGCTGTCCATAAACAACCAGACCTAATGACTGCTTCTTTTGTCCGGGCCTGTACAGCCACCAGTCTGCATATAAGAGGCTGACGCTGGTTGATATATCTGTTTGAAACGTGAAGAGTTTCCAACAGAGCACCAGCAGTGTGTAGGCTATTACATCAACCTCTGGCCTTTCAGACTGCCATGACCTCGTTGAATGAAGGATGAGAGAGAGAGAGAGAGAGAGAGAGAGAAAGAGAGGAATAAAAGGGGAGAGAGAGAAAGAGTGAGAAGGAGAAAGAGGAGGATAGAGAGCCAGACAGATAGAGCGACAGAGATACAGACAGATAGAGCGACAGAGATACAGACAGATAGAGCGACAGAGATACAGATAGCCATGAACAGCCATACGGGTTTTAGGAGGTGGGAAATAAAGCAGGACTACATTATTTACCAAATCTACTATAATAACAAATGTATGATTTTAAGAATAGCGTTAAGAATTTTAAGAATGTTATGAATTTAAGAATTCTAATATTTCTTTGTTTTCAATAAAAATAAAAATAAATAAAAAATTAAATAATAATCGCTCAGTGAAACGGTGCTGAAGCTCAGCTGACAAACATATACTGGCAGAATACAGAAAATCTACAGAACACACAAATGTCAACGCAGAAGCAGCATTCAAATCTGTGTTTTACCTGGCTTGGGTTAACTTGGGTTAATTAATTGTAATACTTTCCATAATAACTGTAGTATTATTTGGCATAACAATTCTAGCTGTATCTACTGTCAAAACTGCAGTAGATTTTATCATAAACTGTAGTAGTATTAACCATAATAACAACAGTTGATTTCACCATACCAGCTCCTGTAATATCTATTGTAATCACTGAACCATTTCACACCTGTCGTGTCATCTCAGGTCAGGTTCATCCTCAGTATTTCTATTCTACATTTAACAATCAGCTGTATAATCCAATGGCACAGCTTTCATCTCCTAATTTGAGCCAGTTTCAAACAGCAGGACAATAATCCCTGTTCAACAAGTGATTATGACCATGAAGTATGAAGACTGTAATTCAGATGAATGGAAAAGCTTTAGGTTTTTAAAATATCCATCAAACTCTTTTATATGTTCTGCTGCACATTTCAGATAAGTCATCTGTAGGCCTGTGAAGTTAGATACCCTCACATCAGCAGAGCGGATCGGACTGGTACAAGTACTAACTAATAGGGTAACATGGGGCAAAACGCACCCCTAAGATCAATGTCTATTTACTGAAACTAAAAAGAAAAACTTGATTGTTTTGTATGTTGAAGATGGCTATGCTTAGGGTAATGTATTATAATGTAAAATAAATGGCTACAATTGACAGATTAATTTGTATTTTAAAATAATTTTTTAGGAAAGGGGCATTTTTACCAGCTACTGTGGTAAGTTGCCCCCCCATGGGGTTATTTGCCCCCTGGGGAATCTTATCCCAATAGAAGATGGTGCCGATGGGTTTTTAAGAATTGGCCCTGTTTTTTTTTACACCACTTACATTTTCCTTACACGCCATGTCATATAGTTAAACTAAACTTCTTATCGTTTAAATAAGGCAATGTTTTAAATCCCAGCAGTCCTTAAAATACAGGACACAGGAGAAAACATTTTTTAATAATTGGCTGAAAAGGTGTGATGATACAGAGGAAATCTGTAGTTGATTAAGACTAGTGGCAGCCAGAGGAGGTGTTGAAAAAAGAACGGTGACATTATGTTTTTTTTTGAGAGTCACATGGCGTTTTACCCCAGGGGCCGTCTTGCCCCATGTTACCCTACAACTTCAAGATAACTTGTCCCTTTCCTTACCAGTCTAGGTGTCTCATTTCTCTACCTCCACCTCCCTCTTATTTCCTCCCTCTATCTTAAGACACTGCCATAAACACACCCCCGAAAAACACGTTTCTTCTTTCCACCTTGCTGTCTAGTTGGGAACGGCCTCATTTTATGACCTCCTAGTATTGGAACCCGTGTCACTGGGACTCAGGAGCACTGGAGCCCAACTTTTTGTCCGTCCTCAGAGCGAGACCTGAATGCAGAACGTGGGCACTCAATTCAGCGAGCAGATGACTGGTAACAGCATCCAGCTTCTCCATTCAAAGACAGGCCGTTTTGGAAAGGAGGGGGGGGGGGCATAGGAGAAAGAAGGGGAGAAAACGAAAGAGAGGGAGGGGGGGGGGGGTGAACGGTGAGCTCATCATACTTGATTAGGCCTGTCACCATCAGGTACTGTCTGCAATTAGCCCTGGCCAGCCGTCCTCCACCGAGACAACCAGAGAGACACTGGAGGGGCCTGTGAATGAGCCTGGCATCTGCTGGGGAGAGATGGGCTGGCTGGCTGTCTGGACGCAGAGAATGGAGGGGCAGGAAAAAGGGTGGAGAGAGGAGAGGAAGAGAGGCTGGGGAGTGGCTGGCTGGCTGGCTGATGGGGAAAAGGGATGAGGGATGGTTGGAGGAACGGGGGGAGGAGGAGATGAGGAGGGAAATGGAAGCTAGCTTTGATAGCAGGTGCCAAATCGATTGTTTGCCCTAATCCTGTTTGTCATGGCAGACATGCAAAGGAGAATTCAGTGGCAGCAGTTAGCTGACATATGGGCCCGAAGACTGCAATGACTCACAGAAAACGACATCCATGTCGACAATCTTTGTGGAACTTCGTAACATTTCTAACTATAAAAAACCATACACGTTTTGTCACCTACTATTCACAATGTAAATCCTTTGGAACTGCTTTCTGAACAGGATTCTGCCATGTAGTAGGACTATATTCAAATTAAATACAATTCACAGTAAATATCTTAAATGTTTAACACATATACAAATATAACACATTTTATTTAAAACAAATATTTAGTGTGCGTTCTCTAAGTAATCAAAATAAATAACAATTCCTACTTTGCAGCCTGTGATGTTACGTTGTGTACATTAAGTGGCTTGTATAGAGCGGGTCCGTTGGCATTTGAAATCAATCAGCTGTAATTGCCTGCATTTACTTTTCCTCTGAGGCCTAAAAGAAGAAATTCTCGGAGGCCCAATAAATGAAGCTGACCGTATTTCTGATTAGGGGATGCTCATTTTTCACAAACAATTTTTCAATTTTTCTTCCTGAGCAGACAGTTGGCATTAGATTAGAGCCCCAAACAGAGGTAGGCCTGCAGCAAATGGCCCCTCTTGAAGGGCAAATGCTCTCCTGAATTTATCAAGTTATAAGCTCATAGAGCTTAGCGGACAGTAATGACCTTAAGATACCCTCCTAAGGACAGCTTCTACCGTCATTACACAGCACATATCCATCAACTGATACTTATACAGTCTTATACCTTCTCAGTCTTATCTCCCCTCACAGTCCTACACCCCTCTCACAGTCTTATACCCTCTCACAGTCCTACACCCCACCTCACAGTCCTACACCCCTCTCACAGTCTTATACCCTCTCACAGTCCTACACCCCACCTCACAGTCCTACACCCCCCCTCACAGTCCTACACCCCCCCTCACAGTCATACACCCCCCCTCACAGTCCTACACCCCCTCTCACGGTCCTACACCCCCTCTCACGGTCTTATACCCTCTCACAGTCTTACACCCCCCCTCACAGTCTTATACCCTCTCACAGTCCTACACCCCCCCTCACAGTCTTATACCCTCTCACGGTCCTACACCCCCCCTCACAGTCCTACACCCCCTCTCACAGTCTTATACCCTCTCACAGTCCTACACCCCCCCTCACAGTCATTCACCCCCCCTCACAGTCATACACCCCCTCTCACAGTCTTATACCCCCCCTCACAGTCATACACCCCCCCTCACAGTCATACACCCCCTCTCACAGTCTTATACCCCCTCTCACAGTCCTACACCCCCCCTCACAGTCATACACCCCCCCTCACAGTCATACACCCCCCCTCACAGTCATACACCCCCCCTCACATTCCTACACCCCCCCTCACAGTCATACACCCCCCCTCACAGTCATACACCCCCTCTCACAGTCTTATACCCTCTCACAGTCCTACACCCCCCCTCACAGTCCTACACCCCCCCTCACAGTCCTACACCCCCCCTCACAGTCATACACCCCCCCTCACATTCCTACACCCCCCCTCACAGTCCTACACCCCCTCTCACATTCCTACACCCCCCCTCACAGTCATACACCCCGTCTCACAGTCCTACACCCCCCCTCACAGTCCTACACCCCCCCTCACAGTCCTACACCCCCCCCTCACAGTCCTACACCCCCTCTCACAGTCTTATACCCTCTCACAGTCCTACACCCAGTCTCACAGTCCTATTCCCCCTGTCACAGTTCTATTCCCCATTTCAGTCATATACCCCAATTTACAGTCCTACCCCCCCCCCCATCCTATTCCCCCTCAAAAGCTAGGCCTTAAATAAGTGCAATAGAATTTAGCAAAAAGAAAACATTAACATTATCTAACATTTTATGGAAGGATTGTCTAATAAATTGTGTTGGTGGATTTTCTGGATGTTGAAGAGTATACTCTGGGGAGAAGTTACATCTCCATCTCTCACAAAGGAGACGGACTCAGCTGAACTCCCAAACAAACCCCTAATTCCCTGTAGTGTGCTACTTCAGATAAAGTTCCATGGGGTAGTAGTCAAATGCAGTGCACTGCATAGAAGGGCCATTTGGAAATCAAACTGACAGACAGCTTAGACAAAGACGTCCTGTTCCTCTGCCAGCTCATCAATCACAGCTCTGAAAGGTGGAGGACCATGTAAAAACACTTTTTTTTAAGGACTTGGTGCAAATGCCAGATGAGCTGGTCCATTTCCAGCCTAGTCTGCCTGTCTAACTTGGGTATCATTATCTGGCTAGTAAGGGGGGGTGCTCAAGGAAGAATATGAGCTGTGGTTCAAGGCCACATTTAAAATGGTGTTAACAAAATGCCAGGGCTGATATCTTGTCCCAGTCCGCCTCTCCTCAGATCCACTCCTAGAGCCACAAGCAAAGTCCCAGGAACTGAACTTACAGTGGGGAGAACAAGTATTTGAAACACTGCCGATTTTGCAGGTTTTCCTACTTACAAAGCATATAGTGGTCTGTAATTTTTATCATAGGTACACTTCAACTGCGAGAGACGGAATCTAAAAAAAAATCCAGAAAATCACATTTGTGTGATTTAAAAAAAATGTATTTGTATTTTATTGTATGACATAAGTATTTGATCACCTACTAACCAGTGAGAATTCTGGCTCTCACAGACCTGTTAGTTTTTCTTTAAGAAGCCCTCCTGTTCTCCACTCATTACCTGTATTAACTGCACCTGTTTGAACTTACCTGTATAAAAGACCCCTGCCCACACACTCAATCAAACAGACTCCAACCTCTCCAGAGACCAGAGAGCTGTGTAAGGACATCAGGGATAAAATTGTAGACCTGTACAAGGCTGGGATGGGCAAGCAGCTTGGTGAGAAGGCAACAACGGTTGGCCCAATTATTAGAAAATGGAAGAAGTTCAAGATGACGGTCAATCTCCCTCGGTCTGGGGCTCCATGCAAGATCTCACCTCGTGGGGCATCAATGATCATGAGGAAGGTGAGGGATCAGCCCATTTGGCACTAAGGGGCCTAAAGTGTGCCAAGAAAACATCCCCCACACCATTACACCATCACCACCAGCCTGCACAGTGGTAACAAGGCATGATGGATCCAGGTTCTCATTCTGTTTACGCCAAATTCTGACTCTACCATCTGAATGTCTCAACAGATATCGAGACTCATCAGACCAGGCAATATTCTACCAGTCTTCAAGTGTCCAATTTTGGTGAGCTCGTGCAAATTGTAGCCTCTTTTTCCTATTTGTAGTGGACCCCGGTGGGGTCTTCTGCTGTTGTAGCCCATCCACCTCAAGGTTGTGCGTGTTGTGGCTTCACAAATGCTTTGCTGCATACCTCGGTTGTAACGAGTGGTTATTTCAGTCAAAGTTGCTCTTCTATCAGCATGAATCAGTCGGCCCATTCTCCTCTGACCTCTAGCATCAACAAGGCATTTTCACCCACAGGACTGCCGCATACTGGATGTTTTTCCCTTTTCACACCATTCTTTGTAAACCCTAGAAATGGTTGTGCGTGAAAATCCCAGTAACTGAGCAGTATGTGAAATACTCAGACCGGCCCGTCTGGCACCAACAAGCATGCCAAGCTCAAAATTGCTTAAATCACCTTTCTTTCCCATTCTGACATTCAGTTTGGAGTTAAGGAGATTGTCTTGACCAGGACACCCCTAAATGCATTGAAGCAACTGCCATGTGATTGGTTGATTAGATAACTGCATTATTGAGAAATTGAACAGGTGTTCCTAATAATCCTTTAGGTGAGTGTACTTTGTAAGTGGGAAAACCTGCTAAATCGGCAGTGTATCAAATACTTGTTTTCCCCAGTATAGATGCTTCTCACAGAAAGGCATTCTAGATGAAAATATGGAATGACAATAATCAAAGATGGCATTTTAGAAGACTTACTGTACAGAACACAGCAACAACAAACAAACATACTGTATTTAATCAAAGAAAGGCAACCAAAAGTATTATGGAGGCCAGTTTGACCAACAAATATGTTTATTGAGCAAATGCACACATATCACAGCCGGTTGCATTAAAACTGGATATTGAATTAACTATATATATGTATGACAAAGTTACCTGTGACACAGTATATAAATAAATCCAAACTCATTCACAAATCATAGGACTGATATGCTCTATTGGACGTCAGTTATCGTAGACAGGCCTTATTATTTTACCCTATGATCGATGTGGCTACTGTATGACAGAGTGCAAATGTTATAATGTCGCACACACACAAACACACACACACACACACACAAACACAAACACAAATCCACGCACGCGCACACACACACGCACACATGCACAATAGAAGGACAAATTAAATGTACCACCCAGCGCCAGGCCTAGATCAATACAACCATATACTGAATACATTTCATATTTCATATGATTTCTCACGTTTGCTCAACACTAAGGGCTATAAATTCAGAAATGAAAAGTTCAGGGACGTTTTGACACAATGACTAAGTCTACCTGTGAGGGAACTACATGAGGTAGTAGACATGGTAGTAGACATGGTAGGTGACATGGTAGTACTCATGGTAGTACACATGGTAGTAGACATGGTAGTAGACATGGTAGGTGACATGGTACTAGACATGGTAGGTGACATGGTAGTACTCATGGTAGTACACATGGTAGTAGACATGGTAGTAGACATGGTAGGTGACATGGTAGTAGACATGGTAGGTGACATGGTAGTACTCATGGTAGTAGACATGGTAGGTGACATGGTAGTAGACATGGTAGTAGACATGGTAGTAGACATGGTAATAGACATGGTAGTACTCATGGTAGTAGACATGGTAGTACTCATGGTAGAACACATGGTAGAACACATGGTGGTAGACATGGTAGTACTGATGGTAGTACTCATGGTAGTAGACATGGTAGTACACATGATAGTACACATGATAGTACTCATGGTAATAGACATGGTAGTAGTAGACATGGTAGTACAACATGGTAGTACACATGGTAGTAGACATGGTAGTAGACATGGTAGTACACATGGTAGTACTCATGGTAGTACTCATGGTAGTACTCATGGTAGTACTCATGATAGTACTCATGGTAATAGACATGGTAGTAGTAGACATGGTAGTACACATGGTAGTACACATGGTAGTAGACATGGTAGTACACATGGTAGTACTCATGGTAGTACTCATGGTAGTACTCATGGTAGTACTCATGATAGTACTCATGGTAATAGACATGGTAGTAGTAGACATGGTAGTAGACATGGTAGTACACATGGTAGTACTCATGGTAGTACTCATGGTAGTACTCATGGTAGTACTCATGATAGTACTCATGGTAATAGACATGGTAGTAGTAGACATGGTAGTACACATGGTAGTACACATGGTAGTACTCATGGTAGTACTCATGGTAGTAGACTCCGGCTTGGGGGATGACAAGCCATTCTCTCATGCTCCCCCTCTCATTTCAGTTGATTCATGCCAATTCGATGAACTTCAGAAGGTGATTCTATTCCAGTAGGATATGATAATGTCCTGCAAGCAATTTCTGCTGGTGTCCAGTTACCCTAATAAAGGAGGGATCAGTCTGTCTGTAGCGATCAGTGTAGGACTGGTTCTTATGGCAGGTCAGAGTGTAAAATGAATTAAAGTAAAACCTTGAGCTTCATTAAATTTCCATCACGGAACATCAGCGTTGGTCGAAAAACTGCATTCACGGTGAGCGCCAAATATGTCAGCTCAATTGAATATCGCCTTCAAATTGCAATTGCTCAGATCCGGAAACTCATTAGTGATACTTACCGTACAGATCCCCTCAGCTGATCACCTCCTTCCTGTCAGGGGCGAGAACACTAAGATAGACGTTCTAGAATGTCGAGGGATTATGACACACCCCGTTCAGTAACTGAATAGCATCTCCATGGGGTCAGATAACATCAGATCTCTCTCTCTGCCAGAGGTAATTATGAGAGCTGCGATCACTCTCATCAGGTCACTGCTGCAGGCATCTGCGTGTTACGTGGCTTAATGTCGGCTCAGCTTGTGAGGCTAAAGCGCTGCATGAATCACTGTTCTCATGGCTTCACACCCAAAAGATGACACCCAGTTCTGGTGAAAATGAATTCAAAGCTCCATTGCTATACAAAATGGGAGCGTATTCGTCCTTCCATGACTGTGGGACCTCTCTCCATTTTTGTTCCTTATTTGTCTCCCTTCCTCTTTTTTTCCTCTTATTCCCTCTCCTCATCTCTCTCTCTTTTTAATTCTCTTCCTGGCACCTTTCCCTGTAGATCTCCTGTTAAACAGAAATATTCCTTGGTGCTTGTCAAACATCTAGGATCCACATGGACGGATGTCGGGCAGGCTGTAGCTTTCGTGCGAGGTTGTTATCTGAATGCTTACAGACCGAGGTTACGGGGGGGGGGGGGGTTTGAGAGGAAATCTTTTGGGTGATTTGCAGCAACATTTCACCGGAGGACAAACTTTAATTTATATTCCTTACCCCAGTCTGGAATCGGTGCCTGATTGAGAATCAATCACACTGGAATGTGTTTAGCCCATACTATACACATATTAGCATTTGATCCATGACATTAAGATATGTAACGACTTCAGCTACTAAACAAAATTCAAAGTAGCAAATCTGGTGGTTTCTTATTATGGAAAAACATTTTCTATCCAAATGTGATCAAAACAATATACACGGTATACATACAGGATATGGATAGATCACATACTGTATGTACAGAGGGGAGAACAAGTATTTGATACACTGCCGATTTAGCAGATTTTCCTACTTACAAAGCATGTAGTGGTCTGTCATAGGGACACTGAGAGACGGAATCTAAAACAAAAATCCAGAAAATCACATTGTATGATTTTTAAATAATTAATTTGCATTTTATTGCATGACATAAGTATTTGATCACCTACCAACCAGTAAGAATTCTGGCTCTCACAGACCTGTTAGTTTTTCTTTAAGAAGCCCTCCTGTTCTCCACTCATTACCTGTATTAACTGCACCTGTTTGAACTCGTTACCTGTATAAAAGACACCTGTCTACACACTCAATCAAACAGACTCCAACCCCTCCATAATGCCCAAGACCAGAGAGCTGTGTAAGGACATCAGGGATAAAATTGTAGACCTGCACAAGGCTGGGATGGGCTACAGGACAATAGGCGAGCAGCTTGGTGAAAAGGCAACAACTGTTGGCTCAATTATTAGAAAATGGAAGAAGTTCTAGATGACGGTCAATCTCACTCGGTCTGGGGCTCCAAGCAAGATCTCACCTTGTGGGGCATCAATGATCATGAGGAAGATGAGGGATCAGCCCAGAACTATATGGCAGGACCTGGTCAATGACCTGAAGAGAGCTGGGACCACAGTCTCAAAGAAAACCATTAGTAACACACTATGCCGTCATGGATTAAAATCCTGCAGCGCACGCAAGGTCCCCCTGCTCAAGCCAGCGCATGTCCAGGCCTGTCTGAAGTTTGCCAATGACCACCTGGATGATCCAGAGGAGGAATGGGAGAAGATCATGTGGTCTGAAGAGACAAAAATAGAGCTTTTTGGTCTAAACTCCACTCGCCGTGTTTGGAGGAAGAAGAAGGATGAGTACAACCCCAAGAACACCATCCCAACCGTGAAGCATGGAGGTGGGAACATCATTCTTTGGGGATGCTTTTCTGCAAAGGGGACAGGACGACTGCACCGTGTTGAGGGGAGGATGGATGGGGCCATGTATCGCGAGATCTTGGCCAACAACCTCATTCCCTCAGTAATTACAGTATTACAGACTTCTACATGCTTTGTAAGTTGGAAACCCGGCAAAATCGGCAGTGTATCAAATAATTGTTCTCTCCACTGTATATACCATTTCAGCTAATATATAAACCTATTTCAGCCTATTTAAAAAGTTTCAGCCCAATCTGTTTACATTACCCATCTCAGCCCATATAACTTTTTTTAGCCAATACTAAATGCCCACTATGTATACATTACCTATTTCTGCCCAAATAACCAATTTCAGCTAATATACATTTCCCATTCTGTATACGTTACCTATTTCAGCCCATTTAACCTATTTCAGCCAATATAAAATGCCCATTCTGTACACATTACTTGTTCCAGCCCATGTAGCTGATTCCATCCAAGAAGAAATGCCCGTTCTGTATACATTACCCAAATCAGCACTTCAGGAAACTTGTCCTTTCCTTTTGCCTCTGTGCCACTGGTCTGATCCCAGATTACATTTCCTTCCCAGCATGCCGTGCTCCATAAATCGACAAAATCTGTGGCTGCTGAAGTTGATTTGGCCTAATGGAAGTGACACAGTGGTGTGATGCTGCCGGGGGTTGTTGCCGATCGGTACAGCGAGAGTGTGTGTATGTGTCTGAAATGGCACCCTACTCCCTACTTACCTATGTCTAAAATAGTGCACGTTTTGGGTAATAGGATGCCATTTGGGAGACAGAGACATTTTTATTAGGGTCTTATTGTGGTGAAGTGCTGCGTAATACAATATTTATGGTAGGATGTTCCTTATTCTCTCACAGGGCTGTTTCATTGTGCCTTTCGCTGTCTTCTCCTATCAACTTAATAGAAGTCAGACATGACCTGGGATATGGGGACGCAGTGCACTTTCAATCCCAATTCAAACCAATACAACAAATACTCGCTGTTCTTCAGCTGAGACTGTTCCTCCTCGTGCCGTAAAAGCACACGCCATCGTTGAACTGAAGATCTGTTTTGACTAGGAGGTTTGCAAGGACATGTAATACCACCATCTCCATGCATTTACTGAGTCCATAGCACCACAAGACAACAAACAAGATTGATAGGAACATACATGCGGTGCTCGGAAACATTTCCTTGGTTTTGTCCTCCATCATGCAGCCGATTCCCCAGACAGGAAAAACAAAAATGAGCCATTAAATAACCCAGCTGTCTTCGGATCATCCTTTGCTATACTCTAATATTTTATTCATTTCCTCACCAGAAGAGAGAAATGGTGAAGTGTCTGTCACTGATTTCATGCACTAGGGAAATAATGACATTTTATTGCAACTCCGGCAATATATAAGACTTGCTAAGGTGATAAACTTGTCCTTCCTCTCATTTTTTATGAACTGATCTGGTTCAGTTGTATGTGGAGGCATAACCATGCTGCACCAAGTTAGTGTTGAAAACACCCTCGGTCAAAATATAACCTCTTTCCAATGACAGAATTCAAGATTTGCTGTTATAAAACCCTTACTTTATTGTATTTATTGTTAAGCAGTGCCATTTCAGTTCACTAGCGCCGATGTGCGTCATTAATAGTTTTCCCATCTGAAACAACCTCCAGGCTTACAATGTTCCTACCTAGACCGACTGGACTATTGATTCTTCCTTAGCACTTAATGGCTGACAGCCATACCTGAAGACGGTGATTGATTGCCATATAATTTGCCTTCAGCATAGAACTGAACAGCAATTCTCAACAGTCCTGTACGATATACAGTACCAGTCAAAAGTACCTGCAAAACTTTGGATGCGCCTACTCATTCAAGGGTATTTCTTTATTTTGACATTGTAGAACAAAGGCGAAGACCTCAAAACTATTAAATAACACATGGAATCATGTAGAAACCAAAAAGGGTTAAACACATTCAGATATATTTCATACTGTAGAGTCTTTAGAACGGCCTTGACAGCTCTGCACACTTTGTATTCTCTCAACCAGGTGAAATTTGATCACCTACCAACCAGTAAGAATTCCAGCTCTCACAGACCTGTTAGTTTTTCTTTAAGAAGCCCTCCTGTTCTCCACTCATTACCTGTATTAACTGCACCTGTTTACACATTCAATCAAACAGACTCCAACCTCTCCACAATGGCCAAAACCAGAGAGCTGTGTAAGGAGAACAGGGATAAAATTGTAGACCTGCACAAGGCTGGGATGAGCTACAGGACAATAGGCAAGCAGCTTGGTGAGAAGGCAACAACTGTTGGCAGAATTATTAGAAAATGGAAGAAGTTCAATATGACGGTCAATCTCCCTTGGTCTGGGGCTCCATGCAAGATCTCACCTCGTGGGGCATCAATGATCATGAGGAAGGTGAGGGATCAGCCCAGAACTGCATGGCAGGACCTGGTCAATGACCTGAAGAGAGCTGGGACCACAGTCTCAAAGAAAACCATTAGTAACACTACGCCGCCATGGATAAAAATCCTGCAGCGCACGCAAGGTCCCCCTGCTCAAGCCCGCGCATGTCCAGGCCCGTCTGAAGTTTGCCAATGACCATCTGGATGATCCAGAGGAGGAATGGGAGAAGGTCATGTGGTCTGATGAGACAAAAATAGAGCTTTTTTAGTACAACCCCAAGAACACCATCCCAACCGTGAAGCATGGAGGTGGAAACATCATTCTTTGGGGATGCTTTTCTGCAAAGGGGACAGGACCACTGCACCGTATTGAGGGGAGGATGGATGGAGTCATGTATCGCGAGATCTTGGCCAACAACCTCCTTCCCTCAGTAAGAGCATTGAAGATGGGTCGTGGCTGTGTATTCCATCATGACAACGACCTGAAACACACAGCCAGGGCAACTAAGGAGTGGCTCCGTAAGAAGCATCTCAAGGTCCTGGAGTGGCCTAGCCAGTCTCCAGACCTGAACCCAATAGAAAATCTTTGGATGGAGCTGAAAATCTGTATTGCCCAGCGACAGCCCCGAAACCTGAAGGATCTGGAGAAGGTCTGTATGAAGGAGTGGGCCAAAATCCCTGCTGCAGTGTGTGCAAACCTGGTCAAGAACTTCAGGAAACGTATGATCTCTGTAATTGCAAACAAAGTTTTCTGTACCAAATATTAAGTTCTGCTTTTCTGATGTATCAAATACTTATGTCATGCAATAAAATGCAAATGAATTACTTAAAAATCACACAATGTGATTTTATGGATTTTGGTTTTAGATTCCGTCTCTCACAGTTGAAGTGTACCTATGATAAAAATGACAGATCTCTACGTGCTTTGTAAGTAGGAAAACCTGCAAAATCGGCAGTGTATCAAATACTTGTTCTCCCCACTGTATGGGCAGGAAACTGATATATGGATAGAAACAGCTTATATGGATAGAAATAATATATAAGCTGAAATAGGTTATACATTTACTGCAACAATTTATGCTGAAATAGATTACATGGGCTGAAATAGGTAACGTATACAGAATGGGCTGAAATAGGTAATGTATACAGAATGGGCTGAAATAGGTCATATGAAATACATGGATTTCTTGATTTCCTGCAGTGCTCCTCACCTGGGATGCGGTTGGTTGTAGATATGCATCCATTACACCCCATACTAGTATCCTAAGGGAAAATCCACTAGCAGGGCAATCAAACAATGCTGAAACGGAGAGCTTTTATTGTGAAGCGGCAGCATGCACGTTTTAGGACCCACTTCTCATGGACACTTTAGTTTATATTAACTTTATACTATTAGAATAGGCGTATGGCTAATTACTGTATGTGGTACCCGACCAACTGAACAATGGCACATCATAACTAAGTAGTTTTAATTAGCTAATTATACAGTTCTAATTCTTAAAGTATGGGCTCATTCATATTCTGTGTTGAAATTAAAACATTAGCATAAAAAGCCCTTGATGCAGATAACAGAATTTGGGTATTGTTTGAAAAAATTACAACATTACATACAATTGAACTAGTTTCCTATGGTGTGTATCACTGAAACTACTATTTGAAGTGCAAGTTCTCAATTAATATGGAAGCCTACAATATCAACTTTACTGCATACATACAGACCACATGTTCATTTAGAGGATCACTGTGGGATTTTAGGTGCTTGTCAAGTAATACAGGAAGTGTATAGTTGCATGATTAGGCCTTATGGACACCTGCTGTGAACATCGCATTGCATTTTCACACAAAGAAATGCATGCCCACACATTTTGTTTTTTATTTTTGTGGGTACCACCTCAAATGATTCCCTAATTTCCTGATCCAATAGTCCCATTCATAGATTGCACATTTTGTCACAAGACTGTTTTAAACATTATTTTCAGATCTGATGTCCAACTGAGTCCATTTAATGCCATGTCAATGGGAGCCAATGAATAGTTTGTCTAATTCAAGCCAACTAAAGTTATCATCGCTAGCTATGTTTCTGACTGACTTTGCTGGCTAAGGACAATGTTGCCATCATTCAAAGTTGATGATATAATGATGGTAAAGTAGTTTTCTACTAAATACTAGCCAACTTAAGCAATTTCCAAGACTTTATTCCTAACTCTAAACCTAACCCCTAATTTTTACCCTAAACCTAATTCCCCAAGTCAGAACTAGCCTCATTCCTTGTCAGGACTTAATTAAAGACATTCTGGGTTCAAAATGACCTGGTTTTGGTGTCTTTGTGAGTACATTTGAACCATACATGAATTGTAACCCACCACATCACACCCACACACTACTGCCTTTGGCTGGACAGGAAGAAAGCCCACAAGATGTTTTTAACCTTAATACGCCCGTGGAATCACACATCTGCTTTCAGCTGCACTTGTATCCAGCCAGGTTCACCAACATCCAGCTGGGAGCCCAGATAACCCATCCGAAAGCAGTCCTCCCAAACTAGCCTAAAACGTCAGTGTCAAAGATGAGCCTCAAAATCTTCTCTTTGAAAATCACCAGACCCGAGTGGCTTGCAGCGGCTCGGTTTGACACTGCCAGATTTCTCTGTGACTCGCGGGTTTTACCGAGGGGGCTGTAAACGGGGGTAAAGCTGTCGTGGTCCGGTGTGATCATGAATCCCCATATAAAACACGAGAGTAGATTAATAGTGTTTGGTGCAGGAATGCCACAAGGGAATCCAATCAGCGTCCGTGTCACAAAGTCCCTCGGTGCTGTAAAATCTATGTAAACATGTTTGGATTAGCTGCTTGTTGATTCTAGCTTATTTTGCTTACTGCCTCGTGAAAATGTGTATCTGCCTGTTTAGCGCTTTACCTGTCGCAGATGGAGCATGCCTGCTGATAATCTCTGTAGACAAACACTGAGTAGGACCTAGACATGTTAGAAGTGTTGCTCAACAATAAATGGAGAATTTTGACATGCCTGCAGTGGCCTGTCAAAGAGAAATTGTAATACGTAACCAAATCTCACCAAGCAGTTTCTGTTTCTGTTCAAGTATTTTCTGTTTCCTGGTCCCGGGACTTGCTTTCATTGTTTGTAGTGTCTTTACCTCCTATCTAGCAAACATGGGACGTCCTCAGTGCCTCCAGGGGACGTCCTCCGTGCCTCCAGGGGACGTCCTCAGTGCCTCCAGGGGACGTCCTCAGTGCCTCCAGGGGACGTCCTCAGTGCCTCCAGGGGACGTCCTCCGTGCCTCCAGGGGACGTCCTCAGTGCCTCCAGGGGACGTCCTCCGTGCCTCCAGGGGACGTCCTCAGTGCCTCCAGGGGACGTCCTCCGTGCCTCCAGGGGACGTCCTCAGTGCATCCAGGGGACGTCCTCCGTGCCTCCAGGGGACGTCCTCCGTGCCTCCAGGGGACGTCCTCAGTGCCTCCAGGGGACGTCCTCCGTGCCTCCAGGGGACGTCCTCAGTGCCTCCAGGGGACGTCCTCAGTGCCTCCAGGGGACGTCCTCCGTGCCTCCAGGGGACGTCCTCAGTGCCTCCAGGGGACGTCCTCAGTGCCTCCAGGGGACGTCCTCCGTGCCTCCAGGGGACGTCCTCAGTGCCTCCAGGGGACGTCCTCAGTGCCTCCAGGGGACGTCCTCAGTGCCTCCAGGGGACGTCCTCCGTGCCTCCAGGGGACGTCCTCAGTGCATCCAGGGGACGTCCTCCGTGCCTCCAGGGGACGTCCTCAGTGCCTCCAGGGGACGTCCTCAGTGCCTCCAGGGGACGTCCTCCGTGCCTCCAGGGGACGTCCTCAGTGCCTCCAGGGGACGTCCTCAGTGCCTCCAGGGGACGTCCTCAGTGCCTCCAGTGGATGTCCTCAGTGCATCCAGGGGACCATAACAAAACTTTCAAAAATTCGCAGTGAATTCCTAACAACAAATGCTTGCTTGCAGGTTAGTACATAATTGTTTCTACACTGGCTGATTCAATTACCCCTAGTTGCATTGTAGAATAGCCAATCATTACTTAATTAGTATGGAAGTCAGAACTCTGCAAGTCCACCAATCACCAACCACAATTAACCAGGAATGTAGATGCCATTAAATTGGGGGCATCACACTGTCAGCTTAAGAAAATAATGGTCAAGTAATTTCCATTACAATCAATTAACCAGTTGGTCTAATTCGATCCAGGCTAAACGAGGGACTAATTGACTTTTAATAGCACTTCTCTGGAACTGACAGTGTTGAGATGCATTTGGTGTACAGGGAGCTACAGTAGGTCTACATGAATAGTTTACCTTCAATTATTCTGAGTTAAATCAATTGTCATTAATATGCGTTTTTTTAATAGTACACAAGGTTTTGATAAAGGTAGTATTTTGCCAAACCGGACTGAAGCAATGCAGATCGTGTACCAAACCTGAAGAAAAAAGTTTTTTACAAATGACAAACCTATTCCTTCCATATCTTTGAGGTGAAACTACTCACAGCTTTGTTTTTTCTAACTGACTTTACATTGCACTTTTCTCCTGTTACGGTTGTCATTTCTCTAAGAGAGTTCATGTAAAAGAACACAAACAGCTCCAAGCTATGTTGGTCTCCAGGTAACAGCAGAGGAGAGAGGATGCCTAGAATTCCTCAGTGAAGAGTTGATGCTGTACTTTGCCCTTAGTCCCAACATCAGGCGTCTTCGGAACTAGGCTTTCTACATCTGGGGGCTATGACAGACAGGACGACAAAGAAAAAGGAAACGTTCCACCAAAGACAAGCTCTCTAACTCTTACTTTCTCTTTAGCATCAGGCAGTAAACACCCAAGTCAGTTTTTAGAAAGCAACAATGAGTTCTGAGATTTTGCTGAATAACACCCAAAGATTTTGGCCAATTCCAAAAAAGCGAAGACAAACACTGTAACAGCGTGAGCCGAAGGTCGCGTGTGAAGTTCACTGCTGCAGTCCAGAGACAGATTGGACTCAGGGAACTCGAATAAAATGGCCCCTGGAAAGAGAACCGGTTCGACCCAGAGGGATTACAGATTATGCCACTGTGTTCCGTTTAATCCCACTGGAGGGTTTGTTCCGCAGGCACCAGATTATCAAACTGAGCCGCACTGCAATAGTCTTGAGTATGTATCACCACTTCTTTCATGCTAAGAGGATCTGCAGCCTAAATGACACTTTGCACAGTGCACAGATGTGTGAGTGTGCATTTAGAAGTGCGTTCTAAATGGCAACCTAGTACCCTCATAGTACTATAGGGCCTCGGTGAAAAATAGAGCACTATGTAGGGAACAGTGTGTGGTCTGGGACACAGACAAACATTCTTTTACAGAGTAAGCAGCTTAAGTGTGTGTGTGTGTGTGTGTGTGTTTTTTGGAGGCCTGATCTTCTCTAGTCCAGCCAAGGCAGTTCAGTTGTTTGCAAAGATGCCTCAGGGTGAAGTTGACAACTCAAATACCCCCCCAACCCCCAAAAAGCCATTCGTTGCAACCTTTAGATGCCAGGTTGGCAGAAGTGCTGGCAGCTAGTGGACCACAGCTTCATAACACACACACACACATACACACACACAAGATACAGGCACCAGACTTGTCAGCAGAACCGTTTTCAAACTCAAAACACATTTCTTGGGTTACTTTGGCTCCTTTAACCCCAGTGGCTTTCAAACCTGTCCTTGGGTTCAGCTGTTCCAGGTATTCAATCCGTTCTGAAAGGTAACACACCTAACACAAGCTAACACACCTAACACAAGCTAACACACCTAACACAAGCTAACACACCAAACACAAGCTAACACACCAAACACAAGCTAACACACCAAACACAAGCTAACACAAGCAACTTGCCTTGTTAACTCATCACCTAGCCCCGGTACACAGGAATCAGGTCAGCTAGTTCAGAGCTGCGGTGTAATGGTGAAACCATTGGAGGTCCTCGAGGAGAGGCCTGAGAATCACAACATAGTGACGTGAAGGGTAGCACCTCCACAATGCAGTCCGAAAGTCACGCGTTTAAAAAGAACCATGCACTTCCACATCTACCTTGGCATTCACAACGTGTAGGAAGGATTCCATTGAGGAATTCTCATTGAAAAAGGCCAACAGCTCAGATATGGACCGACAAGCCACATAAAACTTCCTCTAATTGCCCTGTCAGGTTAGCGTGGAAGTGTCCCCGACATACTTTATTATTGTCGCCAATTATAACCTCAAACCTCTCCTGAAAGTTTGTAATAATATATTACGGTATCTTAAGGACCAACAGGCAGAAATAACATTATGAAGAGCAATTAACATTAAATTAAATCTACCTCTCCTATGCTTTGCAGTGCCAACGAGCTTGATGAGAGGAAGAACAGATACCCAATTTATTAAAAATGTCCATGTTCCTAATGGGTTCTAGAACTAATTTGCATAATTTAACATTCCGATTCCATTAGCGCTTGGGTTTTATTTGCTCTGTTTTTTTTTTTCAACACCCTTGGGTTTTGGCCACTGCCAGGAATATAAATGACGATAAATCTAAGGACAAATGTCTGACATTAATTTGCAGGTCTGCCAAAACTGAACCGAAAATTGGCCCTGGATTTAATCCAAAAGTCAGTTACAGGCATTACTGCTTTTAAAGGCAATTTTCCATGGAAGCAGCATGAGTGGCCTTTAACAGTGGCTGGTAAACCCCAGTTCTGGCTTTGTTTGATTAGGTTGATTGTCACTTTCATATTTAAAACGAATGCTGTCCAACAAATCACACAAGGGCTATCAACCGTTACACCAACTGCCCTTTGATTTGCAGGGACGAACCTGACCCCCAGGTCGCTAGGCGAAAAACACCACCAGAACGTTGTTTTATAATCTGTGTGTATGTGGCAAAAATGATAAAGCACACTTTCTCCCCACAACGCGTGAGCCTGTTTATAGAGGTCCTGCAAAACACATTTCATCTGACCCTCTATAGACCTAGAGGCTATCAACCCAGACCAATAAAAGCCACTGCATGGACCAGCTAGTGTTCACCTTGACCAACCTCTAGTCTCGGTAAAGATCCAGCCCGTTTCCTCAATGGTACCCAACTCCTCCCATAGCACAACAGTTCTGACCGTAGTATGGTGTCAGGGAAGCGGTTTTTGATTCCGGAAGTGTTAGTCGGCGGACCGACGTGCCAGTAAAGGATACAAACTTAATATTTCCTAATGTGATTAGGACTGGTTTGAGATGAGCCACGTCACCATTATCCAATCACAGTTCACCATCATCAAAACAAATGGTGTCAGCTGTCATTACTAATTACTTTAACTTGTGTGCTTCAGATCAACAGCAAAATAAATGTCACTTTATATCTGAGACGCTGTTCCTTTGTCCTTCTGTAGAGGGCATTAAAGAGCTTTGAAAGGAGCAGGATAAATATCATTTCAGCATATTTTTATGCTGAATACAGGAGAATGCTCACTGCACTGTTATGTATCTGGTGTCTCCATAAAGTTATTATTCCCCCATCCCTGCATTTATCTCTGTCAGAACCACCAATTATCAGCATTATTAGCATGAAAATTGGTACATAATTGTAAATGACACCGTTCCTACACAGGAGTGATGTTGGCTGAGGATTGCAATGGATACAAACATTTGATTAAAAAAAAAATAACTAAATGTAAACATGTTTTCAGTTATCCCTGTTCTTTAATTTCTATATCAGAAAAACACTACAAATCAAATGATGCAATTGATTAAGGACCACATCATTGTAGATACAAACACCAGCGATGAAATCGTCAGGCTGACATTCATACGGCATGAAAGCAAATAGGACCATCCTCTGTGCCACCTGCCATCTGTTGAACAATAACAACATTTCCATACTTTAATTACTTCTTCCCTCCCATGTGCCAAATGGCACACTAGCCCCCTAAGTAGTGTGCTATGGCTGACCAGATCCAAAGAAGTACACTGTGAAGCCAAGAGTGTGCCATTCAGGACACAGAACCTTTCGTATGAATCTGTCAGAGCCAAATCACAGACCTATCAGAGAAGTCACGAGTTGGTCCACAACAGCCAATCAGAGCCCTCGGTTGGATAATTGCAGTGATTACAGCTAGAGGTGCATTTGTAAAAAGAAAAAAACACGAACCTCTGTCTAGAGAGAGAAAGAGAGAGAAAGAGAGGGTGAGGTTTCCATGCTGTTCCTGAAAATTGCTGTATACCTCCGACCACAGCCAATGGGTAGAGCCTGACTATGAGCAACAATATTTTGTACAGCCAAAGACAAACCTGTGAATCCCAGCGACTGCATTATAATCCCTGCATTATAAACCGCCAATTACCAGGTGTTCTGCTCAGGTCAGGGCTACAGGCATGAATAGGAGTAGATACTATGAGAGGAGAGAAAAGGGCACAGCAAACACACTGTGGTGATGGTCCAAGCAGTTTGGGTTCTCCCAGGGTGATAGCCAGGGGACAGGGAATTGCACACTGCAGAAGAGAAGCAGTCTGACATTTCTATTTGTTTTTCCCCCCAGTGCTCAAGCAGTCTGTGTGTCTGTCTTTATGTCTGTGTCTATGTGACTGTGTGTGTGTCTATGTGACTGTGTGTGTGTCTATGTGACTGTGTGTGTGTGTCTATGTGACTGTGTGTGTGTCTATGTGACTGTGTGTGTGTGTGTGTGTCTATGTGACTGTGTGTGTGTGTGTGTCTATGTGACTGTGTGTGTGTGTGTGTCTATGTGACTGTGTGTGTATGCGACTGTGTGTGTGACTGTGTGTCTGTGTGTCTATAAGTGCGTGTGTGTATGTGACTGTGTGTGTGTGTGTGTCTATGTGACTGTGTGTGTGTGTGTGTTTCTATGTGACTGTGTGTGTGTCTATGTGACTGTGTGTGTGTCTATGGGACTGTGTGTGTGTCTATGGGACTGTGTGTGTGTCTATGGGACTGTGTGTGTGTGTGTTTTCAGAGTTTTATAGTTGTCAGGGGTTTATCACAGACTCACGCTACATTTCCTTGAACTTGCCACGCTGTTTCTATTCATCATCATCATCTCTCTCTCCATCTCTTCATCTCTCTCTCCATCTCTCTCCACCTATGTCTGTTTTCCTCTCCAACTCTCCACTCTCCTTTCCCCTCTCTCCCTCCATCTCTCTCTCCACCTCTCTCTCTACACGGTCTCCATTCCCTCACTTTCCACCTCTTGTCCTTTTCTCTCTCTTCACTGCATCCCTCCCTTGTCCGGGGATACTCATGAATTTATGGATTGCTGCATGGGGCTTCTTTCTTTCTCAGGGAGACTAAATCATTTCACAGCAGGCTGGGTGAATTATCAGTTGAGGATGAGCAAAGAGGAATTCAAAGCAGGTCCTACTAGTTTGTTGTGGTCCATTCTTCTCCAGACAGAAGAAAAGTCAACCTAAGAGCATACACGATATACAGCTTGACCTTTGACAGAACAAATTTACCCTAAAAAACATTGTTGCTATTGTCAATATATTCATGTTGTCATATTTTATCCAATAGTTTTAACTCAAGCAGTGGTCTTGGTACTGTATAAAAACCCACAACTACTGCAAGACTGGTCTTAGTACTGTATAAAACCCTACAACTACTACCAGACTGGTCTTGGTACTGTATAAAACCCTACAACTACTACCAGACTGGTCTTGGTACTGTATAAAACCCTGCAACTACTACCAGACTGGTCTTGGTACTGTATAAAACCTACAACTACTACCAGACTGGTCTTGGTACTGTATAAAACCCTACAACTACTACCAGACTGGTCTTGGTACTGTATAAAACCTACAACTACTACCAGACTGGTCTTGGTACTGTATACAAATCTAAAAGACCCCCTTCACAAATATGCTATCACTTATCACCTTTAAAAAGTCTAGTATGTTGTATGAATATTGTAAATAAAGACAGTGCACTAAAACATGGGGGTTTGAATTACTTGGCACCATCCCACTGATGAGTACATGGGTGTTGTTTATATGACTTGGACTGATAATGTCTCCCATGTAGGTTCAAGACTTTCAAAAGACAATCTGTTTGGGACCTTTCTGCCTTCAGATTTCTACTGAAGATCGCCACGGCCCAATCCTGTATCTCAATGAATACATGTAAATGTGATAAAACCCTTATTTTCAACAAAACAGTCAGCATCTTCTTTCCATCTTCTTTCCGTCTCTACAGGAACATCATTGATTGTTGGCTTATTAGATTCAGGACGTAACAAATTGACCTAATACAAGTTAGATCACTCCAGTTGAAATTGATTGTTTTTCTTGGTTCAAGGCCAAAACAATCTACAAAGGTTTTTTTTTCCCTTTCTGTACTTGTTTGTGTTTGAGCTGGAAGAGAACGAGATGCGAGAGGGAGAGGAAGAAAGAATATGGTGATGAGATGGATGAGAGAAGAGGGCAGAAAGAGGGAGAGAGATGATGTGATAAGATGGCAGAGAGAAGAGGGAAGGGAGCGAGGGAAGAGAGCGAGGGAAGGGAGCGAGGTGGGAGGTGGGGAGAGAGGGAATATATGGAAGAAAGGGGCAGAGGGAGGGTGATGAGTTGGGAGAGAAAGGGAAGAGAGAGGAGAGTGAAGGGAGAGACACAGTGGAGAGAGTAGGCGTCTGTCTGTAAGACAGTAGGGGCCACAGACGAGGGGACTGGAATATGACGTCTCCCGAATGCAGATCAGTTAGGAGGAACTGCCGAGTCCGTGTCAGTGTGGAACAGGATATCCGGTAAGACCGTTTCACAACGCGTTTGGCCGGGCCCGAAGCCCACTACGGGGAAGAAAGCGCCAGACCAGACATATACTACATCTGAATGGAAAGTCTATCTACAAATCTAGACCACAGATGGACGGGGATCCAGATAGCCCAGTGGACGGTTGAAACGGAAACGTCGGGTCATCGTTTCTACTCCCCGTGGAGCGAGATGGAACCGGGCCGGCAGCCTGCCGATGTTCTCGCTGATGGAACATATGAACTCTTGTTCGCAAGGGTGAAATAGGTTACAAACAGACTGTTGTCTTTGTTTCACAACTATACTTAACCACCATAAAAAGTTACGAAGGGTGAATTGAGTTATTACACTGGTGTTTTTAGTGGGTCTTTTGCTAACAGAAACATGTCCGAACAAAGCAATATTGTGCAGGAGGATCTTGCTAGCTCGTAATTGTATCTGCCAACCTCTTTCCCCAGGTTTGGTCCCTAAATGTTAGTTGGCTACCAACAGGAAATAACAGCTTATGGGCTAGAGATAGTCAGATGACAAAATGTTTCCATACGTTTGTCTAAAAGTTTTCCATACGTTTGTCTCATTGGATAAATTAGTTACTATACAAATGAATGTTTCTTAGGTAGCCAGACAATCAATAGCCAGACTCTTAGACAGTGGGGCAGGAAGCTAGATGAGGCAACGAGGGGTGGCGAATGCAACGAGGAGGCGAGTGCAATGAGGAGGCAAGTGCAACGAGGAGGTGAACGCAGAAGGCCTGGGCATGCTAGTGACACCGCTAGTATTTTACCTCAGGCCCAAAGGATAACGGGGACCCACTCTGAGGTCTACTGCACATCAGTCTTCGAGAGCGTTGTAATAATACTGTATCAATCCGACTCCGGACAGGACGTGTTCTTGGCTTGGTTAAATTGACGGAACTTGTGTGGGATGGGGAAGTTAAATAGAGAATACCCAGGGGGACATGGGATATTGGTGTAGGGACACACTTCATATGTAGTGTTTTTATTGGCCTTTGTGTGTCTTTTTGTATTATATTACGGTAACTTAATGGTTTCAAAGGCTACATGATACAATACAATAAAGCATGATTGGACAGTGTTATGTGGAATATTACTGAAGGGGCAGCAGCGTATTGGAAGTGAAGTTCCGCTACAGGAGGTTAGGCCACTATGAAGACCCGCGTAAACGACATTCAAGATAACAACAAATGTACTGGCAGCGCTATTAAAACGTGTGTGAAGTGTTTTCTGTTGTCTTGCAATGATTACATTCTGCGAGGTGACAAATAACTAAAACAAATTGAGACCGTGTTCCCCCTCAGCAGTTTAGAAATGGAACAATGTGTGGGGAAGGGGGGCCCTGAAGCAATATTGTTCATTATTTTCCATTCACTGTGCGAAAAGCATTCAGGCCTCAGTAGCCTTACAGTACAAACAATTATGTTTTCAAGAGGCTATGCAGCGCTGGGGATGGAAGGACAACAGTAATCCATGTAATCTGTTGTGGGCCAAATAAATTGACACATGTAAAGAAAAACTGAATGGGTGATAAATTCTTCCTGTTCTGAGAAAGAGAGAGCAGAGTGAGAGTGCAGAGTGAGAGTGAGAAAGCAGAGTGAGAGAGTGAGATAGAGGACGAGAGACAGATCTAACAGCTGGGGACAGCAGAAAGGGGTCAGAGTTCACCCGCTGCCTCTGTGGTCACAACCAGCCAACGGGGTCATCTGTCGTTTCTGGCCACTCAGCAAAACTTTACCATGTTCAAACGCTGACTTGATTACCCACCATTAACAGCCTGCTGCAGAGAGCCCTGTTTATCAACATGGGGCCACATTACAGGGACATAAACCCCAAAAATAAATTGTGACACATGAATGCAAAATCCAATGGCAGAGCAACTAAAAAACATTCCCTGTCTAAATACAAGATTTTATACATCTTGTGCAGAATTGTGTTATTTGTGATCACAAAAAAATCTCTATATAATATATACTGTGTTGGTTTATATATATATACTGTGTTGGTTTATATATGTATATATACTGTGTTGGTTTATATATATACTGTGTTGGTTTATATATATATATATATACTGTGTTGGTTTATATATATACTGTGTTGGTTTATATATATACTGTGTTGGTTTATATATATACTGTGTTGGTTTATATATATATATATATATATTGTGTTGGCAATGTTGGTTTGGTGAGTAGATGAAATGGGTTATTGAAGCTAGTTATACAAATTAGGTTAAATAGTATTGTCATAAAAAAAAATATCAGTGTTTCAAGTTAAGTGTAGTCAGGACATTTGAGAGTTGATTTTAAAGTGTAATTTTTTAGCATTTAGACTTTAGAGCGAGTGGAAGAGATCAGTAAGCCTCTGAGAGAAATCTAATCGTGCTTTTCCTTTGCAAAGCACACCCAGTAAGTCCACTAGAGAAATCTAGGGCTGCGCTTTACCATTGGCAAGCACATCTAATAAAAAAGATTGACCACAGGTTATCTTGACAACCCCCCAGTACTTCTGGACTGACCAAGGAATATATTGCACTGTCTGTGTGTGTGGCTCAAGGTCAGATAAACCAGGTTACCAGACAGAGATGAATAGTGGACCATTGAGCCCCAACCAGACTCTCTCTTCATTGATCTCCAAAGGGACAAAGCCTATTAGATGACACACAGAACACAAGCCAACATCAGGATTGATTTTCCTACTCCAGCTTAACACACACACACACACACACACACACGTTTTACTATCAAGGTGAGGACGGTCAATTTAGTCCCATTAAAGATAACTATTTCAGCTAGTAAAGAGTATGTCCTGCCAGGTTATATTGACTATCTAGCCAGCATAGCTTACAAGGCTATTAAATGTCTTCTTCATTTTAGTCATTGTAGTGGTTTTGCTCATCTTTTGCAGGCCATGGTTGAAAACGAGAGCTTTGACTTTCCAGGATTTTTGTGGTTGGATTATAATCAGTGTCTGTACATTTGTATGGTCATTGGATTTTTTTTTTTTTACTTCTGGAGTATATCAGGGAGCTATGCAGGCAAATGCAACGTCCACTGTTTCTGTCACTGGACCAAGCACAGTGCTCAGTGGTGGTAGAACTCCACAGTTTCAGAATAGCTGATTTGATAGAGTATTTTCTGTTCCAGAAACATGTGGTGCATGGAACTGGTTAATATTAAAATGAACAGGTTTGGGGATAATCACTACAGCGCACAACGTTGAATATGTTCCAGTGCAGTATATGACGTTAAATATATTATATATTTTCCACCAAAAGCTAGTTAGCTAACGGGCCATTACTGAATTAGATGACGTGACTTTTTCGCAAATTCTCGGCAGCTGTCAGTGGTAGTTTTGGCAAGCACTGTTATTACAGCCCAAACAGAGTCAGTTCTGCCGAGTGGTTCTGCTTAGTGGTCTCAGGAAGGATTCGGTGGAATGCGCTGCTCTCCCACTAAAGTCTCATAATTAGTTATTTTCAGACAATCACATTTTCTGCTTCAGTAACTTAGTGAACCGTGTGGATCTACGGTCCCTGTTCAAACAGTCACTTTGAAGACTCCACACCATGACTGCAACGTTTTGGATCTGCTGGATCCTGCCAGTTTGGAAGGGTCACCAGGGGTCACCAGGGGTCACCAGGGCAGGATTCCTCTCAGCCAATGATGCTCACTTCCAGTTGTCCGCTCAAACTTGTAATTGTTGCCATCTTGCCTATCAGGCACCCTCAGTGGGTTTCTTAATTAATTTGACAGAGCGATAAGCCCATTTGTTGACATGTAGCTTGCCGCTAGAGGTTTTCTTTGGATCCCTTGATTTATCCGAATTCTATCTGTGAAATGTCCATGTGATACCCACAAGACTAGGTCAATTCTTTCAAAAGACGGTATCCAGCTGGGATCCCAGGTCAAGCAGATCTGATCAGAAACATGTCAGAGATGAGGGATGATCAGATCTAAATTGTGTCGGATGTGTATCAGACCAGAACCTATCCAAAAGACACAAAATCCCTCCTGAATTGCCCTGCGAGCCGAGAATAATGTTCGGACTTGTCAGGTAGCGAAGATTAACGTCACATGCATTTTCTGCAGTAGCATGGCCTGTCTAATACAAATTAATGGTCTATAGCTTCCTGTAAATATATATTTTATTTAAAATGTTCAAGCAAGAGGGGAAGGTTTCTCTCGTGTTCATTTTATTTTTGCATATTTGTAATACACACGATGGTTAGGGCATGTATGTTCACAAGGCCCATAGAAGCCGTTTTGTGGAGGTCTGATAGCACGCTAAAAATGACACACTAAATGAACACGCTAAAAACACAACAGTTTTGAGCACAATCTTCCCTCACAAAGGAAGGATCAGGAAGGATTTTTATCTAGCCAGTTATAATCTCCTGTCTGGATGACAGTCCCTGTTTTCAAACCCGGTACAGTGTCTCTACCCAAGGACTTGGTCATCCCACCCCTTCCAGGCTGGTCCCAGGAAAACTTGGCAAAATTAAAATTAAGTAAAATCATATTGCCTACTGTGTTATCTAGTCCTACTCAAACACGTTAAAATGAATTATCTGCTAAAGTGCGACACATTATTTCTAATTTGTTATACACAGTAATACTATCCTTCTCCCCTTGCTGTTATATCCACACTCGATTGTGACAAAGTTATTCCCTGGCAGAGGAAAGAAATACACAACGCAATCTACATAGTAATACTGAGAGTCCCGACCGCTGTGAACAACCAAGTCCCTCTGGGTCAGTGGGCGGCAGCCGCTGTGTGGACCAAAGTAATTGAAAAGGCAGCACACAATGAAATGAAACCTGTCCTCTCCAGTTGTGTCCTGTCCATTTTACCAGGCCAATATGTTGTCACTGCCTACAGAGACGTGAAAGCGAGTGGAGTGGCTGACAGAGAGGAAGAATGAGCGGAGGGAAAGTGCAAAAGGGAGAGCTATACAGAGAGAGAGAGAGAGAATGAGAGAGAGAACGAGAGAGAGAGAGAACGAGAGAGAGTGCTCCGTTTGGATCACACCAGTGCCAGAAGAGATCATTCACTATTTTAATATATGTGGTGATTTTATGTAATATATATTTATGAAGCCTTCGCTACAGCGACAGCTTGGTTGGAAGAGAGCAGGTGCCTAGTTGGATGTGCAATTAGGTTTTTTCCCAGCAAACACTTTCAGGATGGAAGCTACTTTCACAGGCTACTAGGTCAGAGACAGAGACCATGAACCGACCGAAGTTAGGGGGGCTTGGTCAACATTAGGGCACTGAATGGGGAATATGGTGCCATTTGCAAGGAGACTAGTCAATCGACAGGTGCTTCGCTAATCCCAGAGCTTCAGTCCAGAGTTGGCCGCCAGCTTGCCACGCATCAAAATGGAAATTACGTTTCAGGACGTAGCTACAGGGGCTTTCATCCTAGCTCACTGGAGAAATGTTATTTACAGGCATGATTGCAGAAAGAAAACTACACGTTTGTTTGATTTTTGGGAGGGTAGCATTTTTATTGCTTCAATTCAAACCATCCACATAGCATCTGCTGGCATACTGAAGAGTTTGGGGCGAATTATGCTATGGTAGCATTGAAATTCACTAGTTTCTTCAGTCAAAGTTTACAAAACAAGACTACAATTCCTTGATGAATATTACATCCTTCATATGGAACTCATTACCAGCATATCAATTGTGATATGCTTAATTAAGCAATGCACTGCTATCCAGAACAAATCTGACAACTGTCCCTTGACACCATTCTGGCCCGAAGCAGGACCACATAAATCAGAATAAATGCGAGCGCACACACACACACACACACACACACACACACATTAACCTAACCTTAATCTCAATAAAGTAACATTTATGCCTAAACTTTACCTAGATGTAGTGCCTAACCTTAACCCTAAACTTAACCAACAACACCTGGACATTAAAGAAACCCCAATTCCAACTATAAAATCAATTGTAAGTCTGACCCTAAACCTAAACCCTGAGCCGGAAAGGTCCCAATGAATCAAATTTTTTCTGGTTTTACTACACTCATTGGGACATTTGGTCCCCATGAGTTCAGTAAGACCTAACCACCCACACGCCCACACACACACACACACACACACACACACACACACACACACACACACAGCCGCAAAGTGGTTTTCTGTGGTGCATGTTCGGGCATAACAACACGCGTGTGGATCCTGATTCCTACTGATCCGGAACATCACACACCCTGGGTGAGGGACAGGCGCAGGGGTCGGAGGAACGAGGAGAGGGAGAACGAGGTGAGGACCAAGAGACGAGGGTTTCCAAAAGAGTGACGGAGGGAAACGAAAACAGATGCCGACTGTGGAGAGAAAAGGAAAGATCGAGCGGAACAGAGAGAGGGAAAGAGGAGTGGAGCGAAAGGAGATGTATATTGAAAAACCGTGGATCAGGAGCAGTGAGAGAAAACTCCATCTAAATATACAGCCAGGAAAACAATCTCGGTTCAATTCAATAAGGCACTCTGAAAACATCACTGTACATAGCTGTTATTGGACATGCATGGATGGGCTTGCAGATGTAACATATTAATAAGAAACTGAAGATTTTATTCCCACATTCTATCATAACACCGGCCAGAATACGAACCTGTATTTCCCCAGCGGATCAGACTGGTTTCACATTATTTGGGAGGCCTCCATCTTCCGCTGTCTGTTTTGAGGGAAATGTAAAACCCCGGCTACGAGTGATCTGTGGTGCTGCAACACGCCAGAGGTTCGTTGCTGGGTGGTATGTGTGTGCGTCGCCTGGCACAGGTGACCAAACGCGACAAACAGAAAGGATGTCATTTGGATGTGCTTGGAACATCAGAAGGTGACACAGTCCCACAGGCGTTCTTTAGGAAGTCCCGTTTGCTCAGGACTGTGCGAATATAGCTCAGTTGGTATCAAACCTTCATCAAAGCAATCTACTGTCCAGGGAGTATCACCACTTAGGAAATACAACAAGCGTTTATAAAAACTATGAATTCCTATACGTTATGTTGTATATTACGTCAGAAGGCTCTGCAGGCACGTTTCCTGTTCATATTCAGATTGTGACTCATTTACTCATGCTACCGCTACTCCAAAATGAACACAAAGATGAAAAATGCATTTTGTCAATAATGCCTATTTGCGTCTTTCCAGGACTGTGGTTCTTATGCGGCTTGAAGGACCGCGAGTCCCAGATCCATTTGCTGTATAATGATTGTCCAATGCATGTCTAACAGAGTTAATCGCTGTGTGACTAGGTTTTGCTAGCTAGTTAATTAATCCCGGGTACCAGCTGTTAACCAGTGGGTCTGCAGTGTAAACTGAGTTGTGTGGAAGAGCTGGCTGCCCTGGCAAAGATTAGCATCATTAATCTCAAATTCTCATTCTTAAGGGCATCTCTGGAGCCATGGCGCTTATTCCCCAAGACAGTGAATTATGGGTTGTGAGACCTTTCTGGAAGGGCCCGGCACCGTGGATACGAGATGCAACCACATACCTGCATGCATGGAGGAAAGATCACTTTATGGAAAAACTGATTAGCTTTATAGGGTAAGAGAGATGACGGGAGATGTAAGAATAGACCCTCCTGCACACTAACACAAACTATCACTTGTGAGCCTTGGGAAAGCATAGCTGCTGTTCTGGCAAGACATAAATGGGGCTCTGAATAAAGTTGCTAGTTAATTTAGGATTGTTTCCAACATTGCGTATGAGAGAAAATAGGACACCCAGGTGTTGTTAGAGTAAAAATCTATCAGATCAGTTTAGAAGAGACAACCAAAGGGGAGAATAGAACAAACCTTTGTTTAGGGTGTGTTGTTCTTTTTGTCCTTTCTATTACAGGGCATATGTATACGTATTTTAGGAAGCCCCATCTATTTCGGCAAAGATGATTTAAAATCACTATTTGGACAAATATACTAATAATAAGAGAGCTTAACGCACACACTATGTTGTTCAGTTTAGTTGATAAAAACTGATTCATGGCGATTAAAGCTGAAGTACATACGTTCTTTGCATTAACACAGCTATTCTATTAATCTGGATCGTGGATGAATTCCTATCATATCAGATGGTCCCAGGACCGCATCTGAAAAACCTCTGTATACCATATACTGCTCCTAAGGAAAAAAGTGGTCAACTCTCATAGTGGCGGGAAATGTTATCCTGCACACAGGAAGTGATGTGTTTGTCTGAGGCTGGACAAAATATGGAAGTAGCTAGTCTCATTTTGTGGATCAAGCAGTGAGAGACGCTAGCCAGTTTTTACTTTTATTTTTTATAAATGTAATAAGTTCAGAATGTAATGGTACCTAAGAAAATACGGAATGGATCAAAAGAAAGCAAATCTGGTAAAAGAGAGGCACTAAGATGCCATTCGGAGTGAGCATTGGTGCAGCTGCCCATCCACGATGGATGGAACTCATGGAGCAAAATGTATTAAACGTATGTGCTAACGTGGCAATTATTCTGTTAAATAACTAATTAAAATTAGCTAAAACGCTAGCTACCTAGCTAACCTCACTCTGTTTGCAATAGTTACTACTGACTGTACCTCTATCCAGCAGAGATTGTTCGCAAGTTTTGCTACTACTACCAGCTTCTAATAATGTCAGCTTGCCAGCAACGGCAATGTTAGCTGTCAAGAATAACCTCATACTGTTGTTAGTAATTGGCTATATCTAATTACCAGGCCAAAATGCTTGGCCAATTTGGTTAACGAGCTAACTTTCTGTGGATAAAGAGGTGAGCTGCCGTCTTTACATGCTGTTTGCTTTGTTTACTAGCCCAGCTGATTCTGGTAGTAGTGTAATTGGAAAACATTACATGGGCAAGTTTAGACTAGTAGCTAGCTATTCTCACATTTATGCTACATATGATAAAAATTTTTTTGTTAATTTTAGTATATCGTAAGAATTATTGTATGTCAACTCACCTGGTCGGATGAAGATTATTTTGTATTTCTTTTAGATGAGCTGAATAAAGTGCACAGATAATGTGTGGGGATTTAAGAGTGACAGCCGAGATTTCTGGGAAAATGAGGCGGAAATACTTCCTGTTTTGAAAGTTATGTCCTTCAGCTTTTAAGGGATTTTAATATTAATATTTTGAACATTAATAGAGTATCTGCAACCACTGCGTTATGTTTAGTTCTGTGTCTTTCAGTCACATTTCATGTCCTAGTTTATTATTATTTTAAGTCCCTTTCACATGAAATCGTCTGTAACAAAAAGTTGAATGAGTGTATTTTCTACTATTTTCATGGGCTTTATTCATCTCCCAATAACTAATTGCCTAAATATCTCTCAGTAATTAGCTTTTCTTATTTACCATTGAAACAAATATTTGTTAACCAAATAACTGTCTGTGTTCTGGCAATAACGGCAGACAGCTTTACTGATCCAAATAGTTGATAATTAGATCCATGTAAGACACCATTTCAAAAAGCAATACCTCTCATGTTTTTCTTGAAATTCAGAGTTCCTAATGTTTTCCAGCATTCTAAACTCAAAACAAAGCCAACGGTTTGTAATACAAACTCCAAACACTTTTTTTTTTTAGCATTTTTTTATTTCTATTAGAGTAACCCCAAATAAGCATTATGAAGTAGTGCGTCTTTTGGTTTAGTAAAACATATTTCAGTATTCAGTCACTTTAAAAGCCTTGCTTTTCATACAGGTCCACACACTGATATTCTGACACACTCACCCAGGGAGGAACTTAAGTCAATTAAAATAAAATACACACCTGTCAGCGCTGTTCTTTTTTGACACCCCTCATAAAAATTTCAATAAACACATTGGGGAGACCTGTCCACCACACACACACACACACACACACACACACAGTGCCTTAGACAACAGATCTGCCTTTAACCACCCACCCTAGTGTGTACACACTTTAAAGATGAGACCGCTTCATGAAGGACAACTTACGTAGCATCGTCCACCATGGGAAGTTACTGAAAACATAAAACCCACCTTGGATGACCAATTTTAAGACACCTGTCCACATATCTGGTAACCCGAAAATGGACGAATGGTCATGAAAGACTGAACATGAGTAACACTGATTGCGATCGAGCCTCGTCGAAAGGTCAAGGGTCAAAGGCCTAAATCAGTTTTCATCAACCAGACCGAACGACGTGGTGTACACTGTATTCTCTAATAAGCAGGTCAGTATATTTTAGTTTTTCTTTCCTGTCAATAAAAATAACGGCTCCAATAAAAGCTAAGCAGCAGCTAAGAGCAGTGTCAGACAGAAACTACAAATGCACTCCCATCTTGGTCCACAAAACCAGCTAACGTGACGTATGTCCAAAATATGAATGTGTGCTGTGAGGGATGTTAGTTGGCCCAGGGTTCCGATTTTGGAACCGCTCTGCAGAACGCCGGTAGAGGCTGGCTCTGTTGCCACTCCCTGGTGAGGTATCTTCTGGCTGTGCTGGGCGGAGATAGAGAACACAACCTTTTAAGGCCAGGCCGTTCATCGGTGTATTTAAATGCTCAGATGTTATTGCCCTTCACGTTCCCCTTTTTGTGATTTGTAGCAAAGTTAAAATGCGGAATTATTTTTTATGTTATATTTACCATAGCTCATTAACCAATGACATATGCAGTTTTAGGTCCAATGTTGGTTGGAAAAGGATTTGAGATTATTAGTGAAATGGCTGTTTTTCTGCATACCAATGGTTATACAAAACCATCCTCTCGTTCCAGGGACTAAAATAAATCCAAAGACTATTTTTGAGTTATTACCTCCATCCATTTATTTTTTACTGATTTTCTTTTTCTAAATTTAGTACAACCAATTACATAGCTCCTTTTACCCATTGGTACTTGGCTCGCCTTTTGGTTGATATGATGGCCCTGTGGGAGTCATGCAGTGAAACCAAGATAGTACTCATGTTCCAGAGACTCAATGATTTCTAAATGGATATACATTTAGTTTGGTCCTCCAACCGTTTGGTCTTGGCATCCATTCATATGACAGGACTGAACTGTCACTCCAGACAAATGTATCTCTCTGGCTCTGGTCACCATTCACTGGATCTTGTCCATTATGGCTTAAATGTTCCAATGCTTTAAGCCAATTAGCTTCCGAGTCCCATCTACCTGGTCTATAATCCACAATATTCAGTCATCATCTCTGCTGGTAGGAAACAAAATATTAATAAAAGAATACAAAATGACATCCTGCTGCAACTGTCCCATTTTGATTTCCTCAGTCTTTATTTCCTTTGTCTACTTTTTTTAAGAAACAAAAAAAAAAAAAAAAAGAATACACAATCCTCATGTTCTGTCTTCAATTATTCCAGCTTCAGGCAATATGTTTTAATAATGAGATCATACTCTGTGAAAAGTCTTGGGTCTGCGTCCTAAAATTAAATCTCATTCACAGTGTGGTGCACTACTTTAGACCAGGACTCCCATAGGGTTGTGGTCAAAACTAATGCACTATACAAGGAATAGGGTGCCATTTGGCACTCGGCGTAAGTCTTGCCAGTAATGCCTTTTCCTCATGTCAGGTTGTGCTGGTTTAATCTCGGCCTCATTACAGCAGGGGAGTGGAACAGCAGCACCGGAACACCTCTTCCCTGTGGCACTGAATTACTTTTCCACCATCGACTGGCTCCCTTTTCTCTCTCCCTCTCCCTTTGTCTCCTTCTCTGTCTCCTGTCTCTCTCACCCTGCGTCTCCCCCCTCTCTCTTTGTCTCCCGTCTGCCTCTTCTCTCTCACCCTGCCTCTCCCCTCCGCCGCTCTCTCTCTCACTGGATGCTAGCTTTCTTTCGACCTTTTCCAACTATCTTCATCTCTTGCTTTTTCTTTCTATCGTTCACATACTCACAAGCTCCCCCTCTCTGTCTCCCCCCCCCCCCCAGTCTGTCTCCCACTCTTCCTTTCTCTTCATCTAATACCACTGGGAACCACACAGCATAAACAGCCAAGATATGTGTTGGGAGCCTCCACTTTCATTGAGTTTGCGCTCTGCGCCGGAAAAGCCTATTTACCAAAAGGGTACTGCTAAGGTGCTGGGAGTGTGACAAAAGTCCAGACAATCTGTTCTCCGGTCTCTAGTATGTACTTAGGGAATATTACAGCACCAGATTCCCTCGTTCATGTAGTATCTTGCATATTGTCTGGGGTTGTATGTAAGTATAAAGGTCAAAGAACACCATAGTTAAAGGGATTTTTCATTGAAAAATCATTTATGTGAATCCCCCTAAACCCTTGGTTGTGTCTGAACACCCATCGTCTCGTAATCCACAATAAGCCTTAATTAGCTTAATTTGCAAAATTAGCACTGGCAAAATTCATGAACTGAAACCATGTAACCACTAAAGCAATTAGCAGCATTGCAAAAAAAATAACAACTAAAAGAACAGAATATCGTGCCAAAAAATTTGTAAAGTGAGAAGGAAAGAAAACTACTATCACTGAACTCATGAAAACCCATCTGTCCAGAACACTGAATAAGTGAATAATGCTAAAAAATTACGGTATCTCCTGGTCAGACTAATAAAAATGTAACCTTAACACCCAGATACTCTTCAGCTACTTGGCGTTTAGAAAAGTAGATTTTTCGGCATGGGGGCAGACCTGCCCTGAAGGCAGAACTGAATGTGATTGGTCAACTCAACAGAGAGGGTGCAGCTTACATTCCAATTCTGAAATCAATTTACGTTATTTCTAAAGCGCTTAGGGTAAGGGTTATTGTTGGGCAAGGATTAAGGTTCAGGGTTAGAGTTTGGGGTTGGGACAAGCACTTACCTGGGTCAAACGTCAGCATACCAACAGTGAACCTGGAGCCCAAACTCCATGGACTGCAGTGCAGATCGAGGGTCTCATGGCCGTTATGACAGAAGGGAAAAGACAGGCCTGTTCTAGAGGATCCCACACATATACAACTCATCCATTGTTTTGAGCTACTGCCCCCTTCGGAATGAGATAAAGGGTTTCACTGTCCAGCAACAACAGGGCAAAGGGCAGTGAACAACGGGCCAAAGGTCAGACATCGGCCCGGCCCACAAACGGACAGTGGGTCACTGTCTTGGGTCATGGGGAAATGTGAATGTGTCCAGTAAACTGATGTCACAATTTTCTGTTTTGCATCTAGTATAGACTGTTTTTGTATTAATGTACTAACGCCTTAAAATTACATTATATTTCCATGCAAATGCACAGTGAAGCGGTCTATTTTTTAATAGAAAACACATTTTTGACATTATATTTTTGATCGTTTACACATAAATATAGCCTACTATCTGTATAGTATACTATCAGCATTAAAGTATATGAGGCACAATATGATCAGCTATGTGGAATCGAAAAAGCCCGCCCCTCCATGAATGCTGCTACTCTCATTTACAAGCCAAGACCAGCAGGCCTACCACATGAGAGGCCTGGACCTACTTTGACTCTGTAGATTTCTCTTTTAACGAGGCACTGAATGGAAATGTCACTGACGTCTATTTCGCTGCGGCTTCACCGCTTCCTGAAGTGTCACCGTCTGCCTACCTTCTGCAAACCAGTTTATGACCCACTTCAAACAGGACGAAGAAATGTCCGGGTGAGAGCGGACGCAGTTCTCCACATTGAGGAACACTGTTAAGTTACCAACGTTTTCCAAGATAATAAATATAAAATAACTTTGTACAGCACCAGCAACGTCTGTCCGGGGAAAGAGAGAGCCGTGATTTTGTCTCTCTCGTCCACTCCCTTTCGTTTGCTCACTATCTTTCACCAGCAGTCTTTCTCTTCTGTCCCGTCTTCAAGGGTGGGTAGTAACGCGTTACATGCATGTAACGATTATGTGGGCCTACTTGATTAGATTTTTGAGGAGCGAGTACTTTTAGAAACTTTCTGTGGGCTGTACTTACTAAGTCATTTCAAAGAAGTAACATACTTTGTAATCTGTTACATTTGACAAAATAAGTTAAATTGATTAGATACACTCACCTAAAGGATTATTAGGAACACCATACTAATACTGTGTTTGACCCCCTTTCGCCTTCAGAACTGCCTTATTTCTACGTGGCATTGATTCAACAAGGTGCTGAAAGCATTCTTTAGAAATGTTGGCCATTATTGATAGGATAGCATCTTGCAGTTGATGGAGATTTGTGGGATGCACATCCAGGGCACGAAGCTCCCGTTCCACCACATCCCAAAGATGCTCTATTGGGTTGAGATCTGGTGACTGTGGGGGCCATTTCAGTACAGTGAACTCATTGTCATGTTCAAGAAACCAATTTGAAATGATTCGAGCTTTGTGACATGGTGCATTATCCTGCTGGAAGTAGCCATCAGAGGATGGGAACATGGTGGTCATAAAGGGATGGACATGGTCAGAAACAATGCTCAGGTAGGCCGTGGCATTTAAACGATGCCCAATTGGCACTAAGGGGCCTAAAGTGTGCCAAGAAAACATCCCCCACCCCCTTAACACCACCACCACCAGCCTGCACAGTGGTAACAAGGCATGATGGATCCATGTTCTCATTCTGTTTACGGCAAATTCTGACTCTACCATCTAAATGTCTCAACAGAAATCGAGACTCATCAGACCAGGCAACATTCTTCCAGTCTTCAACTGTCCAATTTTGGTGAGCTCGTGCTAATTGTAGCCTCTTTTTCCTATTTGTAGTGGAGATGAGTGCTGTTGTAGCCCATCCGCCTCAAGGTTGTGCGTGTTGTGGCTTCACAAATGCTTTGCTGCATACCTCGGTTGTAACGAGTGATTATTTCAGTCAAAGTTGCTCTTCTATCAGCTTGAATCAGTCGGCCCATTGACCTCTAGCATGGCATTTTCACCCACAGGACTGCCGCATACTGGATGTTTTTCCCTTTTCACACCATTCTTTGTAAACCCTAGAAATGGTTGTGCGTGAAAATCCCAGTAACTGAGCAGATTGTGAAATACTCAGACCGGCCCGTCTGGCACCAACAACCATGCCACGCGCAAAATTGCTTAAATCACCTTTCTTTCCCATTATAATGTACCTTCTTATCTGCGGGCTCAAACATAAGAATACTGTGTTATTTCTCACTTTATTTAAACACTTCTCACATTTACCTGTGTTTTATGAATATGATACATGGTACATCAGGGCTACCCAACCCTGTTCCTGGAGATTACTGTCCTGTTGGTTTTCTCTCCAACTCCAATTAAGCACACCTGATTCTAATAATTAGCTGTATGAAAAGCTTAATCGGGCTAGTCACAAATGGGGTTGAAGAGAAAACCTACAGGACAGTAAATCTCCATGAACTGGGTGGGGCGGCCCTGATACACAGTAAATAACAGTTTAATTTAATTTATTCGAAAAGACACAATCAATCTGAAAGAAAAACAATCTCACATGCTTAAATTATATGATTACTAAATACACATAGCAATGAGTTTTCTTTTTGTTTTATTTGACCATAAATGGTCACATTATCACGCAGCAAAATCTTTCAGAGCAAACAATTCAGTGTTTTTGAAGGAGCCAATTGAATGGGGTGATAATTTCTCTGCAGTTCCTCTATAAGATCTATAAATGACTTGTGTTACTACTCTTACTTCATTGATTTCAAGGGTTACTTTTAGTTTGTGTAAATTACGATCTAATAGCATTCTTACTTGAAAACACATTTTCACTGCCCACTCTACCCACTCATCTCTCTCTCTCTCTCTCTCTCTCTCTGGTTCTCAGTCCCTTTCTCCCTCTCTCTCTCTGGTTCTCAGTCCTTTTCTCTCTCTGTCTCTCTTTCTCTCTCTCTCTGGTTCTCAGTCCCTTTCTCCCTCTCTTTCCCATGCAGAAAGATGTTAGGCAGATGTGTCATCTATATTTCCATGCAGGCCAATGAAAGCAGTTCTTCCACTGGATGCTCTGTGATCACCCACAACTCAAGGTCGTCAGCTCAGCTTTACAACTTCCCAGATACTTTTTTAAATCAAAAGTAGTTGTCGTATTCCAGAGGTCTCTTCTTATCTTTTTCTGAGCAAATTAACTGATATAAAATAATAAAGTGTCTTACTGCTTTTAGCATACAATTTAGCTTACTATTTATTTAGCTTACTATTTATTTATTTTATATTTAATCCAGTGTTACATTCATTCGTAGACATTTTCATTTTGACTTTAATCAAGCTGGACTCAAGCCAGAAATATTCAACTGTAGTCAAGAAGGGCCGAAACACTTCTGTTTTTCACCTTGCCTTTCTAATAACTGACTAATTCAGACTGTATCTTTATGTATTCTGATAAGTGAAGTTAATTTCCAATTTTTCATAGTATTCTTTCGTTATCTGACCTTTATCCTTTGACTCTGTCAAGAGCCTCCTAAGCCTGACATTCCTTCTCCTTTTAAGTTTGACTGGCTGACTCAGCAACATTGTTAGCACGCTACTTTTCTCCACTTCCAAACATAAGGAACTCAATCTGTGTGGAGGACCTACAAGATACATTAGCCCCGCTAGCAGAAAGCTTGAAGCATCTGTGTTAGAGCAGAATTTGAGAGTGAAAGGGGAATCAACCAATTACATTCTGAGGGCAGGACAGTTTTGTTACAAAAACATTGGAAATATATTGGAAATACACATATTCAGAAAAAAAAAAGAAATGTAGTATGATATAAATAGACCAGCTGCCAGCTACGACCGCTGCACTGCTTTCAGTAGCTGCCCCACGTCTTCATCAATGGATTCTTACCACATCACAAGCTTTTCACAGTCAAACGCCCTGGTGCGTTTCTGCTGGTTTTGGTGATTGTGTGAACAGTGTTACACTACAAGGATTCTCTTAGTAGCTGTTGGCTTGTTCAGGGCCCTGTTGGTTCACCCCCCATATATTGAGGTCGGACAGTTGAGGAAGCGAAGCAGACACATTTTATAGATGACCAATCCAATATTTCAAAATAATACTTCAGATAAAAATTAAATTAGACATTTTCATTTCTGGTCCTTCGCTTCCTACTCTTAAACTTGTGACATTTATAACCATCATCCACCCAGAGTCACTTATATTATTCAGAACAGAAGGACAGTAAGTTATGCTCGCCATAAATACCCTCAATTTTAATGTTAGTCTCTTGATCTCCGAACATTTCATGTTCAACATAGCTGTCATTGGGACAATGGGCACATTTTATATTTTTGTGACAGTGAAATATTTTGTAACATATTTTACATTACTACCTGAAGATCTGAGATTCCCAAGAAAGACAATCTGAACCAGTGCTAGATCATGTTTGCTTATTCCCAGCATTTTTCGCTCAAGGGTTGAATTCGGCAGGAACCATGAGCTGAGCTCCGGTACATGTGGTTGAAATGAGACCTGGGGGTAGCAGAACAACAGTACTTCCATTGACCAGCAGTTTAACACTTCAGATATAACTGGAAAGTAGAAAGTAGGGCTCCCCCACTTCCACAATCCTAATTTAACCCCTGGTGATTTCCTACTTAATGCATTCCTTCTGACCAGAACGCTACAGACCTCCAGATCTCCATTTACTGCACTGCATGTTAAGAATAGGGTGTTATTTTCCATTTGTGATGCAAAAAGTTTGAGTTTCGCTGAGCATGAAATGTTCACTAAGGGGCTGTTGAACCCCAAAGCCCTCATGCAGGGACATGGGAGATACAGTGTACTTTGAACGATCCTGAAGAGCTTCATCCATAAATTATCAACCAGAGTGGATTCAGAGCACCTGAACTGATTAGTGGAACATTATATCACGTCGTTAAGACAATATGACTGGAGATGGTGATTTAGGGTCTGAGTTTCAAACGACTACCCTATTTCCTATGGACACTGGTTCCCTACCGACGCAGGTTCCTTATAGACGAAAGTACCCTACGGACACTGGTTCCCTACTGACGCAGGTTCCCTACAGACGAAAGTACCCTACGGACACTGGTTCCCTACCGACGCAGGTTCCCTACAGACGGAAGTACCCTACCGACGCAGGTTCCCTACAGACGGAAGTACCCTACCGACGCAGGTTCCCTACAGACGGAAGTACCCTACAGACGCAGGTTCCCTACAGACGCAGGTTCCCTACAGACGCTGGTTCCCTACAGACACAGGTTCCCTACAGACGCATGTTTTTTACAGACACAGGTTCCCTACAGATACAGGTTCCCAACAGATACAGGTTCCCCATTTCAGCCAGTTTGCTGCAGTGAGAAAATACTCCAGTGGCAACAGAACATTGTCTCACTGTAGCTTCAGTGTGTAAGTGTAAATTATGTATGGATTATAATTAAACGTTAATTATTTATGGATTAGAATTAATGGTCATTTTTTAACCGTTGAATTCCGAAGCCGTTTTGCGATGGCCACTAAGAAACATAAAATTCTAATTCTCAAAACGGAATATTCAGCAATTCGATTTTGAGTTGCATAATAAAAAATTATTATCATATCATGCTTTAGCTATAGGCCGATTCATGGGTTTTGTTGCTGACCTTTTGATATCTCAATAACTTGGATCATGGCGTAGCCCTGTGGGAAAACTCTTTGACTAATAAAAGCTCCAATGATTGTTTTTGCCAGAGGACTTTAAAAAGGTAGCTCAAACATTTATATTGCCAAGTCCACATTGTTCACTGTCTTTCTGAAATATGAAAACGAGAAATCTCCAGCCAACCTTTGTTCTGGCCAAGTTGTGTCCATAGTGGATTACTAAACTGGATTTCATATTGATGATTAACACAGACTAATACAGATCTAAGAATACTCAACACCTGGACAGATTTGAACTAGTGCTTTCTGGTCACTAATTTCAAAAGCCATGCCTGCTTTTGCATATCAAACCTGGATATTGTTCAATACAAATATTTGAATTAGATTTATATTTATTTAATTACTACAATATTCTGAACAGGCAGTGTTGGCAAAACAGACCTGTTTGATCTGGTTTCAAAGCCTACTTTTGTGTTGCAGAACCTGCACGATTGGCTGTATATTGTTTGGCGTTATAACAGATTTATATAAAAAATTTAATAATAATTGCAATCCTTTACTAGTTATCCGGTACACCCCAACACTGTCAATGAGGTTTATACCCTAAACTGCCAGCCACATGAGTAAATCGGAAAAGGTTTAATGTCGAATTGTTCACTTTCAACCAGGGTCTTGAACCTGCAAGGTGACTGGCTGAATGAACCCAAAAACCAACCAATCACTTTAATTCAACTGCGCAGCGCTAATTCACTCACTTTATTATGATGTTCTCAACCTGAAAATGTCCTGCGTTATGGCATTTGGCTCCAGTCAGACGAATGAATGTCTGGAGATGTGAAAAACGTCCATTTTGTCATTAACCGCCAGTGGATGCCTTTGTCTGGACACTGTAATGTTAGAGACAAATGACGATTAAAATGACCTTTGACAATCTAAGGCCCAACTCACTAACAACCAGTAACACTGACCCTAACAAAGTATGATGACCGGATAACCAGTTCAGTCGGAGAACAACAAGAACTGAAAGTCAATTTTCACCTTACCATGGTGGCACCTCTCCGACAATATGATGAACTTGAGAGCCTCCGATGACACTTTTCCATCACCCGTCTGATGGTACGACTCATTAACCCATGGTCGAGGGCGAAGCAGAGGGGGAACATTTAATAAATAGAAAGTGAGGAAAGCACTACGACATCCCTATATCAACGAGTCTCCATGCGCCTTGAAAGAAGAGCCAGAACAAAACCGCAATCTCCGCTTGCGTTCAATGTGGCACCCTATTCCCTATGTAGGCTTCTGATCAAAAGTAGTGCACTATAAAGGGAATAGGGTGCCGTTTGGGACGGACACTCCTTTCTCTCCAATCCTCCAGGACATTTATTAAACGACTTTCTCTCTCACGGTGCACTTTGAGGACAAGTCAAAGTCGAAGCTATGCTTCACCGTGAGTTCTGGCGTCTGGATGTCTTGATGCATTTACCGACGACTACCAATTTACACCGTAGAGCTACAAGAACAGGTATGTCTTCCAGTGTGAAGCACCTGGCCCTGACCTCTGCTGTTGGGGCCTTGAATAATGGGAACTATTAGCGTCCAGTTACTGCAAAGCCAAAACTTTTCATTCAAACCGCCGTTCAATGCAATTTCAGACGCACACATATTATGCTACACAAACACCCCGGCAAACACACACACATACACACCATGTCATTTAGCACACCATATTATATACAAGGTTAAGTGGTCAGGGAGTAATGATGTAATTTGTTAGAGTAATGCTCTGTTATTCCATATTAAATCCAAGCAATGTTGTTTATTGCGATTAAATCACTGTGAGATTCCAACCTTACATTCAGTCAAAATGTATCTGGGAGACACTGCATAAGGCTCTGGTTGGTGCACATACTGATATTATGACATTAGCATTCCAATCAGCAGAGTTGTGTCTTCCTGGGGTCCGATACGTGACAAAAAATATACAGGAAAGCTACAGCAAAAGACAAAATGGCAAATGAGAACTTACAAAAGCTGCCATTTAACCAGAATCAGGCATGAAAGGTGGCAGCAGCAAAATAATCTCTATTTTTTATTTCCTAATTTTCTTGGTCAGATTAATCCTATTTAAAATTGACCCCAATTGGAAATTACAGAGATCTCAGAAGCAGTTGGTTTTACATTTTGCCCCCTTTATCCATCCCAATTCAAACACAAATGAAGCCGTTTACAAGGTGTAAAATGCACCAAAACAACCCTTTTAATCACATGATGAATACATTATTTACAATTACACCAACCAACCCAGGCACTGATGCTTCTACTGGGGCATTCTGGGTAAACACTTCACAGCTGGTTAAGGAATTCATCATCTAAAAGATGTTGTATTGATTTCAGTAATGGCTTTACAAATCTGCTGGACATCCACAGTGGGTAATTAAAACAATACGTTTTAGCTATAAATCACCTGTAAAAGGGCCAAAGCTGTTGATAGCATGTAGAACCACACACTAAGTATAAAAGGATAGATTTTTAAACACTGTATTCTTATTTAAATTTAAACTATGAAAGCTACATAGTATCAATCCATTAACACTTATAAAGATAGAGAGGTTAGATGATAATGTGTTGTTAGAAATGTTGCAGTTAGCTGGATCAATACAGTGTTAAATTTATGTATTATTTTTCTTTAAACAAATCAATATCACAGAGCCATTTGCACATCGCTTCTGGTTCTCGGTGCCAAGTGGCTCAGAGATGATTTGTTGACAACTTAATCTGACCAGCATAATGCATCAAATAGCATTCCTCCTGCCATTTTATATACACCACGAAAAACTGAAGTAAAATAACACATTTTAGCTGCGTGTCATTAAAACACATTAAAACTACAGAGTGGATCAAGTAAAAAAAAAATCAAATACTGTACAATATAATGAATAATGCATAAAGCAACATTCAGTCAGGAGAAGAGCGTCTGCTAAAATACAAAAAAACAATGGCCCCGTTTACACTTCCATTCAAAACCCTTGTTACACCTAACACTAGCATACCTACTTTTGACCTGACTTTGTTTGTTATTACATTAAATTCAGATCACAGCGTGTCTTTTGGTTATCAACGCTTGACTACACATGGGGACAAATCGGGACAAAGTTATGTATCCCGGCATCCACTGGGATGAACATGTGATTAATCAAAAATAAGTGGAAGATACTTGAAAATAGAGAAGGAAGCCTGAATATAACCAGACAACAAGACAGAAAATAATTACAAGATATCCTGGTCCCTCCCTGTATGCAAATGATTTAAGATGCATATTGATCCCATTTGTCAGTGGAGTCAATGGTCAATTATTATAGAGTGCATCGTTATAATGATTTAAATGGTCCCACGGTCCAAATCCCTCTGAACCAGTAACATATCTGGACACAATCTTGACTATCGGCACACAATCTTGAACTGACCCTGTCTGTTTACACTTCTAATATCTTATCGGAACGTGTAATCAACCACTTACATCTGTCTAAAATTGTGGCCACAGTCAGAATGTGGACGCATGTCGGAAACAGGTATAAATGGGACAAGAAATAAAAAGACAGGGAGATAAACAGAAAGCAAGACAGACACATTGTAAAAGACAGATGGCGAGCGAAGGACAGGGAGAAACAGACATCTCGGGCCCCGGATGCAAGAAGTGAGGAGAAGACTGAGCGAGAGAGCTTAGATATGAGAGTAATTACTGTGATGTAAGGTGTGAGCTGCATACATTTGCATGATCTCAATGACAGATTCTCCTTTTTAGAGCTAGTCGTATAGGATCCGGGTGTCAGGAACTACCAGAGCAGGGGATAAATCTACCCAACGCCTTGTCTGGCCCACACCGACACTATAATTACATAAAATGGAAGAATTGTGGCTCCCTTCATTGCCACGGTGGAGTCCCAAATGACACCCTGTTGCCTATGCAGTGCTCTCCTTTTAACCTTCCCTTGTCTGCCCTGGTCAACATTCAGGGAATAGGGTGCAATTTTGGATGCAAGGCCGACCTGAAGTCCTCTTCAATTCCTTAGCCTTCCTGTAGCTTACCCCTCATCACATCCCCCACGGTCATTTGCAAATTTAACGTACAGATCTGAAATGATCATCCAGCCGCTGAGCCCGGCGGTCCATAAATCTATTCTATAGAGGTTTGGCTGTTAATCTTTTATCATGCCACCCACATTTAAATGAAAATGGAGTCCTTCCTCTTCCGCAATTGTGGCACAGGTTTGTGGGAGATGCCCTAATGTTATTTAAATGTGAAATCACAAACAATGCATTTGACGTTATCTTAGGTCAGTATGGTTGTTTCTATGTACGTCTGAAATGGACAGCAAATTGTCAATTGGCACTTAGCTGCATAGCTGTAGCTAATGTTAAACTTTACCAATACATTTTTGGTACTCTGGAATTTAGACAAAATGTGCCATAATTGCTAATTGACTCCTTTGATATTGATGAAAATACTCTCACATTATAGCTGACAATCTGCACTCTCATCTCATAGGCACTGAATAATTTCAAATCCCAAATCCTGGAATACAGAGCGAAAAAACTAAGTTGTCACTGTCCAAATACCTTTAGAGTTCACCGTATTTCGGATTTTATTGCTAATTCCTATACAGTATACAAATGTAGAAAGCATTTGCATAAGGAAAAAGGTATAGTCAAAACATCTAATAAATGATCAAGGTGGCGATAATTTTACTATTTATATCTGAGGTGTATTAAAACTTTTTTTAGACCCATCTTAGATAATTTTGCTATTTATTTGCTTGGAACCCTTGTATTGAAAACAAAAAAAATGGACATGCCTACTACAAAGACCATAAAGCTTGTGTGCATCACAGAGAAAATGATCCACTGACTGAAACACATTGTTAGAGTGCAACCATATGTTTTGGAAAGAAAACAAATGTGTCTTGACTGTATATCTCTATAGTCAATAATGTCCATTAGAGCAAATGTAGTTATCTGGCTTGCAAAAAGAACATTTCAATATATTTACTCCATTCAAAGCGCAATAACAATATCTTATATCTTATTACACATCTTCAGAATCCTACCTGTCAAGGGCATGGAAATGGTTGAGCTGTTCAGAGTAGGACTAAACTGCATTGATTTTCAAAACAAAGACACACCTAACTCACTGTGGCCCTGTTTCCTAGACATTCAAAAGTGCATCCCAAATAGCACCCCATCCCCTATGCAGCGCACACCTTTTGACCAGGACCAATAGAGAATAGAGAGCCATTTGGGACACAAGCCTGCTGTTTGAATAGGTGTCATCAGACACGTCACTCAAGCTCTATGCAGGTGTAAAGAGCTGGTGGATTTCCAAATGCTGTCTTCTTCTCTCCAGAACCTCTAAAAGCTTTATTGATCTATCTGAATGGAGGAGGGAGGTCTAGGACAGGATAGACGAGGGGAAAAGAAAGAAAGACCGCTGAAGGATAGAAAAATTCTGTAACAGACTTCAGGGATTGGAGTTTTTTTTTTACACAACCAACCAGATCCAAGAAATGATCAACAAAACCTAAAAAGCTTACCTAAATAACATGTCATACTATGTAATAATAAGAACACTTTTGATGTCCAATGTCTCTAATCAGGGCCCGATGATACAGAGAAGACACCTGGCTGGCACACTAATAGGAGACTTTTGTTACCTTCAAACTTCAGTCAGTGATCTAATGTACAGATAGCAGAGAGAGAGAGAGAGAGTTCAGCCCTCAGCATTTCTGAATGTCCCACAGTCTCCTACCTTTGTGGTGTTTTGATCAGGAAAACATTGAAATGTAACTTAGAAGAACGTCAGAACAAGGATAAGCTCAGGGGAAATCAGAATTTATAAATGACTGCCTTTAAGTCCTAACAGTGAATAACAAGCCCCTAGAGTAGAAACTACTAAGAGGCCCCACAGCTACAAAATTTCTGGAGTTAAAGAGCAGCAGAATTATTACCTAGCAGAGTGCTTTTAACAGTTCCTAGTTATCATACATATATTTATTATCATAGATATAATTATATTTCTACTTCACATACATTGAGCACTGTAGACCATTGACTGTGCATGTGAATTACAATCAATTCAATTTGATTCATACTTAATAAAATTAGATTTCACTTTGTACAATATGTGCCAAACACCTGATCAGTTGAATAGTGTTGTACTTGTACATATTTACTGTTCTGTAGCTCTGTGATTATGGACCTCAACTGTAGAGGTAATGCTGACCACTCATATCCTGTTAAGTGGGGTGCTCACATTTAATATAAATGTACAGTGTGTCCACTTTGTGTGTATTCCACCCCTATATGACAGTGAGTGAAATTTGGGGTATGAATAAATTAAAGACACTAAAGTCTTCAGTGGAATATAATTTTGTCTCTACCCCCCCCCCCCACCCCCACAACCACAACCCCCCTTTTGCTCACCAACAAACAATAATACCTTCTACAATTACATCTTCATTGTCTTGCAAGAAATACTGTCACGCCATGTTGTTCTGAAAGGCTGTTTACTTTAAATTGAGGATTAATTACACTGTCAATTACCTTCACATTGTTTGTGCGTAGAAAATAACCCGCATTTGCATTAGATCGCATTCCTACTATGGATTAAAATTCTATTGACACTGATCGCGATACAGGATTGAATCCTCCCCCAAAATGAACACAGCTGTTTGTCCTGCTCCCACTTGAAAGCCAGTTGCAGTTGTATGAAAATTCTGTTTGTTATATTCCGGTCCTGTTTGACTCGCTAATCTGATTTCAATTAACGTTTTTATTCTGGCGTCTGCAAGTACCACCATCGTTTTCCGCCGATAACAACACTACGGTTTGGCAGCTTAAACGGTGAAGTTGCACACGCTGAAAAAGGAACTGTAGACATGACCGCCTGAACCCCACTGACACAGTAAAGATCCAGAAACTACCGGATTACCGGAGCTCATATGACAATGCCCATATAGTTGAAAGTGTGCTGTTTCGGATTTATTAAATTTTTTTAACATTATGTTGTTGAATCACAGTGGCTATGGCTGTCATTTGGTTTTTGCCTACTTCATGGTAGATTACATAGTGTTGTATTTTCTGGAGCACTGACATGTTATTCTTCTTATTCTCATTGGTAAACTGAAACCTTAAGGGTTGGCTTCATAGACGCAGATTGAGCCTAATCTAAGATTTAAAATGTCATGCTCAGTGGTAGTTCTCCATTAACCTTGATTTTTTCATCGCCTGCTTAATCTGTGTCCGTTAAACCTGCCCTGAGAGCAAAAACATCAATTTCAGGGAATTACAAACTGGTAACCCTTTGATTCTTCAAATTTATAAATTACACGCTAATTTCTCTTTCAGGACATCAAGTCAACAAGTATCTCAAAGAAAATGAAACATGAGTTACAATCTATAATCTCACTTCTTGTATTTCACACCAGCAGTTGAATGACGACCAATTTGCTTCAGGCCTGCCAAGCTGTTAAGACGTGAGACCCTGTGATGCAAGGACTTCTCCCGATCCAATTAACCTTCGTACAACACTAATTAATTGAATCTCAACAAGGTCATCCTCTTTAATAGGGACAATTAAGCGCCTCCCCTGTAGCACAGGACTACAACAGCCCTGCTAACGAACTACGCTGTGGACGGATCAGGGTAGTTGTTGAACTGAGAGAGGTACAGCCATCCAAACGTGGGCTAATGTTAAAGATTTACTGTCTAAGAAGCAGGTGCGGTCTTCCTTGTGTCACAGGAAGACCGCCTCCCTGACTGCGCAGGGTGGACTCTGGGCTGGGACTTCAATTTGACAGGAACTGTGTTCGTCCTGGTCCCAGATCTGTTTGTGTTCATGCCAACTCCAATGCTTTCGTTATCAAGCGTGACAATCCCAGAAGGAGAGCAGAGAAAAGACGGGTATCGTCATCCACATTGGACAAACAAATGATTGCGTTGTCTAGGAAGATTTCCCATGCTTTTCTTGTTCTCAAATACCCAATGGCACCAGCCTCAGTACAAGACAAATATAACAATATCACGGAATATCACTGGCAAATGTCCTTTAACATTTTATGGCCAAAATGTAAGTAAAAAGAAAACATTCATAGAATCTGTGGAGAATCAGGATCACTGCCTGCCTGCCTCTTGCTGAGGTTTCTTTTAAAGTCCATATTAGGTCATCATTCATCCCAGCAGAAATGACGTCAGTCTGCATTGTTTAAGTAGCCCTGTTGCCGGGATAAAGGGTAATTATTTAGGGGTGTTTTTACCATTCTTGTCCGGGGTGTCTCTGCTTTCTTTATGGGAACCATTGAATTACTGTCAAAAACCACTGAATTACTGAACCAGTGAATAAATGAACCCCCCTGGTCCAGACAAAAAAAAAATAACCTCGTATTTGTGATGTTGAAAGTGAACACACTCTTACATTACTTTACTTAAATTTTGCCACGGACCATAAAAACAGTTGTTCTTTCCACTATCACTTTACTTTTCAACAGACAAAATGATGGAATTATCAAGGATGTGGCAAAGGTTTGGTACAAAGGCTATAAATGTATGTTAAATAACATGAGGTGTATAGCCAGCTAGTTATATTTAGTCAAGCTACTTGGGTCTATTTTCGTTAATGTGATTGTCTGGTGATGAAACCACATACTTTTACTTTGTACTTTTTAAACGTATGCCTTTGGGTCAATGCTGATTACTCAAAATTACAGGTCAGTGTAAACAATAAACCCAAAACTCAAATGTGTAACAACAGCATCCGTGTCTTTACCGGCAGAGAGATTCACTGCATCCCTGTTGGTGTTTGTATGTGGTGTTGATGTGTTGACGGTCCCTGTCCTTTATCTTTCCTGTTAAATACAGCATACAAATGCCAGAAATGTATCCCAAATATAACAGTACCACAAGGAGTATGTACAAAATGAATCAGGAAAAATAATAATATAATCCTTCCGACACAGGTGTCAGAGAAGATTGTGCTCTGAACATTTGTTTTCTCGTTTTACAGATAGCGTGGCAGGATACACACAGGTATTCATCCTGGAAATCATGGGGCAACACAGGGTTAAACTCATCCTCAAATGCGGAATTGAGCGGAAAGCATCTCGCCCGTCCAAGCCCCGGACTACAGGATTAACAGTTTCGATCACGATCAAAGGACAAGGCACGAATGCAAGGTGGGGGCATGGAGCTGTCAGACGTCCAGATATGTCACTTTCTGTGATGGGATGTCCTGCTCCACTTGTTGCCAGGAGTGGATCTCCTCCCCTTATGGACACACATTTTGTTGGGTTTTCTGTATCTGCCTTGAACATAACTAAACGCACCGTACCTGAGATGAACATGGACCATGCGCCACTTAGTCCATTTTGGACAAGCTGTTCCAAAGCGGAATATAGTTATTTTGTTATGGGCTTTCAGTAGTGCTGGCTCTAGCCTTTTATGGGCCCTAAGAAGAATTAGATTTGGGTCCCCCTCTCTCCAATTGGTCGAGGGTCCTAATCAACCCCTTATTTCGCCTTGAACTGGCCCTGGGTGTCATCCGTGTGACTTATATCTTCGAGAGCACATGCAACGTGGTGACAACGTGGTGACGTTTTCTCTCCAAAATGACGCTGCTTGTCTCTGGTTTTGTGTTGGTGCAACACATGGAAACAGGCCTAACCCTAACCTCAGAGGGAGTCGGACACATTCAAAGATATCTCTAAATTACATATTTTTTCACCATTTGCTGGGGTCGACGCAACACCCTGGGTCAGACTCATGCCAAGGGGGTGAGCCCTAGTTCTGGTTGTGAGGGGCATCTCTTCGAGATGCTTGTCAGACACAGCCCCAGCATGTGTGCCGGTGAAAGTTACCACGTCCTAATATGGGCACCACATCCTCAAGAACACATGCCCCCGAGGGGTAATGAAGCAGTTGGGCACAACAGCTTGCTGATGTTTCCCCAAACAGAGTCTAATAACCAGGTGTCATTTAAAGTGGACGTCCCCCTCCAGACTTAGCCCGTCGCTGTCTAACAGCGCGTGACCGGCCAAATGTGTCTGCCAACTGTTCACCGCTCATGTCCTCGGGCTATCGCAGGGTTTGGCGTCGGAACAACATTTTGGTGTGCTGCGGGTGACATGCAGAGGGGTCGGTCCCGTTAACACAGGCAGCCCAATTCTGATCTGGTCACGAATGTGTCGGGGTCTGTTGGTCGATAACATCAGATCATTTCGTACCTAATCGGATTGGTTAAAAAAAAAACTTTGCAATTGGCCAGCATTGCTTGTGATTGTGGGGTTAGAAATCATATTGGGTTGGCACGCCTCGTCATGCTCTGGCAAATCTGCGAGGCTCAGTTAAGGTAGAACCCAATAGGTCCTGGTTGATTGAGCAAGGTGATATAAGAACCTTTTTTGTAAGACACACATCTCAAAATCAAATCCTGTCTTCAGTCGGGAGATGCTGTGATTAAGCAAAGCCTTAATCACGAATTGAATAAAATAAAATTGGTGATAAAGATTTGAGCAAAAATGTCTACTGTGTTCTGGTCTTGATGATGATGTACAGCATATATACAGTTCTGGAAAAAAATTAAGTGACCACTGCAAAATTATCAGTTTCTCTGGTTTTACTATTCATAGGTATGTGTTGAGTAAATTGAATAGTTTTGTTTTATTCTATAAACTACTCACAACATTACTTCCGTATTCCAAATAAAAATATTGTCATTTAGAGCATAGGTCTTCAACCCTATTCTGGGGAACCCCAGCCATGTCACAGTTTAGTTTTAGCCCTGAATTAGCTCACCTGATTCAACAGGTAAGGGCTTGTTAACTAGTTAATGAGTTGATTCAGGTGTGCTATCTAATAGATGGAATGGCTGTCAGGTCCCCAGGAGAAGGTTCAAGACCTATGATTTAGAGTATTTATTTGTAGAAAACAACAATTGGTCCAAAAAACTAAAGTATTTTTCAGACCTAAAATAATGCAAAGAAAACAAATTCACATTCATTTTTCAACAACAAAATACAAATGTTTTAACTTTTGTTCAGAAATCAATATTTGATGGAATAACCCTGATTTTTTATCACAGCTTTCATGCATCTTGGCATGCTCTCCACCAGTCTGTCAAATTGCTGTTGGGTGATTTTATGCCACTCCATCCACACCTTGATTGATCTGGCTGTGTGGCATGGAGCATTGTCCTGCTGGAAAAAACAATTCTCAGAGTCGGGGAACATTGTCAGAGCAGAAGGAAGCAGGTGTTCTTCCAGGATAACCTTGTACTTGGCTTAATTCATGCGTCCTTTACAAAGACAAATCTGCCCGATTCCAGCCTTACTGAAGCATCCCCAGATCATCACCGATCCTCCAACAAATTTCACAGTGGGTCTGAGACACTGTGGCTTGTAGGCCTCTCCAGGTCTCCATCTAACCATCAGACGACCAGGTGTTGGGCAAAGCGGAAAATTTGACTCGTCAGAGAAGATGACCTTACTCCATTCCTCTACCGTCCAAACCTTATGGTCTTTTGCAAACTTCAGCCTGGCTCTTCTTTGCTTCTCATTGATGAAGAGCTTTTTTGTAGCTTTGCACAACTTCCGCCCTGCTCACTTTAGTTGCCAGCGGTTTAGACATTAATGGCTGTTTGTTAAGTTATTTTGAGGGGACAGCAAATTTACACTGTTATACAAGCTGTACACTCACTACTTTACATTGTAGCAAAGTGTCATATATGTATGTATATATATATATATATATATATATATATGTAAGTTTTTTTTATATGAATATAAACAATATGTATAAAGATGTATATTTGAATGCTTGCCAATACAAATCTTCATTTAAATATAAAAACGTCTTGTTTACTCCAGACCAGGGGCGTCAGTTTGTGTTGAAAAGTGGTGGGGACAAAAGATCAGATGAAAAAAAACATTCCAGCAGGACGGGAAAAATATTGAATAACGGTGCCGCGCATCAAAAAGGGGCCTAGCGTAGGCCAGTCAACAACACGAAAATACTCAGCAGAAAAAATGACCGTTATGGCCGCATATATGGGATATTTACTTCTGTGCCCCTGAGTGTCCGGTCCCACATTGTATTTAGAATGTTCAGTGACGTCGCTTAACTGACAGATTCAAACTGGGCTTTCACACGTGGGCTGGCCAGAGTCGGACGCGTTCAGCGCTGTCATATATCACAGCTATGCAGTGTTTTCAACCTCATAATGTTTATTTTAGGTTTCAGACATTTCAATACACATAAGCACGAGTAAAATAATACATTTGGAGTTTGTCAAATACACACTGATGGCTGTGGAACCAGCAATAACAATCTATTCAAATATAATTTGCCAAAGTGTTATTCATATCAGACAAACATAGGTGGAAGTAACTATTAAGTTTACTCTGTTCTTCTCACGGTTCACCGGCCACTTTCTTGTTTGTATTTCGGGAGAAATACTGAATTACGTGCTCTAAATCCGACTGAATGGACAACATTGCGGCACCCATCTCACATTATAGATCAAGATTATTTATAAAGGTTTTCAAAAGACCAAACACACTCACTTACATGTATTTGAGAATTGGAATATCAGATAGTTGATGACATGGTAGCAAGCTGGTGAATATTTTGAATAAAAAAGGAAATAAAAGCGATATCTGTCATACAGTGTTTTTGTGGCTGCGGTGTGTCACGTCTAAACTGCATTGCATGTCTTATTTTGTGCAAATAAACCTTTAACACTTCATGGTTTGCTTGATTTTTCAGAAAATTTTAACCAAATGCTTTCAAAAAGTGGTGGGGACAAAATCAGCCATTTCAAAAAGCGGTGGGGACAAAATCAGCCATTTCAAAGAGCGGTGGGGACATGTCCCCAGCGTCTCCAGTGTAAATGACACCTGTGCTCCAGACCATAAACACTGTAATTTGGTCACTTGTGTTCCTGGGCTCATCAAGATAGTATTAATAATTTCTAACACTGTACGCATCCTCTCACTCAGGTTCCCCTCGTCCCATTTCGATATTGCAGTTCAGTCAGCCATGTTGTCTACGGACACCAGCGCAGCATCTACACATACGCCACCTGATCTTCCTCTCCTCCCAGGCACTGTGTGAGGGGACGGCGGCTCTCCCTGGGACACTGACAGAGATTGATAGAGAGCGACTCCATCGGTTGCTTCTTGGGACGTCACGGGCACCGGAGCTTCCATTTTTTTCCAACCTAGATAAATAAAACCATGGGGGGCCTCTCGGCTTGGGTGCTGCTCTGAACCTGAAGGTTCTTTACATACAGAAGGGAAGAGCGCAAACACACACACACACGCACACACACGCACACACACGCACACACACGCACAGATACACTCGGCAACCATGCCGGAAGGCAGCCTTGGGTTAGATAAAAAGGACAACAACAGGGGTCAATCCGGTCACATTGAGAATTTGCACCAGATGGTTCTATATCTCTGTGGAGAGGATGCGATTAACCACAACTTCTAACACACATCATGTTATGGTCTGTGTCAGAATACATTAAACTATACTTAATATAATCTATGTCAAACAAAACCGTAAGATCATTGGATATATTATTTCATGGCATGTGTTATCTATTTTGTTATTAACATTTAAGCATTCAATGCACACACACGTGTATATATATATATACACAGTCGTATGAAAAAGTTTGGGCACCCATGACAATTTCCATGATTTTCATTTATAAATAATTGGGTGTTTGGATCAGCAATTTCATTTTGATCTATCAAATAACTGATGGACACAGTAATATTTCAGCAGTGAAATTAGGTTTATTGGATGAACAGAAAATGTGCAGTATGCATCAAAATGAAATTAGACAGGTGCATACATTTGGGCATCCCAACTGAAAAATCACATCAATATTTAGTAGAGCCTCCTTTTGCAAAAATAACAGCCTCTAGATGCTTCTTATAGCCTATAATGAGTGTCTGGATTCTGGATGAAGGTATTTTGGACCATTCCTCCTTACAAAACATCTGTAGTTCAGTTAGGTTTGATGGTTGCTGAGCATGGACAGCCCGCTACAAATCATCCAACAGATTCTCAATGATATTCAGGTCTGGGGACTGGGATGGCCATTCCAGAACATTGTACTTGTTCCTCTGCATAAATGCCCGGGTAGATTTTGAGCAGTGTTTTGGGTCGTTGTCTCTGAAATATCCAGCCCCAGCGTAACTTCATCTTTGTGACTGATTTTTCAACATTATTCTCAAGAATCTGTTGATATTGAGTGGAATCCATGTGACCCTCAACTTTAACAAGATTCCCAGTACCGTCACTGGCTACACAGCCCCACAGCATGATGGAACCTCCACCAAATTATACTGTGGATAGCAAGTGTTTTTCTTGGAACGCTGTGATCTTTTGCCGCCATGCATAAAGCCCCTTGTTATGACCAAATAACTAAATCTTGTTTCATCTGCCTCAGAGGGGTGCCTAAACTTTTTATTTGATACACTGCTGATTTTGCAGGTTTTCCCACTTACAAAGCATGTAGAAGTCTGTAATTTTTATCATAGGTACCCTTCAACTGTGAGTGATGGAATCTAAAACAAATATCCAGAAAATCACATTGTATGATTTTTAAGTAATTAATTAACATTTTATTGCATGACATAAGTATTTGATACATCAGAAAAGCAGAACTTAATATTTGGTACAGAAACATTTGCAATTACAGAGATCATATGTTTCCTGTAGTTCTTGACCAGGTTTGCACACACTGCAGCTGGGATTTTGGTCCACTCCTCCATACAGACCTTCTCCAGATCCTTCAGGTTTCGGGGCTGTCGCTGGGCAATACAGACTTTCAGCTCCATCCAAAGATTTTCTATTGGGTTCAGGTCTGGAGACTGGCTAGGCCACTCCAGGACCTTGAGAGGCTTCGTACGGAGCCACTCCTTAGTTGCCCTGGCTGTGTGTTTCAGGTCGTTGTCATGATGGAATACACAGCCACGACCCATCTTCAATGCTCTTACTGAGGGAAGGAGGTTGTTGGCCAAGATCTCGCGATACATGGCTCCATCCATCCTCCCCTCAATACGGTGCAGTCGTCCTGTCCCCTTTGCAGAAAAGCATCCCCAAAGAATGATGTTTCCACCTCCATGCTTCACGGTTGGGATGGTGTTCTTGGGGTTGTACTCATCCTTCTTCTTCCTCCAAACATGCTGAGTGAAGTTTAGACCAAAAAGCTCTATTTTTGTCTCATCAGACCACATGATCTTCTCCCATTCCTCCTCTGGATCATCCAGATGGTCATTGACATACTTCAGACGGGCCTGGACATGCACTGGCTTGAGCAGGGGGACCTTGCGTGCGCTGCAGGATTTTAATCCATGACGGTGTAGTGTGTTACTAATGGTTTTCTTTGAGACTGTGGTCCCAGCTCTCTTCAGGTCATTGACCAGGTCCTGCCGTGTAATTCTGGGCTGATCCCTCATCTTGAACTTCTTCCATTTTATAATAATTGTGCCAACAGTTGTTGCCTTCTCACCAAGCTGCTTGCCTATTGTCTTGTAGCCAATTCCAGCCTTGTGCAGGTCTACAATTTTATCCCTGATGTCCTTACACAGCTCTCTGGTCTTGGCCATTGTGGAGAGGTTGGAGTCTGTTTGATTGAGTGTGTGGACAGGTGTCTTTCATAGGTAACGAGTTCAAACAGGTGCAGTTAATACAGGTAATGAGTGGAGAACAGGAGGACTTCTTAAAGAAAAACTAACAGGTCTGTGAGAGATGGAATTCTTACTGGTTGGTAGGTGATCAAATACTTATGTCATACAATAAAATGCAAATAAATTATAAAAAAAAAAAAAAAGTGATTTTCTGGATTTTTGCTTTAGATTCCGTCTCTCACAGTTGAAGTGTACCTATGATAAAAATGACAGACCTCTACATGCTTTGTAAGTAGGAAAAACCTGCAAAATTGGCAGTGTATCAAATATTTGTTCTCCCCACTGTATATATATATAGATTCTATCTGGTTTGCTTACCTACAGGTTTTTTTATTTATTGTATACTATCCCCAGTGGCAATAAAACATAATGATTCACTACTTCAGCGTTAGTTGTATATAAAATACACTCTGCTGTCCAAGGATAATGTACTCAGCTACCGATAATAGATCACGCGGATGTAATGCTCTTTCAGGAAACAATGTGTTATCCAATTACCATTACCCACAGGTAACGTTGCTGCAGAGAGATTAATGATCCACCTGTTTGGGTCTGTGTGGAGTTAGGTTTTTAAAACGACTACCTGTGCATGCATTAGAACTTATTATGAGAGATGGCATGCGTCCATATTACAACCTATTGCCTTTTTTTGTGCACTGTTTTTGACCGGGCCCCATAGGGATCTGGTAAATGCTTGTGCACTAGACAGTGAATGGGGTGCCATTTGGAACAGATAAACCAGTTAATGCGGGTATCCTGAAAACAAGCAGTTTATTAATCAGATGTTTTGCCTCAGTGTACATGCACATGCATGCAGGCCATTTCCTTAGGTTAGCATGCTGAGTTGACTATAAATGGCTGTCCATTAATAAAGGGCAAAGTGCATAATTAGAGGTTCATAACTGGACTGTGAAGAAGTATCAAAGGGGAGAAACATTAATCTCTTGGATGACATCATGGCGGTCCTAACTATTTTGTGAACATGTTAAATAAAGAGGACCAGTATGATCCATGGGGTAAACCTTCAACCTGCATTACAGAACTTCAGCACCGCAGCCCAAAATTTAGGAGCATGCTGCAGTGCTGGAAGGCACCTGTATTCACTGCAAACGTTAAAGAAAAGTAATTTGTTTCATTTCTAATGTACACATCTCGGTTTGAGCATTTATTAGAGAAACAATGCTCAACAATACACATATACGATATCTTGGCGTTAGGTGCTGTCTCTTTGGAGTAACTCAGTGCCATCGCATGATTGTGTAAACACTACCACTAATCACATTAACACAGTAATACCATTAACAGCAATATTTATGGCCATGAGCAAGGTATGCAGATAAGGAAGTCTTGAGGCTGTGAAAGGAGCAATCCCATGGCTTAGCCACTGACCACTCTCTTGGATGCCAGGGCATTGAGTTACCTTGTGGACAACAGAGGAATAGAGGTAGATGGGTTAGCCTGTGGTTAGAAGACTGGAGGTAGATGGGTTATTCTGTGGTCAGCAGAAGACTGGAGGTAGATGGGTTATTCTGTGGTCAGAAGACTGGAGGTAGATGTGTTATTCTGTGGTCAGAAGACTGGAGGTAGATGGGTTATTCTGTGGTCAGAAGACTGGAGGTAGATGGGTTAGCCTGCGGTCAGATGAGAACTGGAGGCACATTCAGGATAGTTATATTTGTTAAAGTGTGAAGATGTATAAATGTAAACTGCTTCACCCTCTGAGTTTGGCATATCGCAATTGATCCACCTGATGTTCATCCTTGAACATCAGATGGATCGAATCGCCCCGTTCAGACACGCTTTCCCTCTGTTTCAGTGAAGGGAAAAACGACAAGGCCGAGGGAACTGACTCTTTGGGTCCTTCTCTCTGGAGGTGAGGCAGAGCACGGTGGAGACAAACTGAGCTAGCCAGTTGAGCTAGCCAGGTTCTCTGTGACAATCTGCTATCATTACAATATCAAATGATCCCACAGGCTCGTTCCCTCAGCCACGGTGTCAGCAACTGAGGCGAGATAAGTTGTGATATTGGACAAAACATTAATTTCGTTGTCAGAGGATAATGTACGAGGGATCATTTGCATTGTATATTGAGCTGCTAAAATTCACCAAATGGCGCCTTCTATAAATGGTGCAGTGTAACCTAAGCATCACAAATAGATCAATTAACTGATATTTCCACGGTTCCCACAAAAACAACTTTTCAGGATGATAGAGTGTTTTGTTCTGTAATCGGAAATACGTGGATATGGCCGGGCACGTGCCCGACAGAGGATATGAGTATCACGGCACACTTCCACACCAAAACCATCACCGTAAAGACAATTCACCACAACGTTTCTATGGTTGCAAATGCCACTATTAACATTCATATGATCACCTTTATCGTTAACATCCTCTGTCATAAGCCTCCGGTCTCTGGCAACAGATTAGTAAGGAGAAAGACAGTGGGTCTCAAAATACACCCTACCCACTGTGCAGTGCACTGTTTTTTCAGCTGGTCCCAATGAGCCACAGTTAAAATAAAAAAGCGCACTATGGAATGTACCAAAGGGAGTAGGCTGCCATTTGGAGGTGTGACGTTTGTGCTAGCTCATCAAAGACTTGGAGAGTTCATTATATCATCTAGTCTAGCCCACTGCATGTCAATACACAATTTGAGGCCAGACTCCTAGCTGATGCTTATCTGCTTTCTGTCTTAGCTGACCTTGTATGGAATGACAGACAGACAGACAGACAAGAGAGAAAGAAAAGGAGGTGGGTGTCTCTGAGTGTGTGTGTGTGCATGTTGGGTGTAGTAAGCATGTACTGATTTTACTACTTTTTTAGGACAGACATTTTACCAAAATGTTTTTTTATTTCATGAAAAACATGAAACATGATAAAATAACTTTTCGCAATTCCTGACTTGTAGTCTCATGGGATGGTTTCTAGGTGCATTGCTACTGACTCCTTCCTGAGGCTTGTTACATTTAAGAACTGTCTGGAAGAATGGATTGGTTATGTAAGAGACAGAATGGTTATTGACAGTGCTTATTGACTGTACTGCGGTGAAGACAGTTCCGGTCAATGAGGGTGGATTGTTCTCTCTCTCTCAGATGGTAACAGCGAAATGGTTGACAGTGCTTTTATTTGTCTTTGTCTTGCTCAAAGAAAGGAAGGAATATAGTTTACCATACACAGCAGACTACCACAGGGACCACTACAGCACAGACATAATGACCCTACCTTGTCACAACACAACTGATTAGCTCAGACGCATTAAAAAGGAAAGAAATGTCACTAATTTACTATAAACAACTGTCATTAGAAATTCCAGATGACTACCTCCTGAAGCTGGTTGAGAGAATGCCAAGAGCATGCAAAGAGGTCATTGATTGATGAATCTAAAATATACATTTTTTAATGTGTTTAACCCTTTTTTGGTTACTACATGATTCAGCATGTGTTAGTTCATAGTCTTTATTTCTAAACTATTATTTTTCAATGTGGAAAATAGTCAAAATAAAGAAACACCCTTGATACACTGAGGAAATGACACTTTGCTACAATGTAAAGTAGTGAGTGCACAGCTTGTATAACAATATAGATTTGCTGCCCCCCAAAATAACTCAACACACAGCCATTAATGTCCAAACCACTGGCAACAAAAGTGAGTACACCCCTAAGTGAAGATGTATACTGTATATCTATGATGGTACTGTTTCGTTTTATCCTTCCATAACAATCAATCCATTATTAATTTCCTAATTCACTTATATCAAAAAACAAACGTTTTGTCATCACAATCCCACAACATAAAATCAACATTCCTTTCTGTTCTTTGTTCAATGTTTTGTTCTCTAACTTTAAAGCAGCATCAGTAAGCTGTCAGCCCTGTCAGAGCTGTGCCTCCTGCTGACTGGGTGATTTATCTAGCAGCACAACCTAGACTTGATCCATGGTGAATAAAGGTTTCCACTGTGATTTGTTATCGAGAATAGACATCACTGCTGCCACACACACACACACACACACAAACACTCACTCTCTCTCTTTCACACACACACATGCACACACCCATTCTTGCCTCCCGGTCTGATTTATGGCTTGCCATATCTGATGTTGGAACAGCCCAGAGAATGAGCCTGATATATGAATGTCTTTCAGCAGGGGGTCTGGGACAACGGGATGAAAAGAAAAGTGCTTGTGAGGTAAGATGATTCACTGGCTGCCTTCTTTCTGAGCCACAACATGTGGCGCAAATTGCACCCTACGGCCTATGTAGTGTGCTGGGTTTGACCGCAATCATGTAGGACATGGTCATACGTAGTGCGCACTATTTATTGAAATGTTACTATTTGATATGCAGACAAAGTATTTCACCGTCAGGGCATATCAAACGCTGATTATGTTGTCAAAAGAAAATATTGTTATATTCTTGTCAGCTAGAGCTAAATGCATTCGTGTAGGATGTCCTTGCCTTCCGGATCAGTCAAGCTTAGTTTTTCATGGTCATAGATATTTCAAGGGTGCACAATGGTTCGAGAAAATATTGACATGTTTGTGGTGGGTTCACTGCAGATTGACTTCAAAATTAGACGTTTGTCACTGGGACATTAATACTGTAAATGGCTTTGAAACTACTACTGAAGTCAAAAAAGTGGTTTGCTAAGGTATTAGAGAAGGGGGAAATTACATTCACATTTCAGTTATTTACCTAACACTGTTGATTCGATACATAATCTACATATAGTATGTTTTATTTTAGTTTTACAGGGATAGAGAGGGGATGAATAAGGTAAATGGAGATGTCTTACCTCAGAGAATCAGGACACCCGTTTAATTTGCCATTTAAAGATGGAATCCTCTTCTGGGCAATGTCCACTTTACTGCTGTCGGACATTTGGATTTTATCTTTAGACCAGAGGAAAGGGCGCCCCCTACTGGCCCTCCAACATCACTTTCAGCAGGATCTGACCTCCCATCCAGCGACTGACCAGGACCGATCAAGACCCACCATGTAATAGACATGCAAGTTACCATCTAACATAAAGTAAAAAAAAACACAACATCTCTTTGATTCTGCTAGAATAAACATAAAAAACACTGCCTTCAGCCATTTCATTTAATATTACTTAATTCAGATATTGTCTGTGCTCTTAGTGAAAAGTTACTATACAGACCTCTGTATTTCAGTGTGTATGACTGATATGTATGTGATCTATATGTACATTTTGCCTGTACTGTTCTTGAATTTCACGACCTCACCTCCCACAACCCTCTGGCATGACTAGACTGGTTGACTCAAAAATGGTCTGGTTCTGCTAATAAATAATAATAACATTCAAGACATTAAGCTAACCACTTTTATAGGCTACTACTATGCCTCAACATTTCACCTCAGCTCCACGGGTGACCTTTTCTCCCTGGCTGTCTGATCATGCCCGTTACAAGGAACTCTGTCACGGTCACCGTGTGATCCTGCCAAAAGGCAGTACAGTATATGAAATGAACAGCTTGACCTACATTGACACCTGCAGAACCTGATGGCCATGTTTGATCTATAAGATCCACATTAGGTTGAAATGTCAAATGTAGCTACCTATGTAGGTAACTACATGTAACGTTTGCAAACTTCTCAAGAGATCAACTATTAAGCTAGCTATTTAGCTTGCTATCTTGTAATGTCTCATAGCTAGCTAGCTGTAGCACTCACATTGCAAAATACCTAACTTATGTCTCTTCTTGGCTGGTGACACTACGGTAACCAGCACCGTGCGCATGACCTTTCCAGCAACTACCTCAAAGCTAAGTGCCTGCGCAGAGTCCAAAAGCCAGTCTGAATTATGAATTACCATCCTGCCTCTGCATCGTTCTGAAGCGCAGAGTTTTAGCTTCTTTTATAATACAGTTCTGTTGATAAAAAGTGAATGGGAAAAAATTCAATTTTCAGAAAGTGGGGGGACATGTCACACTCATGTTTAATGAAACTCTGCCACTGACGTCACCTGCGGAATGAAGGCGATGGGTGGACCAGGGGGACATTAACATTACCAGGCCAGAAGTCTGTTGTTTGCTGAAGGTTATGTCATTGAGCCGTGCTGTCACAGACATTCTTACAGCCGGTGACCTTTTTGTCCGGGCTTCAATGCCCGCCTCAGTGAAGGGAGAGCAGGGGAATGAATACAAAACCCCCCAGCAACAAGACATGGGTTCAAATACCATTAGAAATAGTTGAAAAACACTTGATCAGTGCTTGGTAGAGCTTGCCTGTGAAATGAACGGAATTTGAACTAGAAAGAAAACTGCCCGTCCGTAAACTTTGTCTGCTCAAGGCAGATGCTGACAGTTTTTAAAAGATTTCAACAGTATTTGAACCCAGGGCTGCCAGCTGTAAGCATTTGAGCTACGTTGACAGAATATAACTGCCATTCCGTTCCCCAACAGCAATGCTACCGAAGTTGGATGGCTAGTGAATTCCTCCACCAACACACAAGCTTTCTGTTTTCACCCCTGCACAGTACAGAAGACCAAACCGCACAGCAGTCCGACAGTGATCAGTTCCTTGCTCCAGAGGTTTCCACAAATGTAGTAGTCATTATTATCAAGAGTTAGCAGAGAGCTAAAGAGAAGCCGCAGTGAAATGGTGGAGACGGCGAGGCACTGCCAGTGTTGCCAGATGGGAAAGTGTCTAACACAATTGGGCTATTTTTAATGACAGTTGGCGGGCAAAAATGACCTTGGCTGGGTTGATTAACAGATAGGGTGGTATAGAAACAATGGTGTTTGGGCTGTTTTTTTTGTTGAGTCTTCGGGTGATTGTGCGGTATACAGTCACTAAAATCTGGCAACCCTGACGTCTGCCTCCTCCAAGATGGAGGAGCACCAACATTATGGGACACAAGTCTGATCATCCGAATCCAAAATGGCTGCAAAATAGCAGATTCAGAAGTTTTCGAAAACCAGCTGAAAGTCCTGCTTTGTATTGTATATTGTTGTTTAAAAAATAGTCCTACCTGTCTGTTGTTTGGATAACCTTGTCCCCAGACTGCATGCATAGATTTGATTTGTTAAATGGTCTACTGTGCAACCCCCCACGTGTGTTTATGCTGTTGTGGGTTTTACCCACCCCCCCACCCCCTGAAAAAGTTAAAATGCGGATTAGGTTTTATGGGCTTCTCTAGTGAAACCGTTATGTACATCTGTGGGACAATTTGAGTGGGACAATTTGATCGATCTATAGATTTAAAAGGAGCAAATGACCAAATGAAGAACCATTTCCTAGTAAAAATGATATGTACTTGTTTATGTTACATATTTTAGAAGGCATTATGATATCTCAGTCTTTGGTTGCTACAGGCACCGCCACAACCCTTCGGTTCATTATATTTTGGTTAAGCTTCATCCTGTGGGCTCGTCCATTATTTCCAAGGTAACATACAGAAGGTCGTTATCCCTTACTTAACAAGGGTGCTAAAATGGTTAGAAATAGCTTTTACGTGTCTTCATGTGTAAGTCAGTGTGTATGGAGCTTTATAGCTCTCCTGTGTAGGCTGTGGGGGGAAGGAGGTTATAGTGACAAATCATGCTTAAGGGGACGACCAAGCCTGTGGCTCAAATGGCAGCAAACTCCTCAAACCACTTCCCTCCATGTAGCACTACTCCTTACCAGACGGCTGCGAGCCCTTATCAAAAAGCCATGCACTATGAAGGCAACATCGATCCATTCGGGACACACGCTAACTCTGGTTAGCCTGTTTTCTTTGTTACCCGACGTGATGTGAACCAGATGGGGAGTAAGGCTGAGGGCAACAGTTGCAACAGCGCATCAGCCTTTTGACTCTGCCATTCCACAACACGGTCACCTCTGTTTTCAAGGCCTTGTGAGACTCTACGTTCGGGGGGCCATTGCAGTGTGGTATTAATGTGACATCAAGCCTGGCGAAGGTTTGCTGACTCGCAGGGTTTTCTTTCGTTTTTACCGCATGTACTTTATTTTTTTGGGGTCCGTAAGGGAATGCTATGGGTTATTTTCCGACGGTAGCCGTCATCTCCCGAGAATGTTGACAGTTTTTCATCAATTTGCAGTGAGCTCAGAGATGAAAGGGATTCCGCCTCGGTCCCTAACTAGCGCTATAGGACTATTACAGAACCCAAAATGAATTCACTCTCCCTTTCTGCCATGGCATCACCACAGCTGCTGCAAATGCCCCTGAATTAGCAGGGAGGGATTTGGGTGGTGGTGGAGGGTTTTAAGTGGGGGTGAAGGGTTTTGGTTAGGGGTGGGGTGGTGTGTGTGGGAGCGATGGGGCTGTGACTGTACCCAGTAGAGTCACAGAAGCCTTCTTTTAAAAAGCCTAAAGAGAAGCACTGTCGTTTTGATTGAACCAGTGATAACTGTCACAGCCGAACAATTTGTTTCAGCTTTGGGGACTGGAAAAAACAGAGACCCTTTTGGAGGACTGGATAGACACTAGAGCATTTTGAGGTGATTAGGAGTTTAACTTTATTTTCTATTTTGTTAAGGGAATTTCACCACTTTAACGTAATAGCAATGTTAAGCTTGCCCATAACTGAGAAAACGCTGATTTCTGCAGGGGAAAATACTTTCGTTCTGGTCTCATTGGTTAGTTAGGGACACATTTAGAAAAATACAAGTCAAAGACGACTCTGAAAGGAGGAAGTTAAAACATTATGAAACTGTCAGAAGTTAAAATATAAAATGTTCAATTGATCATGCAGTTTTTTTGCTGGAAACATTTTCTCTCCATTTCGTGGCAGTGGCCGTGTACCATGAAATCCAAGACTAAACAGACTTAAGGAATCCTCCACAGAAGAAACCTGTGCTCCATGGTTTAATTTGCCACAGCATCCAGGACCCAAAATATCCAGCTTTTAATACAATATAAATGTTTTTGTTTTGTTTTCAATATTGTGTGTAAGGTTGCTGTTAATGTCTGTTCTCTAAATTTGTTTGTAATTTTTTTCAATACATACATTTGCTTGTTTAATATTGATGTTTGTTTTTTGACTTCCTTTGGCAATGTGAACACAGTTCCATTGAACTGAGACTGAGAAAGATAAAAAGAAAGAAGGAGGAAAAAAGACAGAGTTGAGAGCTGAGTTGTAAGTGTAGCACATTATTTAAATAATTACTATAGTCCAAGTTTTATTAAAGGAGAAAAGGAACCAGGCAAGCCTAGTTCAGCCGGCCCGCAAGTGAAGCCAGTGTAGCCTTCAATGGATTCAAACCTGGGTCTCCCACGTGTGGGACTGTGTCTTTAACCACAATGCCACGGGGCAATTGTTTTGGCTAGTGTCGGTATAGCATCTTGACATTAGATGATTTTGTAACGCATTAACATCATGTCAAGTTTGAATATGCCGCTAGACACCATTAAGCTTTGGCGTATTTTGAAAATCCACCAGAAATAGTTGCAATATAACCATAGTTTTATTTTAGGCTTACTATAACGTAGCTACTGAAGGTTGTAGGCAGCAAAGTTTTTGTCTACCACTACGTTATTTAACAAGGGGTTATCAGCCAGTTAGTCACTCAATAAGAGACATTCGCTCTTGACCGGCTCCGCTTACGCGGTACGGCAAAAGTGACAACCGTTATTCTTTTTTTTCAGGCACAATTTGTTTTGTCTTTTTAGATCCATTTGGGCTAGATTACAAATTATCTTAAAGCATATTATTTGTGCGGAATAATTTTTCTGATTTTCTATCATGGTAGGACCGTGTGACACACAGTAGGAGCAATGCTAAGCACTGGCGTGTCACTTCACACACCCCCCTGCTGTTATATTCAGTAATATCACGGTGCCATTCAGGAGATAGAAAACCAGCTCTTTCCTTTCATTCCCATGTGATTGACAGCAGCCTGATCTCCTGTACCGTATAGGAGCCATTTCAAATTGTTTCAGAGAGAGGGAGCGATCCAGTCCTTCAGAAGGTGTTTGGCGGGTGGGTATATCGGATAGTATAGCTCTGCTCTGCCCTGGGGGCCTCCACCATTAGCCATAGATGGATGAAAGCTAATTGTGTCAATTCTGACTCACTATCCTTGTTGAAAAGTCTGTGAGATGGATAATGAGAAGTAGAGACACAGTGATGAATGGAAACATGGAGACAGAGAGCAATACAGAAAGAGACTTGAGTTTTTGTCAAGTCTAACCCTCTACCCAACACCACCCAACCCTCTACCCTCTACCCAACACCAACCAACCCTATACCCATCACCACCTTACCCTCTACCCAACACCACTCAACCCTCTACCCAACACCACCCAACCCTATACCCTCTACCCAACACCAACCAACCCTATACCCATCACCACCTTACCCTCTACCCAACACCAACCAACCCTATACACATCACCACCTTACCCTCTACCCAACACCACCCAACCCTCTACCCTCTACCCAACACCAACCAACCCTATACAAATCATCACCTTACCCTCTACCCATCAACACCTACTGCTGAAGAGTGCAATGACTCCCACTGGTCTGTAACAGTCATAATCCACCCTCTGCCTTGCTGGCAGCCCCCCCCCCCATACTGCATCCACAGACCCCCATCCCTGTGTGACATGTCTCCTTACCACCCAGATTAGTACAGTAGCTGGCTGTTCCTGATATAAAGTTAAGGTGAACTGCCAGACTCCTGGGACAACACCTGTACTTTAAAAAGGATCAGCTGTGAAAAGAAAAGCCTCCACAAAGCAAGAGAACCAGAAGAAACAGCACAAACAGTCGTATCAATCCTGCACATGGTTTAAACATACTCGGCACAAAATGGACGCACCTTCCCAGCAAGAGGACCCAAGGGCACCAGATGATCGTCTGTGGGCCAGATTTTAACCTCCCTTTGAGGTCGGCTGTCTGGTCATTAATTGTATAGAGACTGCAAGTGGCGTTTCAGGGAAGCACCTGCAATTCAAAAAAACCTACCCATTCTTTAAATATCACCCATTCCAAGGAGGGAAAGAGACAGAGAGAGAGAGAGAAATTATGGCGGCTAGAGAGTGGGAGAGATGAAGAAAGAGAGAGGGTGAGAAAGAGAGAGAGAGAGAAAGAGAGAGAGAAATATGACAGATAGAGAGTGGGAGAGATGAAGAGAATGAGAGCGGGTGAGAAAGAGAGAGAGAGAAAGAGAGAGAGAGAACAAGATAGAATGGCACTGTGTTGTAGTTAGAAGATGAAGGTACCATTAAACCTATCCCTTGAGATACAACCTGTCTAATGTTTAGCCTGGAAGGCTTTAACATTGTGCAGCATAGTATAGACATATAGTATAGACATATAGTATAGACAGAGTATAGACATATAGTATAGACAGAGTATAGAGATATAGTATAGACATATAGTATAGACATATAGTATAGACAGAGTATAGACATATAGTATAGACATATAGTATAGACAGAGTATAGACATATAGTATAGACAGAGTATAGACATATAGTATAGACAGAGTATAGACATATAGTATAGACAGAGTATAGATACATAGCATAGACAGAGTATAGACACCAACTAAGCAGAAAAAAAAGTGTTTTGTTTATGTTGCGTTTGAATATGAAATGTCCAGAATATAGTACTTAAAATACTCAATACACTACATAGACAATAGATGTGGTAAAGATCTATATATACATTTTGTAGCTGTAGTGTTTGGATTTTGATGTCCGTTTTATAGTCTCACACAAAATTAATTGAGGAACACTACAGTCTTGAAGAAAAAAGCGCCTTGAAATAATATGTATTTAAAAAGAGAAATGCCTAAAATGGGACCACTAAATAACATATAGACCTAACAATAAATAAATGACTTTCACATTCTTCAATGGAATATTTTTCAATAAAAAGCTGCAACGCAATGCCAGTAGGATCTCTGTTATTCTGCTTATATGAGATGTTGTGGGTGCGGGCGTGAAATAATAATGGCCTGATTCAGTTTGACTCACTGTCCAACACGTTGGGGATTTTAAACATGCACCATAATTCCATCCTAACATTGTCAGTAGCTTATGAATTCTTTGAGGATTCTAAAGGCAGATTCTGATTCCATCCTCCAATGATGTTAAAAGCTGAGCAAGAAAGATATTCTATTCCACTGACACTGGTTGAAATATGACTAGAATTCGTTCTTTTCTCAAGCGTCTGATTCTCTAAAGCACACAAAGGCGATAGAGGCTCGTAACAGCTGATACTATACTTAATCAGAGGGATCTTATTCACTGCAATTGAGCCAGGGTTTTAGATCAATTCAATTAGCCATGTTTCATTTTGGAACTTAATTTGAACTTTGACATTGCCTTCTGAAAGTCTTAACAACTGTACAACTGCAATTTCACTTCACCCATTCACAATCTTTTCCATCAAGAAATAAAGGTATGAAACTGTTCAATACTTGAGTTTTTTGTCTATAATACTTTTTGGATGACCTTTGCTTCTCGGTGTGAAATAATATTAATAGAACGACAACAGACATAAAACTAGATGTGAAGTTAGAGATGGAGTGTAGTGAAATAGAAGCAACTGTAATTATCTGTAAGGTTGAAAGTATTTTACACAGAGAAATAACATTGATAATGACCTAGCAATCCACCATCATGCAGAATGAGGAATAAAGACATTATAAAAGACATGATTGATCTTTTATGCTAAATGTATTTCTAGTGTGCCAGCTGTTTCTTTGGGGGGGGGGGGGGGGGGGGGGGGGGTCTAACAATGTAAAGCACTTTGAAATGCCAGTGTGGATAAAATGTGTTACACAAATAAACTTGCCTGGCCTTACTGAATTATTGATACATAACAATGTAATAATATGTTATTATCCTGTTGCCTACTGTCTGCTGCCTACAGTATCCAGCTTTTGTCATGTGTATTGTACATTCCCCTCCATGTCAAGGGCCTGCTCAGTTTTTTCACTGAGGCTAAATAATTAAATGCTATGATTTTTACAATTACATTTAGAAGAGCGTTTGCCTGGGTTGGTGATGGTAGTGTTATCCTTCCTGGCTGGTCATTCGTCATGTACCGACTTCTAATATGTCTTCCTTGCTTACTGACTAGACTTCAATGAAATTTTGACAGGTAACATTTAAACCTCAAAGGGAACATCAGTGATTTTGTTTTAAGCTCTCTTGCTGATCATTAATTGCAAAGTGAATAAGATGTTCTAAGTCCTTCATGTTCCACTGAAATGCAAAGACAGTGTAGTAAATAACCCAGTAACAAAAGCATGCATGTGTTTCTTGCGGATTGATTGAACCTAATTCCCTCAACGGAATCAGCATAGAATCTAAGTTTCATGATATATATATATAAAATATATATATATATGTATATTAATATATGCACATATATATATTTTGTATTATGTATATAATGAACACTAATGTTCAGTCTGTCTCTGCACTGGAACATTTCCTCATATTTCTTTTCCTCTGAGGTTAATTACAATGTTTTGTTTTTACATTTTGAAATCAAGCAGAGTTGTTTTAACCACCTACATCTTGGATGTTGCTAGCTGACAAGACCCATGGTCACATCCCTGTGGTCACATCCCTGTGGTCACATCCCCGTGGTCACATCCCCGTGGTCACATCCCCGTGGTCACATCCCCGTGGTCACATCCCCGTGGTCACATCCCCGTGGTCACATCCCCGTGGTCACATCCCTGTGGTCACATCCCCGTGGTCACATCCCCGTGGTCACATCCCCGTGGTCACATCCCTGTGGTCACATCCCTGTGGTCACATCCCTGTGGTCACATCCCCATGGTCGCAGAATGTTCCATCCTAAAAATACCTTACAGAATCATGAAACAAATTCGTATTCAAATGACTTGACAATGCCCGAATATATATTTTGTAATTTAATTCAATGACAGATGGGGCCCGGAACACAGGCACGAGTCCCTGTTGACAGACCTGGAGGTGTTTATTAGCAGAAATGCAACTTGGTAGCGGTAAGGAGAATGAAAAGTTCACTGGTGCTGTAGCTCAACTCTCACTGCTTTAAGGGATCTGGGGTCTTGGGAGGCTAGGTTGTCTCTATCCATGGAAAACCAAGAGCAAGAAATAGTCCAAACAACAGTACGTTTCAGTCTCCAGTGTTACTGATCTGTAGGACAGTTGTTATTTTCTTTATCGTGTCAGGAGCATTCTTCAGTTATCCACCAGAGAGTTCTGCCTTGGTCTACCTGGTCAACCCTCTTAATGTACCAGACAGTTGATTTTTGGCATGCCTAACGTTTGCTGAACCCATTTATTCTAATTCGTCAACGTCATGATGGCCGGCCAGACTTTGTAGTTGACACTTCTTTGGTCCTCACCTTCTCAGACACCAGCAACAGCCTGCCAAAGCAAAGCAAAGAATCAAGACAAGACACTGACAGCTCTGTTGAGCATACACTCTGCAAAGAAACACACCAAATAAAACGAAACAGTTGGGAAGCCAGTATTGGCCAAGTACTTATAGCACCCTAAGGTCATAGGATTATTTCAAATAAATCACTTGGTTTTTTTCCTGTAGCGTTGAAATTAGTTGCAATGAAAATAAACAGCTTTAGATATGTGCGCTCCAATTTACATAATGTAAACAAGCCCATTTCATCACTGAATAGATCTGGAGAGCAATTCCTTTTCACATAATAAAACTGAATTCCCATGTTTTCCCTCAGAACATGTTTGGCTTCACTCCTGGGCTAATATAAAAAAAAAAAACATTTATATTGTAGACCAAGTAACCCTCCTGGGGACATAAACTAAAGCAATAAACTAAAAGACACATTTACTATCCAACTATCTGCGGGTCTTTTGAATATTTAGGTACCACTATTTATCCTTCTCAAATTAAGAAAAACAAACAGCCAAGAGGAGTTATTCAAACAGGGAAAGGAAAAAACTGTTAATTAAAGTAACGTTCTAGGCCAATATTCATAAGTGTCTCAAAGAAGTAATGCTGTTCCACCTTTGTCAGTGGAATCAATTCAGTATTATCTGGCTAAAAGGATCCAGGAGCAGCGCTTCAAATCTTAGATGCTTTCTAAGTATCAGTGCCTGGTCTTGTACGAACCGAAGAGGCGTTTTGCTGGTGGATGGGAGGGGGAAAGAGGAAAGGTGCAGGGTGGAGGAGAGGACGAATCGAAGAAAGAAAACAGGCGGGATCCGCAATAGAAACAAAACAATAACACTGAAACAAACGCACAGAATAGTCCACTCATGAGGGACAGAGAGACACGCTTTTCAGCAGTCGCCGATAAAGTTTGATGTTGTTACCCGGCAGGAAGTCGTCCTGGGCTGCCAAGCAAACTGCACCGCAGAACCTGAGCTGACAACGCAGCGAAGCGGCTCTGGGTACTGTGATGGATGCCTCTAGACAACAGTTACATAGATATGTGCTGCACTAGACTGGGAACGCTGATGCAAAGAGTTCTCATTTGGTTCACACCTTGGAAACGTCCTGGTGGGATTGTCAAAGGACTGACAACAGTCAGGTGAACTAAGAAAGTTTACTAAACCACACTTTTTAAATGGGAAAATTAGTAACATTAACTTTTTTATTTAATGTTATTTATAATTTATAGAATTGAAAGAATTTGACACCGTTTTCACTCTTTGTACTGTGTGAAAAACAATCCCAAAAAATATCATTTATTCATGGACCGTGCTTATTCTCTAAAGAATTACATTGAATATTTTCTGCTAATTTTCTGCTTTAGACTCCGCTCCTCAGAGGTGCAATCAAGCGTGGCTAATTACGTTCATGCTAAAGTAGGTTTGATGTACAAGGTACTGTATGCTATGCAAGTAACACGTAATGCAAATTTAACCCGAGATCGTAAAAAATGCGTTGACACAAGCACATAGCTGATGTTATTTTTTGGTTTAATTTGCAAATTCATTACCAAGTCACCTATTCCCAGAGCGGTACTGGCTGAAATGTGAATGAGGCACTTCGTTAAATTCTAAAAACATTTTTTACGCAGTGGTGCATGATTTAACTGAATGTAATCCCTGATGAATTTGATCAGAACGCATTTGCTACATGCTACTACAAAATCATAATTTATTTGATGTTACAACAGGGTTTTAGGACATTAAAATATACATTGCAGTTGAATCTACAGTAATAATAAAAATACTAATAAATCATGAAGGCTTTGCAATCAGTGACACCAGTGAAACAGTAAAGATGAACAGGTAACTGGTGCATGACAATGTAAAGCCGGGCCACTACATCTCCCATACTCTCTCTCTCTCTTTGCCTCTCCCCATGTCTCTCCCTGTATTGCTCATCATCTATATCTCTGTCAGTCAGTCAGCAGTTGTCAAGGAGGCAATTATTTGCTTGTACAGATACCCAGAAAGAGCAAGCAACAACAGGAAATTAAAATTGGATGGTTTGGCGGGTGGGTGGCTAGGTGGTTGGGTCAGTCGTCTGATTGGAGGGTTGGTTGGGTGGGCGGGTCTGTCGTCTGATGGGAGTGTTGGCTGGGTGGGTCAGCAGTTGTCTGATTGGAGGGTTGGCTGGATGGGTGGGTCAGGACAACAACCTCTCTCTCAACGTCTGGAAGACTATGGAGATGATCGTGGACTTCAGGAAGCGGCAGAGAGGTGGTCATGCCCCCACACACGTCCATGGAGCTGAAGTGGAGAGTCTCCGACTTACAGTCACTCAGTGTGTTCAACAAAGATGACCTCACCTGGTCCAGGAAAGCAGACTCAGGAGTGAAAACTTCCCAAAAGCAACTATAGTTCCTGAGGAGACTCAAGAAGTTAAGCATGCCTGCAAAAACCCATCCTCTCAGGCTGCATTACTGCCTGGTACAGCAGCTGCTGCGCTGTTGATCGCATGGCCCTCCAGAGGGTGGTGTCTGCAGAATGTGACATCGGCAGCCGTCTACCCTCCGTGCCAGCCATCTACCATACACGGCGCCTCAGGAAAGCCCGGATCATTCATTACTGTCACCCGGGCTATGGTCAGTTCACACTGCTGCCGTGTGGTAGATGGTACTGGAGCATCAGGGTACGCACTTCAAGACTCATACTTTTTTTTTTTCCTCAGGCCACAAGGCATGAACATTTCAAATGCTCTAATATTTTTCTATGTACATTCAATGTACATTATAATATTTTAGGCATATTACATATATTCATAATATATATTATTTCTACCCATATTGTTCATATGCCCCATTCTACACTCATTAAAATTGCTGTTAGTTTACGTTATTATGTACATTTTTGCTATAGTTTTGCTTGATATATTTTCTCTTAGTGTGAAGATGTAGTGTGTTATGTCACAAGAATTTCATTGTTCAGAATGACACTATGTTATTCGATGCATTGGATAAATTAAAGGGTGGGTGGGTGGGTCAATTCCATGAAGCTGATGCTCTTGGCCACTGGACATGCCTGTCTCTTATTGGTGTTAGCACCTGCGCCTCTATGCACATTTTTTTTTTTTTTACCTTTATTTTACCTTGCAAGTCAACTAAGAACAACTTCCCAAATAAAATAACGGCCTGGCTGGAGTGAAAAGGCCTCCTGTAGAGAAGGAGTGTTGGGATTAGATAAAAAGAGACAACACAGACAGAAGACACAGACAGCACACACAGAGAACAGACACAGACAACAGACACATACAAACAGCACAGGAACCAAAATACATTAAAACTAACCACAAAAAGAGACGCCTCTAAACTATAACAGAAAGACACAGGCAACTCAGCCGGACAACAACACATGCAAAACACTGGAAGAGGACAATATAAAACTATACAGTAGGTCAACAACACATGCAAAACACGGACCTGGAAGAGGACAAGATAAAACTATACAGTAGGACAACAACACGTTTCTAACATGTAGATAAAGTCAACAACAGGACAACCTGGCAGAAACACAGTGAACAGGTGTCAGTAAATGTGTTAGGGTCTGTGTCTTCAGAAGTATCCATAAGGGCTAACTGTTTGTTGTAGTTGATTCCAGTAGATTCTAGGTGGGGCAAACTATAAGGAGGAAAGACCCAAAGAGGTGCATGTTTAGGTAATTTTAACTGGATGAGACTAAGATCTTGGACTGAATCAGGGTAAACTAAGCAGATTAGGCAAAGGACCGAACGATTACAGTGGTGAAAAGCTTTAACCTTTACAAAGAAATGAAGACTTGGCACTGTGAACATTGCTCTGTTGGGTTTGATTGAATCACAGTCCTGTTGTAACACGGTACAGGCCTGTCTGTGTGGAAAAGAGATGATGTCACTCAACAGATTTGCATTTAAATAGCTGATTGTTGATCAAACAGAGACTTTGACCACAGATCAGGGTTTTGGGTGTGAGTGACTGGATTGGTGAAGAACAGTAAAATACCTTCTTTAGTCCACTGTTTTTATTAAACAAGTGGCACAGGCAAGATCCTTTCTGGAAGAGGCTTGAACAGTGTTTGAGAGTCAGGTAAGACAGGAAAAGGTGAGCCAAAATGTTAGCATGCGATGGATTTGAAACCACCCCGACCGTGTAGTTTCTCCTTGAATCATCAAGGTGGTCAAACATCTCTGAATTTAATCATTAGCATGTAAGGCTTGTCACGCTTATCAACAAGTAATCTTGGTTAACCCAGAAATAGTCTTGCATCATCTGGTCAGATGCTCCTCAAGAAATTGATTTGTCAGTGGTGGGGCCGTAGACATAAAAGGAGAGTTTAAACTCAACACCATACCGTCTCTAGAGTACCTCAGAAAACAGGCCTCACTTGTCTCATCCAATCCCATCCAACTCCAGGCTGCAACTCAAACAAGACAGATTCACACAACATGCCCTCCCCAATGGTAAGTCTCCTTTAGTTTAATGCTTGTGCGGATGCTTTTATTGACACAGCTACATATCCTATAAGCTTTGAAATGTACAAGTTCACTACAAAGTCTCATCAAACTCTTTGTAGTAGACGTCTGTGTTGCTGGGTACCTTCGCTGACAGGATCAGACCCTCGACTGTGTTGAAAACATTGTCTGAGGGACTGTAAACTGTGATTTCAGTGAGGATCAAAAGCCGGGGATTAAATCGTTTGAAAAACATGAAGCAAACCGAACGTGACAATTTAAGAGACAATCCCGTTTTGACTTCTAATGAAAGATACTCGCTATTTCTGCCTAGGAGCTGGAACTGAAGAATGTGGAGCTGCATGCTGGCGATCGTGTCCAAGTGAAGGGGAAGATTATGCATGATGCAGAGAGGTTTGTACACTTTAGCTGGTTCATTTTGAAAACCACCGACTGACCCATCACATCAATTAAACAAACAGTTTGGTTCCACAACCTTCTGCTAAAAAAAAAAGGAAACTAACCAGATAACAATTCGGTATTGGTGTGGAGTGAACAAATGAAGGTTACAGGGAATTCCGACATTCCACTCATTAAGAATTGTGGAACGGTTTGTCATGTGATTTCCCATTGCACATACGCAGGTTCCAAATCGACCTTGGCTCTGACACCAACAACCTGGCTCTGCATTTCAACCCACGTTTTCCCAATGACACCGGCGAAGCAACGCTGGTGTGCAACTCAAAGGATGGCGGCTGCTGGGGTGCCGAGCAGCGAGAGAAACATCTGAACCTCCAGAGGGGCTCATTGGTCAAGGTGAGGGGAATGTCACGGCCAGAAGGTGGCCCCAGAATGGGCCATGGGGGGTGTCAGTCAACATATACACAAACACTGCATCGTGACAGTGCTTGTGTTATTGAGCAGGGACTGCTGGGTGGTCCTTCATTATGTCTCCTGGCCATGGAATGCTTGGGCTGCTCTGTGGGCTGTTACATCTGTACTGCTGATGTGTTGCGAATTGAATGGAGGCCCCGGGGACATTATGTGTATGTAAGAGCTAATGTGTTACAAATGGGTGAACAAATGGCTTCTTCTCTCTCCACCCACTTGTCAAGATCGTCCTGAAGCTGATGGGAGACATGTTTGAAGTGGAGTTGCCTGATGGAAAGGAGTTTCAGTTCCCCAACCGTCACGGCCTGGATGTCATTACCTATGTTCGGGTCCGAGGGGACTTCAAGTGCACCTGCTTTAAGATCTGTTAAGGAAGGCTGCGATGTTGATGTTGTGTAGCCTCGCTACAAGGGGACACCCGGCATTTTGAGATTTTCTTTAGACGTCCAGTAGATTGTGGAACCAAACAAAAGCAACGAGAGTGGGCGGAGCTACCTATCGTGGAGAACGTTTAACCAATGTATGTTCAGCCATTTTTCAACGGCCTTTATCAGAAATGGGATAGTGTCTGAAATATATCTTTTTTTAATTATAATGATCTCATTGTGTTATATATTTTTTCTTATGGACCGCGTAAGCGCTATGTTGAAATTGCAAAAATGTATTGTTTTTGGAAAAATACATGCCCATGTAGAATTTGATTCCAGCAACATGTTTAAATAAAGTATGGACAGGGGCATGTTTACCACTGTGTTGCATCACCTCTTCTTTTAACAATACTCTGTAAGCATTTGGGAACTGAGGGGCCCAATTGCTGCAGTTTTGTAAGCAAAATGTTTTCCCATTCTTGCATGATATAGGATTTCATCTGCTCAAAAGTTCAGGGTCTCGTTTGTCGTATTTTTCGTTTCATAATGTACCAAATGTTTTCAGCACCCAAACTCTTTTACTACGGAGCAATGCTGTTGTAATACGTGCAGAATGTTGTTTTACATTGTCTTGGTGAAATAAGCGATAACTTCCCGGAAAAATATTTATTCTGGAAGGCAGCATATTTTGCTCCAAAACCTGTATATATTGTTCACCCATGCCATGTGTCAACCATGACATGTGCACTAATGCACCCCCAAACGATCATGGATGCAGTTTTTTTTTATCAACTGTGCGATGATAACAAGATGGTCCCTCTCCTTTTTTTGTCCGGATGATGCGGTGTCCATGATTTCCAAAATGTATTTAAAATTTTGATTTGTCAGATCACAGGACAGTTTTCCACTTCGCCTCAGTCCTCCTTCAATGAGCTCTAGCTCAGAGGAGCTGTCAGCGGTTTTGGATCTTGTTTATATCTGGTTTCTTTGCATGGTAGAGTTTTAACTAGCATTTGTGGATGCAGCAACGTACTGTGTTCACAGACAATGGTTTTCAGAAGTTTGCCAAATGACCAAATTAGTTGTGTGATATCCCACCAGGTTTAGTTTTTTAGTATTACACAACTATTTGTTGCCTATGTCCTTTTTTGAAACGTGTTGCTGGCATCAAATTCAAAATGGTCATATATTTTTCAAGAAACAATAAAATGTCTCAGTTTCAACAGTGGATATGTTGTCTTTATACTATTGTCTATTGAGTATAGAGTTTAAATGATTTGTATATCATTGCATTCTGTTTTTATTTACATTTTACACAGAGTCCCAGCATTTTTGGAAAAGGGGTTATACACTCACCTAAAGGATTATTAGGAACACCTGTTCAATTTCTCATTAATGCAATTATCTAATCAAGCAATCACATGGCAGTTGCTTCAATGCATTTAGGGGTGTGGTCCTGGTCCAGACAATCTCCTGAACTCCAAACTGAATGTCAGAATGGGAAAAAAAGGTGATTCAAGCAATTTTGAGCGTGGCATGGTTGTTGGTGCCAGACGGGCCGGTCTGAGTATTTCACAATCTGCTCAGTTACTGGGATTTTCACGCACAACCATTTCTAGGGTTTACAAAGAATGGTGTGAAAAGGGAAAAACATCCAGTATGCGGCAGTCCTGTGGGCGAAAATGCCTTGTTGATGCTAGAGGTAGAGGAGAATGGGCCGACTGATTCAAGCTGATAGAAGAGCAACTTTGACTGAAATAACCACTCGTTACAACCGAGGTATGCAGCAAAGCATTTGTGAAGCCACAACACGCACAACCTTGAGGCGGATGGGCTACAACAGCAGAAGACCCCACCGGGTACCACTCATCTCCACTACAAATAGGAAAAAGAGGCTACAATTTGCACGAGCTCACCAAAATTGGACAGTTGAAGACTGGAAGAATGTTGCCTGGTCTGATGAGTCTCAATTTCTGTTGAGACATTCAGATGGTAGAGTCAGAATTTGCCGTAAACAGAATGAGAACATGGATCCATCATGCCTTGTTACCACTGTGCAGGCTGATGGGTGGTGGTCAAATGGTGTGGGGGATGTTTTATTGGCACACTTTAGGCCCCTTAGTGCCAATTGGGCATCGTTTAAATGCCACGGCCTACCTGAGCATTGTTTCTGACCATAGCCATCCCTTTATGACCACCATGTACCCATCCTTTGATGGCTACTTCCAGCAGGATAATGCACCATGTCACAAAGCTCAAATCATTTCAAATTGGTTTCTTGAACATGACAATGAGTTCATTGTACTGAAATGGCCCCCACAGTCACCAGATCTCAACCCAATAGAGCATCTTTGGGATGTGGTGGAACGGGAGCTTCGTGCCCTGGATGTGCATCCCACAAATCTCCATCAACTGCAAGATGCTATCCTATCAATATGTGCCAACATTTCTAAAGAATGCTTTCAGCACCTTGTTGAATTAATGCCACGTAGAATTAAGGCAGTTCTAAAGGAAAAAGGGGGTCAAACACAGTATTAGTATGGTGTTCCTAATAATCCTTTAGGTGACTGTATATTATACAGACTGGCATTATACTGGAGAGATCTCTTTTTAATAGAAAGCTATCTTTCTGGTTCTAACTTGATTCTATAAAACAGTACCCACCTCTGATCAAACATTTTAAAGACTTGATGATTGCCTCTTTTGAGAATACTATCTTGTGTAATGGAAGCTGATTTTTCCGTGTGTGATTTGAGTTAGAAGGATTCCATCAGTTTAAGAAATACCATCCATATATACAGCCAGACAGCCAGACAGCCGCACCCTTCACCAGAACTCAGCAATTGTCTTCAGATTGTGGTGATCAAATGTTATGTATTCAAGACCACAATTTGACCACAAGTCCACAATTTATGTGTTGAATAAAAATTGCTTGCAAATGGTTTACAAATAGCATTAGAATAGCCTGTCATTCTCACTATGTTTGCTATGCTTTAGCAACAACCGAGTGTACTTTAAGCAGCTTTGTTTCCCATCAATTTAAAGCATTGAAGTATGAAAATAAATGTCTCCGAAATGTAAATAAACTGAAATGTTTTGTGTTTGTGTTGCTTTGCTTACATTATGTCAATTCACACATCAAGCCTTCTCATAAGCCTTGGGTGTCGCCGTAAATGTGGCCATTAACACACTGTGTTAGGGTGATGGAGCATGTGAATAGAAATGAGTGCCGAGGCGAATGCTTCATTTTGCGGGATATCATTTGACAGAGACCTTGGTAATGGGCGACAGCGAGGGAAGAGGTAGTGTCGACCGAAAAATGATTTAATGTAGAAGATCAACAGAAATTCAAAAATAACAAATAATCTGTGCAAAGTAAATATTACCGGGTTTTTTTGCACCTCAATCACTTCCTGTCAAAAGCTTTCATCAGGAGAGCTTTGAAGCTCACAGATACAGTTCTGTTTGTATAGTGAAAATGTGTTCTCGGTAACAATACATTCTAATTCCCATAGCAACAGCATTGGCCTATCATAACAATCTATAGTTTGCTGGACCAGTACACAAGCTTCCCCTTGCCTTTCTTAACTTACGACCTCTCGCCCTTTTTCCACTAACGCCCACCATCCTCAGGCACTCTTCTCTCTCATTTTCTCCAGTCACTGAGAAATGGAAGACAAAACAAGGAGTGGAGAGGGAGCAAATGGAGAACAGGAGGAGAAGAGGAGGAGAACAGAAGGATAACATTAGAGGGAAGACAGGAAAAGAGAAAGAGCAGAAAAGTAGAAAGGGAGCAGAAGATGAATAGAAGACAGGAAGAGCAGAAAAGTTGAAAGGGAGCAGAAGATGAGTAGAATACAGGAGGAGGAGAAGAGGAGGCTTCTCCTTCTCCCTTGCACCCTTGCTTCTTTCTCCCGTCTGTGAACCCCATAACAATAAACACAATGGCCATATTAAACAATGACACAGATACAACAACATGCTGCCGTATGACACAATGACACACTGTCGTATTACACACTCCCATTTGACACAATGACACATTGCCATATGACACAGTGACAGACCCTTGTATGACACAATGACACACTGCCATATGAAACAATGACATACTGCTGTATGCCACAATGACACACTGCTGTATGACACAATGACACACTGCCGTATGACCCAATGACACATTGCCATATGACACAATGACAAACTGCTGTATGACACAATGACATACTGCCATATGACACAATGACACACTGCTGTATGACCCAATGACACACTGCCACATTACACACTCCCATATGTCACAATGACACATTGCCATATGACACAGTGACACACTCTTGTATGACACAATAACATACTGCCCTATGACACACTGCCGTATTTACACACTGCCGTATGACACAGTGACACACTGCCGCATTACACACTCCCATATGACACAGTGACACACTCTTGTATGACACAATGACACACTGCCGTTTGACACAATGACACACTGCCGTATGACACAATGACACACTGCCGTATGACACAATGACACACTGCCGTATGACACAATGACACACTGCCATATGACACAATGACACCCTCCAGTATGACACAATGACACATTGCCGTATGACACAATGACACATTGCATCAGCAGAGGGCCATCCAATCAACTGCAGTGTTATTCCACCAGGAGCTGCCTGATGGCTGGGCTGTGCAGGCAGCAGGGAGCCAACAGAGACCCAGGGCCACTATCAATCACATGTGTGGTTTAGATCCTTCCTGTATGTCTCCCAGATAGCCTCCGGCCAGCTGGGCTGTTTCCCAAATGGCACCCTATTGTCCACATAGTGCACTACCTTTGACCAGAGCAAATATGGGTGAGAGACTAGGGGCCATAGCAGTACCATAGACAACCGGTCAAGTGGGGAACTTGGTGGTGTTCAGACTGCGAAAAATACTCTGCTTTAAAGACAGGTTTTCCCCAAAAAAATTGTCTTCCATTTGGGATGTATTCATTCAGCCAGAAAGAGGTTTTTCAAAAACAATTTCTGTTGGACACATTCAGATAAGTCAGACCAACAGACAAACCCAGGGCGGTTACATAACTGAATGTGTCCTGTAGGGACATTTTATTGGTCGGGGAAATGAACATACCTCCGGTCTCACCCAGTTTGACGCTCAGAATGACAAAACCATCTGCTGAGGTGACCGGTTTTTCTTCCTGAGGGACCCAGGTTTAATTTAGCCCAGCTGGTAAGTACCTGTGACCTGAGACTAAATTAGGGGAGGATAGGTTTGCGAGGGGCTTGAGGCTAAGCAGACCACCTTGATGTCGTTATTAGAAGGACCACCTTGATGTCGTTATTAGACGGACCACCTTGATGTCGTTATTAGACGGACCACCTTGATGTCATTATTAGACGGACCACCTTGATGTCGTTGGAACATTGAATTCTCTCAGCAGACAGAACTCATGAAGGGTGCCAATATATGTTAATGAAAGAGCGGATCTCTGCCTAAACCGACTTTCTCCAATATCCAGGGTAGACAGTCACTATTCACTATTACACTATTAATCACTATTACGATACCCAGAAACTGACAGCGCTGACAAAGGAAGGAAAACAATTGGGGCAGCAGAAGACCACAAAAGGTTGTTTCTGAAGGTTCTTATTTATTTAATTAGCAGAACTTTAACATGACCCAATTCTGCAGAACAGAACGTGCTAGCCCACTGAGCCGAAGGGTAGGTAAACCGTGTAAAGGTGGAGGTTGGGTCCAAACCTGGTGCTGATACCAGACACATTAGGGAGCTGAATTAATCAGTCTTCATTAATCAGGAAAAGGCACTCATCAGGCTGGCCTAGATCACAAAACCATAATTTTACATGATCGGTTGACAACGTTTCTCTATAGATTAAGCAATAACTACAGAAAATGCAACAAATGAAAATATTGTTATAAACCAAAAAAGGTCTATGTGATGTCAGCAACAGCCAAGCCTTTCAAACTGCCTCGTCATTTCAACACACAAATAATACGTTTTGCAGTCTGCTTCCCTGAGCCATGAGTACCTATGGGATGATGGAGGCCTTTTCTCCTTTGTGTCATTTCAAGCATACAAAATGTACAGTTCAGATGCTTTCAAACATTTACAATTTACCGTTATCCTTGGCAATGTGGTGTCACCCTAGTCTCCATATGCAGGGCTGGACTACCACATGGGGGGGCCCCATGGCACCAACCTCGAGTGGCCCCCTTTGCTGGTGCAGAGAGAGTTTTGAAGTTAATGCTATTCTGCCTTTTTTCTCATAAGGTAGAGAGAAAATGTTCTGCAAGTGCTCCGCGTTTTTTCTCAAAAGATTTACTGGTTTATGTAGTTCATCCGATGATTTGTTCACGTGGTGCCATGAGGCTGAGGGAAGTTTGCAGTTTAAAAGATAATTTAATGCTACTGTCCGGTACACATTTCCTGCAACACTTGGGACAAAATTAGCCAAGGCACATGACCCATTAACCCGGTCCTGTTCAACTGGCCTTGGGCCTGTCTTCGTAGATGCTGGGAGGCCATGGAATCTCTCCCCTAACATCTGCTCTAAATCCTCTACCAGTCCCACTGCAAAAAAGGCTTCCTTGGGTTTAAAAAATCTTGAAATGGCCAAAAAGAAAAGCTTGAATTAAAAATAAAAATCTGCCTGAAGTGTGAAATAAATTACTTGCAATGAAACTAAACAAGCTGCATAGTCTAATCCAGACAAGATTCTATTTTTAGAATTTGAAAATACATCATTAATGTCTTTTTTTATCCTTTTTTACAACAGCTGTTGTTTACAGACACCCAACCTAACAACCTAAAGCAACTCCTGAAAACTAGGAAGAAACCTAGAGAGGAAGCAGGCTCCAAGGGGTGGCCAGTCCTGGTAACCAGTCTGGTTGCAGAGCCCGCTGGACTCTCTGTCCATCCTTCACTGTTGAAGGTGTTCCTTCCTGACGGCAGCAAGCTCCAGATCACCAAACCCACAGAATCCATCCGCACGGTTGCTAGTGAACGATGTCCCTCAGTGGATGTGGAAGTGGGGCGCAGGGAGGCAGGAAGACGCAGGAGGATGCAGTCAACGAAGCAATCAAAGACGGAGTATTTTATTCCACTCTTCTTCTCTCCTCTTCTCTCCTCATCTCTCCTCCCAGGGCTTAGCTGTGACAGGGAGAATACATCAAATAAAGAGGTATGTCAACTCATATCCTAGTAAGTACACTTTGCCATCCGCGACACAGACAGGTTTTTTATCCCCAATATTAATCCTTAGTTTGATTAACAACCTTGAGAGTTGTGTTGTCCAAGTTTCGTTTTCATCCTTTTTATTTGGCGGTTAAAATCCGCAATGCGACAGAGCCAGAGTTTACATATCTGATGTCCTCCTCATCACAGCGAAATTGCAGCCAATAATATGTGCCCTTTTCTCCCCACTTCTATGCAAAAGCCTCCCGGAGTTGATATAAAATAACAGCAGATCCTCTCACAATGCATGTGTAAAAATGAAACAGCCGGAAAGTTCCACGCTGAGAGATGCTCTTCTTTTAGCTGTTGTTAACCCCCCCCCAAAAAAAATATGCCACCTCCAGTCACTGTAATGTTCCTTGTTTCAGGGCAGCCAGATACTGTCACTGCCTGACACAAACCCTCCGCCTGTGGCATCCAAGAGACTCGCGACCAAACAATAAAGACGAGGAGAGAGGCTGCAGCAGCAAAATGAGGTTAATATATATCTGGCTCCCATTCCGCGCCCCTCCACCTCGTCACGATTTCGGACTCTCTTTCTTTTGGGAGATTTTTTTATTTTTATTTCTGTTCACTCGACAGTCGCGACGCCACGGGAGATGAGCGGTGGCGTGAAGCCCTTCAGGTCTGTGCCGTTTCAGACACAACGAGCAGGACGCCCTGTATCACATGAAGCCTTGTGATTACAATGAGGAGGGTGAATCAGCCAGTTATACCATTATGAATGGATGACACAGATGGAAACAGTCGGACGCATAGTGGCGTGTGACGAAGGAAACCCTCTGATCTCTGTGTTATTTCCTGCTGCACTGTACCACGACCAAGAGGCTGCTGTTTCATTCCCATTGGTTTGATGTCAGAGATCGTATTCACCACTGAAGGGTCAAAGCATCAAGTATTATTTAATCAAATTCAGCTGACTCCGCACAAGAGTAAACAGCTCGCTGGTTAGTTACCAATGTTTTGTTGCCTTTATAGATGGCGTAATGTTTTGAAGCCTTAGCGAGGAACTTTAGACCAAATATGAATTAGTTCCAGTTGAGTAGGCATTGGAATTTTCAGCTGAACACCAAAACGAATGTTCAAATCCGTATTCTGATAAGATGTGCAGTCCATGAATGTATGACTCTGGTGGGCACTGTGTTACATGTAAAACATTCCCTAGCCTAACCCCTAACCCCTGACCCCTGACCCCTGAACCGTAACCCTGACCCACTCAAGCACCAATAACAAACTGTTAACTATTTTACTTTGCCCATCCAGTTTAAACCGTGTGCAATGCCACTACTGAAAACGTCTTCTTCCAACTTGTTTCATGTCATTGTGAAGTTTCCATGCTTCATAATGGGAGATATCACAAGCACTTAGTCAGAACAGGAGATACGTTGACCTACTGGTTGACTTTTACTGCATTTTAACCTAAAAAACAGCATGTGAATCACAACACATACATGTTACTACAGTGGGAGAAAACAAGAGAGGCATCATTGATCTGTGTGCCCACAGATAAAAAAATATCTGAGCACCACAAAAAGACGCTTGCACAGAAAATAAAAGCCCCAGTCCCTACAGGCCAGTAATCCCATTATTTTATTTTACAAATGTTAAGCATTCTCAAGATGTGTCAGTCTCAAGACGCATTATATACAGTTTATATATATATATATACATATATATATTTATAGGGAATGTTTGGGGAGGGGGAATGCACAATACTGAAGGGGACTGGCAGAATGAAAACAGGAGTCAGACAAAAAGGTTGCATTCCTTTCTTTTATATATTGCCCATGAACAATAGGAAACAGAAATAAAAATGTCCTCACAACAAAGGACTTTTAGGAACACTTCAGTCGTACAGTTTTGTCCAATTGAAGGACACCTTTCACAACAAAAAAAACATTCACAACTAAAAACCTGTTAAACCTTCAAAACTAACTGGTACAGCGTGTTTTCCCCACACCTCTACTGTATGGACGCTGTTCAATCTGGGATAAGGAGGTCCGAGAAAGCCAGTAAGCACTCCTGTGTGGAGCTCAGGAGAAACCAGGAGCTTCTCCCCCAAACCCCCCCAGGCCAGACAGGTCGGTCCCAACCTGCCCGAACCAGATTCCTTCCAGCCGTGGAGGGTCAAGTGTTCCGCCTTAGCAGCCGTTGTCTGAATTAATTGGCTTCAGCGTATCAACGGGGCTGTGTCCTTCTGTTTCTGACTGAATGCCTGTCTTCACCTGGTCCCTCTCTCTGCTCCTGGCTGAGTCCCAAATGGCCTCCTATTCCCTTTGCGATACACTCGTTCTGACCTGGGCCCACTTGGAGTAACTGGTCAGAAGTAGGGGCATTGTTTAGAAAATAGGGTTGCCGTTTAGAACGGGCCCTTTCCTCCGCCTCTCGTGAGATCAAGCCCTCCTCTCTACCCCTAGAGAACACTTGGCGTCTGGCTAATGAGCCAGGATAATACCACCTTATTGTGTCAGATAACTACAGTGTCCTGTAAAATGTTATTTTTATTTTTTTAGAACTGTTATTTATATTCTAACATTCTATGTAGAATAAAGTAGCAGATTTTATTTTCTACTTTAGCGGACATTTACCTTTTTTTACTTGAATACAGTATGTAAATTGTCTCATGTCAGCGTAGTTTTAGTTTTTACTGTAAACATGACAGTGTTTAGGCTTATTGTATGTTAACAGATGTGTAGTCTCTGGGCTTTTTGGTGGTAATAACCAGAATGCAGAACCATGTGCGCCAACTGGCAGAATATTAATTAGAAGTTTTCCTTTTTCAACTTTGCATTAATCTTCTGAAAATATAATCCGTAACCGTTTTCTAAAGAACAGTATTTTGGGGGAAATGGTAGGGGGGGCAGGGGGGGAGTTGAAAAAAATAAAATCAGGCAATATTAACGCCCCACCCCTCCCAAAATAAGGAATAAATCACCCCTCATGTTAATTACATTTAAGGGGGAGTAAGGCAGTGTGCTTGGCTTATGCCACGTTTCCATGACAACCGTCTCAGTCTCCAAAAAGAGAGAGATGAATAAAAGGAGTGTGTAATGGGCGTTCGAGGGATATGTGAGGAGGGGTGTTGAACCCCCCTCCCAAAAAAAAGGATCAGCATAATTAGAGCTAGTCTGTCTGTCACAACGGGGACTGAAGCTACTGTAGATATAGAGGCATATCCAGCAAATGGTGAATCACAATGTTTAAAATATGTCTTCAGGATTTATTTAGGACTAGACACTATATATCTTAACCTTTCACCCTCAAGTGGATGAGTGTGTTCAAATTTTCGACTGGTACTATATCTATACACACACACACACACACACACACATACATTATTCTATATATCATATTTACAGTATTTTACAGGGCTTTACTATGCAATATGTTATGTTAAATTATCATGATATGACCGGAAATATGTTCCTGAGCATCCTTCACCATTTCTGCTCAGCCCCCAGAAACACCCTTTCAAAAAATCTGTGTAACATCAAATACATTTGAATCCTTTAGCAGACACTATTCTCAAAACAGACACAATGTTAGTGCACATAGCAAGTTTGTTTATTGGTTTTCCACATCCTGAGAGGTAGCTAGATGGAAAGAATTAATAAACCTATCCTCTTTAAAGGACAGCCGAAGCGTTTGGTTTGGCTGTGACAGACGTCTGTTAACACTGACTTCTTAGCACAGTAGACTGAATATTTAATTGATTTAATTTGGTATAAGTGCATTAATATGTGCGGAAAATTAATAAACATCTGTTTGAGTAATCAGGTTTGCTGGGTAAAATGCTCCTGTGTTTCGTGAGTGAGCATCGATTTCTTCTGCACATTAGTCCTCAAATGAATTACCTGACCTCATCTGTTTCTCCGAGACATGAATTAAACATGTAATGAATCTGTTATGAAACAATCAGTTAAATGAAGTATTATGAGAAGAAACTACATGAGAATTGCGTTAACCCATGAATGAGGTTTAGCCTACCTAATCCAATAAAATGTAAACAAATAAACATGTAAGTCTAGCCACACCACATACATAATCCACAACATCACTCCCTTTCTTCTTCGTTCCTTTATTCCGGGTGAGAGACAGGAATAAAAACAGCATCATTGAAGAGAAACTGAAGGGTCAAAAAGCAAAGCCATAAAGCAGACAAGTCCACTACAATGGGCCGTTGCTCATATCAGAGGCACTAAATGTCAAACAGGCTTCCTAACTGTGTTAAATCTTCTTCTGAGGCGACCGTCAAAGACATATCTTTTATGTCACTTCAGAATTTTTTTACCATGAATTGTGGGGAGTGGTGGTGGTTCTCCCGCTACTGAGACATGGACAATTGAAAATAAATGATTAATGTTTTATGTAACAAACACTTTCAAGGAAAGTCAAAGACATAAAATCTGAAAACAAGTAACATTTGTTTGAGAAACAAGCTGAAAAATATAGCCTCAGTAATACACAGCTATAGCTTTAGATATTGGGTAAAGTGTTGCTTACCATGAGTCACTAAGTATAAAGGCATCTGCTAAATGACAAGTATAAATGTGGGCCACAGACAGACAGAAATTGCATATCTTAACATAGGGCTTAAAGACACACAGATAAGCATAACTAGCTTCAGAGACACAGAGACACACACAGCTAGCATCAGAGAAATACAGATACAGCTAGCTTAAGATTAAAAATAAAATAAAGCTTGTTTTAAAGATACACATAGATAAACAGCTGGCTTCAATATACATACAATTAGATTTTGAAAACACAGATACACACAGTTGCTTCAGAGAAACACAAACACACACCGCTAGCTTCACAAATACAGAGCCATACAACTAACTTGAGAAATACACAGCTAGCTTCAGAGAAACATAGCAGAGTAGCCACAGAACACACACAGAGATACACACAGCTAGAATCTGAGACACAGCTAACTTCAGATGAACACTCATAAAAAAGCTAGTATTAGATAAACATAGATATACACAGCTAGCTTCAGATAAACAGCACACAGGTAGCTTCAGAAACACACAGTTATACACACAACTAGCTTCAGATAAATAGCACACAGGTAGCTTCAAAAACACATGGTTGTACACACAGCTAGATTCAGAGACACATAGCAGTCAGCTAGATTGAGAGACAGACAGAGATACTCACAGCTGGATCCAGAGACACTACCTTCAAAAATACAGATACATAAAGCAACCTTCAGAAACACAGAGATACACAAAGTTACCTTCAGAAACACAGAGATACACAAAGCTACCTTCAGAAACACAGAGATACACAAAGCTACCTTCAGAAACACTGATACACAAAGCTACCTTCAGAAACACAGAGATACACAAAGCTACCCTCAGAAACACAGAGAAGCACAAAGCTACCTTCAGAAACACAGATACACAAAGCCACCTTCAGAAACACAGAGACACACAAAGCTACCTTCAGAAACACAGATACACAAAGCCACCTTCAGAGACACAGAGATACACAAGGTGTTAAGTAAGGAAAGGAAATAGACCAATATTAGAGTCAACAATCAAAGAATCGCAGATCATTGACCCGGTGATGCTCGTCTGAGGCCGGACTGCCGAACGTGTGGAGACGCGCTTTGACTAAACAGGCCCAAGGGTCCACAGACACTGCAGGGACCTGGTCATAATGCATTATGCATGTGTTTGTGCCTTAATTGCAGGGAGCATATTTGCATATCCCCCTCACACTTTCACCAGCAGTGCTCATCTCTCCATGGTAGTACCGTCACCGCGACCTTGGCTTCGGGTGGCCGGCTGTTTGCTGTTAATCAATCGGGGGTTCTGTTCCGTTCAAAGCTCGGATGTTTATTCATAGTTTTCTATATTCGTCTGAAGACAAAAATGTGATTGGATTCGTAATATGTCCTGATAGGCACTCTATGTGATTTCTAGGGCCCCCCAAAAATATTTGCTTTACCCTTGTGTATTCTAGCTCTAGCTTAACCCATCGGATTCCAGAACCAATCAGGCTTAACCCATCATTTTTTGTGACCAATCAGACAGAACCAATAGGTTTCCTCGACCAATAAGAAGGAATCCAGCAATTTCTGGGACGATTAAGAACTTTTAATTGCTTTTGCATCCTAGAAATTGTCTCGGAGCTACTGAAGTGCCAACTATTTGCCCCCTCAGTTTTGGTTTAGCAGAGCTGTGTTTCACCCCCCATGTCATCACGGTAAATCAGTTTTGCCGTGTATTAAGGCAACAATGACTCTCCCTGTTCCATAAAAGTAAAGGCCTGCAATGCAAATAAAATTAACACAGATATACTAAGCTACAAACATGACTACAAACATAGCTACAGGGGTCAACAATCTCCAAATCTAATTGCTAGATGATCCGTGTCACGGCCATCTTGAAACAATTTGGTGATACCTCAGTAAATATTGCAAATTAAGTTGAATGAAAAGGGTCCAAGTGTCTCCAGAGCAAAGCGTCTATAAAAACAACGACTGAAAAGACTGGACTTGCATTTGTAGAGACGCTCGGGTAAACATGTGGACCTGCAGTGTATTCAGCGCTTTCACTTCCCAAATACCTCAGCTACCCGACAAGGACCGTCATTCCCACTATTCCGGCACCTCATCGATACTGGTTGGAATATCACAGCTGGACTCAAACGCTGATCCAATGCACCCCCTTATAACCCATTGTCTATAGTACTAGTGAACCTCACAGGAAAGAGGGGGCAATTTGGACGCAAGGTAGTTGAAATGACGGGGGAGCTGCTTAGATGCGCTGAAATGGCTGCGAAACAAGACAATGAACTGCAGTTGCCTAATAGCGCACACTTACGCCTTTCCGTCACATTAGAGCGGAAACACTGAGTGGAGACACGTCATGTCTTTCTTTTTTTTTTTTTTATAAATGATTACTTTGAGTCGACGAGGAATCATTTATTATGAATGACCGTGCTTTCCACTTCCAGGGACCTAAATGCATTAGCGGCGCCCTGCGAACTTCCGAATGGATTGCTGAGTCGCAATTTAGCAAAGAGTGTTATGCAAATTGGTTGTTGGACCGGCCTGGTCCTAATTCACATGGCCTGCATCCCAAACCTCACACTATCCCCTAAGTGGTGCACTTTTCTCCGTCAGGGCCCTTAGGTGAAGAGGGAGCCGTTTGAGACACGTACAAGCTGGCATTCAGTGTTCCCCGGACAAGCCATTTTCCACTGATTAGTAAGTAATTCAACATATTCCCACTGAAGTTATGACTAAAACAACCCCCTGGAGAAACATTAAACAACAGCACACACAGACAGATTTATACCAATAATAATTATTATACCAAGAATCGATGTACACAAATTACTGTGTTTCATTATTTATTGGGCAAAATGGACACGAATCAGACAGTGCTTCGAATGGAACAATATATCAAAATGAACTTCTAAATGGAATAATTCAAAACAATATATGAAAGTCTGAAAGGAACAACTCATAAGTAAGCGCACCTCAAATGTAATGTGTGGATTGTATTAAGTAACTTAAGCGAGTATAGAGTAAACAATAGCCTCTAAATATAGTAATATCCGTGTATGCTGTGGGGGCATGAACTGGTAAAGGTGAGAGGTGAAAGTGCCCAGGCATTCTGTGTCGTACAGATGTAAACGTCGGACAGCGTCTGTCTACAAAATGTCATGCGTGGCAAAATCACCGGGGCGTTAACGGTGTCATGTGTGAAAACCCACTCTGCCCAAATTAAGCCTGACTCCGTCAATATAAAGCCCACATCACGCACGCACGTACACACACGTGCACGTGCACACACACACAGACAGACACATGCGCACACACACACATAGACGCACGCACGCAGGCACACACAGACAAACACATGCGCAGACACACACAGACAAACACATGCGCACACACACACAGACAAACACATGCGCACACACACACAGACAAACACATGCGCACACACACACAGACAAACACATGCGCAGACACACACAGACAAACACATGCGCACACACACACAGACAAACACATGTGCACACACACACAGACAGACACACACGCACGCATGCATGCACTCAGGCACACGCACGAACGCACGCAGGCATGGGCATGCACACACATGCACACACACAGACGCGCACACACACACACACACACACACACACCAGAATAAACGTCCTCTCCGTCACAGCTGCCTGGAAACAAATAAACGCCAAAATCTGTTATGGCCATTGCATTAAGATACGTAGAGAAATGTCCATTCGCTCTCTGGATTAGACTGAAAAAAACGTCCACATATTTTAGCAACTACCAGCTCCCAAACATCTGTCATTGCATATTTCAGATTTCATTACTACTGACCCCATTTCAATCCCTATTTGTGACCGGAGCCCATAGTGCAGTAAATAGTGAATAGGATGCCATTTGGGATTCAGCCTGTATCACAGGAAACTCTTACTGGACAGGGATACATAAGGGACACCTTGCACTCCCTGGCTGGCAGCGACATGTAATTCGTCCCTGCACCTCCAGAGGCCAGTATGGAGGCAGATCAAAGTGCTGACTTGCTTGGAAAAATAATTCTAGAAAAAAAAGGTTGAGCGAATAATCAACCATCTGCAGTTCAAAGAGAGAGATGGAGTGAGAGGGGGAAGAAATATGCTTAAGTACACCTAATGGCACTGAATGTTTCCCTGATGTTTATCAAGCGTTTGCTTTTTCAGCTTGCTACAGTTGGATTGAGATTGCTCACAGAAATCTAGATGTTGGTCACGATTCAGACATTGACTGCATTACTGTGTGTATGGTGGCATGTGAACTGTTTGTTTTCTGTTTCCATGTCACTATTGTATCTTTGGGTCCCTGATAAGCGCTATATAAATATAATGTATTATTATTTATTAGTAGTACTTAGTAGTTCTGTGAATAACCTCAAGCGTTCCTCTCAACACTGTGACGTGTCATATTTGTATTTCCTGTCGCCGGTTTCCCTCCACGGAGTGACACGGAGGCAGCGGACTGGGTCCTGGAAGCCTGGCTGGCATCCTGTGCAGTGTGGAGGGATCCACTAACGTGTTGACTCCTGGTCTGTTTACCTCGTTCCTCTTCACAGCACTCCTAAAACAGAGATGTCATATGATGCGTTTTCCTGTCGGCACGTCTGTTCTTGGATTGTGAGATACGGAGGAGGGGCTTGGGGGGGGGTGACTCCTGGTCGTGTAACCTTGTTCCTCGGTTCCTCGCTAACCATCTGCGTTGCTGTCAGGGTCTCAGAGAGATGCTATATAATTAGAGGTTGTGACAGCAGAGAAACACACACACGCACACACTCAAAAACACAACAGGGGGTTCCCCCCACACACCCCTGCAACACAACGTATCCCCTAATGCAGCCTGACAGACGTTCCCAACCAGGGCGGCTGGCTCTTTCCTAAGGAAACGCACGCCAAAACGGCTACCATCCAACCGCGGACGTCACCGCGTGCAACACACAATGCACAGGGGAATAAACGCCGCGGCAACGCTAACCTGTACAGACTTGTGTACCACAGGATCCGGCCAAATGCCACAGGATCCGCCCCTTCGCCCGGCATAATGCCAAGTGAACCGGAGTCCTTGCGGGCTGTGCATATAGGTCAGTCTTAGCCCATTAGGGCTAGCCAGGGCCGTCACAGCTAACGCCGGGTGATGCAGGATAGGCTACAAGGGAGCGGTGCGTTTAGGGGTTTCCTGGCCCCGGGAATGGCCGAGGCCCAGTGTGTCAGCTCCGGGAAGGTGCTTGGGTCCTGAATGGCACCCTGTGGTGTAGAGCGCCGAGTCAATGGGGCTCTGGTTGAAGTGGGTCACGTGGCAGGAAATAAGGCACCTTTTGGCATTACGCGCTTCCTGGGAACAGGGTTTCCGTGGCGATTGTTGTGAGGCGTTACTTGAAGTTGTCGCCGATAGCTTTTATTGGGCTCCAGGAACGATTTACATAATACATTAGATCTGTGCGTTTTCGTTTGAACCGACTTGCTCCCTCAAGCCGGTGGCTGAGCCCCCCCACACACATTCTATTTGTGTTTCAGCTGGTGGTGAGGAGTCCTTCAGCTTCAGTTTGTTTAATACCACCTGGCACGGGAAGTCTTTCGGTCTGAATTAGTGTCAGCTTCAGATTCTTTGCCGCTCCTTGTCCTTAATTTGCCATTTGGACAAAACTCACACGTGGAACTGATTTAAGAAGGGCATACATTAGGAATGTGAGGTTCAGGACTTCAGGTGGACAAAACATTTAAATCATCTGTATTTTCCACTTTCTTGTGAGCTCCCAGCCCCCACTGTTCCTTTTTCAATTACTAAGGATGAAAGCAAAGAGGAGAGGGGAGGGGAGGGGAGGGGAGGGGAGGAGAGGAGAGGAGAGGAGAGGAAGAGAGGAGAGGAGAGGAGAGGGGAGGAGAGGGGAAGACAGGAGAGGAAAGGGGAGGAGAGGAGAGGAAAGGGGAGGAGAGGAAAGGGGAGGGGAGGAGGAAAAGAGCAGGAGGACAGAGAAGACAGTGAGGAGGAGACGGGACATGCATGGAGAGGAGAGAGCAGTTGAGAGGAGGAGAGAGAGGCGGGTAAGAGAGGAGAAAGGAGAAGCAAGGAGAGGAGGGCAGAGGACAGGACAGGGAGGGGAATATGAGACAGGAGAGATGACGGGTTCTGAGCAGAGAGCAGACTGTCTTCCCCACTGCCAGGATCCTCTATTCCCAGACGAGACAGTTCAGATACTAGCAGGAAGGTGCTTGGACCCACTCCAGAGTACCTACCCTGCTCTGCCTTGAATGGATGCCCCACGCGCACTCGCAGGTGTTCATTGAGCCAACCAGCTCGTCTCATTATATTTTAAGCGGAGATTAACCATTTAGATCATGGTAATCATTGCTAATCTACTGATTAATGTAACATTCTCATTGGAGTCCACACTTATTTACCCTCATGGCACTTTACTCCTCGATGACAGACTTGAACTGAAATGAATTTGAAATTTGGCAGAAGTTCTCTACTTGTCTAATAGTTCACAGAATATACATTTATGTATTTAATATATTTATTCAGGTTTATTTTACAGTACGTGTGTGTTTACGTAAGGCGGATACAGTACTTTATAGCTAGAAGATAGACTTTCAAAGGCAGAAGACTTTAACTAATGACTCAATAATATAAGCTTTGGAAGGCCAGTGTTTGCACTACTAAGGAGCCGACCACTAATTGACCAGCGTAAGTATTGACGACATGGTCCAATTTAACCCTCACCTACCTGGTCAGCCACGGATACATTAACTTCGACATTAATCCCTGTTAAACCAACCACTTCTCCTGTGAAAGCCTCTGTGCTAGACTGTGTTTCCCGGACCGCCGAGTCCCACAGTTTCGTGGATTTATGCTGCTCGACCGCAGTGAGCGAAGAATGGGTGAAAAAAAAAAAGAAATCAATAGGCTGTGGCAGGTAGTCAATCTCAAATTGAATGTGGAACTTGGTCCGCTTAAGAGACGGATCCCCCTGACACATTCCATCTCTCTCCCAAAGTCGTGTCTCTGAGCCGATCTAAATTAGACTAAAGTAGGAGCAGAGTGGCTGACGCCAACACTAAATAACTTTAAGTCCTGAACCATCCTCGGCGAAATGGGCTTACAGAGACTTGTAGGGAGGCATTTACATCCGTGGACATGTCGACAGCGCTTTACACGCCTGATATTCAAAATGAATAGAAAGTCCTGACACATGTGAAAGTGTCTGGAAGCTCGCGGATGGTCTTAAAAATCTGCGAAGCATGCCGAAGGAGTTTCGCCACGTACAGAAGGAAAGCTATTAGAGTTCTCCATGCATGGACTACTGAATAAATCACGAGACACATTTCGAAGTGTTGAATTGAGTTACCAGAAATATCGGCAGGGTTGCAAAACACTTTAACTGTAGCTCCAAGCATTTCTGTATCAATATCATTTGGTGTATTCTTTTAAAAATACATTTTTGGGGGTAAATAATGTATAGTGCGATGACGGCTCTCTGGTGTGCTAACATTCGATTCATTATGGGGGCATTTTTATCGGTTGTTCTTATATTCTAAATTCATAAGCCTCAAAACCAGCTCCTTGGAGAGCAGGCTCAGAACATTATCGACCTTGGGGAAGATCATCGGGACATTGGTTCTCATATCATAACAGCCCCTGAGCTGTTTTGACAGCCACAGTCCAGTGGTGCTCTCTTCTCGGCTCAGTCGCCGAGGCCCACTGGGACCCACGGACCTGACGCGGATCGCGACAGCTGGAGGCCTCCAGGGCCCGGGTACCAGGGGAGACATCCGCCCCTGACACCCATCCTTCAGGCCGTCGTCCCCACGGGGCTGCGGGCAGACAACAACCCAATGACACCTAGCGTGTGTTCCAAACGCCACCACATCCCATGCGAAGCGCACAGCCTTTTCCCCCCGGAGGGGGTCGAATTAAGTGTAATGTGAAAGACACAGAGTGCCGTTTGGGACGCGACCCGGCCTTCAGGTCCCGGCCTTGTCTGGGGCCAAGCCGGGCACCCGGCGTGGCAGTGGGCCACGGGCCTGGCGGTCCTAACAAGCACCGGAGGGAGAAGAAGGCCTTTCCACACTCGACATCAACGCTGTCCTGCCACTAACTTTCACCAGCAGGCGGAAGGTTCCTGGGATATCCTGACAGAGCTGCGGGCTGTCTAGGGAGGGGAGGGGGTGTTTGGGGACTGAGGGTCAGGTGATGTCACTAGCGAGGTCAGAAGATGAGGCAGTTGGGAGGGGTTGAGTTGTGCATTTGCAAAGGGGGGCGGTTTTTGAAGCTCAGGGACAGTTGATGTCAACCACAGGCAGGCAATTGTGTCTGAGTGTTCTTCTCGAGGGCATGGTACAGCTCTGCTCCCTGAGTCTAACAAACTGTATCCCCAAAAGCCCCTGAGCTAAGGCTCATGTCGCTCATCCAGGGGGCATGTTCTTGAAACAAGTGAATTATACTGAGTGCATTTCACTTCAGGTCTATTAGTTGACTAAGCAGCAGGTCACGGCAAAATGTTAGCAAGAGCAAACAACGGGAAAGGTAACCATAGTAAAATAACCCGACATGTCTCGGATAGCCCTGTTTTGCCTAAAAGCAGCGCAGGTCCAAATCTGTCAAATCCATCCAGCAATGCAGTCATATTTCCATCCAGGAAGACACATACGGTATCACAGCAGCGCGGTCGGTGGTCAGACAGGTGAGTGGAGACAGCAGGCTCGTTTCAGACCAATCCGCTCCCCAGTGGATCCATGTGTCAGCCTCAACTGTCAAACTACCCCTTGCCCCGGTCCGCGCTAATTTGGGCTCGCCGGGCTATAACTGTCTGGCGAGCTCCCAATTACCGTGGCCAAGCCGATCCTCAGGTCCTGAGGGCCACACTTAGAGCCAGAACGAGGCCCCCTCGGGTCAAACCCTCCCCCTTTCCTCCCCCCAATCCACCGTGTTTACTGCCTCACATCTGGAGGCCTGTCGATGTTGTCCTCCATCGCCCCTCACGGAGGATAAGTTGTCCTTCCTCCGTTCACCTGGGGAGCTTCCGTCCGATCCTTTTATCACCCGTTCCCTCCCCCGCCTCCCCCTTATCGATTCAAGGCCAGATACCAGCCGCTTGGGGGTGACGCCCCCCCCCCCCCCCCCCCCGACCTCCCGCAATCTCACCCAGCCCAAAGATGCCTGTCCTCCCCCCCACCCTGCTCCTACTGCAGGGCGGCTTGTCTAAACCATGACAGCTGCCGCTTAACAGGAGGTGACCAATGGGTGATCACCCTGCCAGTCAGGAGACCACCCCTGTTCCTTGGACTGTTTAAATGTACTAGTAACACTCCATTTAGAGAGTCCCAACAGTGTTTCTGTGGATGCTCTACAGATTATCTACAGAAAATCAGTAACATCTTATCTAACTATCTAGTAACCCTAACCTTAACCTTTATCGTAACTGTGGCTGGTCACTGAGAGTCTTTGGCAATCCTAAAGGACTCTGAAGAGCAGACCGGAGAGTCTAGCAGATTTCCGTCTCAATCCCGGTCGTGACGGGATTGTGTCACTGATGGACGTTCCTGAACATCTCTGTCCGCTGGACGGCAGCACCAGGGACGACCCAATTTCTGTGGTTGGACTATTTCAGGCCCCTGGCATGCAGAGGAATTTAAGGCTTTTGACTTCCTCCACAGCGATCCCTGCGGGTGTCGTTTTTCATCGAGACCGGGCGTTAACCTGGCACCCTTCTGACAGGACAAACACCTCCTCCTTGTCAGGGGGACCGTGGGAGCCGTGACTCGGGATTGAGGCTGGCCACTCCAACTCGACAGACGTACTCAGGGCTTCTCTTCTCATGTTATGAAAGTGGTAGCCGTCGACAATGTAAAACCATGGCGAGCTAAACATCGGTTGAATGAGCATAGACTCAACTGTCAGTCTCCACCTCATTCTGGCATTGTATACGTGCAAGGAAACATGCAGTTTGATTGTGTCTGACGGTTCATTTCTATTTTTGTATTTTTTTTCCCGTCTCAGCTATACACACATCCAATAATAGAGTGGATGGAGAAGAGAAAACGTGAACACCAGAGGGTTTTCAGCTAGCTACGTCGTATACTTCTCTCCTTTTTACCTCAGGCAGATGCAGTTTTGTCTTTCTGGGTTGCTGTAATATCCCTGGGCAGGAGTGCAGAAATGAATTGATGACTGAAAACCAAAAGGGTCTATTGCAAGACTGCGTGTAAATTGTGACACAACTAAAACATGCCTGGAGCTATTTAAATATGGCTGAGGAGTTTATTTTTTAAAACAGAATTATGCACCGCAGTTCGTCAAGACTGTTGAATATGTAGTATGCAGTGTGTGTGGAGAACACATGACTTGAAGGGACCAATGAGATTATTTTACCAATAGGAACCAGTGACCTTTTGATCACTCAAACAACACCCTCTTAGTTGAACAACCTGAGTTTAGGACAAGAGGGATCCTTATATCCTGTGACTCTATGCGCTACCATTAAAGAAGAGACCAGCTTCTGCATTCAGGATAACTGGGACTAAATGGTTGCAGCACAAATCCACATCATAGTGAAAGACAGTTGTAATGGATTGACAACATACAACATAGCATAACTGCTTTACCATGATTCTATTCAATTATTCTAAAGCCAGTTGTAACTCTAACCAAAACACTGCTCCCATTCATTTGTTTGTTTTCAAACACTTCTGTGTTGAATCTCAAAATGTCATAACCTTGGTTTGGTTGAACTTGGATTGCAGGTACAGGCCAAATCCACACAACAAAAGGTTGTTGTGATTTCCATTAACTGCTCAGTCGGAGTGACTGCTGCTAAACCGAACAAATCTGAACTGTCAACCATGCTAGACAGATCCGTTTGACAGTTACTAGAAGGTCCATCAATGTGAAAGACACAATGTGAAACCCAAACATTTAAGAAAAGGGGATTACAAACAGCCTCATCCACCTGACATTGTGCATATTTTCATTTTTTTATCTACTATGTCACATTGAAATATCTCTTCTAATAAAAATGAAACTATATCACATTATAATATCTCTTCAAATTAAAATGAAACTAAATAACATTGAAATATGTCTGCAAATCAAAACGAAACTATATCACATTGAAATATCTCTTCAAATCAAAGTGAAACTATATCACATTGAAATATCTCTTCAAATCAAAATTAAACTTTATCTCATTGAAATATCTCTTCAAATCAAAATGAAACTTTATCACATTGAAATGTCTCTTCAAATCAAAATTAAACTTTATCTCATTGAAATATCTCTTCAAATCAAAATGTGTCATTTGCAGACACAGGTTAGGCATATGCAAAAGCAGGATGTGTTTGTTTCTAGATCCTACCAAAGTAGTAAAATTACCTAGTGAGGGGCATACACTATACACATCATATATGTGGATGTAGTAAATGTACATAATAAAAATGTGTGAGTGCTGTGAAGGTATAGAATAAAAATACGTGAATGTAGTGAAGGTTTAGAATATATATATATGAATGTAGTGAAGGTATATAGGAAAATAGAGGTACAGCTGTAGAGCATAATGTGTTCAACATGAGCTATAACAAGAAATGCCAATAAAAACAATCCTACATACATAGTATATATTCTTAGCACAGTGGTAGTATCATTAGGAAGACAAAGCAGACATTCTTCTGTTCACTCAACCCCCCCCTTCTCTGTACCTCCCGCCTCCCTTTTCCCCCTTAACCCCCCCAACACACACACACACACTCTCTCACCCCCATCCCTGCCCCCACCCCATACGCTTCTTTGTAGTACGAGTCCCCTGGTAGCTTTGCTGAAGCTCAAAGTGTTATGCTTGAAGGGAGAACCCGGTGATAAACAATAAGATGATCCTACCACCATGGCACATGGAATACATTGCTTTCCTCACTCTTCTCGTTCTTCTGTCTCTTCTCTCTATTCTCTTCTCCTTTTTGTCACGTTTCCCATTTTCTTTCCTCATCCTGCATGTTTTTTGTGTGTGTCTTCCTCCCTTTCTAGTCATTTTAAGCTAGGGGGAGATCAAAATTCCTCCCTGTGATGTGTGACACACAATGCGATCAACGGCACGTCTCTTTGATCATGATTCCATTTAACGGCGAAACTGGGGAAAGAGATGGAAGGAAAGTGGAGGAAATGATTGTAGCTTGTTACTGTTTGTTCTTGCTTCATGGAGCATGGGTAAGAGTAGGTAATGGCAAGAAAATGCAAAGCACGCACTGCAAACAATTAAGGATTTGCTAGTCCAAATGAGACCAGGCCAAGGCAGACATTTTTCTTTATCTTATAGAGGGACGCCCAGACTCACAACAATGTTTTCTTAATATGACACCTCCTCGACAATGTCTGGTGATTTAAAGGGACAATATATATATATATTTTTTTACTGTATTTATATTGAATGTCATGACATCATTTAGTAAGATAACAACCAGTAGAAGAGAAGTGGACAATGAGGGTATATGTCACTCTTGAAGGTATATGTCACTCTTGAAAGGCACACATACCGACACACATCCTGATGTATGCCTCAATAACAAAAAATAAATTTCACCAGTGCAAAAGCCGAAAAGACGTTTTAAATATTTTTACATCAGTTCTATCCCTCAGACCTTGTTTTCAGAGAACTTTTCAAACAAGTCGATTGCCAATGTAACTTACATTGTCCCAGTTAAACATATCTTAAACTTCTTTCCCCGGCGCCAGTTGGAGAAAAGGTTACATTCGGAGGAGCTGTCAGAAGCTCTCACAGTAGGTGGTCTATAACACATCAAGGAAAGAGAGAGAAAAAGAGAGGAAAGTACTAACATTGCCGTCACCAATAAGGTGAGAAGTCCTCCAAATAAAACCTAACAGCATCCGTACTTCACCCAGTACAGCGTCTTGAAAGCGTTACACAGAAGCGCAGGTTGAGAGTAAGAGAAAAAAAATAAAGTGATCAAAGTGAAAAGTGTTCAATAAATTATTCGCAAAGCATTAACAGGAGATTTTAAAACACTCCTTAAAATATGCTTGGAATGTTAGTGAGATACACATGTGTTTTTGCAGTTCATTCTCGACCGGTTTAAATGCTGAATGTACTTCATTTATCGATGCAAACACTACTGTGTCTTTCCTGAGAACTGAGATGAGGAGGACAGTGTGAATTCTGGTCTGTCGTACATGCGCTCGCTGCTCCTTTCTGATCTGTAGGGGTGTCTGCATACATACCTTTCAATATACATCTCAATGACTCTCAAAATATCCCTCTCAATACTTGTAAATGTCTCTTTTAAGACCATTCTCTCTCTCTCTATCTCAATATAAATCCCTCTAAAATGTCTCTCTCAAAATATCTCTCTCAATTTCTCTGTCATTAGCTCTCCCTCAACCAATATCTTTCTCAATATTACTCCCCCCCCCAATATCGTCGTCTCGCTCAATATCTCTCCATCAATGCACGGCTGCTCTTCCTTTGCAGTTCCCCGTGTCCCGCGACCGAGTCCCAGCGAGAAGGTCGCGCAGGGTTAATTCCTCTGAAAACTCTGCATCTCCGACCGCGACAAGGTAACTAGCCATGGAGGATTGCATTAAATGGGACATATCTGCATCTGACAGACCTCTGCATTCCCTGATGGCGCCTGGAGAGGCGCGTCCTGCTCACTGTGAAGTACACTACAGTTCACCGTCCCCCTCAGGGGCATCAGGCCAACCGCAGTGCACACTGTAAAAAAATAGAATGCCATTTGGGAGGCCAGCGGAGAGACAGAGGAGGATAAGGGTCTTTCATCATGATGTCACTCAGTTATGTCCCAGTCACCGAAGGAGGACCGCTATGGGATGCAGGAGGTTCAGGGGGGGCTGCAGGAGGTTCAGGGGGGCTGCAGGAGGTTCAGGGGGGCTGCAGGAGGTTCAGGGGGGGCTGCGGCATGGTGTGGATCACAGGTGGTGTCCTGACCCGCGGTGTCTATTCTTGGTGTTCCGACTCCGTACCTTACATCTGAGATCAAACTTGTGTTTATCACTACCTCAACTTCTTGGAATGAAGAACATTCTCTCTCTCTCTCTCTCCCTCTCCCTCTCTCTGCCTTTCTCTTTTCCTCTTCCTCTCTCTTTTTCTCCAGCTGGCAAAATGGATGCAATTTCCTTGACAGCACTGATATTCTAGATATTACGGGAACATAATTTTATGGGAACACAACCTCTACAACAATGGAATGACATACCTAATTTTACAGCCTCCATCATAACCTCACACGACCAGGAAAGGACTTAGACACTCAGAAGTCTGCAGTTTGTGATTCAGCATAGCCAGCATAGTGCCTTCGTATCATGCTAAGTGGGTTGCTTGTCTGCGGCAGGGACAGGGACACTGGTCTGGTCTAAAGGAAGGAATAACGAGAGGACCTGGAAGAAAACCGGATCAAGAGTTCAAAGGACCTCAGACTGGGGAGAAGATTCACCTTTAAGCAGGACAAAGAAGCACAGAGGCAAAACCACGCTGGAGTGGCTTTGGGACCAGTCTGTGAATGTCCAGCCAAAGCTCGGATTTGAACCCAGTTGTACATCGGAGGGGAGGTTAATTGATGCTCCTCAGCTAATCTGACAGAGCTTGAGAGTATGTACCAGGAAGAATCGAAGAAACTGCCATAATCCAGGTGTGCAAAGCTGGGCATAACCAAGAAGACTCAAATCTGTGATCGTTGCCAAAGAAGCTTCTATAAAGCATTGAATAAAGGCACTGAATACTAATGTGTATGAGATATTTCAGTTTTGCATGTTTAATCATTTGGCCCAAATTTCTAATGATAATAGCACATTTTAAATTTTAAATGAAGTCTATAACACAACATAATGCGGAGAAGGTGAAGGGGTGTGAATACTTTTCGTAGGCACATATTTGTTGCATGACATTGAACATGCATAGCTGACATGTCTGGCAGTCTGAGCTATGATTTCTAAAAGAGTAGGATTAATAGAATGTTGCATATCTATATGTATATACGATCGGACCTAGCCACCTAATTAGATACCTAATTTAATAGGTTAATTGAATTAACACAGATGATTATTGTACATTTTTTTACATTAATGAAACCAAGAACCTTTTTTGAAAACCTGAGCTTTTGTTAAGGCCCCAGGCCAGTGTGGGTTACTGGAGCACGAGTTAGCGATTCAAAAAAAGACCAATTAAATACAAAACGAAATGTCCATGCATATTCAAATTAGGGCCACACTCAGATTCAGGAAAATGAACACACATATACACAAAGTAAATGTGGCCCGAGGAGGTTCATTATGTAGTCCTAATTTAGTATTTCTCTACAGGGCACAAGGTAGACCATTGGAAGCATTTACTGGAAAGCAACAGGACCCAAGTAGGCACAACCATTACTGAAGATGAGCTCCTTTACATATTATAGTAACACAAATCCTCTTATCTTTACAGTACTCGTTTGAATAGCTGATTGTGGTCAGTAGAGCAGAAAATTATTGCTCCGATATTTACTGAACGCAAATACTCCTTCGATTTAATGAACAGGAAGCATGTTTACAGTGAAATCGGCAACTGAACAAGAAATAGGCCTACCGTTTTTTCTTTACTCTATTAGCGGATTGGTCTAGTGACCGGGTACATTTTTACTTCTGTCACCCCGTTTCAGATTCAACTGTAATTGTAAGATGTATTTACAGTACACATGCCCATTTACAAACTTCATTTACATATTCTACTTTTTGAATGCTGCTAGTGGAAAACATTTATGTATTATTATTCCTCATACACTCACTGAGACGCCCGTATAATTTATAATATTTTTAAGTTAATTCCTATAGAGTAGTATGTGCATCGAGAAGAGCTGAGCCGAAATGTGCTGCTCCTTCACGGGAGTCCTAGCCACTGTCATGGATGTGAACCCGGGTCGCAATGATGCAGCAGCACTCGAAGTGCCTTCAATCCCATTCACACATGGAAGCCCCAGACAAACAAATTACCACAGTTGTTTCAGTCCAATAATTATTCTTTTGACCAATCAGATGTTCTTTGTCCTGATCTTATCCAAATTCAAATATATTTTATTTTAATCTCCTTGTCCCACCTAAGGACGCAGTAACTTTTTTAGTAACTTCTGGTTTAAACGACCAGCCAATCCTGCCAATGTAAAAGGGGGATTTTTTTTTTCCTCGATGCAAGATATTTGTTCTTGCTCATCCATCACAGTTTGCAGGGAAGTCGATGTTCTGTAATCGTAGTTCTGTGGCTCAGTGATCTGGCTTATCCCTTCAGCCTCCAGCAAACCAACAACGCGGGGTTAACTGCGCTTGTGTCCTAAATCGCACCATTCCCCTGCGTAGTGCGCTGCTATTGCTCCGCCTGGTCAGACGTAGTGCTCTATAAGGGGAATAGGGTTTCGTTGGGGCCACCACACGGTTCTCCAGCCACCTGCAGTGTTACAACGCCTCAGAAGAACACAGGAAGGAGACGCGTTTAGTTGGAAACACCTGACTATGAACAGTGTCAGAAGGCTGCTCTAAACCACAGAACGCTGAGATATGCCTCTGTCTCTCCATCTCTCTTTTCTCTCTCTCCATCTCTCTTTTCTCTCTCTCTCTCTCTCTCTCTCTCTGTCTTTACTCCAAGACAACACAGTAGACATAAATGGAAAACACAGCTGCGCTGCAAAAACAACAACAAAAACAAGAAGAGCGCAACAGTACATCCTCACTCGATCCCTGACACACACTCACAGAAAAACCCCAGAAACACTCACACACACACACACACACACACACACAAACTCGAAAGTTCATACTTTTTCACTGCATCAGCAGACCCCGTTTGTAATTGACACATTCATATAATCACATCGCAAACAATGAACTGCATGTAAACGAAGCAAATGTTTACACCAACACTGCAGTAATTATAAGACACTAATATTTACACGAGCTGCGCTTCCCGTAAATGACCTCACTCTCAATATGAATAGCGTTTCATTCCCGCCGTCTGTCGCTCATGACTGACAATGTACTATTGACTACACAGGGAATAGGGAGCCAATCGGGCCAATCGGGGACAGATGATGCCTGATCTGCTGGAGCCTATTATCCCTGACAGCTCTGTCTGTAACCTATGGTGACAGCAGATGCTCCAGCCGCGGGACTGGTTGGACGCAGTGTCCCGGGCCGACCACAGGGGGCAGTGTAGGGCAGAGAATGAGAGGTGGGAAAGTGGACACGTGGTGGAGGGCAACTCAGGTTCACACTGTGGAGCCGCTGATAACGGTGCTAGGAGCAGATTACCGCTGGATGGTGGCTGGCTGAGTCTCGGAGTCCTCGATCACCCTATAGTTATGCCGCGGCATGGACAAAGGAAAGGAAGGTCTTCGGCTGTACGGCTGTCACTATTCTATCCCCCATACTGTCTGGAATTCAATATGTCTGCTAAGCACAAAGTATCTGTTTTTGAATTAGTGCTATTGATTATCTTAATATAACACACAGGCTGAACTGTCCACAATGACACGCATTTTGCTTTGTTTCTAAAATCCTCTTTGCTGATGTCTGGTTTATACCATACTGGATGTTGGCTGTCTTGTGGATAGCTTACCAGTTTCTTAGTTGAGTCTTGTGAACCAGCGTGGATACGGTGTTCTGGTGCAGTTATCAGGAAACTGCATGGGTTAACACCTCTAATAATCAACTGGACGCCTTGCTTGGTTTGGAAAATGTAATGTCATATCTCACCGCTCTCCTAACTCAACATAGCTGACATGAAATGAATACCTGAGTAGGTCATAGCATCTGTTCTTCAGGGGAAAGGAAACCCGGCTGAAGGCGCTGTGTCCATGAAAACCCCAAGGGTGCTGTTTTTCCAAACCTAAACAGAAATGTGTAAATTGTTTGCGGTTATTGCAAAGTTAGGATCGCTATAACAAACCTAGAGAAAATATTAGAATTCTCCTTTAAATTAGGAAAGCCATTTTTCTCTATATATGAGTGTCAGGTATTAAGGAAGATTGCCTGGTATACCACATTATCGTCTAGTATATCACATTATCATCTAGTATTCCGCATAATCATCTAGATTTAAAAAAATGTAAATACACAGTTGGTGGGTTTCCTATAATTTGTTGGCTGGGAGCGTGCGATGTGAAATGTTGCACCTGGTTTCCGACCCGCTTACACTGGACGGGAGGAGCATAGGTCAATCATAAACGGAACCCAGTAACCATAGAGACAGATAACCCTGGGTTCTTCTCAAAGAATGCCAGATATATTACACTGATACATTTCAATCCTATCAAATGCCGTTTCACTCACTCCCTTTCCAGTCAAATGCTTAGTGAATATATTAACATGGCTTAGGATCATGGCACCGTAACATTGGTGAATAAAGCAACATTTGTAGAAAGAGATCACAGACATTGGGGGGGGGGGGGGGGGTTGCCTCACCCAGTTCTAGGCGGTTCCAACCATGCCGGGCCCGTTTCAATGAAACAAACACCTGCACCCTAATTGTTCTGCTCGTATAGAAAGCGGGAAGGCAATGGGGGAGACATCTGGAGAGGGCAAGAGGGTAAGAGAAGTCTGCAGAGGCAGAGATGTCTGGGGTAGGATGGGTGAAGGGGGAGGCGCAGTACTCTGTTACAATTCCCTTCCCTCCCGCACTCCATACCTGCCTGTCTCACTGCCTGCCTACCTGTCTGTCTCTTTGCCTGTCTCACTGCCTGCCTATCTGTTGGTCTCTTTGCCTGTCTCACTGCCTGCCTGTTGAGGAGCTCTGGAACAGAGAATTGGGGCTATCCTCCTCACTTCAAAGTGAATGTGTGATGGAAACGACTGACTACTGCAATAACTATTACACTGAGACAACAGGCTAGACAGACAGTCAAATCTGAAACTGATCATTTGAATTTCAAATGTGTTCTATTGAGGTTGAAGGCAGGGCATTTTCCTTCCTTGCAGCTCAGTTCCAGAACGAGGACGAGAAAACAGAGACATAGATTTGTTAATATAACAGCCTTCCTCGTTGCTCAATAAAAATGTTATAACAGAGAGATACAGTATGGTTGGAAAAAGCCTTTAAATGTAATACATTTTGAGACAACCTTTTGAGTGCAAGATGCTGAAAAGATGTTGACAAAATGCTGAAAAAACGTTAAAAAGTCATCTTTGAAAAGAATTTTCTCAGTGGGAGCCTGTCAGTCTGCGCTCTGGGTCTCTGCATTGTATAGATTTTCTGAGCCGTTGGTTTTCAAGGATTTTGCTGTCTAATAAGAGTCTGTAAAAAGTGCTGATCGGGGGCTCCTCAAAGCGTGACTCCTCACGACAGCCCCCAGGCCAGATGCCCCCATGCCCATAGCCCCACTCCTGCACCCCCCCTCTCCCCACCCGCTCCCCATTGAGTCAGCCCTCTCCCTGCCGGCCGACACTCGGGTCCGCACCCCTCTCCCAGCCTGCTCTCCCCGCCGTCCCGACAGCCTGCCTCCATCCAACCAACACCCCTAGCCCCTTCAGCACACAGCCCTTTCCAAGCCCCCCAACAGCCAGCCTTTATCCAGCATGCACCAGCCCTTCCATCACCACTCTGAGCCCTCCCAGACAGGCTGCACTCCTGCCCCCTCCATCCCCTCTCCAGACAGCTCCCTCTCCTCCGCTACCCCTTCAGCCCACACCCAGACAGCGTTAAGCCAGACTGCTACACAGCCAGAGATAAAAGGCTCAGAGCTGGATGGAAATCCAATGAGCCACCAATCCCTAACAAGTCTGGGTCTGCAGTCGGTCTTTTGTTGTAGCCTGATTAAAAGTAATCTGGAGGAGTAATAACCTGGACTTGAAAAGCCATTTTCCTTAGCTCCTTATTAGCATAACACATAGCACTAACAATGGCTTGACTGTTTGATATTAAAAAAAAAAGAAAGAAAGAATGAAGTTGAATCGTGAGCAGGCCCCAGTGGCTCTGTGCAGTTACAGTAAGGAAGTCATCCAGGTCAACATGGCCTGTATATTACAGATGAGGGAACTGGGAAGATTAGGATGCATATGTTGAATATGTGATAACCTCGGGGTAACAGCAACATAGGCATATGTTAATAGCTGTAATGATAATGTACTTTGTCTAATTACTGTGGTACGGAGAGGAAGTTATAAAACACAGATGGAACACTGCTGTCATCATGTGACCCTGGTTTGCTGTGCTCTACATGATTGGACCGTTTTGGAGAGAAAAAAATGTCTTTGAAGAACCTCATGGTTTGGGATGACTATTTCTCTCTCTCTCACTCTCACTCTCTCTCACTCTCTCTCTCACTATCTCTCTCACACTCTCTGTCTCTCTCTGTTTCTTCTCACTCTCCCTCCCCCGCTCTTGTCTTCCTCTCTTCCTGCTTCCTGAATGTGTTTGGGAGTTAGTTGAGACCTTTGTGATTCATACAGTGTGGGGGGCAGCAGGAGGCTAACTTTAGCTCCATGCACCTCCGTCATGTAGGGGTGTCACCCTTCCTCTCACGCCATCGCCCCTCTTTCTCCTTTCACCTCTTTCTCCTCAGGCCAGAGTGGTAGATTTCAGCCATTAGTTAATGCATGGCAGCCCAGAAGACTTACTATATGTACACATCTGACTGCCCCCCCCCTCGAGACACTTTGTCAGAAATGTTGATGTACACAAAAAAAGTTTCTCACCGTTAACAGTTACTCCCCGTGAGGAGACATATTAGCAACCTGCAGCGTTTAGAAAGTAACTACAAAAACACATTATGTCTGAGTCCCAAACGGGTCCCACCACACTTCGTAGTGCACTACTTTTAACACAGCCTTGGCCGGAAGTAGTGTACTACATAGGGAGTAGGGCACCATGTGTGTTAGTGCTGTAACAGACATGTACAGGGGAGTGTGTTTTCTTTGTGTCCCTCCAGGGCGAGGGCCGGGACTTTAAGGCATTATCCAACAGGGAGTTCTCCAAGCAGTGGACAGCCATGACCGAGACCGTGAACTCTTCATTCCCAGGAATGTTTTTGTCTTGTTTTCAAATTCCCGTTGTGCTGCACAGAGGAGTTATTGTTGCAAAAAATCATCTGATGACATCTCAAGAACACTCACTCACTGTCAAATCTTGTCATGCACTTTATGCTAAACCGTTTTGAATCCGAAATATTCCTTTAACAGTCAACACAGTGAACCTTTATGGTCCGAAAGAGAGTTCGGTCCTGTGCCCCTCCGAAAAAACAAAAGACTGTTAGGAGTCAGATTGCTACGATCAGCATAAGATCTGTATAATAAATGTCTCGCATGTGATTTCCATGTAAATCAGAGCGAGAAAGTACGCCGGGTCAGTGGCAATCTGAGGCCCTGGTCTGTGTTAACGACTGTGGTGTGGAGGACCTTGGGTCAGGTCACTCCTACGTCACGGAGACACCCCAACGTCCTTCCACGTCACGGAGCCACGGTCCTCCTTTGTGACTGGGAATCTGCCGTTCTCCCTCCTATGTCACAACCATGTGTGTGTGGGTGGGTGTTTGTGTGTTTCTGGTGTGTGTGTGTGTGTGTTGTTGAAGGTTTTTACGCATGCATCCATATCACCCATATCTCTTGCTTGTACGTGTGTGTGCGTGTGGCTCCTAAATGTGTATGTGTGTATGCACGTGTGTGTGTGTATGCATGTGTGTGTGTGTGTGAAGCAGTTCTGTGGGCCCACACAGCACCCCAGCAACGCCTTACCCCTATCTTCTACACTGCCAAGCCGGGCCTGTTCTGGCTGAGCCCAGTCTTTTTCCAGATGGCCGTCTCTGATCATTTATTGATGACCAGGTTCACATACTGGGCCCAGCTGCTGTCTCCACACCCCCCCCTGGCCACCCACAGCTCTGCTCACCAACTCCCTCTTCCGCACCTCTCTCTTTGTCTCTCTTCTTTTTCTATTTCTCCTCCTTTCTCCCCTCTCTCTTTCTCTCCCTCCTCCCTGTTTTCCTCCTTCTCCTCACCTCCTCGTCTCTCCTTTATTCTGCCCCTTTCTCTCCTTTTCTCTCTCTTTCCCTCTATTCCTTTGTCACTCCTAGTGGGTCTGTGATGAGGAACGGGGACCATGTGTGCTATGCAACAGAAGATTACACTGTTAACTCTACTGCCTGAGTTTACAAACATGCTGGGGGTTTTTTGGCTTCTGTTTTGGCCGGTGTGAGAAGTGAACCTTTCTCAAGAGTTCTCCACTTGGGCACAGTGGATCTGGAGAAACCAGCCTTGGATCTAAGATGAGGTTGTCAACGTGATTAAAATCTCAAGATCAGAGATGGCCGACACGAAATCCAGCCTTTGGGGCAAGAATTTCCTGAGCTTCAGGAAGTTTGATATCCAGGTTGTGCCGCAGAGAGATCATAAAACACCAAGCCCCCTTCCTGTGCAAGTTATAGTCTGAACAACATAATCTCTGTCTCACTCGCTCTGCATGCTGGGAGTCGGTTGTGTGACTGCTGTGTGGGTGCAGGATTAAGGTGTTCTTCAGTGGTGGAATTGGATGTGTAGTATTTCTTGGTGGTTTTAGGAGGTGGATGTGGGGTCTCTCTTGGCTTCAGGAGTTTCAATGAAGCTACTGTCACAGAGGACACAGGCTCTTAGACACAATATCGTTCTTTATGTCATCCTCTTCTTTCTCTCCTTTTTAGGGAGAGACCCTCTCTCATTCTTTCTCCCTCTCTTTCTAATTCTCTCTCTCTCATCGCCCTCATTCACTGTCAATCACAAACCCCCGAAAAAGGGAAATTGAACACTGGCATTGTTACACATCACTGGTCAGACGGTCACCACATCGCTCACTCTTAAAAGTAGCCCAGTCAAACCACTGGACTCAAAAGCAGTGGTCTACATAGGTTACAGGGGGCTTTTTGGGAGGGAGCCCCACTGCAAACTTAAAATGCAATGTATGTGGTTTCACGTGTTGCCAGATGTGGCGTTCTGAAATCCCACACATCCTCAGGGACTGACTGGAATGTACAGTTGCCATTGGTTACGGGAGGCGGTACAGAGGGTGTTCTGTCTGCCCCTCTTTTTGCCTGACACTTCGTCTGGGCAGAGGACTGAGTTGGCTGTGTGTGTCTGACCCCTCGTGACCCAAGGCAGGATTAAAACTCAGCAGGGGCCCTCCTGTCCACTTGTCCTCCACCAAAATGACCTCTGTCTCTACCGGTCTCTCTGTTCACCTGTCTGCCCATCTCTATCTCTACCGGTCTCTCTGTTCACCTGTCTGCCCATCTCTATCTCTACCGGTCTCTCTGTTCACCTGTCTGCCCATTTCTATCTCTACCGGTCTCTCTGTTCACCTGTCTGCCCATTTCTATCTTTCTTTACATATCTCTCTCTCTCAATTTCTCCCTTTGGCTCCTTCTCTCTGTGCTTTGGCCTTTATCTTCACCTCATTCTCTCATCATCTCTTTGCATCTGTTGCTTGACCCTTTGTGTCTCTTATACCTTTCTCTCTACCTGATGATCTGCAAGTCGCAGACAACATGATTTGACATTGTTCTTAACCGAGTTATATCAGGGTTCATGTAAGCTGTCTGCTAAAACTCTACTTACTGCTTAAACTGTATTCACTGCTTAAACTGTACTGACTGCTTAAACTGTACTGACTGCTTAAACTGTACTGACTGCTTAAATTGTATTCACTGCTTAAACTGTACTGACTGCTTAAACTGTATTCACTGCTTAAACTGTACTGACTGCTTAAACTGTACTGACTGCTTAAACTGTACTGACTGCTTAAACTGTACTGACTGCTTAAACTGTATTCACTGCTTAAACTGTACTGACTGCTTAAACTGTATTCACTGCTTAAACTGTACTGACTGCTTAAACTGTATTCACTGCTTAAACTGTACTGACTGCTTAAACTGTACTGACTGCTTAAACTGTATTCACTGCTTAAACTGTACTGACTGATTAAACTGTATTTACTGCTTTAACTGTACTGACTGCTGAACCTGTACTGACTGCTGAACCATTACTGACTGCTGAACCTGTATTCCCTGTTTAAATTGTACTGACTGCTTAAACTGTAATATTGTCTGAGACTGTACTGTCTCCTGAAAATGTATATTGGCAAGCTATGTGGATCCCTTCAACCATAGACTATACATTTTTTTTTTAGAAAACTGTAGACTGTATCTTCATTGTTGGATGATCGAAGTTTGAATCCCAGTTGAGGGATGTTTTCTTTTGTTTGTGAAGGTAATTGCAGGCAACATATTGAAATGAGTTGAGCAGTGTCGAAACAAACAAATGTTTTGGTATCCCAGGACATGTCTTGACCTTCTGCTCTCCTGCACATACTGAGCAGGTTTTGTCACAAGGCAAGATGATAATAGCAAATCAGACATCAATATATTTTTCTGCAAAGGTTCTACCTTTTTACCCCTAGTAAACCAGAAACACAAAAGCAATAACCTACAGTATTAATGTAGTGCTGTTTCTTAAAGACCATTTCAGACTATTTCGAAGAGTTCAGACACTTTGTTCAGTTGAGTTCAAACAGACATCTGTTCACTTAGGGACGGATTACAGATACAGCAGCTCATGCGAGAAGGTAAAACAGTCTGGGTTTTAATGACCAAGCGTCTTTATGTGTTTCAGTTAACACCTGGCAATGACCCATTAGCATGAGCAGGTTTCATATGTGGAACTAAATAAGGCACTTCAAACACTCTGTCTAAATCCTGCCTCTCATAGGATTCCTCTCAGCTCTGCTACTAATAAGGACTTAGTCTGGCGTTGCAAACAGCCCCAAGTCTAGGTCCCCTCTGCTAATAGCCCAGCAGGATGCTCTTTAGCCCAAAAGTTGGTCAAATAAACCCAGAGCCAGTGGATGTGAGTGTGCAACTTTTCGCTTTTTACTGTGGAGCTTAGACTGATATTTTTTCACCTAAGGGGGGCTCTTCCTTCTGTAACTGAATCTTTATGTTACTAAGCCATGCTTCTAGAGCAGCAGACTTCTCTCTTTCACCTTCTTCACCCGGAGTATCCAATTCATTTAGACCCAAGGGTCATACTCGGCCTTCAACGTAGTCTGGGGTGTGGCAATGAATATGGATGTTTTGTATAGATATACTGAAGTAGTTGTCGACCCAGTGTTTTGGGAATTGTCAGAGCTCGCTGACAGTTTGATTTCCTTTTAGGTGATTACCTTAGAGGGCCTTCCTCACATGCACAATAATTTTTATAATTATATATTTTACACTCTTTTTATTACTGTGTGTCACAGATTGTTGCAGAACAGAAATAGACAGAAGTATGGAATGGTAATATTTACCTCAGTCTTCGATAGATCCACAGGGAGACCGGACCACTGCCCTGAATTTCAACGTTCTGGAAGAGTAAAACAAACGATTCAAAAAGCTTCCAGTCAGGAATAACAACGATAACAGACAGAGAGAAGAGAGAGGGGAGAAGCCAGGGAGAGACAGTCAGCCAGACAGCCAGCCAGCCAACCAGCCAGAACAGGTGAGAGACACCTGTGGTTTTGGTCTTTGACAGAGGGCCAGATGTCCCCACATGGTAAGGATGAGGATGGTACTTGGTTGGTGACCGCACGCACACACACACACACACACACACACACACACATACTTAAAAAATCATACATACAGCAACACTGGAACGTTAGTTTAGGTCTTACACACAAAGGAGATGGCCTTCCGATCGACATGGCAGGCATGGGGCCACAAACACACAGACACACACACACACCAACCCTGGTTTTTCTACACACACTCACTCACTCTGAAATGTATGAAGACTTTCTGGAGTTAAACATTTATTCTCATTCAAAATCCAATTTTCCTTATCCCCTAATCCCAAAATGTCCCCTAACCCTAACCCTAACCTTAACCCTAACCTCAACCTCAAGCCTAAGATTGCCTTTCTTACATGTGAGCAATGGAAAAAGGCCCTTGAGTCGGTCGATTTTTCATGTGCAACTAGGACGTTTAATCCTCACAGTAATACGGGTAAACACACACCCACACACAAACCCACACAAACACACACATGTACGGGCACACACACATGGGAACACGCACACACACACTCAGACACACACACACACACACACACCCCCACGCAGACACACACAGGCCCACGCACACACACAGGCACACACACACACACACAGACACACACAGCGAGACAGAGAGGTGTTGCAGACAGGATTAGTTGTTTTGTGCCAGGCCTGACAGCTCAGTAAAACAGAGCAGCAGGTTTAAAGTAACGCTGATGATAATCTCTCTGTTTTCCTAATCAGACACTGGTCAGGGAATGACATGGGGATGATCCAAATGGCACTCTATTCCCTAGGTAGGGAACTACATTTGACACTATTCCTTAGGTAGGGCACTACATTTGACACTATTCCTTAGATAGGGCACTACCTTTGACACTATTCCCTAAGTAATGCATTACATTTGAGCAGGTTTGAAACAGTCCTGGGCAATTTACAAGACAAATGGCACAATTTTCCCTAAAGGATTGATCTACTGACCAATCACATTAGATCTCTCCGCATGTGATTATTTTTTAGAGCTGATCTTATTGTTTAAAATTACAGTGGACACAACACAAGCGGGCTGGCTATGTCGACTTAGCCTTTAATAAAATACAAATCGGAATAGGGCTGCTCGTGTAAATGCCGTGCTTGTGTTTATGTGATTTCCTGTTACGTTCTTAACTCATGGGCGTCTCAACTGAAACCTTCACAGCTGTATTCACAGGCTTCCATTCTGCAGCACCCAGAACCCTGTTAGGGTAGCGTTTTGCCACTCGTCTATAACAGTTGTTCACGATTGCCTACAAGCATCGAACAATACAGAAGTGACAGTAACAAAACTCTTCACACAGTCAGGAAAACGGATATGAACCAAACTGAGAATAATTCCTCATTGCTTTCACACAAAATGCATTCAATGAACACATTCCCCAAAATCCATGAACTCTTTTCTCATTCAAACTCAACCACCTACAAAACAATACATTCACAACACGTTTTCTCAAATGCTTACACACTGTTCTCAAAACGGTTGAAAACACATTCAAAACAACTGGTGTGCATTTCTGCAGCAACCAGACTGAAATATAAAGAAAATGTTTGATATTTGTTAGAAAATGTTAATTATGTTATAATATTTAATCAATACAAACACAGTTGATTGCGGTTTCAACTGAAAACCAACCCAAGTGTTGTACACTGTGCCCTTTGAGAGAAACGGTGAACGTGTGAAAGAACTCCGGTATCAATATATCCAGGTAAGATGTCTGTTCAATAACCAAACAGGATATTTACACATTTACACATAATATAAAGTACTGTAAAACTATGGATTTACTGTTTTTTTAGAGAGTAATGGATATGGAAGCCAGTCAAACTGCACATAAATTCATCTTTGTGGATGAAGCTGGATTCAACCTGGTAAAAACACACCGCAGGGGAAGAAATGTGATTGGACAGAGAGCTACCGTGGATGTCCCAGTCCAGAGAGGAGCTAACATCACAATGTGTGCAGCACTGTCCAATGATGGTTTGCTGTTACACAAACCACGCATTGTCCCCTACAATACACAGAGGCTAGTGATTATATTATACTTGTTGATGTTTGTTTGTTTTTGTTGCAGCCCTGGAATTCGTTTTTTTGTTTGAACTTTCAAAAGTAAAATTTACTAAAGGCTAAGATGTAGAAAAATAAAGGATATTCCTTCAAATTGCTGCATTTGTGATTCATTCTAGTTCCATATACTTTAGTAAAGTCATTAAAGCGAAGTGTTTTTCTTATTCTTTGATCAAATACAGATTTTTGTTAAAAATACAGTGGGGAGAACAAGTATTTGACACAATGTCGATTTTGCAGGTTTTCCTATTTACAAAGCATGTTTAGGTCTGTAATTGTTATCATAGGCACACTGTGAGAGGCGGAATCTAAAACAAAAATCCAGAAAATCACATTGTATGATTTTTAAATAATGAATTTGCATTTTATTGCATGACATAAGTATTTGATCACCTACCAAACAGTAAGCATTCCGGCTCTCACAGACCTGGTTTGTTTTTCTTTAAGAAGCCCTCCTGTTCTCCACTCATTACCTGTATTAACTGCACCTGTTTGAACTTGTTACCTGTATAAAAGACACCTGTCCACACACTCAATCAAACAGACTCCAACCTCTCCACAATGGCCAAGACCAGAGAGCTATCTAAGGACATCAGGGATACAATTTTAGATCTGCACAAGGCTGGGATGGGCTACAGGACAATAAGCAAGCAGCTTGGTGAGAAGGCAACAACTGTTGGCGTAATTATTAAAAATGGAAGTTCAAGATGATGGTCAATCTCCCTCGGTCTGGGGCTCCATGCAAGATCTCACCTCGTGGGGCATCAATGATCATGAGGAAGGTGAGGGATCAGCCTAGAACTACACAGCAGGACCAGGTCAATGACCTGAAGAGAGCTGGGACCACAGTCTCAAAGGAAACCATTAGTAACACACTATGCCGTCATGGATTAAAATCACGCAAGGTCCCCCTGCTCAAGCCAGCGCATGTCCAGGCCCGTCTGAAGTTTGCCAATGACCATCTGGATGATCCAGAGGAGGAATGGGAGAAGGTCATGTGGTCTGAAGAGACAAAAATAGAGCTTTTTGGTCTAAACTCCACTTGCCGTGTTTGAAGGAAAAAGGAGGAGTACAACCCCAAGAACACCATCCCAACCGTGAAGCATGGAGGTGGAAATGTCACAACAGGTGGTGTAGTGCAGTGTTGCTTGGACAAGGAACCAGGTGCAGGCAGGGGTAGTCGGTGTGGATACTTTAATTGATAAGAAATAAACAAACACCGAGCACAAAACACACAAAAGCAAAGGGCTGACTAAAGCAGCAAAAACGACAATATACAATGGAACGCGTACTTACAAACAAAGCAACACACACAACATGCAAACACGACAAGAACAATGAGCCACAATGTGGGGAGCAGAAGGGAAACATACATACAAATTAGCTAGATTGGGACCTGGTGCATGGGGTCGAGGAGGCACCCTCGATAAAAATTTGACTTCTACATGCTTTGTGAGTGGGAAAACCTGCAAAATCGGCAGTGTATCAAATACTAGCTCTCCCCACTGTAATTTAAAAAACCCACATTCATGTAATGATCCTTGTTGTGTTTTTTAGGTCAGTGTGTTATGAGTGACAGTGTGTGTTTCTGAGGGAGAATTGTTGCCAGCGTTTTGGTGGAACAAGCTTGTTTTGAGACATGTATGAAGTGTTCTGGTGGTGAGATTAACTGTTTTGCAACGATGCATGTTTGTAATGCACACAGTGTGAAGAGTTTTGTTATTGTGGTTTCAGTATTGACTGATGCTTGTAAGAAATCGAGAAAAACTGTAATACACATACAGAGTATCACTGAACCCCCCTCCTCCCAGGCATGTGTGTGAGCACACACGAGCCTCCTAAAGTAACACCTCACACACGGGTTTTCAATGCACGCTGCATGAGCAGTTGTCCATAAGCATTTCAGTCACAAGGAAACAAGCCGAGAATCTCAGTCAGGAGCTAGAGCCGACTGTTACAGAGAAAGTACAAACAGGACACTGTTCCCAATAGGCCCCTGTTTAGAGGGAGAGGGTTTGGCAAACAAATATCATACCATGCTATGACCACCTGTGAAAACGCAGACGACTTCATCTGGAGAGCCGATCTAAGATTGTTATCCAGAGAAGCTTCACAGCTTCCTAACCATCTACAGTAGGCAGACTTCAGCTGTACCATGTTGGTGGTCGTAAGTAAACACATCATGTTTGAGACACATCTGCCGGGAGTGCTCCTCTTCATTGCAATATTGTGTGAAGAAGACACGGACCACACTCCATTGGAGATACAAACCGTTACGAACTAGTATCAACCATCAACCAGGCCCATCTGCTTATGGTATTTTTCTAAAATACAGTTGTGCTCAAAAATGTGCATACCCTTGGAGAATTGGTAATATATGTACCATTGTACCATTTGTAAAGAAAACATGAGTGAGCAGGCAAAACACGTCTTTTATTTCTTATGGGATTCACATCCATCTGTAGGTCATAACAGAATGGCATAATCATAAAAGAAAACTTTTTTTTTTACTGACCCCTATTCAAAAGTCTGCATACCCTTAGTTCTTAATACTGTGTATTTGCCCCCTTTAGCATCAATGACAGCATGTAGTCTTTTGTATTAGTTGTCTATGAGGCCCAGAATTCTCGCAGGTGGTATAGCTGCCCATTCGTCTTGGCAAAATGCCTCCAGGTCAAAATCTTTGGTCGTCATGCATGAACTGCACGTTTGAGATCTCCCCAGAGTGGCTTGATGATATTAAGGTCAGGAGACTGTGATGGCCACTCCAGAACCTTCACCTTTATCTGCTGTAACCACTGGAGGGTCAACTTGGCCTTGTGCTTAGAGTAATTGCTGTGCTAGAAAGCTTAAGAGCGTCCCATGCGCAGCCTTCGTGCAGAAAAATGTTAATTGTCTGCCAGTATTGTCTGATAACATGCTGGATTCATCTTGCCATCAATCAGATTCCATGTGCCTTTAGAGCTTACACACCCCCAAAACATCAGTGAGCCACCACCATGCTTCACAATGGGGATGGTATTCTGTTCACTATAGGCCTTGTTGACCCCCCTCTAAACATAGCACTTATGGTAGTGACCATAAAGTTATATTTTGGTCTCTTCACACAATATTAGTGTGCCAGAAGCTGTGAAGTGTGTCAAGGTGTTGTCGGGCATATTGTAACCAGGCTTTTTTGTGACATTAGCGCAGTAAAGGCTTCTTTCTGGCAACTCGACCATGCAGCTTATTTCTGTTCAAGTATCATGGTATTGTGCTCCTTGAAACAACCACACTGTCTTTTTCCAGCGCAGCCTGTATTTCTCCTGAGGCTACCTGTGGGTTTTTCTTTGTTTCCCGAACAATTCTTCTGGCAGTTTTGACTGAAATCTTTCTTGGTCTACCTGATCTTGGCTTGGTATGAAGAGATCCCAGAATTTTCCACTTCTTAATAAGTGGTTGAGCAGTACTGACTGGCATTTGCAAGGCTTTGGGTATCTTTTTATATCATTTCCCATCTTTATAAAGTTCCATTACTTTGTTATGCAGGTCTTTTGACAGTTCTTTCCTGCTCCCCCATGGTTCAGTATCTAGCCTGCTCCGTGCATCCACGTGAGAGCTAACAAACTCATTGACTATTTATACACAGACACTAATTGCAATTTAAAACGCCATTTTCACTTGTGTGTGTCACCTTGTGTGTCTGTAACAAGACCCAACATTCAAGGATATGTAAACTTTTGATCAGGGCCATTTGGATGATTTCGGTTATCATTATGATTTGAAATGGAGCCTAACAACTATGTGATGATAAATGTCTTCATATGATCACTATCCTTAAATAAAATAAGTTTTTTTGCATGATAAGTCATATTTTTTAAATCTATGCCAAAATTTCACAAATATGCAAACTTATGAGCACATCTGTAGCTATATGCTGACAATTAGATTCAGCTTTTTCCCCCCGCTGAATCTGTGAACTACTAAATTGGATGTGCTTGATGTCTCATTTCTGCCCAGTCGTTGGCAACTAAACACAGACAAATGATCCGTTTCACTGATGTCCTGATTATGTTCCAGAAGTGGGCCGACTGAACCATGATTACTTATTCCCAAGTTGTCATATTTGCCCTCCAAGCAAAGGTCACTGTCTGACAGAATGCGAGAACAAACAAAAGACTGAGACAGAAAGACTGAGGGAGAAGAAAGAGGTGGCAGAGAGACAGAGACGAGCGAGGAAGAGCGGAGAGGAAGGGTTATATACAATGAGAGACAGAGTGTGTTTATGTTTATTCATCGCTCACGCTCACAAACACTTTCTCATCGCCAGGCTGTTTGAAGGACACAGTCTTCAAGGCACGTCGCGCCTCAAGGATCTTCTCTCTTTATAATTTTATTCCCACCACATCGGCTACCGACCAACTCAAAGTTACATCCGTAAATTCACCTCCAACTGCCATTGTTCAAAGCCTGAGTGCTGCGCAGGAGATAAAGTCAATGTTGGACTTGGTAAAGCTACATCTGGGAGTGTGAACAGCCAATGGTAAACCCTACAAAGAAGTTAACTCTGGCTGGGATGCCGTGTTCGTCTGAGATGGGAAGCATATCAAAGGGAACGTTGCCTGTAGGGCAGATCTGCCCCAAGCATAAATTGATTTAGCAAAAGAGAAAAACAATTGATTTGAGGCGTGAAATCGTCAAGTTTGCCCAGACTACCAGCACTAAAACAGATAGCTTGTAAAAAAAATGTGGCAATTTCTTTAACACCATTTTTTTTTAAGTTTTAAAGGATTTAAAGATTAAGAGTTTTTCCCCAAATCCCTCTCTCCATATTAAAGACAGCTATTTTGCATTGTATTTCATACCACCTACTTCCTACCTTTTAGGATGCCAGGTAGTGAAAATGATTTGTAATTGTGCGATTGACAGCTTTTACAGCCTTTAAAGTGTAATGTTGTACTCCAAATCCTGCCTGAGTGATGACCAGAATCTGGAGGGGCAAAAAGGAAATCCAAAATCCACCAATCAGAATAGTCGCTGTACAAAGATAAAAACTGTTACGGAGACGAGTTTGGGGGGCAGGGCCATCTAGCTGTCAGTGACTGCTGTACCCAGAAAGGTTGCGGGATCAAACGAGACACTCAACTTGTCATTTCTCCTCAAATAACGACCGGCATTAGAAGAAACCTCACTTGTGTCTGTGGCTGGACTTGTATCTGAAAGTATGTGTACGTTGTGTATTTTTGGCAATCACATTAGTTGACTTTTGAACAGAACACTGAAAGATGGATTTAGAGTGAACTACTCATTTCAAAGCCAACAACATGTTCCTTCTTCATTCAACTCATGTTCCCAGGTCTCCACCCAGGTAAGGAAAGGTCAGTACAGGACTCCGGTATTAGCTATGGGTTCAATGAGCTTCAGTTGCAGCCTATTGCCTCCAGTATTTCTTTTTTTTTTTCAAATCTTCAACCTGACCCCAGCTGATGCTCCAGAGATGTCTCCAGATGAGGATTCAAAGAAAGCATTGACTTGGGTCCCAAATGCCAACCAATCCTCTTTCAAGTACACTAGCTTTGATAAGAGCCCCTTGAAAAAAGTGTGCTATGTAGGTATTAGGTGGGCATTTGGGAGGCCCACATCCATAATGCAAGATAGTGGATGCGACCCAGGAGCTAAGTCAGGGGTCGTCTTTGAACACAAGGCCAGAGGTCAGAGTTTTCGTCACACCCCAACTGCCTCCAGGAACTATTATGTTAATGAGTAACGCTGTTCGCTGGCTCGCTTCCTGGAGTGAGTTGGCCCATTTTTTAGAGGGACCTCTGGGGATGGAGGGATGGAGGAGGAGAGAGATGACCCCTCTACCTTTTGCAGAATGCATTAAGGGTTTACTGATGTTGAATGCATGGATAGAAGGCTGAAATAGTGGAGCAAAGTGACCCTCTCTCTCTCTGAGAAGGCATTAGGGGTTTGGTGGAATGGATGGAACGAGGAATGGAGGTATGGAACGAGGAGAGGGATACAGGGAACAGAGATGACCTGAGGGCTTGCTGATGATGGACTTAGATAAAGGAGAAGGACTGAAGGTGCTTATTGGAACCAGGGGGTCGGAAATTCACCCAAATGCTATTTATCTCTGAGTATATTAAAGTGAAGCCCATCCACAGGGGAGACTGCCCAACCATGAACAGTATTTGTCACTTATTTACCAGACACATCGCCTGTTCAGTGCTAACTAAGCAATACAGCTAAAATAACTTTTTTTTCAGGGTTCATTTGTGTGTTTTCTTTTACATTTAAGGAAAGTCCCAAGATCGGTAGCTTGACGGAAGTTGTCTTTCTTTTTACATTCAATGTAGCAGCGCTGAGAAACTTGATTGACAACTCCTTGTTATGCCTGCCGTGCTTGTCTGATAGATTAAAGACGTGTAGATTACAGGTTTTATTCCAGAACACAAAACATATTTCTCATTTCTGTGACAGCTGCATCTCACAACATGGCTCAGTTTTCCAATGTTAAATCAACCTGATTTCAGACAAACACCAAAGGGGGAAAGTACTACATCAATTGCTTATATCAAGCAAGTCGTAAGCTTCAGTCACAAATTGCACAACTTGAGTGAATGTGCCGTAGCAAATGCACAATCACACAAATGTAAATCTCAATTGGCATTCATGAAAGAAAATCAGGTGCACATTTTACCCAACTTATGGATCTGTTGTCCTCTTTAAGATATAATCACTGTGAGGTTTGAAATTGGGGGGGAAATGTAATCAGTTGGCGAAAGAAACTGGGTGAAAATGTAATCAACCAAATTCCGTTTCTTTAAGATATTATACATTTATCATAGAGAGGTCCAGTGAACGTAAGCAAAAAGCAAAAAAAAAATCTTTACACACTAAACCAGTAAAGCATAAATGCCAGATGTATTTATTCTTCTTTTAATTGAAAATGTAGCCGTTCTTCTGTTATACACTATTACAGTGAAAACATCCTCTTCGCTACTGGAAGAAAGGTGCGACGAAAAACCGTGTATAAACGGTCTATTTGTTAGCAATGATATTTTCCTACATCTTACTTAGTAAAGACTGTTCCGTGTCTTTGAGACGTCCCACGTTTTCAGATGTGAAACCTGTTACGTGCAGTTACACAGCACACAGTCGAACGTGTGGACAACCCCACAGAGCTCACTGTCATCCATACTTATCCACGTAGCCTAACTACACCCTGAGCGAGGCCTTTGACTGCCTCAGCAATTGCTCTGTGGTCATGCCTCTGGCACAACCACCGTTTCTCGCAGCTGAGCTGGATGGGAGTTTTCACCAACCCACATTTCACATTGTCACAATCAACAGCATGCTTATGTCCCAAATGCCTCCCTAATCCCCATGTAGTGGACTCATTTTGACCAGAGCTCATGTAATGTATAGTGTGCCACTTGGGCACAATAAATCAGTGAATCTCAGTAAATCAACTACATATACACTGGTGGTGGATGGTGGTGGGGGTGAGGGGTGGGACCCAGGGTCCCTATACTCAACCCTATACCAGCAACCCTGTCCTATACCACCAACTCTAACCTATAACACCAACCTGGACCTATAACACCAACCCAGACCTATACCATCAACCCAGACCTATACCAGTAACCCTGACCTATACCACCAACCCAGACCTATACCAGTAACCCTGACCTATACCACCAACCCAGACCTATACCAGTAACCCTGACCTATACCACCAACCCAGACCTATACCAGTAACCCTGACCTATACCACCAACCCAGACCTATACCAGTAACCCTGACCTATACCACCAACCCTGACCTATACCAGTAACCCTGACCTATACCACCAACCCAGACCTATACCAGTAACCCTGACCTATACCAGTAACCCTGACCTATACCACCATCCCTGACCTATACCAGTAACCCTGACCTATACCACCAACCCAGACCTATACCACCAACCCAGACCTATACCACCAACCCAGACCTATACTACCAACCCAGACCTATACCAGTAATCCAGACCTATACTACCAACCAAATCTGTTTAACTGGTGGGAATGAAAGAAAGGCTTTATCAGATCAGGCCCTTAGCTGTTATAACTGTTCTAGCTTTTATAGCTGCTCTCTTTTTCTATGTGGGGTTTGGCTGGTTAGAAGGTTGAATATTTGAGCGAGACATAGACAGAACAGGCAGATAAAGGGGAGATGCAGAGAGTGAGAGAGAGAGGGGGAGAAATGGAGAAGGGGAGAAATGGAGGGTAAATGACAGAGAAGGAGGCAAAAGAGAGGAAATAAAGAGATAGGGGGGGGGGAGAGGGAAGGCATGTGGTGTGAGAAAGAAAGCAAGAGAGCTGGAGAAAGAGGGGTTTAGAAAGAATGAGTGGGGGAAAGAGAAAGGGGGGAAAGAAGGCAGATTAAACAGAGAAAAAGATGGACAGACGGGTTTTGAGGACTGCTTCGCTCCACAGGGAGGAGTAGTGCATTATGGGCCATCAATTGTCACTTCCTTGACAACAGGGCCATTCTAGGCATTCTAAACATGGATGCCTCAGAGGAATATATTTTCCATGTGGAGAAATCTCTCATGTTAACAAGGTCCAGTCCGCATCTCAGCATGGCTTAGTAGCAGCTGATAAGAAATAATAGGATGTCTTCGAAAACAAAGGTGAAGAACAGGGAACCGGAGAAGTCCATTACTGGACTAATAATGAGCTCCTCAATGTCAAAAGGTTAACATCAGATTCCATGGTGACAATGTGAGTATGTGTCAAGCACACCCCTCAAGAATTACGTTCTGTTTTTGAACTATTTTGGAAACTGCGGTTATGCTCAGTATGGACATATATCAATGAAATTACATTCGCTGTCAACATCACTGGTGATATTGTACCTTAATGACTCGCTGTTACGTTGCTCCTTAACAGTTTGCTATTGTGTTGGTCCTTAATGTAATCGATTCAAAATGAAAATCACCTCTTTACGAATAACATATACATTACGGTTAATGGTTGACCTAGGGTTAAGGTTAGGCATGACAGTACTGGCGTTAGGGCAGGGGAAAAGGTTAGGGTTAGGTTATGGTTAAGGTCAGGCATGACAGTACTGAGGTTAGGGTTAGGAATAAGGTTAGGGTTAGGTTACTGTTAAGGTCAGGCATGACAGTACTGAGGTTAGGATTAGCAATAAGGTTAAGGGTAAGATTACAAAAACAACACAATTCCCGAAACAACAAAAATGTCTCGCTTCTCGCAGGACTCAAACTCGGAGCCATCGGATTGAACGTCGATGGTGGAAACGCTCACCAACCATCCCCTCCCTCAATGCTCTTGCAAACAGTCCCACTATTTAACTATTAATGTGTTCAGAACTACCCCTGGCATCCGGTTTCCGACGCTTCTCATATGCTGATACAGAACATAATCGTGAGTCATTAAGGACCAGTAGCACTGCTGATATGTTGATATTGAATGTAATAGCACCTGCTGATATGTTCATACTGAACTGGCGTGTGCGCGTGCATGTGTATTCACATGTGTGCATGCGTGTGACATTTGCCTGCTAAACACTAGCCGGGTGTGACGATGAGTTGAGAATAACAAAGAAGGATAAAAATGAAAACAATTCCCCCCTGCCAATTGTGCCATACACAGTAAAATTAAGTATGAATAAAATATGCAACCCAAAACAGAACTAGCATCTTAATAAAAACCTTCCTTGCTGTTAATTCAAGCAAAGCCATTCCTTGATCGCATTCCATTCCCACCTCTACCAAATGCAATTAACTATCAGTCTATAAGGATATATAGAGAGCTTGTTAATATGTTCTGGGAGTAATGAAAAACACATTTTATTACTTTAGAAATGATATTGAATAAAATGACTAATAACCGTGAATGAACTGTGATCCAGATCATATTGTATCATTATTAAAAATAGATTATTGTGCTAGATTTTTTTTATTAAATATATTTGCCATATTTATCTTCCAGTCAAAATCAAATACCATGTAAGATTAAAGCTTTTAAACGGTTTACAACAGTACCATCAAAACACCTGTTTAGAAATGTGTGCAAATTTATTGAATATAAACTCTAGACTCTTTACTCAGTATTCTGTAGAAGTGCCTTTGGCAGTGATTTCAGCTTTGAGTCTTCTTGGGTATGTCTTTGCACACCTGACTTTGGGCAGTTTTTTCAGTTCTTCATGTAGGTCTTCTCAAGCTCTTTCAGATTGGATGGGGAGTGTTGGTGAACTACGATCTCTAGTTCTCCCCATCGATTTTCAGTGGGGTTTAAATCCAGGCTTTAGCTGGGCCACTCAAAGATTTTCACAAACTTGGCCTGAAGCCACACCCATGTTGTCTTGGTGGTGTGCTTCTGGTCAGTGTTGTGCTGAATGAGGAATCTTTGCCCCAGTTTCAGGTCCTTTGAGCTCACAGTATCAGGTTTTTAAAAGACCTTTCTGTATTTTGCTCTGTTCATCTTTCCCTCAATCCTGAATGAGGAGCAACCCCATGGCATGGCATGCCACCACCCGGCTTCATTGTAGAGTTGGTATTAGTCAGGTGATGGGTAGTACCTTATTTTTGCCAGATGCAGCACTTGGAATTATGGTAAAATTGTTAGATTTTGAACTTCATCAGACTAGAAAATAAATCTTCAGACAGCAGCCACTCTATCATTTACCACTAAGGCCTAATTGATGGAGTTGAGATGGCTCTTCTTCTGACAGGTTCTCCCATCTCTGCAGAGAAAGATCTGTTAGGGTGGTCATTGGGTATTTGGCCATATTTCACATTTGTGCCTCGACACAACTCTATCTCAGAGGTCTACGTAGAGTTGCTCGTTCTTGGACAACTCGGGCTTGGTTTTTGTTCTGAAACAAAAACCAATGCATTGAGAAGTGTGGGACCTTATTTAGATAGATGTGTGCCTTTGTGAATAATGTCCAATCAATGGAATTTGCCACAGGTGGAATCCAATGAAGTTTTAGAGACAGGCCAAGAATGAACGAAGGACCCAGGATGCATCTGACCTCTATTTGGACTGTCACGATAAACGGTCATAAAGCATAGACACATCAGGGTGTTCGGTTCACTTTTTAATTTTCAATAAATTGGCACAAATTTACAAACTTTTCAATTATTAATTAATCCCATGATGGAACAAAATATGATGAAAGTCAATGCCTCTGAATACTTTCCAAAGGAGATATACATATTATAGATAACAAAAACTTGCCACTACTCATGTTCACAACATTGGAATAACCTATGCCCTTTCCCAGGAGTTTCTACAGTGCATATAAATACATCTGGAGTTTTCCAAAGGATGTAAATGTACAGTGGTCTTATTCAACAGCATTGAAATTAAACTGAAAATTATTTGCATGTTTTTGTAATCGAGAGTGTTTTTACACGCATCTCAAATCAAGGTACAGCTTTAATTACTGCAAATCAAGAAAGGCATTGGCAACACAGAAACAAGACCTAGCTGGGTCTTATTTTTTCTCTCTGTCCTTGCTAGACTGATTCTTTGTCTTTTACTCGAGTGAAAAATCTCATGATGAAGATGATTAAGCACTGCAGACATTGGGTTACGGCTGCAGCAGAACAAACAATCAAAGAACGAGTGATTGAATAACCGTCAGAACACATCGGTCCGTTCATTAACAGGAGATTGATTGGCTATGTCAAATTTGTATCCTTTAGAATTAACCTTCGTGTTACCATATATGGAATCTAGCAAACACTCCATCTACACCAGTCGTGGGGGGAACTTTTTCAGGGATGACCCCAATTTCCAGCCAGAATATCTCAGATCAGAATTGTTTGCAGGCAGATTTTCTTACACATACGATGTCCAGAACACCGCAGTTAGGAACGCAGATGGCACTGCCAGTATTGGGGGTTTGAAGCAACAGAAGTATGAAAATATATGCAATCGGTACAGTGCATCTCTGGATCAGGGTGTCTGCTAAATGGCATGGAAATGGAAATGTTTACAAGTAAGTTCCCACTGCCAGCCCCTCGGCTTTGAATAACATGGATTCACACCGCTATAAGACAAGGCGTCTGTTGTTCACCGTGACTCCCGTGGGCCAAAAGAAGTATCCCTTCTGAAAGATGTGCTCCTCCTGTAACACGCCGCGCCTCCTCTCTGAGGATCCCCAGGAGCGTTGTCTCACTGTGCCGTTAAATGTTCTTCCAAGAACCCGCAGAAACGAATGAAACCGGCAAAATGATGAATCATCGACTGATGCTTGAGTTTCTCCAAGGGTTCTGGGAAGATTCCGGAAGTCCACCTATTCTAGTTTAGTTTCAGTCTCTTCTAAAAGCAGTAGACTCCTTGTAATTAGGGTGGTTAGCATTGTCCTATACAGTACGTTGGGTAGAATTTAGGCCAAAGGCAGGTGGACTGATGCCAATTTATGTTAATTTAGTGAATTTGACAATGATGGGAAACTACAACCTCAGTAAGACATCAGTGAGCAGAACATACTGCATCTCGAAACACTGACTTCAACATTCAACCCTAAGCTCTGACCCTCCTCTTCACCCACACAGTAACACTACTTCTGAGACACGACGAGAGAACTTCTTACTGTCGCCACGAAAATCCTTCTCATCGTCCTCCTCAGGATCCCCCACGGCTGGGAGAACAGAAAAGGCCTATCTCAGCAAATAGCAGACAGCCCTTTGAAACTTTACCTGTGTTCAAAAGAGAACAATACCCAGCAACAGCAGCAGGTCTTCACCGCGTCTCCCTGAGAGGCTCAGAGAGAGGAAGAGAGAGAACGAGAGAAAGAAACGGAGAGGGAGAGGATCCGGGGAGAGAGAATATTCATCGAACATCCCGTCGAGCTGAGGCTGAACCCAGTTACATGGATCATAGTAATTGCCAGCCACTTCCTCAGGGCTAGAGCAATGAGCTCATTATTTTGAGCTCTGTGAGAAACACTAGTGGAGCTCAGCTTGGTTCACAGTGTGAACGGCTTTCTCAGGCTTACACTGTACACATATAGGTATATTCTGTATACAGTGTGTGTGTGTGCTGCGATACTTTGTGATTAACATTACAAACGGTCTGATAAATAACCACATAGAATATATGTAGTATGTATCACCGACATATCTACATGCGCATATTTACATTTCGTGTGTATGCACTTTTTAATTTGCTGTATGGATTTTTTAAGCAGACGTTCTTTAATGTGAATCGTAACATTATCACAACACATCATTAATCAGGTAGAGGTTTATTAGCTGGGAGAGTTCAGAGCAGAGTAGCTTTTTCCTTCCCCTCTCATTACTTTTCTTCTTTCTTTTTCAAAGAACAGAATTATGTGCCAGGAGAGAAAAGAGAGTGAGTCACCTTTTCTCTTTCACTGAGAACAGGTAGCGTGGCTGAGTCTTGAAGGTCGGATTGTAAGCGAGGTCGATATGTTTCAATGGGAACACTTTCCTGGATCATTGTGTCAGCTAGAATACAAACACTTCAATGAAACACCCTCTGATCCTTTGGTGAATATGAGGTGGAATAAAAAAAAAACACTCATTTTAAAATATATGGTATATACCTCTCCAGCACTATCAAGAATAAATGAGCAGACCACAGGTTGAATATATACTGTACATTGGTTCTAGACAGGAAATTATTCATATGTTCTTGTCATTGAGAGCCATTGAACCATGGATTTATTTAGCCACACTAGCTCAACTGGCTGAATATGAAAAATGAATGACGTGAGCTCTTACTGTTTTACCTTTCACTTGACACACTGATTCAGAATAGAACTGTATTAAAGTATGTTCTACTACCTTGATGAATCATTATTTTTTTTACAAACAATTCAGTGAATAAGTTGACTACTGTAGAACTGTTGCAGATCTATTCAGCCAGTCCAGGCCATAAAAATAACATACACTAGGTAGAAACCACACTAAACCTGACACTACAAAAACATTCAACCTGACAATACAACAACAAAGCCTGACATTGCAACAACTTTCAGCCTGACAAAACAACAACACTTTGCCTAATATTATAACAACTTTCAGCCTGACAATACAACAATACTTTGCCTAATATTATAACAACTTTCAGCCTGACAATACAACCACACTTTGCCTAATATTTCGACAACTTTCAGCCTGACAATACAACAACACTCACTCTGACACGACAACACTGAGACTGACAACAACACATGGATAAAGGTCAAAGATTAAAGGTAATCCCAAATTGAAAAACCTGAAACTGGTATGTATGGAGAAGGTAAGAATGAAATATATTGTCGATTGAGGTCACATGATAATGAAACCAATTATCAATTATACAATTGTGTTAATAATAACTGTGTCACACAGTCTGAGTGAACTAATAGCAAAATAAACTGGACGCAACAGGATTTTAGCCTATATTTTTGCTTGATTGGTAGGTAGGCAATTAGCTGGTGAAAACTATTTTAGTGCAGAGATTTAATGACATTCCGTATGAGTTTAGCTTGTCAGTGAATTCATGTAAGCTGTTCCACACCTCCAGTACTACAGAAGAAATCGAGCCGACAAAATAGTGAGTGTGTTACGACCCACCGACCAAACACCAGAGGGCAGGGAGACTCTATTTACACTAGCTAACTGTGCTAGAGGTTCTCTCTCTCTCTCTCTCTCAATCCCACACTCTCTTTCTCTCTCACTCTTTCTTTCTCTCTCTCCCTATCACCCTCTCCCAAACTCAGTTTATCACAAACAAATCCTCTCTGTCTATCTCTCACTCTCTCTCGCTTCCTCACCCTCTCTCTCTCTCTCACTCTCTCCCTCTACAGTTGTCCAATGTGTAGGGAAATGCCTGGCCTGGAATCTCTGGGAGACATTCCTGCACCACTGGCTGGGAGAGAGTCAGCTCTCTATTGGTCAGTATGTCTGTCCTTCGCCATTTCTTTTTGTCTTCCCAAATATCATCCTCTCTCTGGCAAAACAGGCAAAAACAATGATAATAATATGAAACCATTTTCATTGCGAACAGCCGTTGATACAGAAAACACAATAACCAATGACAATAGTTCTACAATATAATACTAGTATAGTAGGAAGCTGGTGTCTCTCTAATCTCTTTCCCAAGATCAAACCCACTCCTGACTCCCAGGCTTTGGGGGGACCCAGCTGTGTGTCCCCACGCGCCCGCGATGAAGGCCTGTTTCTGGGCCTGGGCTATGAGCCATGTGCCACTGCTCCAGGTCTTTCATCTCCCAGGCAGGATGTTGACTGTGGGAAAAGAGGCCTCACTCCTCCTGACTCCTCCTCATGACAGCTCCACTTTCATCTCTTCCTCCTCTCCTACAGAGGCCTGTTGTCTCCCTCTCTCTCTCTCCTGTCGGCTAAACTTTGCCATATGACGTTCCCCTACAGTGGATCATTTTCCTAAGGCACTTAAATACAGATTTCCTGTCTTTTATTCTCTTTCACTGCTAATTAAAAAGGAGAAATCATAGCTAGATCTCTTTCCATAAGCCTGGTTTGAAGAAGAGAACTAAAAAGAAAGAGTAATTACAGTGTGAGGGGAGTCAGTCTGTCCTTTGGAGGTCCACATAATCCCAGAGACATCACACATCACAGCCACTCTGCATCCATGGGATTCATCGGCAGCAACGCTGGATCCTTTAATTATTTGACACCTTAGTTCATTTCCTTCCTCGGGAGAAAAGTCAATAGGATCGGTTGCTTATGCATTATCCCGGCCTGCTCTCAAGAGAACCAATCTATTGTACACAGGGGCTGCCAAGACAATGAGGAGTTTTCCTCTGCCCCCTGTGATATACACTCCTGGCCGCTCTAATGACCCTGACAGAAAACAGAAAGGTTTCACGTGACGATCCATCTGATTGGTGCTTTAGCCACCCGACACTTTAGTTTGTTTCCTTTCTCTGGAGCAAAGCCAGTAAGATCAGTTCCTGACTGTAGAGTCGGGATTAATGAATTTGCTACTACAAAAGGGGATGATTATTTTCTGAATTCACAAGTGGACACAACAATGCAGGAACAAAAAAAGTATCTTCTCCAGCGGGAAGTGTGCAGTGTACTGTGAAGTAATAATATATATAATAATAATGATAACACAATGCAGATCTGTCTTCTGTGTGTCCACATCTACAACCACCACACACTCCTGACAACCGCGCAGACCGCTGACAAAACAATATCGTCCCACAGTGTGTTGTGGCAACAACAAACTGACAGGATCTGAGTGTGAATAAACTTCCAGCAGCTGGTCCGGCCAGTACAGAATGAATGCAGGTTCGGATAGCAAAAGAGAATTGTGGTCATCAAGGATGGGGCAGCATTCCCCAACCGGAGACCTGCAGGCCAAATGTTGTGATTTGTTTTGAAGTTTCAAGTGGTTTGATCCCAATGCTATCTAGATTCAAAACATGTATGTTTTACTTTAACTGTTTGGGTTTCTAGCTATCAATTTGCATGAATATTCATAATTAAACTACCACTGCCTTACCAGTCAAGGCAGCATTGGCCAGGTGGTGAAGGAGACTGCGGTCCACCAGTCTGGAGTTTGAGTGCTGTTTGAATCACACCCCTCACAACACAACACAACGCACCACAATATACCTCTCGATTATACAAACTGAAATACTTCTGGATGTCCGTTGCCCTACCATGTGCCTGTGTCTGGCTCCTGAAGTAAAACCAATGTCAAACTGAATTACAGCTGAAAAATACCAAAGTCAAACCAAATTCATACTGAAGTCAAACTAAAGTCAAACCAATGTCAAACCAAATTCAAACCAAATTGAAACTGAGGTCAAACCAAAGTCAAACTAAAGTCAAACTAAAGTCAAACTAAAGTCAAACCAAAGTCAAACCAAAGTCAAACCGAAGTCAAACCGAAGTCAAAGTGAAATAAAGCCAAAATCTAAGTGAATTAAAGCTGAAATCAAAGTGAATTAAAGCCAAATTCAAACTAAATTGCATCCTCAAGGCTTCCTCCATGGACTCTGTATGGTAATCATTGGCAATGGATATTTTACTATTAGAAAAGTAATACTGTATATTTAAGAAATGGCCTAAGGGGTTGTGGTATATATACCACAGAGAAGAGCTGTCTTAGGCATGACACATCACAGAGTTCCAGGGTTCAGCCCTTATTTGTGGTATACTGGCCATTGACCCCAAACTCCCTAGTTTTTATTAGAAACCGGTTACCAATAGTATACAGCAGTATACAGTCTCCTATGTCACATCTTTCTGCCAATCAGCAATCAGTATACGATCCATTCTGTTAATAGTTATATACACAAACAGTATGCATGATGAAGGTATTTGACTAAAGGTTTTCCATTACAGTTTTTCACAAATGCTAACACACTAAAACAAAATCATTTTCTGAGGTTCCAGAAAGGAAGTCCTTATACCTCAACCCATAATGACAGTTTACTTTATTTCACACACATTTCTGTCACTTGTCACCATGTTGTCATGTTAAAAACATTGCCATTCAATATACCAAACTCAAATAATCACAATGTTACCAATCCCAACACACAGTTGAGGTGTAAACCCTAACGGGCAAAATTTTCTTAAAAAGCAATCAGGATGTTGGCATGATTAAAAATGCCCACAGGAAAGCTTGTCAGAGGAAGAGTCAGGAGGAGAAGGAGGAAAAGGAAGAAGAACAATGATCTGTAATGACAATTGTGACACTGTACTTGACCATGTTTCTGAGGACCAAGAACCAGCTATTGTGAACATGGTTGAATACATCCTTATACGTTTTGAGAAATCCCGTCAAGGAGCATGATAAATAAGAGTCGAAGACAATAGCATTTTTCAAGATGTCGATACAGTAAGTAAATGTAGCCTGAAATGTGCATGAAAATCTTTGGCCCGGGTCAGATGGTTTGAGGGAGAACACATGGTTGTTGTTTCATTTCTATAGTCCTGTACCTGTGTAAAACACTTTTTCCTCTAGTCTTGTCAACATTTTAAGAACCGCCTGATTAAATGTCAAATTGTGTCATTTTCAGTAAACTTCAGCACTTCTGGAACACCTTATGGTTGTAATAAATCCACAAACACCTGTTTTGTAACTGTGTTTTAAATTCCTCTCAGCGGCGTTGCAATGGGTATTCGGCAGTGACACTGTGTTTGACGCTTTTGCGTGCACAGCTTCATTTGTGTCATGGACAGTGTGAACAAACTCCACTCTGCTGTGCATTCACAGTTTCCAAAACTGGAGGAACACTGCGCGGAACCCAGATGTCTTCGGTTGCGCTGTGTTGCTGCTGTTGTCGACGAATGTTATCAGAACCTCCACAAGGTTCTACTGCTCCGGTCTGTATTCCATATGGACCTCCATTCACTACAGAGGGCTCCAACCTGAGCCCTCTGTAGAGGGTTCTGACCGGAGCCAGTAGGGCAGTACGTGCTGTTTGGGATGCGGTTCTGGTCTGGCCACCAGCTGGAAGTGCATTCAGACTCATTAATCAGATTCTATCAGTTTGGTCTGAGTCCAGTTGCTGACCAAAAATACAGGAACCAAAGAGAGATTGGATCTGAACTGGAAACAACGTGACAAACCACTGCCGAATGGTTTCAAAACCAAACCACCCCTATTATGCGTTATGTAAGGTTTATAAAACGTTATGTAAGGTTCATAAAACGTTATGCAAGGTTTATTAAACGTTATGCAAGGTTTATTAAACGTGTTGAGAACCGCTGGGCAGTGGCTGACAGCACACTCGGTGGATGACGTGAAACATGAAATTAAAGGAGAACCATTTCATATTGAAGTAGTCTTTCTTCTCATATTATGGGATTTAGCTACTGCTATGAAAAGAACTGTTGACGGAGCAACCACTTCACACTGAATTAGTTCAGTACTACTCAGTGAAAAATCTCTCCATCTCATCAAAAAGATCCTGATAAAAACCTAAATCCCTTAATTTTCTTAATGCAATTTTTTTTTTAATCCCATGTCCAACAAATGTAACTACCTTGATTTAAATGGATTCTAACCGCCAAATCTTATTTAACATAGTTCAGTGCTACCTCACACTGGTTGTCAGCTCAATCTGATGACCTCATGTGATTTTACTAAGGACCTATAAATCTAGCGAAGAGGTCTGAGAATGGTGGGTCTATGTTAAAGAATGTATAATTAATCTGCTGAGTCATGTGATCTTGCCTCAAACCATGTTAACTCACGCCCATTTGACTAGTTAAACGCGTCCTTGGTGCTTACCAGGCTCTTATGCCTTCCAGGCCTTCAGAGACCTCTGTCATCCTCTATGGTGGAGAGGTGGTCTGATTCTGGATCCCTTCCCCACGGCGCCAGACTATAAAATATGCCGTGTAACATCACATGCCGTGTAACATCACATCGTCTCAAATAATCTGGGTGGCTGGAGGACTTTCCCTACCAGGTCAGAAACAGCTGATGAGTGTGTGGGAAAACTGAGTGAAGGAAAAGAGAGACAAAAAACACAGGGTCGCCTGAGATGGAGAAAGACAGGGGGACGAGAGCGACGGAACGAAATGAGGGAAACTGGAGAGATCACTTCTGCCCGGATGGTGGAAGGTTGGGAATGAAATCAAACTTCCCATAAGGAATGGAGCAGTAAGTCGGACGTTACTTCAGCCTGTCCAAACCTTCCCACCTGCCATCCCTGGTGGTTGGGCATTATACTGTGGTAATGCAAAGCAGATGATACCGTTGAAGTGTTGTTTTCATGCTGTAACACTGTCCGACTGACTCAAAGGGAGGGGGGATCGCAGTGCCTGTCTGAAAGAGAAGCCATACGCCGGGAGAAAAGTCCTGCGGAATATAAGAGCGTCAGTCAAATTCTCCAACTACAACACACAGCTCCAGCAGCGCACTCAGGCTGCAGCAGAGAGGCAATCTTCTTCAACCACAAATCATCGTAATTATTTTTCATTTTTATTTTCTTTTTTTGGCAACGTTCCTGCCAACATCCTTTTCTTGGAAGAAAGACTGCAGGGAGAAGAGAAAGAGAGAAAGGGAGAACGAGAGAAAGGGGGGGGGGGGAGAAATGGGGGGTTGGGGGGGTAGACATCTGCAGGAGGATAAAACAATTTTTTGGATAACTATTTGGGGGCTCTGTGTGTGTGTGGTGTTTGAGTGTGTGTGTGTGTGTGTGTGTGGGTGTGTGGGTGTGTGTGTGTGTGTGGGTGTGTGTGTGTGTGTGGAGAAGAAGTGGCATGACTACATAGGCAACAAATCATACACCCAAATATCAGTTTCAACGGAAAGTTAGTCAGGACCGCAGAGCATTAATAGATGAAAGAGCGAGGGAGAAAGAACGAGGGAGAGAGGAAGAGGGAGAAAGAAAGAGGGAGAGAGAGAGGAAGAGGGAGAAAGAAAGAGGGAGAGAGAGAGAGAGGAAGAGGGAGAAAGCAGAATGATGGCAGAGAGAGAGGGGGGGACCTGTTGACTTCTTTCAGCAACGTCTGTGTAGTTGGAAGTACCTGCTCCGCTCTACAGATTCTACACACGATACAGAGTTCACAGGCCTAGATGACTGTCTGTCGGTCAGATATTCTGTCCAGGAGATAGAGGCAATGGGCTGGATGGACAGAAAGAGACAGAGGGGAAAAGAGAGAGAAGAGAGAGAGACAGGGAAGAAGGGATATGGAAAAACAGATGTGTGCGGAGAAATGAGGAGCGGAGGAAAAGATGACAGGAGGAGGTGAGAGGGCTAAATATAGAGGACATCAAGCAGCAGAGGGAGATCCGATCGGGACGGTGTGTTGACGTTAGCGTCCATTGAAAATACATGACTTGTGAACTCACTAGGTGTTTCATGTGTATATATTTTATTCATTGCGCTGCATTATAAACCGTGAACACATTGTTCCCAGAGTGCACCTGTGTTTACAGTTCGATTCAGAGCCGCAGCGTTGAGGTAATTTCCTTATAATTTGGTCCCGCAGGTTGGTCCCCGCCGTCTGCATGGCCTTACACCGGGGGGGGGGTGGGTGGGGGGGGTGGGGGGGTGCAGGGGACGGATGCAGGTCACACGTTCCCCGTATATATTCCTCCTACATCAGATACCGTTCAAACCAATCACATGGAATGAGGAAGCATCCAATGACAGTCTGGTTTCCATCTTGGTAACATGGAAACCCAATTCACTTGCAAATGCCTCTCTGTGGAAGGCTGCATTATTGGATTTTATTGGATATTGAAAACATTTCCAGTATATCCAGTAAATACAGTGTTTGGCGAGCTGAAACGGACCTGCAACACTGTGATTGCGTTTTATAGCAGTCAAATGACGCACTGCCATGGAACACGCGCCGACACGCCACAAACACGCCACAAACACGCTACACACACACACACACTGACACAGACACGCTACACACACACACACAGACACGCTACACACACACACACACACTGACACAGACACGCTACACACACACACACACAGACACGCTGCACACACACAAACCATAATGCTACACGCACACAGAAAATACACACATACTGACACGCTACAAACACGCCACACACACACTTGCACGCTAAACACACAATCCCGCTATCCCTGTTCTGTGGTTTAACAGACTTTTATTGAGTAGACAAATAAAGAAAGACACATAACCGCATACCCTCACAAGGAGCGCCTCCCTGCCCCCACAGACACAAGACTTTCAAAATAGTAGATTTCAGAAAGTGGTTCTCAGTTCTGAAGTAGTCAGTAGTTGTGTCTTCTGGTGCATATTCTAGTAGTCTGTACATGCTCATCTCTGTCTGAACACTCTCATCTCTGTCTGAACACACTCATCTCTGTCTGAACACACTCATCTCTGTCTGAACACACTCTCCGCTGTCTGAACACACTCTCATCGCTGTCTGAACACACTCTCATCGCTGTCTGAACACTCATCTCTGTCTGAACACTCATCTCTGTCTGAACACTCATCTCTGTCTGAACACTCTCATCTCTGTTTCAACACTCTCATCTCTGTTTCAACACTTTCATCGCTGTCTGAACACTCTCATCGCTGTCTGAACACACTCATCTCAGTCTGAACACTCTCATCTCTGTCTGAACACTCTCATCTCTGTCTGAACACTCTCATCTCTGTCTGAACACTCTCATCTCTGTCTGAACACTCTCATCTCTGTCTGAACACTCTCATCTCTGTTTCAACACTCTCATCTCTGTCTGAACACTCATCTCATTCTGAAAATGTTAATCTCTGTCTGAACATGTTAATCTGTCTGAACATTCTCATCTCTGTCTAAACACGCTTATCTCTAGAGATTACAATGCAGTTAAATACATAGCTATCTACCTTATGGTATAATTCACTTGCAACCAAACACACACACATACACACACACACACACACACAGACACACACCTACATACCATTAAAATGTCAACTGGACTTCTTGCCGGAAGACAATCAATGTTGACCCCTAACCCTGAGCCCAGTGCCCAGACAGACCCATTTCTGCTTATCCGCCATTCCCCGCACATACACACACACCTGACCTCTGTGATCCACAGTTGGAGGGAAGCCATTTTAAGATTAGCCCAAGGTCAATGTTCAGGCTGGTCAGGAAAGACAAAAGAAGGATGAGGATCAGGAGATGAGACACACTGAGCCTTGAGGATGAATGGATAACAGGAAACACACAAAAATAAAGTGTCTGTTAGTAACTGAGGACCTGCTCTGTTCAGCTGTTCAAGCCATTAACATAGAGGAAGTATATTTAGAATGAAAATAGTCTGAAAACATGAACTAATTCAAGTTGGTATGCCAAGAGCAGCGCTAGGCAACTCCTGTTCTGAAGGGCTAGAACACCTCTGGTTCTAGAACACCTCTGGTTCTAGAACACCTCTGGTTCTAGAACACCTCTGGTTCTCCTCCTCCTCTCTTTCTATTAAGAGACTAGCTGAGATCTGGGAACGCAACCTGTGAGTGCAATCTACCAGCAGGTAGATACAAAAACCAGAGATGTTTGGATCTTCCAGGACTGGAGCCGCCTGCACCAGGCCCAGCGCAACTGTGTTACAATGTGCTTCCTATTCTAGGATTGAGGAGGGAGGGAAAGAGGGGAGGAGAGAGGAGCATACATGACTAACGCTCCTCAACTATGCTAGATCTCCGGTTGGATGACTGGCTCATTCTGCCTGAATGCTCCTCCCCCCTCCCTCCCTCCCTCCCAGCCCACAGAGCTTTCTCAGCGTTGCATCATATTCACAGCAGCGTCTGGTTCTCACTGTTGGTCTGTGACAGTTGTGAGCCGCGGGTCCACGGGGGTCATCCCAGTTCAGACATATCGATCGGGGGGAGGTGTGTGTGTGCGGGGGTGGGGGGGGGTCAAAAGTCACACTGTGGGAAAAACGCAGGAAGATTACTGTATGTTTCTGATGTAACTACGGGGCCGTAAATAAGGACACGGGTTTGCTTGCCAGGAGCCAAACATTTAAAGCCACACACAAATCCTGTCGAGGCCAGCTACATCAGACTGTATGGAACAAATGTAAAGCAATATCCAGTATCAGACGACTTCCGTGTGTATATAATGTAAGGGCTTGCATGTTTCACAAATCACCATACAATTTCTGCTTAAAACTATCATTTCAAAAACGCATTATTATCTCATAAAACTTAACTACAGTAGAAGAAAAAGAGATTGCAATTCCAAATGGCCACTGCACATTAACAGTTCTATGAAGCCACATGACAACAGAACGTTTTCCTCTGTCAACTCATTATTTTCTTGCCAAATTGGGCAAAATCATTGAATATTGGCAGGCAAAATGTCATAATTGAAGCAGAATTTCGGCACGGCAGATTACCCAAAGAACCTTCACAGAATCCTGGAGAGACAGTACAAATACACAGTGCGGCTAACGCTAAGCTAATACACAGTGCGGCTAATGCTAAGCTAATGTAATTATGACGGCTAATTGCCTGTCAAAGGTCTCTTGCTCTGAGGTAAACAAACTCATTTAGACAGAAGCTTCCTCACACCAGACAATAGTATCCCCGGCGCAGCAACCTTGGACTAATGAAAACATCCAGGTAATTAGCTAAATAAGTACACCAGGCTACAACAGGCAATCAGGCAAGCAGTTCACTGTAATGCCACAACTAAACAGAAAGGCCTTGGGCATATTCAGGCTGCCAGACAAAATGTTTCTGTTGAAAATAAAAATGTGTTTCTTCAAAGAGTGGATACTGGACAAATTTGATTTCTTGAAATAAACATTGCATTTGGCGGAATAAATTCACTCCCGGGTCATCACTATCGAGGCATGTGGTCAGGGCATGAATCCGTTTTGCTCCTTGAAATCTGATATTAAACTAAAACAGAGGGTTCAGCAACCTTTTGGAGGCCGTGAATGGTGATGCATTTTTTGTTTAAGTATGGAATTGTAACACTGTAAACAATTTTGGCATAGAGAACTGTGCTCCTATTGTGGCACATCCACTAAAAGGTTGTGCACATGTAGGTGTTTGGCTTGCGCTCAGACGCTAAAGTAATCAGCACCTCTCTCACAGGACTACCGATCATTGCATTCACACTGGCCGTTCTTGGGAGGGATGACCCTTTAGAAGGTTCGAGTCCCTCGTTTACATTTACCTGCTGTTGACTTACGGTTGACTTACGGCGTGAATGAAATGTATGAACCTATTTGCTTAAGATCTGTCATTAGAAACCGCTGAACTCTCGTAAGGCAGTTGTGCCCAGCCCCTGGGGCTAAAGATAACGGATGGAAGTGACGCTGACCTGGGGATTGAGGCCTCGGCTGGAAACAAAGTAGCTAGCCAAGCGGTTAGAGTGCTATCTGTCTGTCAGGTGCTGGAGGACAGTTGGCAGGAAGGATTCGGCGGTCGACCGGGTCACGTCAGGAGGAGCATTGATCTCTCTCTGCACACATCCTGTGTGGGTGATAACTACAGGCTCTGGGTTGCAGAGGGGCCACTGGGAGGGGGGGGGGGGGGGGTTGGGGGTGGCGTGCTACAGAGAAACAGGAAGCGCCTTTCAGTCTCTTCCCGGCCCTTTCAGACTACCGGCTGCTTGAATCACGGAGGCTGTCGTTGGCGAACGTCAGGCCTGACAGACTTGGGCCACAGTCAGAGGAAACCTCCACATTACGATACGGAACATCACTACAGTTACTCTCACAGGGACTGGCCTGTTGAAATACACTCAGACCACACACACACACAGACCCACACACTGACTTTAAGCTGAATATCATCCAAGACAGTATAATGAGCCATCTATCATGTGTTTTTACACTGAAACAACTTGATCATACATGGCCGTTATCTGTGGCGCTGGAAATTGAACCCATAAATATAGGCCCATACATTTTGGCCTAGCTCAAATCATAGGGTTAATCAAAGGAAGCACTATAAATTAAAAAAATATATATATTAAATATATTTAAAAAAATATATATTTCAGCTGTATATTTCTTACAATAAAATGCATTCAAAAAATTTATGAGGATTGCCTTGTCAATTTGTACAAGGTTTCCTTGTCAAATGAAAATGTATGTATAAGATATGAATAATATATAGATAGATACATAATATTTTTTTCATAGTGAAACTGTGCCAGCAAATGCAACAATAAGGAAAATAAATTCTACATGAACCGATATAAATAAAACACATTAACATATAGAAATAGGGGTCCCATAGACTCTGTGCACCAGCGTAGTGACGAACCTCCGCTTTTGTCTAGAAGTCAGTATTGCAGTTTCCGGTTTACTCACTAATACTCATCCGCATTAGTAAACACTTAAACTCACAACAAGATGAGTGGTGCTGTTGTACGGGGAAAAAAAGAAATATAATGTACGTGACTCATTTAAGTTTCAAGGTACAACTAGGGCATCATTTTAATCAGGAGAATGTCCTCTTTTTAATAAAATATGGCTTGCGCCATTCAATGACTTCAAACGCTAGACTAGAAATCTGCCCGAAAAGGAGATTTTTTAAATACTTCCACGTAACGCAGTTTTAAGCGCAATTAATACCATATAGGACCAGATGTTTACTTCCTATGTCAGTTGTTATTTTTCAGTTTCGTTGTGAAATGAGGTTACAGTAGTAAAATAAAAGAGGAGACCTGTTTTGGTGCTTTTTTGAGGCTATGGAATTTCAAGCTTCATTCAGGTTAGAAGAGGATGAGTGAAGGTTAGTTTCAATTCACTTGCTATGGGGACGCGCTAGCGTTCCAGCTCAGCCAGCGTTCTTTAGAGGCTAGGGTGAATTTTGATGCGTTCTATTGTCCTGCCTAATACTACACTAAAAAGGAACACGTCGCTAACTAGCTTAGACGATAGCCGGCCGGCACACCACAGTAAACTACTTACCCTTGTAGTTGTGCAGATAACTCGATACGTAGAGTTTGAATCCCTTGTTTCCGCTTGCTTGTTGGAGCAGGGGACCAGGCATCAACAATTCGATGGACATCACTAATGCTTATTTTAGGCAGGTCTTGGAGACATCTACTAAAAACTGAAATTTTGGGCGACGCGGGTGATCGCCTTAAGGAAACCGGAAAATGATATGCCGACATCTGGCTAAAGCGGAAGTTCGTCCATACGCTTGTGCACAGAGCCTATTGAACAGAATCTCAAATGACCTGTTAGATGCCCCACATTGCATAGGTCACAACCGCAAGGCTCTGAATGTTTACCACAAAAAGATACATCCACCTAACATTCATCAACCCGGGAATACAAGCTGAACTCCTCGTACTGTCAGGAAACACATGGCGAACAAATTACAGTGTGTTCAATGCAATCTAAACTTTCAAAGGTTGGGCCAGACACTCACTGTCAGTCACTGACAAACAATGATGACAGTTTCTGAGCTTTTGTTACATATTCTTTTAATAGTTTTAAGAGAAAGATCCTACTGTACACATCCCTGGTTAGGATTGGCACTGAGAGTTGAATGTGTTGACACTGAAACCGTCCATCCCAAACATGGTTCTCTGATCCCCAGGGAGGCACTGGTGCTCCATTGCTGATGGGTTACATGGTTCTGAATCTAATCATTGCACAGCGTGGACACCAGAGGCACTGGCATCTAACTCCACTGGCATCTAACTCCACTGGCATCTAACTCCACTGGCATCTAACTCTGTGGGTACACTCAGAAATATATGCTGTACTATATGTGACAGAACACGTTTTATGTTTACATTATTATTGGTAAAAGTGCCAGTAGTCGTACTGTTAGTTGTATTGTTGTAGTTGTATTGTTGTAGTTGTGGTAGTTTCAGTCGTATCTGTAGATTTAAATTAACATTCAGTAAATACAAGAAGCTGTCACGTCGGAAGCAGCTGACTGCTGTCTGTGAGGTAATTTCCTGTACCTACATCCACACCCCTCTGGAATGAAATTGACCAGAACATTTACTATGTGCTCAGCAAGGCCTTGATGTTCTGGGTTGTTACAGTACATCATAAGCCCATTTCCCAGACCCAGACTAAGCCTACTCTTGGATTACATGTTATTTCATTTCTGTCTCAGGTTCATAATCTCTGCCCTAGCAACCAGCACAGTGACTAGACTGTCGCTCTCTACAATATATTATTCCACGCTTTCGCTCAATTAAATATTTCTCTAATCTCTATCTGTCAAGCCAGTATTGTCATTTAAATCAGCAGTCATTCAATAAAGGTCTCACCAACTGATTCACACAAATAATGAGACTCAAACCAGAGGTAATACAGGCCCTTTATAATATGTCATCAAAAACACAATCAGGAAATGAGGATAAAGGCTGCACAATAGCCTAACTCTGACTGTGTGAACACTGGTCTGTCAGTCCAGATCATGTCCTCTACAGCCACTGTAGTTAATCACCATTAACAATGGTTTGTTTCTCAGAGTCTGGGCACATAACCATATACTGCGGTTTACAATGACCTAAACACACACACACACACAAGATAGACAAGTAGAGGCATTCATAATCAGGAAACAAATGTCAATGACAACGACGAGCCTTTGTTTTGGGGAGAAAGAGAGAGAACGTGGGGCAAATAACAGGAACTTAAGACGTTAAATTGTTAAACTATCTTCTCTCTGTTTCCTTTCCAGGCCGGGGTTGACTTCTGTTCTCGGGGGAAAACAGAGAGATACAGAGTTTGCGTCCTGAACGGCTCACTGTTCCTGATGTAGTGTCCTGCTTCTGACCTGGGCCCAGTGTGATCCTCACCAAGGGGAGAGGGTGCCATTAGGAACCTCGCCAGAGTGGAGGAGAGACGGGCCCTGACGGTGGCTGGGTGCCCTCTGACACTATCGGCTCATGAATCCCTGTCAACAGCCAGCAGCCAGCAGCCTGGCATGGAGCGGAGAGGCGCGCGACACAGGCATGCCCACACAGGAAGAGTGGGGCGCAGGCACGCATTCACAGACAAACACAAAACCCAGTGACCTGAGACCTCCCCCACTTCTCTTTTCCCCTCCCACTCTGCATCTCCCTCTACCTCTCTCCTCCCCCCTCCACTCCTCTCCCCGTCTGTCCTCCTCCACCACGCCCACCTCACCGAACCCCCGGAGGATTCGTCCTCTTCTCCTCCCTTGTTCGTCCCCCTTCTCATCTCCTCTCCTCTCCACCGCTAACCGGCCCCGCCCTGTGGACTCCTCCCCCCCAGTCTCGTTCTTCTCCCTGAGGCCGGCTGGCAGTTGGCGCTGACAAGCCACTTCCTGGGTAAACACCTGGGTAATGAGCTCACTTCTAAACAATAACACACACACACACACACACAGCTGAACCATGTCATTCAGGGGTTCCCCTGACAGTCCCATAGCCCCCTGCCTGAAAAACATCCCCCGAAATTAGGAAAAGTTGAAATAATTCAAGCTGTGAAGATGTGGCGATGTGTTCGCTACGTGAACAGAGGGATGATGGCTGAAGCTGTGGGGAAGTGGGCCGGGCCAGCGTGGGAGGCTTCAGCCTGCTGTCAGTTAAATGTGCTGTCCCACGGTATCCCATGGTAACACGCGGAGGGAAAAACCTGCTTCCCAAATCAGCTCGTCTCCAAATGGACGGATCGTCCTTCCGCATCTAATCGTCTGTCGTCAAAACTGAGGCTTTGATGTTCGAGAGTCGAAAACAGATGCTTAATAATTTGAGAGGCTTTGCCGATCAATGCGTTGAACAGACTTCGCCCTGAGTCTTCCAGTCACTCAAGGTGTATACAGCAGTTAAGTGATTGAGCTTGGGCCCGGCAAGTGGAATTGTATGTCGGTCTAGTCTGAGCCAGGAAGCGCTGACAGTGAAGAATGTGACCAAATCAAATGTTTTAATTGCCAATGAAAAACTCAATATTTATGGTGGTCCCTCTCTCTGGATAAATGGGGAAATGGATTGAGCAAGTTAAGCATATTCGTTATCTCAAAAAGGAACTAGTACTTTAAAACGACTAAAGTCCCTTTGAAGTCTAATTAATATTATTATATAAATCAGTGTTTTTGTTCAAACAAAAGAATTGACTGGGAACATTTAATTATTAAAATTTTTTTATGGTGCCAAAGGTAATATTTCTTTTAGTGGAGTCTCTACTCTTTCAATCACAAAATTAATGAAACGCTGAGGTTTTTAAATTGCACATTCTTTTAAAGGAACCATTTAAATTTTTTCTTCAATAATAAGACTTCATTGTGTAAAAACAGTCTTTAATTTCACGGAATTCTAGAATACTTTCAATCCAACAGAATATATACTTTACAAATACAACCACAGGAGAGTTTTCCACTTTTCCTCAGTCCATCTTAAATGAGCTCGGGCCCAGAGAAGGCGGTGGCAGTTCTGGATCTTGTTTATATATGGTTTCTTCTTTGCATGGTGGAGTTTTAACTTGCATTTGTGGATGCAGCGACATACTTTGTTCACATACAATAGCATTCAGAAGTGTTCCTGAGCCCATGCAGTGATTTCCAGTACAGAATCGTGTCTGTTTTTAATACAGCACTGCCTGAGGGCCCGAAGATCACAGCCATCCATTACTGGTTTTCGGCCTTGCTTCGGCCTTGCTGAATCTTTTAATGATGTACTGTAGATGATGAGATCCCCAAACTCTTTGCAATTTTACGTTGAGAAACGTTATTCTTAAATTGTTGCACTATTTGCCTGTGCAGTCTTTCAGAGTGGTGAACTCCTCCCTAACCTCACTTCTGACAGACCCATCCTCTCTGAAATGATCTTTTTATACCCTAATTAGTTGTTTGATATTCCACCAGGTTAAGTTTCCCTGTCTTTGGGCATATATTTTTCAAGAAACAATAAAATGTCTCAGTTTCAATATTTGATATGTTGTCTTTGTACAATTTTCTATTTAATATAGAGTTTAAATGATTTGCACATAATTGAATTCTGTTTTTATTTACATTTTACGCAGCGCCACAACTTTTTGGGAAACGGGGTTGTACATGTATACAATATAGAAAATACATTTATAGAAAATACATTTATAGAAAATACATTTCTTTATTGCATTTGCATCTTACAGACAATCTGTCTCATTTTACCAGATTAAAGCAACTTTCAAAAATACTTGAATACTCCAAACAGTGCTTCGCCAAGTCTACACAGAGTCATTTTTCCATCGCATAGTAGAGCAGAGAAACATATTCCCTCTGAGCAATGAGTCCACAAGGTTTTGATTATACATGTTTGTTTATTTATAGACACGCTGTATTCCCATGGATCCTCACAGCTAGCCTTAGGGTTAGTGAACACACTGTCATGATTATAGAGACTATCATTGACCTCTGACCCTTATGTAATGAACCAGCCTATCACAGAAGGCCCGAGTCTTAACAGGGACTGTGTAATTACGCTGACCACATTGGTCAAGGCCAAAATAAGCAGCTGTTTTAGCATATGGGACCTTTGTCATTTACAGCAGCAAGAAGACAAAAGACAGGGAGAAGGACATTGTCTTTGTCTAACCAATATTTATCTCTTTTTTTATTTTACCTTGTGATTCGTGCTCATTACTATTTGTACATTGATGCAACCCCATACATAGCTAATAACGTAGAATGTGAAATGCCAGTATCCCTTTACACTCATGCCCATACATTTTACAAATCATTTTTTGGGGGGATTTTTTTTGCTTTTGCTACCTTTCACCATTTAAATGTTTCCACTTGCTTCAGGAATGTGATTAAATGTTTCCCATGCCAGCCAAGCCCGTTTAATTGAAATGTAATTAAAATTGATGGACAAACAGCATGACAGACAGACAGACAGACAGAAAGGACTAAACAGTTGAGTGTTAGAAAGGAAGACTCACCAGACAGACCCGTCCCAACTTCTTTGTCCCCATCTCTGCGTCAAAATGGTCTCCGAAGTCTGAAAGAAAACATTGGGACATAAATAAGTCATATCCGAGGGCCCAGTGTTCTGTTCCATCAGCTGCTTAGCTTCATTCAAGTGCATTGAATTAGAAAGTTGGCATTGATTCTTAGAAGGTGGCTATATTAAAAATAAAAGTATATTTTATCTCGCAGACTACATGCTGATCATACTGATCATAGGAGCATATAATGAAGAGCATATCATGAAGAGCATATCATGAAGAGCAGAGAATAAACACTGGTTAAATTTTTTTTGGTTGAAAAAGTTAAACTGGAACTGAGGACATGGACAACAGAGGGATGACTGATGTAAAACAGTAGAATACCATGAGGCTAGTATATGTTAATGATACATTAGATAATCAGAAAGAGGAGTGTTTAAAAACAGTAGAACAGAAAAAGTATAATTGATCATGGAATTTCATCACAGAGAAAATCAAAGCATTTGGCGCCTAATCAGCTAAGTAGTTTGTCTCTGGTGATCGCCTTTATATTATAAAGCTGTAAAGAGTTTCTTTTTTTGAGAAGATGCTGATCTGGTATTTCCCATGGGTTCCTATGGAACACAGCCAATTGAAAATTACACACACCACAAAACAGCACAGTGTCTTATGAGAAACAACCTCAAAGCAGATCAACCAACATCTTTATTCCTATCCGCTTTCATCCTAGAGCTTTGCCTCCACGTTCTCAAAGGCCTCCGAGATAATTTATTGAGGGCATTCACAAGAACAAGTGATGATAAAACAAAGCTCTTTTTTCTCCGAAGTTCACGTGTTGCCTTCTTGTGGCGTTAGCCGTTACTGAACTGTGCTTTAACTGCTTAGCCCCACTCAGTGTGGTCAGGGCGGCTAGCACTTTATTGGTCTGTGTTCGCATTCCAAACGGCACCCTATTTCATGGATAGTGCACTTATTTTGACCAAGACCCATAGGGCAGAGCTCAAAAGTAGTGTACTACATAGGCACAGAGTGTGTCATTTAGACTGCGGCACAAGGGGTTTGAAATGGCAGGGTGATCGGTTCATGGTTCTAAATGGCAGGGTGTGAGATTGAACTTCAGTTCAACTGCAGTTAAAGCATTTATAATTAGCGGTTGGAACAGAAAATCGAGAGCCATCGGGCCATGTGAACGCGGAGAAGCCACGGAGCGATTCAATCCAGAAGACACGGAAAGTCTGTATTCCTGTTGAAAATATAGTTAAAAATCACAAACGACGTGCGGAGAAGACTCTTCCCCTACTCTTCTGGAGGCAGAAAAAAAAATGCCGGAGTATCAATTTCACGCACACCTTTATGGCATTTGTCACATAACTATGTAGTGACTCTTTAAGGCGGTGTCTGCCACCAAGTATCAAGTTGACAATTTTCATACATATTTGTGGGTGTCTGGATTACAGCACAGCATGTGCTTGTAGGAGACATTGCTCGTTGAATCACATGCATTCGCCAGGTGCCGTTCATAAAAACACCGTCTCCACATTGCAGTGGCCCCAGTAACACCCGGGATGGAAGGTTGCAACGTCACTGCGGTCCAAACCTCTAGGATAACGAAAAAGACGCGCCAGACAACACGTTTGGAGATGTATCTCCGTAACAACAGAACACAGCCATCATTTATTTTCTAATCTCCGCAATGTGATTTAAGGCGTATAATACTTTCTGCAAAGAGCCAAATATCTGTAATGAAAGACGATGACAATAATATCCACGGTATGAAATTTACCCAACAGGTCTTCTAATTGACATCGAATTCTATGATAATTGTAGGCAATCATGTTCATTTGAATGAACGCTGGTGTTTTCACTCTTTCTCCTCCCTCACGCTCATGCTTGCAGCATGACTGAAAAGCTTTATGTGTTGAGGGAGAGTTTCTGGAATTCAATCCGATCACTGATTTGGATAGCAGGCCATTTGAAGATAATTTACCACTGAGGAGAGCTATGTAGCATGAATGTCTTTTCCCCAAAATGAAAGAAAATTGCCTTTAAAGCATTGCCCGACAAATCAAATGGAATTCTTCTGCCGTTCTAACGTTCACTACATTCTTAAGTCTGAGACTGCTTCCACTGACGCTGTTTGTGATGACCTCAAAATGAGGGTTGTTGTTTAAAACGTAGTAATCAGTGACTCAATCATCTAACCAATCCAAGCCAAGGAGAGCATTGAAAAACTCTGCTTTACCCACGTGTGTCATGGCTTTGGCCCAACCCATCATATTCCTGGACCAATCAGAGGGTTACAATGTGTATGCGTTCTAGAAGTCATTAAAGATGGAGAACCATCCACACACATTTTGTAAATAAATGATAATGGTTGCCCAGAGTCTGGGTAGCCAGGCTATATAAAATAAATAATAATGCTTGGCTGGAGTCTGGGTAGCCAGGCTATATAAAATAAATAATAATGTTTGGCTGGAGTCTGGGTAGCCAGGCTATAAAAAATAAATGCTCATGGTTGGCCGGAGTATGGGTAGCCAGGCTATATAAATCTGCCTTGTGGACAAAGCCCAATCAGTCTGAACTCAGAGCTGGGTCTTCTCTCTTGGAGCTGTGGATCATGACCTAAGAGCTGTGCCTGTGTGTCTCTAAGTTTCCTCGCTGCAACATGAGTGTTTGCTGAGGCCAGGACATGATGTCACCATTCTAAAATGCACCTCCCCCAAACACCTCCAGGGGGGGACTGATCCATTTGACAGACAGACGGCCAGGACTGTTTTTCACACTCAACACACACACACACACACACACACACACGAACACTGGGGAGAGACAGACAACGGACACAGGGCAAGTGTTGGAGCCCTGAAGAACATGTTTTTAACGGAAGTAGATGAGGAAAGAGAAAAATGAAAGCGCTGTCCCTGGGTGGCTGCCTCGCCTCGGGGGGGGGGGGGGGTCCTGAGGCTGCCTTTGGAATGTCCTGGAACCTGCCAGCATTTTCCCTCAGGCGCATTGGTGCGACACTGGTATAGGACAGGGCGTGTTCATGCCACACACACACATATACATCATGCATACACACACACACATATATATACATCATGCATACACACACACATATATATACACATCATGCATACACACACAGAGACTCAATTAAAAACATACACATGAAAACACGTGCACATTTCTTTGTTGAAGTCTATTATATGGAATGGTTCAAACAAAACACAGCAGGAATGCGTCGTTGGTCACATTAGCAACATTCCCTTTACCGATGTGTGTCCTTAAGTGCGCTATGTATACATACACTCACCTGAAGGATTATTAGGAACACCTGTTCAATTTCTCATTAATGCAATTATCTAATCAACCAATCACATGGCAGTTGCTTCAATGCATTTAGGGATGTGATCCTGGTCAAGACAATCTCCTGAACTCCAAACTGAATGTCAGAATGGGGAAGAAAAGTGATTTAAGCAATTTTGAGCGTGGCATGGTTGTTGGTGCCAGACGGGCCGGTCTGAGTATTCCACAATCTGCTCAGTTACAGGGATTTTCACGCACAACCATTTCTAGGGTTTACAAAGAATGGTGTGAAAAGGGAAAAACATCCAGTATGCGGCAGTCCTGTTGGCCAAAATGCCTTGTTGATGCTAGAGGTCAGAGGAGAATGGGCCGACTGATTCAAGCTGATAGAAGAGCAATTTTGACTGAAATAACCACTTGTTACAACCGAGGTATGCAGCAAAGCATTTGTGAAGCCACAACACACACAACCTTGAGGCGGATGGGCTACAACAGCAGAAGACCCCACCGGGTACCACTCATCTCCACTACAAATAGGAAAAAGAGGCTACAGTTTGCACAAGCTCACCAAAATTGGACAGTTGAAGATTGGAAGAATGTTGCCTGGTCTGATGAGTCTCGATTTCTGTTGAGACATTTAGATGGTAGAGTCAGAATTTGGCGTAAACAGAATGAGAACATGGATCCATTATGCCTTGTTACCACTGTGCAGGCTGGTGGTGGTGGTGTAATGGTGTGGGGGATGTTTTCTTGGCACACTTTAGGCCCCTTAGTGCCAATTGGGCATTGTTTAAATGCCACGGCCTACCTCAGCATTGTTTCTGACCATGTCCATCCCTTTATGACCACTATGTACCCATCCTCTGATGGCTACTTCCAGCAGGATAATGCACCATGTCACAAAGCTCGAATCATTTCAAATTGGTTTCTTGAACATGACAATGAGTTCACTGTACTGAAACGGCCCCCACAGTCACCAGATCCCAACCCAATAGAGCATCTTTGGGATGTGGTGGAACGGGAGCTTCGTGCCCTGGATGTGCATTCCACAAATCTCCATCAACTGCAAGATGCTATCCTATCAACATGGGCCAACATTTCTAAAGAATGCTTGCAGCACCTTGTTGAATCAATGCCACGTAGAATTAAGGCAGTTCTGAAGGCGAAAGGGGGTCAAACACAGTATTAGTATGGTGTTCCTAATAATCCTTTAGGTGAGTGTATAACTTAATGTGTACAAGGTTACAGGTTACAGATTCATATCTAAAGTATGCATGGTCAGACTACTAATCCACACTCAAGAACAAGAAGTTCTCTGGCTGCCACATAGACACAAAAGAGTAAAATACTATTGCGAATAGCACTTCATGAATGCATCCCCATACATTCCCCTGGCAGATGAAGCCATCACACATGGAAATAATGAGGGTGGGGGCGTTCTAAATGGCACCCTATTCCCTGCAGCCTGCACTACTTCTGGGAGATCGGGTCAGAAGTAGGCTAGTGTGCTATGTATGGAGCTGGGTGCCATTTGGGACAAGGGTAATAGTTCACCTCCCGGCTGGCCCAAGAAACGCCTGTCCAGAAATGGAAGTGCTAACCACATGAATCTAACTCATGTGCTCTGTTTATGCAAGAGCCCATTTACACAGGTGAAAAGATGGGAAAGAGAGAGAGGGAGAGAGAGAGAGGCAGAGAGAGAGAAAGTGGGGGAGAGAGAAGAGAAAGAGCAATTGGGCATGGAGAAGGAAAACGTTTGTGTTATGTTTACTTAAATACGGATTCTTTCCACTTTGGATATTTATTATTTTATCTTACTTATTTTCCACTTCGTTTTTGCCATATAGTATATATACATACAGTACGACTACAAATGTATACACTGTGTATATACAGTTTATATAAATTAAAAAGTGAGATGGCATAAGAGGGGGAAAGCTGGACTTGAAGTTACTATTTAGACTGTAGACTTGAAGCCCTTTTCTCCACTGCTGGAAACAGATATAAACTATTATCTCTCTTTGTCACTCTTCTCTCTCTTTTCGGCCATCGTCTCTGGTTGGCAGGTCAGAGATTGGACCACTTCTCATACTTGGCCTCTGATAATGATTGAGTGGCACCTTTCTTCTCATAGGGCACTAATTAAATGATTATCTGGCCAAAAGCATTGCACGACACAGGGAATATGGTAAAATTTGGGGCAGAATAGTGTTTTTACTCCGACACATTCCTAGCATTACATTGACCATACTAGAGTAGCTCCGCCTTCAAAAACACGACTGTCAATGTTTCTTTTAAGAAAAATCTCCCGTCCTGGAAGAAATAAAAAATCTCTTCCCTTAGGTTAGATTGCCAAAGTGGTGCAGGGTACACCCTAGTCTGAATCACAGCCAGGTTGTGTGAAAACCTCCCATGTCTCACCTCAGAGTGTGTGAATGTGAAGAGTGCAGGCCAAACGTGGGTCTCTCCCTTCCTAAATCCATCTCCTCTCACTCCATCGCCATTCTTTCACACCAAATTGGTGGTGGAGGTTGTTGTTTTTGTCTGATCTCGGTGCGTCTGTTGATTTGGTATGTTGTGAACGCTAGCCATACTCAGCACATTGAACAATGCAGTGGAAAATAACCAGATGTAAGTGGTGTTGTTAGTTGTTTGGCTGCGCGCATTTGATGAAATGCATGTAGAACCGTTACTTAATATCTGTGGAACATTTATGAGCGCATCTGTCACAGCAGTGCTTAGTTCCCATTATCATTGTCTGGGGAAGACTTAAATAATGTTTGGGACTCACATAGTTGTTCTTCATAACCACTGAGCGATTTGACTAAAGCATTTGTCTCGAATAAACGATAGACTAAGATTAGACACAAGATTTCGTTAAGTAATTTTGTTTGTTAGGATCAAACCACGGCCTAGCCATGTTTTCACTCATCTTTCATGTTATGAGTAGGTTATTGAAATTGTGAGGTCTTTCTGTCAAAAATGTCTAATTTCACTCCGTCGTTCTCTTTCCACCCAACTCACCTTGTCTGGCTTCTCTCCCTCCGTTTCCTCCTCTCGACCTCTCCTTGTTTTTGCTTCCTCCCTCATCTGCTCTCTCCAGTTTTCTCCCCCTTTCCCCTTTCTCTCTCTCCCTCCCCCTCTCCCTCTCCCTCCCCCTCTCCCCCCCCCTCTCCCTCTCCCTCTCCCACTCCCTGTCCCCTACAGGTTGTGTGAATGCAAGGCTCTAGTATATAGGCAACCAGATAAGTATTTCATGTTATTTTGTTCAAGTACACATTTCAGCCTCACTCTATCACAGGGACTTTCCTTGCTGCCAAGTAATAACAAAGGAAGAATGAACCCACTGAAACACACACAAAGACTGAAACACACACACAAACACGCACGCACGCACACACATAGACAAAGAAGTGAAAAGAATGAATAGTGTTAGTCAGATGAGACTGTATGACTGTTCCTCCGACTGTTGACCAAGGACAGGGTCACTTAGTATTCCAGTGTTTTACATATGCTAATTAAGTTTTTTACAGAATAATACTCACTCCAAGGGATTAGCTAGCACGTTGAACTCATGTAATTTAAATTTGGTGGTTTGGTTGGATTCGTTTTGGTACAAATTGTTTGTGACTCAAGTGACATTCTGGTCTCAGGGAATTAGAATGTATCGGTACAGACCAGTTTCTAGTAACCTGTAATACTGAAGACACAAGCCGGTAATGTGGACCAACACTGATGTGAACTCAGTTCTCATAATCAACCACCAAAACATCTCCTTCCAGGTTAAACAACGAACATCCCACCCATTTGTTGAGAAGACAAAATAAGCGTGTCATTAAATTCTAGCCTATTAAAACAGAGAACATGTCATCCTAAGCCCCAGAAGACCTGTGTCTCACCTGAACCTAATTTTTATTGGTGACTGTGATTGGCAGTGAATTATCTGAGACAGGATGAGGTCACTTTCAGACAAGGTGAGATCACTTTTTTAAACATTTTGGAGGAGCGAAGAAAATGTCAGTGGAGTGATCATTGGATTAGAGTCTGACAGAAAAGAAAAAGCTCTTGTCGGACCAGTAAAAACTTCTGCACAAACTTTGTGCTGTGCTGAGATCTAGGTTCCAGAAAAGAGTTACACCAGAACTGCCTTTTTATGGTCTACATTCATACTGTGACATTTGCAGGGAGATATGAACACACTCAAAACAAGGACCTGATCGGGATCAGTGGCCAACAAACAGCCTGGCAACTGGGGAGACAAAATAAGGAGGCGATTAGGGGAAAACGAGACACTAGTGAGAAGACCTAAACGTGACACAGGTGAAACCAATGAAACACAGGAAATGACCCTGGGGTTCGAGCAGCCACACACGCTTGACACCATCTGAACCAAATAAGTTTATCTTGGTTTATCTCAACCGACCACAAGATATGGTTCCAGTAATCCATGTCCTTAGTCTGCTTGTCTTCAGCAAACTGTTTGCGGGCTTTCTTGTGCATCATCTTTAGAAGAGGCTTCCTTCTAGGACGACAGCCATGCAGACCAATTCGATGCAGTGCGTGGCGTATGGTCTGAGCACTGACAGGCTGACCCCCCACCCCTTCAACTCATAGGTCTATTTCCCAAAGACAACCTCTGGATATGACACTAAGCACGTGCACTCAACTTCTTTGGTCGACCATGGCGAGGCCTGTTCTGAGTGGAACCTGTCCTTTTAAACCGCTGTAGCGTCTTGGCCACCGTGCTGCAGCTCAGTTTCAGGGTCTTGGCAATCTTCTTATAGCCTAGGCCATCTTTATGTAGAGCAACAATTCTTTTTTTCAGATTCTCTGAGAGTTTTTTGCCATGAGGTGCCATGTTGAATTTCCAGTGACCAGTATGTGGGAGTGTGAGAGCGATGACACCAAATTTAACATACCTGCTCCCCATTCACACCTGAGACCTTGTAACACTAACGAGTCACATGACACCGGGGAGGGAAAATGGCAAATTGGGCCCAATTTGGACATGTTCACCTAAAGGGTGTACTTACTTTTGTTGCCAGTGGTTTAGACATTAATGGCTGTGTGTTGTGTTATTTTGAGGGGCAGCAAATGTACACTGTTATACAAGCTGTACACTCACTACTTTACATTGTAGCAAAGTCTCATTTCTTCAGTGTTGTCACATGAAAAGAAACAATAAAATATTTACAAAAATGTGAGGGGTGTACTCACTCTTGTGAGATACTGTATATTTGTTCTGTGTCGCTTGTTGGTGGATTTTGTTTTTGAACTGTCAGTCTCTGAGCCCTGTTCTCTTCGGACCTCTTGGGCCCAGGGCAGGAAGTGGCACCTGTTCCATTCTACACGTGAACAAGCAGGCAGACATGCACGGAAGCTTAACACACACACACACACACAGGCACTATCCTGCCACCACTCCTCTCCTCCAGAAACCCCCTTTCCTCTGCCAAGGTCACATGCTGTTTGGAACAGTACGTTAAGTCTCAGCTGCTGGACAATAGAGGGATCCTGTGGCTTGGCCTCCGTCACTCCCTCACCTCCTCCCTCACCTCCTCACTCACCTCCTCACTCACCTCCTCTCTCTCCTACTCTGGTTTTTTCCATCTCACCCTCTTATCTTATCTCCCTCCTTCATTCCCACTCTCCCTCTCTCCCCCCACTCTCCCCCTCTCTAGCCTATTTGCTGAAGCAACAACTGTAGGGATACTCCTCAAAGGGAGTATTTGAGAAAGATTCAGTCCCAGCCCTAGTATAGACCCGGACACAACCCTAGTATAGACCCAGACACAGCCCTAGTACAGACCCAGACACAGCCCTAGTATAAACCCAGACACAGCCCTAGTATAGACCCGGACACAACCCTAGTATAGACCCAGACACAGTCCTAGTACAGACCCAGACACAGCCCTAGTATAGACCCAGACACAGCCCTAGTACAGACCCAGACACAGCCCTAGTATAAACACAGACACAGCCCTAGTATAGAACCGGACACAACCCTAGTATAGACCCAGACACAGTCCTAGTACAGACCCAGACACAACCCTAGTACAGACCCAGACACAGCCCTAGTATAGACCCAGACATAGCCCTAGTATAAACCCAGACACAGCCCTAGTATAGAACTAGACACAGCCCTAGTATAGACCCGGACACAGCCCTAGTATAAACCCAGACACAGCCCTAGTATAAACCCAGACACAACCCTAGTACAGACCCAGACATAGCCCTAGTATAAACCCAGACACAACCCTAGTACATACCCAGACATAGCCCTAGTATAAACCCAGACACAGCCCTAGTACAGACCCAGACACAACCCTAGTACAGACCCAGACATAGCCCTAGTATAAACCCAGACACAACCCTAGTATAGAACCAGACACAGCCCTAGTATAAACCCAGACACAGCCCTAGTACAGACCCAGACACAGCCCTAGTATAAACCCAGACACAGCCCTAGTATAGACCCGGACACAACCCTAGTATAGACCCAGACACAGTCCTAGTACAGACCCAGACACAGCCCTAGTACAGACCCAGACACAGCCCTAGTATAGACCCAGACACAGCCCTAGTACAGACCCAGACACAGCCCTAGTATAAACACAGACACAGCCCTAGTATAGACCCGGACACAACCCTAGTATAGACCCAGACACAGTCCTAGTACAGACCCAGACACAACCCTAGTACAGACCCAGACACAGCCCTAGTATAGACCCAGACATAGCCCTAGTATAAACCCAGACACAGCCCTAGTATAGAACTAGACACAGCCCTAGTATAGACCCGGACACAGCCCTAGTATAAACCCAGACACAGCCCTAGTATAAACCCAGACACAACCCTAGTACAGACCCAGACATAGCCCTAGTATAAACCCAGACACAACCCTAGTACAGACCCAGACATAGCCCTAGTATAAACCCAGACACAGCCCTAGTACAGACCCAGACACAACCCTAGTACAGACCCAGACATAGCCCTAGTATAAACCCAGACACAACCCTAGTATAGAACCAGACACAGCCCTAGTATAAACCCAGACACAGCCCTAGTATAGAACCAGACACAGCCCTAGTATAAACCCAGACACAGCCCTAGTATAGAACCAGACACAGCCCTAGTATAGAACCAGACACAGCCCTAGTACAGACACAGACACAGCCCTAGTATAGAACCAGACACAGCCCTAGTATAGAACCAGACACAGCCCTAGTATAGAACCAGACACAGCCTGGTTCTAAATGTAACGATATAATCCATTCCTACGCCCTAGTTACACGGTCATAGAAAGTCGCTCTGGATGAGAGTTAACACATTGCAGCTATTGTGTTTAATTGCTCACTTGTTTCCCCTAGTACCAGATGTGGATACATTGTAGTTACTTGGGCCTCCTCAGGCAACAATGACCCTGACATAACACTGACAGAAGAGAAGCTCCCACATTTCCACATAAATCAACAGCCTGGCTGCTTGTGCATTGGTACGGCAAAATAAACTCATAAACACACACACACACACACACACACACACACTGTATGATAAATACCTGACACTTTGACAGAGGATTGACAGGGACAGGGGGAATGCTGGGTAAAAGTAAAGTCAGGCACATGGCACATCCTCCACTGAAATATCCTCAGAGAGAGAGTGGCTTGATTGCCAAGAGAGGCTTGTGTGTAGGGATTCACAGATGAGGCACATTTAAATTATTCCTCTACCCTCCCCGCCCAAATAAAAAAACACATCTCAGCTATCACCTGCTGTCACCCAGCAACGCTCTGACAACACCCAGCAACGCAATTAGAATATCACGGTAGACGTCCCAATTTACTGCAAAATGCAATCCCTCGAATCTCTTTTCATCTCTTTTTCCTCTCTCCTCTTTTTCTGCACTCAGACACTGATTAGAAAGCTGTTTGGGATACTTCACATTCTTGGGTGGTTTTGACACAAAATTAAATAGGACCGAAATGTAGTATTTCGGTATGATTTGATGGGCTCTGTGTGCTGCTCTTTATTCCTAGACAAACGTGTGATTTGCTCTCTCGTTCAGGTCCTAGTAGGCGGGATAAAACCCAGTCTTCATGACGAGACAAAAGGCAACAGATCAGATAATCAGTTCAACCGCGGCAGACAAAAAGGCAAGTGCGTTAATATGAACCCGGGTTCATAGCCCCTGTAAGCTAATTAAGAGACTCCTCCAACCTTTTCTCTTCACCTGATATATGTCTTGTTGTATTATATGCAAATCCATAAGCAAACACTCAATGTTCAGTATGCGAGCTACCCTTTCTGCAGAACGCATCTGCTCTTCATTCCTCAATAAGCAGGCCATGCGATGGTTCCAACTGACGGCTCAGCTGAAGGCTGCAGCAGATCTGTAAACAGTGCTTTGAAAGGTCTCTGTTAATTGCTTTTGGGTAAGGGTGTATTCATGCTAAGACTGTGCAAACACTTCCACTTAAAACCAAGGAAGATATATTATAAGTACACAAACTCTGTGAACTGTAAAACAAACACATTCTACCAGAACTCTCTTCTCCTGCTGGCTCTGCCCAGATCTAATCTGGTTCTGTCTGTCATGGTGTCAGGTTGCCGTTGGTCAGCCCGGGCCCAGACAACAAGCCCTTATTCAGGGGGTTGTTGTGGCACTCCAGTGATTAACCCTTTCCCTGAATACAGCCAGGAGACTACGGAAGTCTGCCTGCGTCCACTGTGTTACGTCCTATAAAGTCCCCCCAGGGGGCTGCCTGCCTCCACTGTGTTACGTCCTATAAAGTACCCCCAGGGGGCCGCCTGGCCATTGTGTAATGTCCTATAAAGTCCCCCCAGGAGGCCATCTGGCCACTGTGTCCTGCATGCTGTAACCTCCCACCAGGTAAATAGTGCTCAGACTCAGAAACCAGGCAAAGAAATAGCAATAGCAATTTGTACCTGCTTGACTTCCTCTCTTTCACACAGACAATCACTTATTCTATCTCTGTTTCTCAGTTTCAGCCCCCCCTGACACATCCCTTCCTGTTTCTCAGTTTCAGCCCCCCCGACACATCCCTTCCTGTTTCTCAGTTTCAGCCCCCCCTGACACATCCCTTCCTGTTTCTCAGTTTCAGCCCCCCCTGACACATCCCTTCCTGTTTCTCAGTTTCAGCCCCCCCTGACACATCCCTTCCTGTTTCTCAGTTTCAGCCCCCCCGACACATCCCTTCCTGTTTCTCAGTTTCAGCCCCCCCGACACATCCCTTCCTGTTCTACAGTATCAGTTCCTTGTGTATTGGGGCTGTTCTGAACTGGCATCTAAACTGCAGTTCCAAAGATATAAAACATATCAACTAGAGATCAGGATTTACAAGTTTTAGTGTTCAGAATTTGTACAGGTGTTAGTGTTTAGGACTTGCACCACTGAAAGTGTTGTGGGTTTGACCCAGTGTTAGTGTTAAGGACATTTACAGATGTTAGAGTTAAGGACTTGTTCAGGTCTTAGTGTTAAGGACTTGTCAATCTACACAAGTATACTTAAAGTGCGTGGGGGGTGTGGTATATGGCCAATAAACCACAGCTAAGTGCCTGGACACATGGTGCAAAATACCACAAATATACCTGAAATATTATAAACAGATTACCAATGTAGTTAGAGCAGCAAAGAAATGCGCGATCAGCCAACCAGCATTCAGGATTCACACCGAAGCGTAAATCACAGACAACATTCACACACAATGGAAGTCTCAGCAGAGAACTGCATCTCACTTGTGATGAACCTGTACAGGCACGCTCCCATTCATTTCCTGACTGCCTGGTGACTAGAGATGCATCAGGACACGTGAGCACTGTTTTGGTCCCCGACCTTATCAGTTTAATCACAACCAGACCACAATGTGTCTTCGACTCATCAGGACCTGTCTAAGAATACCGAGCCAATTCGGAATTTGGGCAAGATCAGGGAGAAGGACATGCGGGTAAAGATATCAACAGGGCAAGAGACACACAACTCCATCTCGGTGGCTGTGTACACAGCTCAGAGGAAAACTAACGAGTGGCCTGGTCGAGGCCAAATGTATTCCCCGATTCTTTATCCCTCATTTGTATTCTACACTCAGAGCTCATAGCAGGGGGGTGGGGGGGGGCATGCTGGCCTACCCTGGCACTGCCAAGTTCAAACTCTTTTTTGATGTTATTCCACCATCCGACATCCAACAATATATGAATATTTAATTTAATTTTTTTTAAAGTGTTCATCAATAATTCACCTATAGCGGTCCGATTTAAAAATAGTTTGTGGATGTATCTGGCGTGGGTTAGAGAAGGTAAAACATACCCAGCCACTGAGTGAAGACGGGTGGATGTGATGCCTGGGACGATGTTCTCACATCTAGCGAACGACACACACATGCATGCACACACACACACACACACACCAGGTGTATGTTTATGTGACCTTTCATGGAGAGTTTTTCATTTAACCCTAAACGGCAGGTTGCCAAGCAATTAAAGCATTTGACCAGCTACAGAAAGGTTGCTCGGTCAAGTCCCAGAGGTGGCAAAGTAAAAGAACTTTGCAAGGCAGTTAACCCAGATTTTCCCCAGGTTTTTGCTGTAAATGAGTATGTTTAACTCAAAGGTAAAGCATGTGGTTAAAAAAAATAAAAATACTTAGTTCCATAACCTACCTTTTATGACCAAACTAATCCTTAACTGTAAACCCTAATCCCAAACTTGACCCTAACCTTAACCCTAATCCTTCTCCAGAAATCCATAAAAACATCTAGAAAATTCAGAACCTCACCATGTTTCACATATTCATTACATTTCATGACATTTTGGTGAATTAGGCTCCTGGAAAGGTTTGTAAACAACACACACACACACACGTCTACAAACACACAAAAACACACACAGACACGCACACACATGGTAAGATAACTAACTGACACAGTTCAGGGAAGGACATGGCCCGCTGTACTACATGAATGTTACATTAGCATATCACAGCCATAGATCTTTTCAGTCCGGGATAAACTGCCTCACACATTCCATCACAGCAAATCATTTGTGTGTTTTTTAATCACAGTGAATATAAATGTGGAATATGACCTCATCCGCCAGGACACTAATTTAAACATTTCAGCCAAAGTGAACTATTTTCACACTCCTCACTAAAGTTACATGGGTGAAAAACCTGATTTAATGTATTCTATCTAAATATACCCAAGACTCTACTACGTACACGGTCATGAAATAGCAACCACAACGTTTTATAATCAATCGAAGAAGAATATCCTAAATATCTGTAAATGTAAGCATTGACATTTCGCAGACGCTGTCACTCTAATCCGACATTAGAGAGGCATTGATATGGACTCAAAAGCCGGCAGCCACAAGGACCTCCCCTTTTCCTCTAACTTCAACTAATGCTTTTATTTAGATATTTTGGTTCTTTAGTTTTTTCATGTGAAAGGACTGAGTGGTTCACCAGTGCTGTGATCAGCTGTGTGTCCCTCAGGAGATGGAGGCAGGGATGATTGACACCTCATTTGCATTTCCTTCTCTTTCTCCCTTTAATAATTAGTGACACCAGCAATGATCACTAGTTTATTCCTTCTCTTGTCTCAATCCAGTCAGTATTGGATCCAGTTAGTTAAGGATCCAGTCATAAAAAGATCCAGTCATTACTGAATGCAGTCAGAATTGGACACATTTAGTACAGGATCCAGGCAATATTGGATCCATACAGTACAAGAAACAGTCAGTATTAGATCCATTCAGTACAGGATAACAGTCAGTACTGGAGCCAGTCTGTATTGGATCCATTCAGTACAGGATAACAGTCAGTACTGGAGCCAGTCTGTATTGGATCCATTCAGTACAGGATAACAGTCAGTACTGGAGCCAGTCTGTATCGGATCCATTCAGTACAGGATAACAGTCAGTATTGGAGCCAGTCTGTATTGGATCCATTCAGTACAGGATAACAGTAAGTATTGGAGCCAGTCTGTATTGGATCCATTCAGTACAGGATAACAGTAAGTATTGGAGCCAGTCTGTATTGGATCCATTCAGTACAGGATAACAGTCAGTATTGGAGCCAGTCTGTATTGGATCCATTCAGTACAGGATAAGTCAGTATTGGAGCCAGTCTGTAATGGATCCAAGGTCCAGGGAAAGACTGGTAACGAAATCATGTGCCTCCTCTTGTCCCCTTTCCACACATCCACCCCCATCACCTCCACATCCACTACTTCCACCAAAACCACATCCACCAAAAACACCTCCATCAGCTCTACCAAAAACACCACCTCCATCAAAACCACTTCCTTCACATCCACACTCACTACTTCCACCAAAACCACATCCACCAAAAACACCTCCATCAGCTCTACCAAAAACACCACCTCCATCAAAACCACTTCCTTCACATCCACACTCACTACCTCCACCAAAACCATGTCCTACAAAACCACCTCCATCAGCTCTACTAAAACCACCACCTCCATCAAAACTACCTCTGTCACCTCCACACTCACTACCTCCACCAAAACCACATCCCCCAAAACTATTTCCATCAGCTCTATCAAAACCACCACCTCAGACCACCTCCATCGCCTCCACATCTACCACCTCCACCAAAACCAACTCGGCCAAGAACCACCGCCGCAAAAACCACCACCTCTATTACTAACACCTCCACATCCAAGAAAGAAAGGAAGACAGTAAGACAAAACACACACACACATGAGCCCCCTCTTTAAAGACACCATCCACCCTAGTTATGTCAATGAAGTGTGTTTGTGAGCAGGCTTGCATGCCACCCTCCCTGTCTCAATGCCGAGCCTGAAATAACAATGCATTATTCATGTCTCCTTGTCTAGTCCCCAGCATTTATTATTCATTGAAAAACATCTCACGTGACGAATCCTTAAACAAATGGGTTCCCACTGTTTCCCTCCCAGCTGGTTTCGGAGATGATCGAGGGTAAATAGTGGAGAGTCTCCAAAAAGGTTTGGTGGTGGTGATTAATAAGAGCATTTGAAGAGCAATGTGATGTGAAACTGGCGCATGTCAACAAACCCGGGCAACTCAACCACAACGCTGCAGCCCGCCTGGAGTTTAACCTTCCCAGGTGTCCCTGTTGACCCTCTCCGCCAATCACTCCACTGGATTCCAGCTGAAGATCCCCCAATCCACCACACAACCATTAAGCATGTCTATGGAGCAGTAAGGGGAACTGCCCCTCCCCAACTTCAAGCTCTTCGATTTACCACCACTGGTCTCTTGACCGTCCTGTTGGAGGGTGGCTCCCACTCCACCCACTGAAAACACTTCTCCGTCCTGGCACCCCGACGTTCCTGTCCAGCTTCTGAAACCTGACCTTTTCAAAGAGCATCTTTCAGGGCACCTTCTTTGTATACTTCCCAGAATGACTACAGCAAAGAAAACTGAAAACCTTTGTGTCTGCGCTTGACTTTCAAACTCTCCTACAGAGCAGAAGACGTCAGGGTTCTGACGTGTCCTTTGGCAACTCATCAGGATGTTCTGACCAAAACAATTAACATGTCAATGTTTCCTAATAATCCAACTGTGTTCGGCCAACGGAATTATTGTTGAAGGTGTCTGCAGGAACCTTATCCAAAAAAAATGACAGGTAAAAAAAAAACAGTGCTATATCTTAGTTCTGAGGTCATATATTATCTCAATCATCTCCAGACAATCTATTTTCTGATGCTTGTGAAAGAGTACATTATGAATGTACATCCCAGCCGAGCTTAAAATGTTTGCCCTTTTCAACTGCGGTTTACACTTAAGCAACCATAATACATGCTGACTGCTCATGATTACATTGGGAGTCAAGCTATTGGAAAATGAAAGTGAGACCCTCATAGCAAATGCCACCTTATTCCCAGTGGGCCCAGGTCAAAAGTAGAGCACTACTAAGATTATAGGCTGTCATTTGGGACGTAGATCTTGAGCGGGTTATGTATAGTGTTGTTTGTATGTGTGTGTGTGTGTGTGTGTGTGTGTGTGTGTGTGTGTGTGTGTGTCAGCGTGAAATATTGTGGAACTGACAGTGGTTAACGGAAGCTTTAGTTTTTCAACTAGTAGGTCAATTTAATTGATTCATTTATTTGTGTTTAGGGATAAACATGTGCTGTTTTCTGTCCATGTCTCTCTGTGAGTGACTGAAAAAAGAGAGAGAGAGAGACAGAGGGGAGAGATAGAGAGAAGGAGGAATGAAAGAGGACTGTATACATACAGAACGGTCCGAAGGCCCGCTACATCTGGGACGAACAGCTAAAACTGAAAGACAGCAGAAGATTTCTAAGATTTGGTAAATAATGGGAACTGTGAATACCAGCTATGTTTTCAAAAAAAAATCAAACTACAGCTAATAATAAAAGTAGAATAGCATGACTGGTAAAAAATGATTAGGGTTTCTGCTGTATAATACATGATGTTGAAGCCGCAGCAGAGAAGAGTCAGTATCAAACATTCACAGAGAAATGTTGTATCACAGACAGACAACTGAACAGCCGAACGAGAGGAAATGAGCCCACGACATATGTTGGAGTTGGACACACTTGAAAGGCAATGACACATCCACAGACGCAACTTAAATATAGCAGATTTGTCTCTTTGAACATTTTCTACTAATTAACTTATCTACAGCCCGAACTTATATGTTCTTTTATTTTATTAAATTGTGTCTATTGTCTTTTCAACTGTCCCTGTGGGGAGATCATTTTCCTCATTACACAAGGTCTGCACATCATGGTCTTCGATCGGAGGGCACGTTTTCAAAACTTCCTTCAACATGCCCGGAGACGGTCCTGAAAGGGACCCCAAATGCTGTGTCCAATGTCATGGTATGTGTGGATTTCTCTCATTCAGGTCAAATTAAAACCTTTCATGGCCATCTGGGGTGTAACAGTGATCACAAATGGAGATCATGTGTGCACAAACAAGATATTACTACATATCCAGCCCGAATTGGGTTTTTTCTTTGGAGTTCAAAGAATCTCAATATTTGTAAGGACAACAGTGGAGAAAGAAAACGTAACTTTTAACCACTTGGATTTCGGGAATTGTCTAAATGTTGTGTTTGGGACAACTCAACAACTCAGAACAGTGAGCTCTCTGACCCATGTCATTGCATTCAAAATCTCTACAACCACAAGGAGTTTATGTTGACTGGTCACTGGAACACTGTTGACTGGTCACTGGCCACTGGCACTCGGGCAACGTCCTAGGGCACCGATTTTTCCACCCAGGGGTCATAATGGTACGACGCACGCGTGATCAGACCTCGGCCTCTTCCCATGTGCTTGACTCAAACAGGGATTGTGAAAGGTCGTGGGGTGCGTGGTGGTGGGGAGCCACGCCTAAAAACCACAATCGCCGGCATTTCAGACGCAGCATGAGCTTCGTCCCGATCCCACTCTTCCCACTGGAGAGCCGGAGGACAGTAGGGGATCTGTGTACAGAGTCACATGACGACAGAACAAAGGGTTTGCCCTGATCACCGCTTCCTGGGGGCCACACCAAACACTGATGATTCAGCACACAGGGGCCCACTGATCAACCCTTCGTCTTGATTCCATTTAATAAACAGCTAATCCAAAGAACGATGTCGGCTTAAAACCCAGAGGGGGTCAGGTTTACGGCCATCACACTCAGGCAAAAAGCTGTCCTAATAATGGAATGTCTGGAGACAGCCCTTAGCTGTGGTATATTGGCATTATACCACAAACACCCAAGATGCCTTCCTGCTGCTATAAACCAGTTACCACGCAATTACTCCCCCATATTAACTAGGTGGTAATGAAATCCATTCTTTATAGGGAGTTCTAAATGCACCCATTTTCTAAAGGGGTTTTCTGCAATTTTGTATAAAAAAACACCCTTTTTAATACAGGGTTCTAAACACCCATTCTGAACAAGGGGTTCTAAACACCCATTCTGAACAAGGGGTTCTAAACACACCCATTTTGTAAAGGGGGTTTTAGACACACCCTTTTTTAATACAGGGTTCTAAATACCAATTCTCTACATGGGGTTCTAAACACTCATTCTCTACAGGGGGTTCTAAACACTCATTCTCTACAGGGGGTTCTAAACACTCATTCTCTACAGGGGGTTCTAAACACTCATTCTCTACAGGGGGTTCTAAACACATCCATCATCCATCTTTCCAACAGGGGAGTCTAAACACATTATTCATGTACACCGCGAACACAGGTCACATTGCATCTCTCTTTCATTCCTGATCCTCTTCATTTGATTTTCGTTTATTCTACAGTTACTTCATTTTAGTGACTACACTGTTTCAAAAGCATTTCAGCACAAACCCGCAATAACATCTGCTATAATGTGGATGTGAGCAATAAAACACAAAAACTTACCTGGGGGCCTGGACATTGTTTTGATTGAATTACAGCTCACAGAATTTGGTCTAAATGGGTAAAGAGCAGTCAATCACCAATGGCTGACCAACCTGTTCTAAATTGTGGCACATCTTGATGGGATTTACAATTCTGTGGAACATCAAACTTTACTATGAATTTAATTTAGAGGTTATAATCTGTATCTTTTCTGGTCGGTGCTACAAATCATACATATTCCGTTCTCTTTGAGGGATTTTATTAATAAAACGTTTTTTTTAATTATATTTGAATGTAGCTTCAGTAGAGCTTCGGTAGGCCTTCAGATTTTAGCTGGGTAATGGAAGATCTGGTCTAGAGTCTGTGTAAGGAAGGATCTAGTCTAGAGGCTGTGTAATGGAGGATCTAGTATAGAGGCTGTGTAATGGAGGATCTAGTAAAGAGTCTGTGTAATGGAGGAACTGGTCTAGAGGCTGTGTAATGGAAGATCTAGTATAGAGGATGTGTAATGGAGGATCTAGTATAGAGTCTGTGTAATGGAGGATCTAGTATAGAGGCTGTGTAATGGAGGATCTAGTATAGAGGATGTGTAATGAAGGATCTAGTATAAAGGCTGTGTAATGGAGGATCTAGTATAGAGGATGTGTAATGGAGGATCTAGTAAAAAGGCTGTGTAATGGAGGATCTAGTATAGAGGATGTGTAATGGAGGATCTAGTAAAGAGGCTGTGTAATGGAGAAACTGGTCTAGAGACTGTGTAATGGAGGATCTAGTATAGAGGATGTAGTATAACGAGGCCTAATCAGACTTGCCAGCACTCTTTCCTGCTTGGCAGAGTAATGGATTAGTAAACCCCTGACCCTTGACCTCTAACCTGTGACCCTTGGTGAAACAGGGACTGAGCAGAGAGGTAGGTCTACACAGTAGTCCCAAATACTATTATTCGGTATTGATGAAGGTGACACTCTTTATGCAGGACACACACACACGCACACACACAAAGTCCCAACCCAATCATGACACGTCAGCCTAATGATCGTCTATGCGGTATTTCCATGTTTGTCGATAAATATGTTAAACTTTCACCTTTTTGGGGTGGATCTACCTCGGGCGGGTCAGAGGGATTCTAGTAGAGAATCAGTGATGTGGTAGAACTGAACTACAGAAGCCTGGAAGACTGTGTGCCAAGCAAAATACATACCGCGATCCGTAAAAGGGTTCCACGGCTACAGGCTGTGGTTAATTCCCAGGGATACTCAGAATATTTGCTAAAAAGATCTTGGGAGGAACCTTCTTCTGTGGTAAAGAAGGCTGAAACTCTAGTTCTGCCTGTCTGTCTTTCCTTCTGTGGTATAGAGGGCTGTAACTCTAGCTCTGTCTGTCTTTCCTTCTGTGGTGAAGAAAGCTGTAACTCTAGCTGCCTGTCTGTCTGTCTTTCCTTCTGAAGTGTAGAAGGCTGTAACTCTAGCTCTGCCTGTCTGTCTTTCTTTCTATGGTGTAGAAGGCTGTAACTCTAGCTCTGTCTCTTTCCACCTGTCAGTCTCTTTTTCTCTGTCATTCTGTCTCTGTCTCTTTCACCACTTGTCTGTCTGTTCGTCTGTCCCTGTTTGTATTTGTCTGTATGTCTGTCAGTCTGTCTCCCTCTGTCTCCATGTCTGTCTGTTTGTTTGTCTGTCTGTTTATCCTGTCTGTATTAGTACCTTCCTGTTCAGAGTCTGTCTCCCATCAAGCGGACTACAACCCCCCAAACCTCCAACCTCCACCACCCTTGACCCTGTCCTATTACTAACCTGCCAGGGTCAGAGGTCACCCTTGAAAGCTCAACGGGTTGTCTGACGTGCTAGGTGACACTGAACACCCCTCGGCAGTGTGGGAAATCAGATACATATTTAACATGTCTTGCATGCCTTGTCATAAAGCTTCTCAGAGCTTATTTACACTAAAACACTTGAGAAAACTATTTGGTTTAAATAAAAAGTACATAATGAGTAAATGCAATTTTGTATTCACGCTAGCAACAAGAAACTCTCGCTGTGCCAGAGGCATGGCGCAAGCGCTTTGGCCTGACCCCTGACCTGGAAGGGATATAAATTGTAGTGTTAAATAAAGCTATTGGTTTGGGATAGTCTGGTATCAGAGGGACATCTTAAAGACTGTACTACATTTCATTAAGGACAAAGATGACAATAAGGCAAGATCCTCACTCTGACTGTGTAACTACGGCCTTGTAGAAATCAACACTTCTGGTAGTCGACCCCGATATATGTGAATCTCATCGTCACCAATCCACTACATTTTAGCCACATTTAGCTAATTTAACTTTAATTATTGTGAAAAGGACCACTTCTAAATGTTGAGCAGCAAAGACAACGCCAAATGTACAGAAATCTGATGCAACGAAAACACCAGGTCTGTGTGCCAATGACAGCATCCTTCCATCCCTGACGTTCTGCAATCCAGCAACATCGGTACTGCGCCGCGTTCTGACAAACGTAAGGGGTCGCATGAGCATGCGCTGTTCACATCTGATTCCCGAGGCGTTCTTGAGGTCACGTTGTACCATATGATACTTGCCATCGGGCTTGAAGAGTAGCCTCGGTAGGAAAACGCCATTTGTTTGTTCTGTCCTTCCAAACTTTCCCAGTCAGCTGTGACAGTGAATATACCATGAAGTCGGTCTGCTGCACCCCCTCCCCACTTGGGGGGTTACACCCAGCAATCTCCTTCACACAAACACCACCCAGCCCAGCTGCTTAAAACACCAGTCTGTATTTTTTTTTTCCCCGCAGGCAGAGCTCAAACAGTCTCGTCAAACCCTGTCGCTGTAGGCAGAACACAAGCCTGTAACTGAAACGGACCTCTTCCTCCACACAGAACCCGACGCCCAAAGAACTGGGAGACACGGGACAAATCCTGTCTCTCCATCAGGCAAAACACAAACCTAACCCCCACCCCGGCCCCACCAAAACAGTCCAAAACCGACGAGGGAGGAAGAATCAAAGCCTGGCTGGTTAGCATGGGAGTCGCACCGGCTCTTAAACCAGAGACAGACATACACTTAAAACAGACGGGTGGAAAACATTGGCTGCAGAAGGGAGGGGTGGAGTCGGTCACACGGGCTTCCGACAGGGGGGGTCACGCAGTCAAACAATCTCCGGAGATCCCGGGATCACAGCCAGATAGGGACCGTACGCAGACACAGAGAAAGCATGAAGGCCTAAACTGAAAAACAACCAGGAGAGCATATAAAACATGTCTGGCTGTCTGTCTGGCCGTTTGTCTGGCCGTTTGTCTGGCCGTTTGTCTATATTTCTGGCTGCCTGTCTGGCTGTCTGTCTGTCTGTCCGGCTGTCTGTCTGGATGTGGGCTGGCTGTCTGTTTGTCTGACTGTGGGCTATATGTCTGTCCAGCTGTCTGTTTGTTATGCTGTCTGTTTGTAAGCTGGCTATCAGTATGTGGGCTGGACTTCTGCCTGCCTGTCTGGCTTTCTGGCTGGCTATCTGTCCGTGGGCTGACTGTCTCTCTGGCAGCTTGTCTGTCTGTCTATCTGTTAGTCTGATTGTCTGTCTGTGTGCTGTCTGTCTCTCTGGCTGTCTGTCTCTCTGGCTGTCTGTGGGTTGGTGGTGTTATAGCTGCAGGGCCAGTCCCCCGGGTGGAGGTGGAGCGAGTCGCCTGACACAGAGGAGGGCCCTCGCGGTACACAGAGGGAGTTATTACAGGGTTATGTCCCAGCACAGACAGGCTCTGAGGCCGTTAATGACAGCTAATGGCAGCCCCAGACTAGATGCTATCTCTGACACACAGAGGCTGTGGGGCCCTGGGAAAAACCCCCGGAGCCATGGAAAGGCTCTGACTGCATTCCAAATGCACAACCATTATCAATATAGTGAACTAGCTTTGACCATAGGGCCCTGGATAGGGTCCTATAGAATAGAGTGCCAATTGGGACGGATACCTATTCTTGTGTTTTGAGCATTTTACACATTCTCTCTGTCTCTGGTTCTCTCTGTTTCTCTCTCTCTCTCTGTCTCTGGTTCTCTCTGTTTCTCTCTCTCTCTGTCTCTGGTTCTCTCTGTTTCTCTCTCTCTCTCTGTCTCCGGTTCTCTCTGTTTCTCTCTCTGTCTCTGGTTCTCTCTGTTTCTCTCTCTCTCTCTGTCTCTGGTTCTCTCTGTTTCTCTCTCTCTCTGTCTCTGGTTCTGGTTCTCTCTCTGTCTCTGGTTCTGGTTCTCTCTCTGTCTCTGGTTCTCTGTCTCTGGTTCTCTCTGTTTCTCTCTCTCTCTGTCTCTGGTTCTCTCTGTTTCTCTCTCTCTCTCTCTCTCTGTCTCTGGTTCTCTGTCTCTGGTTCTCTCTGTTTCTCTCTCTCTCTGTCTCTGGTTCTGGTTCTCTCTCTGTCTCTGGTTCTGTTTCTCTCTCTGTCTCTGGTTCTCTGTCTCTGGTTCTCTCTGTTTCTCTCTCTCTCTCTGTCTCTGGTTCTCTCTGTTTCTCTCTCTCTCTCTCTCTGTCTCTGGTTCTCTCTCTGTCTCTGGTTCTCTCTGTTTCTATCTCTCTGTCTCTGGTTCTCTCTGTTTCTCTCTCTCTCTATCTCTGGTTCTCTGTTTCTCTCTCTGTCTCTATCTCTCTCTCTCCATCCTTCTAGCTTTCTATCTAGTGGATGTTCTGGTAAAACACTGTGAACCCCTTAGAAACATCTCTGCCAGAACAATGCAAGGAAGGCCCTTCCATCCACAAGGCTCTGCATCGCACATACCCACTTTACACACACACACACACACACACACACACACACACACACACACACATACCCACTTTACACACATACCCACTTTACACACACACACATACCCACATTACACACACACACACACACACACACATACCCACTTTACACACATACCCACTTTACACACACACACACACACATACCCACATTACACACACACACACACACACACACACATACCCACTTTACACACACACACATACCCACTTTACACACATACCCACTTTACACACACACACATACCCACATTACACACACACACACACACACACATACCCACATTACACACACACACATACCCACATTACACACATACCCACTTTACACACACACCCATACACACACACATACACATACCCACATTACACACACACACATACCCACATTACACACATACCCACTTTACACACACACACACATACACACACACCTCTATACACACACATACACATTCCCACATTACACACACACACACACACACACACACACACACACACACACATACACATACCCACATTACACACACACACACATTCACACACACACACACACACACATACACACACACACATACCCACATTACACACACAAACACATATACACACAAACACATATACACACACACACATATACAAACACACACACACACACACACACACTGCAGCAAGATAGAATGCATTCCTGTTACACATACAGACAGAGATTGACTGGTCAAATGATGTCAGAGGACAAAAACGTTCTCAGACGTGTCGCATTTCTCAGACACACACAAACACATACACACATAAAAACACCATCAGTGAGGTACAGGTCTTATGGTGAAAACACATTTGCATTTCTCAGACACAAACACACACAGATATACACATTCACATGCAACCAAACAGTCAGCCACCCAGCCAACCTACCACCCAACCAGCTCGTATATAAAGTCCAAGGGACAAGGTCAAAGTTGAAGCAATATAAAAACTAGCAGGCCTTCCTATCAGGCCTTCCTGGTCTGGACTGAGGGTGTTATTTTTGCTGTCTGGATAGTGTCCCCAGTCACCTCCTTCAGCTGAGGGAGAGCAGACAGTGTTGTCCCAAATACCACCATATTACTTAGCTAGTACACTACTTTAAGGCTGTGCAGGCCTATAGCCCAGGGAATAAGGTTCTATTTGGGACAGGTGTGTGTCTCTAACAGGATGGAGTCAAGGTGTTGGTGTATCTGGTCTGTCTGTCATTAGGGGGTCACAGGGGCCATGAGCCAACAGTCCACAGAAAAACCAAGTCAAAAGTGGCAGATATCTTGGGATATACACCCACATGCACACACACACTCAGAGATAAAGGCACATGAAAGCATGTGTGCTAGTAAGAACACACACATCTAGGTGGTATACACACAGACACACACACACCATCAGTGAAAACGCAAAGAGCTCTGAGTGACTGGGAGCTTGTTCAGATAAGAATCTACAAATGAGCTACGGACAATTTACTGACTGCTTAAAAATCAAGGCCTTGTTGTTTTACCAATCCTTTCATTTCAGACATCCCTTTTAGACCTCCCAAATTGTACCCTATTCCCTGTATACTACACTACCTATTAACCAAGCTCATGGAGCTTCATGGACACGGGTCAACACAAGTGACCTATAGTCAGGGTTTAACCCTCTGGCTTAGTAAAACTGTTAAACCTTTTAACTTCAGCCAAGATGCTCCCCATATGAATCACAAGACACTCTGTGGCAGGACAGGGCAGGAGAATACGCCAAGAGAGGAGGTAGGACAGGGGGTGGAGAGAGTTCAGGGGAGGGGCAGGGAGGACAGAAGAGGAAGTGGGAGGAGGACAAGGGAGGAGGGGAGAGATCAGGAGGAGGGCAGAGATCAGGACATGGCAGAGATGAAGGAGGACAGGAGAATAATGTGTGTTAGGAAAAGGACGGGCGGACAAAGTTCATGCGGAAACATAGATCCACTAGCAGACAGACAGAAAGAGAGAGAGAGACAGACAGAAAGAGAGAGAGACAGGCAGACAGACAGAAAGAGAGAGAGAGAGAGAGACAGAAAGAGAGAGAGAGAGAGAGACAGGCAGACAGACAGAAAGAGAGAGAGAGACAGGCAGACAGACAGAAAGAGAGAGACAGGCAGACAAACAGAAAGAGAGAGAGAGAGACAGGCAGACAGACAGAAAGAGAGAGACAGACAGAAAGAAAGAGAAAGAGAGACAGGCAGACAGACAGAAAGAGAGAGACAGACAGACAGAAAGAGAAAGAGAGACAAGCAGACAGACAGAAAGAGAGAGAGAGACAGGCCGACAGACAAAAAGAGAGAGACAGACAGACAGACAGAAAGAGAGAGAGAGACAGGCAGACAGACTACTGGAGAGAAAGAGAGACAGGCAGACAGACAGAAAGAGAGAGAGAGAGAGAGAGAGACAGGCAGACAGACTGCTGGAGAGGACTGAGAAACCACACAACACCCTTCTTTCTCCAACTCCTTCTCCTTCTTTCTCCAACTCCTCCTTCTTTCTCCAACTCCTTCTCCTTCTTTCTCCAACTCCTCCTTCTTTCTCCAACTCCTTCTCCTTCTTTCTCCAACTCCTTCTCCTTCTTTCTCCAAATCCTTCTCCTTCTTTCCATCTTTCTCCTCATTTCCACCTCTCTCTTTTTCTCCACCAGTTTCTCTCTTCCTGACCAAATCTCTCCTACCCTCCAATCTTTCCTCCTTTCAAAAATATGATCTTCTCCTCTCAACCTCTCTCTCCTCTTATCCACCTCTCCTTCTTTCCACCTCTCACTCCTCTTCCTCCCCCTCCAAGTGCCATCATTCTCTCCAATCAACTCCAGTTATTTATATCCCTGAGTTGAAGTCAGGAGAAAACACACATCTTTTTGAAAACGCTTGCTTTGCTTCTAATTTGAATTGAACATTATTTCAAGGTTAATAGCTTTGACACCCAGATGGGTTTAGTAACTCATAAAACAGCAGATTCTCTGTCTTTCTCCATTTTGGTTCTGAAGTCCCTAATACTACTGAACAGAGAAGAGTCACGGAGACCGGGCCAATAGCGTGGCACGTTTGGCTACTTAGGTCTTAATCATCTCTGAGACTCTGTAAGCTTCCCAAGTGGCACCCTATTTCCTATATAGGGCACTATTTTTGACCAGAATACAATGGCCTTGGTCAGAAGTAGTGCACTACAAAGGGAATAGGGAGCTGTATTTAGGTTGCATGCTTTCAGACTCAGGACCTGGGAGGGAGTAGCAGATAATTCACGGCACACCCATATGGTAGCTCTGTTGACAGACGCAGAGCTTTGCACAATTTAATTAACGTCAGTTGTCTCCGAAGCGACGTGTTAGATTAATATTTCATGACACATGAATAACACGGGCTGAATTCGAAGGGATTCTTGCAATTTAATTTCATTGCTCCGGGGACGAAGTCCGGAACACAAAGTGGCCCAAATCTCGCACACCTGGAGACATGTCGTGGCGACGGGAGGTGAGGAGGCGAGCTCAGGAGTTAAAAACCAGCGTGCGAGTGACCGCGTGCTATCAACCACGCACGCGCAACGCCCCTGCCACATGTCGGTCACGACAGAAAACAAGAAAGCCTCATCTGACAAACAACACCAGGGGCCGCAAGCCAGTTGTGCTGTCTGTGTGTGGCCTGACAGTGCATCCTACTGACAGACACACGGGGCCGTGCAGTAAGGGAAGGTCTCTCTAGCCTCGAGGCTCAGGCCAGGCACGCCACGCTCAGGCTAATAGCATCGAGCAGTGAGTCAGGCTTTGGCTAAGCACTCAGAACTCCCACAGAACACACAAGCACGCACACGTACACACTATCGTGGCTGGAAAGTCCCTAATTGTTATTTTTCCAAGGGTGCGAGGGCTATAATTTGCCTAGGCTCGGTATCAAGGTGAAATTAGCCTTACACTGCATGGGTGTTAAAATATGGAATCCAAAAAAGGTCCCAGGCAAGCATATATTTGTTTTAATGGGCAGTCGGGCTGCAACACAATAATATCCCTTTCTTTTGCCGACAGCTCTGCTTCTAGACAGACACAACAAACTCCCTATCTGGTTTAAAATAACATTTCATTTCTAAGGTGTATTTGTTGCCTTATTGAGAGACAGTGAGAGAGAAAGAGAAAGAGAAAGAGAGGGAGGGAGAGAGAGAGAGAGAGGGAGGGAGGGAGAGAGGGGGAGGGAGAGGGAGGGAGGGAGACAGAGAAAGAGGGGGAGAGATAGACAGAAAGAGACAGAGAAAGAGAGGGAGGGAGAGAGAGAAAGGGGGAGAGAAAAAAGAAAGTCATGAGAGAGAGCAAGGGATGGAACGAGATTGAGGGGATAAGGAAAGGAGTGAGGGAAGGAGGCTGGAAGGGAATAAGGACACATGGTCATCTCAGCAGGATCCTCAGATGACCTACTGGATCTGTCAGTCCAGGCCTAGTACCTGAGTAGACTGACTGATAAGGTCTAGTCCCTGAATAGACTGACTGATTAGGTCTAGTACCTGAGTAGACTGACTGATAAGGCCTAGTCCCTGAATAGACTGACTGATTAGGTCTAGTTCCTGAGTTGACTGACTGATTAGGTCTAGTCCCTGAGTAGACTGACTGATTAGGTCTAGTTCCTGAGTTGACTGACTGATTAGGTCTAGTCCCTGAGTTGACTGACTGATTAGGTCTAGTTCCTGAGTAGACTGACTGATAATGCCTAGTCCCTGAGTAGACTGACTGATAATGCCTAGTCCCTGAGCAGACTGACTGATAATGCCTAGTCCCTGAGTAGACTGACTGATAAGGACTAGTCCCTGAGTAGACTGACTGAATAGACTGACCTAGTCCCCTAAACACACAACCTTAGCACTTCACGGACCATGCTCCACCAACGTAGGGACAGAGGATGTTTCATTGTTACTTAAAGTTACTATTGTATAGTATGACATTTACATACATAAACACTACCAATATTTGTACATTATTTTCAGGGATACCAAAAGACCTATTGAAATGGACCACGTTAGTAGCGTGAACCTTCAACGTGATTCTACAACGCAGGCTTGTTGTGCTCCACTACAACCCGGCGAGATTGCATTCTAAGCGGGTGCAGACTCAGGGAAAGGGAGGAAATTGCACATTACACAAAGCCAGTTGTATTATGACTTAGTGAGAGGAAGTCACCTGTCGGATCAGACAGAGGAATGGTCCAGTCAACATCCGGCACGGGCCAAGTTCAGACTGGTCTGTCATGGCATGGAACATCAGTCGTGTTCCAAATGGCACCCTAGTCAGTATATAGTACACTTCTGCAGGACACTTCTTCTGTCATTTAAGGACCAAGGCCTTTTAAATGTCCCGTTATTACAGCACAGAAAACGTGTCCTCAGCGGGTCTGTGGGCCCTGGATAACGTTCTGTTTAAAGGCAGTGTACTATTGGAGGGTTTAGGTACAGTCTGGAGCCGTGAATATTTCGTTCTGATTCGAGCCGTGAATACTACGTTCTGATTGATTCAGTCTTGTTTGTCCGGTTAGCAGAAAGGTTTGGCCATCGTGTTGTTTACTCAGGTCAAACATGTCAGTAAAATGACCTCTGTTGCCGTAAAGAAAACCAACACCACCACAAAAACAAGAGCAGATAGATAACTCCCGTTTTGTCAGCCAACACAGATTTTTGTTGATGTATACAAGTCATAAAAAAAGATGTGTGTGATTCGCTGTGGATACAGTCACATTTGGGGGGATTTTTGCACCCTTAAATCAAATATTTTGTCCAAACTTGCGCTGGCTAACATGGCTGCCAGGAAAGAGATTGTATCTGACAATCATGGGTTCAACGCAGTTCCAAAATCATTTAAAATACTTTACCATGGCTGGAAAGATCTTGCCTGACACAAAGCAGCCAGTAGGATAGGTGCAAAAGTAGAAATCCCTACCCACCTAACCCTCCAGGTAGGCCAAACCTCGCCCATCTACCCCTCCAGGTAAGCCAAACTCCACCCACCTACCCCTCCAGTTAGGCCAAACCCCACCAATCCCCCTTCCAGGTAGGCCAAACTCCTCCCATCTGCCACTTCAGGCAGGCTAAACCCCGCCCTCTTACACTCTGGGCAGGGCTTATTCAGTAGGCATGTGAAAGATACTGCATACTTTTAGAACCCAGGGTTTCTATCAGACAAATGCTCAGCAACACTGTGAATATGAGCTGTTCTCAGGAGACTAATCATGTATCCCAAATAGTAGTGCAGTGGACTAGTTTTGATCATCAAGAAGAGAATATCGTGCCATTTGGGAGGCACTCTCACTGACTGGGTCTGAGCCAAGATGGACTCATTTTACTGGGCGCAGCATGCTGCCTGACCTTGTGTGAACTGCTACCAGCATAGCACTGCTGCTTGCAAACCCGCACACAAGAACACACACACATCAACGCAAACACACAGACGCAAATGCCTCCACACACAAACACACACACACTCACACAGCTGCAGAAGCTGTGGTATGAGACCTATAAAATCCCTAGGCCTGCAAAACAATCTTGAGTTTATTCAGCTCTTCATTTCCCAAGCAACAACATCAACCTCAAGTTAACAACTACGAGACGAAATGAAATTACACACAACCCAGCTGTTCCAGGTCAAAATGTGAGAGGAGTTCAGATACCTAGAAAACAATCCAAGAATATTGTGTTTTCATTTTTGTTTTCTTTCTATGAAGTAACAAACCACCTAGTTTGATCAAGGGATGTTGACCCACTTACTACAGGCCTACATTGGGCTGTGGTGGTAAACTCAAAGAAAAGATCAACAGTGTATTTCCCATTTAAATACATGAAAGGGTTAAAACATTTAAACACACTGGAGACCATGCAGGTCAGTAAGAGTTCACTGGGACACAAAACAACCTCATAGTACTCTGATACCACATTCTGCAAATATGTCCGCTGGCTCCGGAGAGGAAGAACACAAACCTTGGACCTCTGTCAAGTGTTTCATATCGGTCAGTAATAGATTACCTGAGAGCCAAATGCTATAATTGAAAATATATGGTCCAACAAAACATTCCAGCATTATTATCCTCCCCACACACTCAACCACTCCATTTAGAAACGAACCTTTGGGCAATGGCTACAAGACAAAATAAATAATTGTGACCTGTGACCCGTGACAGTTCAACATATTGTCCATTGAAAAGGCAAAGGACTGTTCAGGTATTTCCTCCAAGCAAATTGCATTCTAATTATTAGAATTTCAAAGGCGGAAAAAATGTCAACAAGTGCAGTATCAGCGAATCATGAATGACCTTCTCTGTTATTAATCTATGACTAAGGCGTGATGACTGGCTCTGATCTCTGAAGCAACAATATGAGTTTCAATACGTAACACGAACGGCAATATCAGCTCATATTATTCCTGTTGAATATGTATCAGGTCTCTCGTTTATATTACACTCATATTACATTTATATTTATTTTCATAGATTTAGGAGTACCAGATTAGAGAGGAAAAGAGAAAAGGAGAGATTGGGGGGGAAAGAGAAACCGAGAGTGGGAGAGCGAAGGAAAGGGAGAAAGAAATACTGGAAATTCAGTCTTCGGCAGTTATTAAAGTCAGAGACTGTTTCCATTAGAGAACACAGACACAAAGATCTGTCCTTCATTCACCACGTCTTAGGTAGGCACAAGGTTTGCTGTGTGGTTGAATGTAGCTTTAAGTATGGGTTTTTAATTGAACCACGGGATAGCCAATGAGCCTGGGTAGAGGGACAGTGTTGTCAGCAGGGTCTTCTTGATTCCATCCCGCTACAGCAACTCCTACTTTGGCAAGGTTGGACACCTGTGAAGTGCCCACACAAGTTCCCACACACACCTGTCTTACTGGTTGGATGCAGGGCCGGTTCTAGGCGTAATTGACATAAGCAGTTGCTTTAGGGTCCCCGACCGCTAGGGGGCCCCAACTGCTAGGGAGTCCCCAACCGCTTGGGGAGGGGGCCACAAATCAAATTTTGTTTATGGCCCCCAAAAGGCTACAGCCAGCCCTAGTTGGAAGGGTTATGTTGAGAAAAGTAGACATTAGCAGAGTTATAGTCACATAACTAAACCAAAGTATCAAGTCACTGGCCATGACCGAAATGTGGGTTCTCCAACAGCATACAGTTGCTGTTCACTAGAAAGCGTGTGATTTTCATTTAGTCAAAATGCCTACTATTTAAAATGCTGGTTACAGGAACGCCAATAGGGGAAATATTTTAAGATGTGACTACTTGACAATAACTTGCTGTCGTTTTCTTTTCTTAACTGATCATTTCCAGGGGCCTGGGCTGGCAGAATGTACAGATCGAAAAAAACAAATGTATTAAATTAACCATAAACATGACCTGTCTGTCTGTTACCCACACACTGCCTCTCTGTCTGCTACGCACACACTGCCTGTCTGTCTGCTACCCACACACTGCCTGTCTGTCTGTCTGTCTGACCCACTGACTGACTGACTTCCAGGCTGACTGACTTCCAGGCTGCCACACAGAAACAGTGATTAGCGTGCTTGTTTCCTCCCAAGCAAAATAAATCAGTCACGCCTCAGACTAAAGGCAGGAAGGAAGGCAAACAGTGAACTAGGGAGGGAAGTATTAAAAGAGTAAAGGGGAGGGAGTGAAGGAGAAAGGGAGGGAAAAAGCAAAGGGAGAGATGAAGGAGATCTTCCTTGAGGCATTCTGGTGACTAACCCTTTTATTTGGCTGGTTTTAATTGATATTATTACTTCCAATTTCCGCCAGCAAGTTTAGTATAATTTCTCCCACAGCATAGTTCACCTCCCCGCAGAGCTCCTCTTCTCCCCTTTTCCTCTGCCCTCTCCTTCTAATCTTCACTTTCCTCCCTTCATCTCTTCCTCCCCTCCTGTCCAGTCCTCTCCTCCTCTCCTCCTCCCTTCCTCCTGTCCACACTGTTGTTACCGCGAAGACCCGGCGGAGCGGGAGGAGGCTGAGACGCCAGGCCAGAGGGCAGAAGGAAAAACATGTTCAAAGCCTGAACCGGCCCGGAGACATGACATGTCTGTATCATGTGTGCGCCCCCCCCCTCCCCATGTGTTGCTTCAATGTCAAAAGAGTGATTCAGAGAGCTCCTTCGGTGTGAGGCAGATGAGGGGAGAGGGGAGGACGTGGGAGGCGGAGTCAGAGCAGGGGAGACAGAGAGTGAGTGAGTGGTTCTCCCATGGACCCTGGGGCTGGGGCATCTGCTGAACATTCCGGAAACTCAATCACTTAATGACTGCATCTCATCACGCCCGCGTCCCAAATGGCACCCCACGGCCCCTGGCAAAGCGCACTACTCCTTGAACAGGCCCCACGGGGCTCCGTTCGAAAGCAGTGAGCTTCGTAGGGAACCGTGCGGGACGAACCCCAGGCTCACCAGACGACAAGTGGGGGTGAGTGGTGACTTAAATGTGGCCCTGCCTCCTCATCAAAACCATATCAGTTCCATTCTGACACAGTGAAACCAGCTCCAACAGACAGAGGGAGAAAGAAAGAGAGAGAAAGATAGAGAGAGAAATAAAGAAGGGGGAGAGAGAGGGCTATAGAGAGGTCTGGCTGCCTTTGAGAGTCCGCTCCGGAACAAGGAGTCAATTTGCCCACATTATGGTGGTCTACTTGCCCCGGGGGGTATGAAGATTAAATTGGACACCCCTTCTCTGCTGCTACAGCTGACATCTGCCAACTAAGAGGATCCAAAAGCGTTGTACTCCAGTTACTGTGCTTAGCAAATGGTACTGGTCACGCAGTGCAGGTTACGGGGAGGCCTGGGACTGGAAATCTAACCCAGGTTTTCTGGCACACCCGTCCATTTATGTGCTTAAGATCCCGACACCAGCTCATTTTAACCCCAGATGCCCCTGTTATATCCTTTATACAGTAATAAAAATAAAGCAAAAAATATATATATAAGTTAGAATGTCTTTGCCAGAAATGCCAGAGTCTTTGCCAGAAATGCCAGATGCCTAGTCCGCCCCTGGCGTTACACACAATAAGTCCTCAAAGTTTCAGTTGTATCCTTCTCAAGGTATTGTGGATGGCAGATGGCCCATTAAGGCAGCGTCTGTCCTGTTCAAACATGGTAACTGCCAAACAGGGTAGACCTTACGACAGTGTGTGGTTTATCTCCTGTCTCTTTGTCATGAAAAAAGACTGACAAAGACCACGAGGCTAAAACGTTGCAACCAATAGAGAGGGTGTCCTTCTTCACGGCGCCCCTCGTCATCACGAACTGTGTAACTCCTCTTTGAACTTTGACCTGTGCTGGGGATCATAAATGATCCATCAACTGTCACTACACTAAGTAAGGAAAACCCCTCATTAAATTCCTATGAGAGACTGCAGGGGGATTCAGAGCCCACTGAAGTGACTCTAATGGAACAGCCCTGTACCATGTGATTCATTGAAGTGATTCATCGATTCACTGAAGTGACTCTAATGGAATAGCCCTCTACCATGTGATTCATTGCACTTCAGTGTCACGTCACCATGCACTTCATTGAGATAGCTTCATAAAGCTGGTGCATTTGTCTCTATTTCACCAGCACCCTCAGCAAACACAACCACATAAACAGTAAAGAATGCCACAACGTCAGAGCATCTTTTGTAAATAAATAAATCCTGAATAAATCCCTGTCTGAACTGAGAAAAGCTTAATGAAACCTGCAGCTCGCCTGACCGTGGAGTTCATCAGCTACAGAGGCGTGCTGAGATGCCTGGCTGACAGGCCTCAGAGGGCCACGGCGCTACACGGGCCTGAGCGTTTCCCATGCTAGGGGCCTGAGCGTTTCCCATGCTAGGGGCCTGAGCGTTTCCCATGCTAGGGGCCTGAGCGTTTCCCATGCTAGGGGCCTGAGCGTTTCCCATGCTAGGGGCCTGAGCGTTTCCCATGCTAGGGGCCTGAGCGTTTCCCATGCTAGGGGCCTGAGCGTTTCCCATGCTAGGGGCCTGAGCGTTTCCCATGCTAGGGGCCTGAGCGTTTCCCATGCTAGGGGCCTGAGCGTTTCCCATGCTAGGGGCCTGAGCGTTTCCCATGCTAGGGGCCTGAGCGTTTCCCATGCTAGGGGCCTGAGCGTTTCCCATGCTAGGGGCCTGAGCGTTTCCCATGCTAGGGGCCTGAGCACACCCGTGAAGGAGCAGTCGAAGAGATGGCCTCTAGACGAATTGCAGGAAGAATCAGTGGAATGTGATGAAACAGCGTTGGTTTTCACGTCATCCTGAGCAGAAGCTTCTGCTGTGGGCTTCACTCGTTTTGTCTGGTGATCTGGACGCTGCGTCTGGTTGACGGAGGACCATCTCCACGGCGTGGTTATAGGTGCAACTATTTATTCAGTGAGTACTGTAGCATGTACAGGCCTGTAGAAATACGTATTTGAAGCGTAAACCTTGTACTTATTAAGATATTATTATTAAATGATGGAGATTACTAACTCTCTGTAAACCCTACCCACTCTACACAGTTAATTGTCCAGTAGGTCCGTGCTGAAGACACAACGCGTGTATAGCATACTCCAAGGTCAACTCTCCTTTGATGCCAGCTGCAAGCTAGTCCCAGCCAAGTCGGTACTAGCCAAACCTTGCCAAGCCTTACACCACATTCCCAGCCCATAAGCCAGTCCTAGCCACGCGGTAGACCATGCCACATTTAGCCGACACGGCCAAACCTCGGCCTGCCCCACATTCCCAACACACGCTGTGACATCATGAGATAAATACAGAGATCTGAGGATGATTCATGAATGAAATAATTCACCAAAAGGTCAGCTAGGGAGAACGAGAGAGAAAGAACGAGAGAGAAAGAACGAGAGAGAGCGATGGGCAGAGCGAGAAAGACAGAGAGAGAGAGAGAAAGACAGAGAGAGAGAAAGACAGAGAGAGAGGTAGAGAAGGATGACTCAGTTAGCAGCAAGCAGAAAAACAAAAAAGGACATCCACATCATCCACATCATCCACAGGCCTATTAGGCGTGGCACATCATTCCCAAATATACTGACAGTGTCAGGCACCAGTGTGTGTGTGTGTTTGTGTGTGTGCACGCAGTGTCAGACACCAGTGTGTGTGTGTGTGTGTTTGTGTGTGTGCATGCAAGGGTGTGTGTGCTTGAGTGCATTCATTTAAACTGTTGATGCAGTTCACATCGCTATGACATAGCTGCCACAGATACAGTCAAACCAACAGATCAATAACAATACTATTTACCAACCCCTGAAGGACAGACACAGCAACTGACCCACCCCTATAGGACAGACACAGCAACTGACCCGCCCCAAAAGGACAGACAGTGCAACTGACCCATCCCACAACACATATATAACAACTGACCCCCCATAGAACAGACACAGCAACTGACCCACCCCTATAGAAGAGATACAGCATCAGACCCAAACCTACAACACAGACTCAGCAATAGACCCACCTCTATCGAACTGACAGAGCAACTGACTCACCCCTATAGGACTGACACAGCAATTGATCGGCCCCTATAGAACAGAAACAGCAACTAACACACCTCTACAGCACAGCCATAGCAACTGACCTATCCCTACAACACAGACAGACACAGATAGAGATGATTTATGTGTGAGGCTCTAGGGGGTTTTCATAGATACAGACCAACACACATACAGACACACACACACACACAACTTCACATTTGCAGAATGCAGATTGCTGAGGTTAGTTTGCCCCAGGGTGACGTCACACGGTTGACAACGCGAGGAGACAACACAGTTGACAACATGAGGAGAAGACATTCAGCTCCACCGGGACGACAGCACGACCTGTCCACATTAAATTAGAGTAATGGCCTTCACCACACACACAAGCCCACAGACACACAACTCAAGCACAAAGACACACAACCCAAGCACACAGACACACAACTCAAGCACACAGACACACAACTCAAGCCCACAGACACACACACAAGCCCACAGACACACAACTCAAGCACACAGACACACAACTCAAGCCCACAGACACACAACTCAAGCCCACAGACACAAATCAACACACACAGCTGTCCCTAGGAAACGTCTTCCCAAACATACAAGTTTAAACTAAAGTCTTCCATTCAGTCATGATGTAGCGCTTTACTGAATGCAGCCCAGGCAGAAGAAACACTGCACTTCATGTAGAGGTTTGTTTTAAAGACTAAATACTGGGTGAAATGTAGGCTAGCGTTTGCCCACTTCCAACATGAGATATGACTAGCACATTTTCCTTTAACAAAAGCATGCGTCCCGACACTCAGGCGCACACTCGCACAAACGCACATACACACGCATGCACGCACACACACCCACACACACACACTGCTCCCAACCATAACCATCCCAGCCCATATTTTCCTAGGCGCTGTTTCTCCTTCACCACTGGGAAGCATGCAGGATGATGTCAGCTGATCCGATACACTTACTGTGTGTGTGTGTGTTTGTATGTGCGCGCCTGTGTATTTGTGCATGAGCATGCACGCTCATGTTGTTAGCATATACGAGCCTCAGAGGACAGGAAGTCATACTGTTTATTTGAGGAAATGACATCACCATGGAAAGACAGCAGAATTACCTCATCCTGTTATGATTAAGACCAGTCTTCCTGGGGCAGGTCTGCACAGGACCTCACAACATTCACAGACTCAGCACCATGTCTCTCCTTCGCCTTTACATACAAACGTATTCAAACGCATTTACAAACCCTGTAAACAAACATGGTTACCGGGCTCTATGTGTCACTATACATAGAAATCCCAACCAGAAGAAGCTGTCAGGTGTTGTAACGGGGCGAGACACAGGCAGCTGACACGTTGTAGGTGTGGACGGTTGTCCTGGAGAGCCCGGAACATTTTAATTATGCAAATAGTGAAGGTAGGGGAGGAGGTGAGGGAGTAAAAACAGAGAGGAGTCCGCCCTCTGGGGAACCCTACCGGTGGCAGTTTGGAAGGAACGGATGCTGACTGTCTTAACTCAGACGGCCTCTTCGCCCCTTTTCCTCCTTGCTGTCCATCTTCTTCGCCTCTGGTGTCATCGGGGCCGGGCAGTGGTGATAGCAGCGCGGCTTGGGGGTCATTCTCTTCCTGCCTTCGGCCGACAGGAGGCAGACGTACAGCGGAAGGGCCGGCCCGGCTGGCCGGCCTCCGGAAGGTTCCGGAACCTGCCAGCCGTCTTTGGGGAGTCAGTGGGACGCGGATGCAGAAGAAGGGGGCGTTCCCGCGACACAATGTATATTGCAGCGATTCTGTCCTTCTTATAGCCATCCATGTTGTATGTCTGTGCCATTTTACAGGGGGTATGTCAATGTGTATATAGCAGCGTGGTTATTCCCTAACCTTAACCCTAACCCTAACCTTACTTTTTACCTTATTATACTTATCCCTGACCTTAACCTTATCCTTAACTCTAAACTTTTCTTTCCACTCGATTATCCTTAACCCCAAACGTAATAACCAAATGTGGCTTGTACTGTGTGTACCTGTACAGAACCCATCGTACCGTAAAACAGTTCATGGTCATTACAACTACATTCCAGTACGGAAAAATAAACCATGGAGAGTTTACAGAGAACTAAAAATAAGCTTAAGCAGGCCCTTGCCTGCCCTCTATGCAGAGCAGTGGACATGATTGAACACACACACACGGGCGGACATGATTGAAAATCCGGCTGCTATGCGGGATCAGTGAAGGTCTTAAGGAGAGGGACCTCCCAGGAGTGAAAGAGCTGGAGTCTGCCCTAAAACAGATCTCTCTTGGCTGGGCTGCCTCTGACGGGACACACAGGGCAGCTGGAGCCCTGGAGACATTTTGACGCAGTTTCTGTGGGGAGGAAAAGCAAAAGTGGCTTTGGCAACACAGAAAAGCCCCGGAAAGTTGGGAGTAATACCGGGAATATAACGAGATTATTCACATGCAATGACAGGCTCTGGATTTGCTGACACAAAATGTTTACATGAAAATGTAGTTAGAAATCTGTTCTCAATTATACAGGCTTTCAAAAAGCATTCATGAAGTCCTCAGAAGCCCAACTTAGAAGATTCTTCAATAAATCATGAGAACATAAATAATCGATAAAAAAGCTCAAATAAATGGACTGCTGGGTGCTAGCGAGAGACAGCCTGACAAAGCAGGCATGGGGAACTGAACCGTATTTCTCAGGCGGCGACCGACTACTAAGATATTACTCACACAGGGGCCCCACTGCAGTGGCTGAATAGCTACCTGTGGTTTAAATTCCAATCTTCCCAGGGTGCATTGCTACAGCGAGTGTGTAACCTCACCTATTTACAGATGCCAAGCAGGGTCTCCACACAAGACTCCAGATCAGTGTGTGTGTGTGTGTCTGCGTATGTGCATTGTTGTGTGTGTCGGCGTGTTTGTGAGTTTGTGTGCGTGTTGCCACAGGAGTGATTTTTTGAGAATCCATCAGGATGTCTAATTTGTCGGGATCTCCATTAGTTACACCTCAGGCTGATTGACAGCCGAGGCGTGTAAACCTGTCGGCCCGTTTCCACTGGCTACATTGGGGTGATGTGTGTGTGTGTGTTCTTGCTGGACTGGTCTACATGCCAAAGGAACATTGGTCTAAATGACCAGAAGTGAAAATGTTCAGCTACAATCTTTTTTGTTTACGTTCTGTTTACACTTAGCTTGGATCATCCAAACCACCATGTGACGGAGCTCTGCAGATATTCACACTGTCAACAAAATATCCAAAAATAAAGTAAATGCTCACTGAGATTAAGATTAGGTTTAGTAAAAGTGTGTGTGTGTGTGAGTGTGTGTGTGTGTTAGAGAAAACTTTAGGATTTGGATGAGGTTTAAGGTATGGGTTAGTGTCAGTAGATAGTTCATTGAAATGTTTTTGATAGTCAGTAGATCGTCTGTAAAGCACCAACAGATTGACTAACCAAATCTACTTTTTAGCAATGAAATAACCGACTAATCAGCTATAGAATAAAAGATCAAGTTCACTTCATAACAGCTTTTAATTGACTTCAAGACACACAAATCTTGGCCCAGATGGTTTGATAATGATGCAAAAGAGCAAATACTAACTTTTAATGGCGTGATTATGTCTGGCATCAGCCTGCATGGAAATGATAATGAAATAAATTAACATATTTGCATACCACATTGTCTTGGCTGAGTAAATTAGTCGACTGCCCCAAAACACCACGGAACCAAACCAGCACTGTTCTGTTTCTCGCCTCCAGCAATAATTCAAAAACACTTGTTCTCAAAAAAGAACACATGTTTACATTCTGCGTCCATTACCGAAGTCCGATTACAAATGTTTAACACGTGTAACAGCATTTAACAGACAGGAGAGATACGCTGAATGAAAGCCCATTGAATTACACTCGGCATCCATCACGCTGACAGACTGACTCAATGGAGTCACGCCACCAACGGGAGTACTATTAAGCAGTCCACACTGACTGCCATTTAAATACATTGAATGGTAATTCCGTCTCACTGGCGGCTGTTCTGTTGTACTTACAGCACTCTGAGGTGAATCTGAGATGAGACAGTGTGTCCTATAAGATATGTTTGGCATGTGATCAGGCGATTGGGGACTCCTGGGTCGCCGCCCAGTGGGGACCTGGTCAAAGGGTGTAGTGTGTCTGGGGTTTAGGGTGTCACCGAGGACACGGTCACGCAGCGTCGAGGATCTGATGACCACAGGACATCCATTGGGTCTGTGACGTTTTATTGACTCTGGCACGTTGGCAGCCGTCAGAGTCGCCGGAAATAACTGACTTCTGCAGAAAAGGCGTGAATAATCAACAGCAACATCTCGCAGAGCAGCGAAGGAAATACATAAAATGGATAAACTATAAAATGCAAACGAATGCATCAGCCTTTTAATGACCCCATAAATCAGGAAATCTCATGGAAGTCCTCTCTCTTTCATCTCTCTCTTTCATCTCTCTCCCTCACTCTTTCTCCTCCCTTCTTTCTCTCACTTTCTCTCTGTGTCCATCTACCTCTCTCCATCTTTCACTGTCAGTCACCCTCCCTCCCCCAACCGGTCCCTCCCTCTCTATCACTCTCTCTATCTCTCTATATATATATATCTCTCTCTCTCTCTCAGTCTGTCTCACACTCTCTGTATCACTCTCTCTGTCTCACCCCCTCTGTCGTTCCACAGCATGGTTTTATGCGTAGTCGCTAGTTTAGTCAGTCAACTGTTTCCGTAAAGATGTGTTTGCTCTTTGCCTGAATGAAAACTGCTTCTCGAGAACATCAGGAGACTTCCAAAGGGGTGAATACGGTATTGATGGTTCTCTTCTTTCTGTTGCTTCAATACAAACGGAACAAATGGACAAACAAAATGATCATCATCAAGTGACAGTGAGAGAGCTGACCCCCTGCAAAGTCTGAAAAGAAACGCCACAGTAATGCAAACTCAATCAGTTGTGCCTCCTTACTGTGAAACCCAATCCATGGGAGGGGCAGGCTAGCTAGGTGACATACTAACGGGCCACCTTGAAAAGGTTAGGTCTATTAAAACAAGAATCGCCCATTAACACGCATCACTCTGTAAAATGTGAGCCGGAGGGCAAAACCCCACTAATATTGAACTAAATCCATTTACAGAGAGGAACTAGGAAATAGTGTTAATGTGCCAAATACATCGACTGCCTGGGAGAGGAGAAAAATGGAAGGATGAAATGGAGGGAGGGAGGGAGGGCAAGGGAGGAAGGAGGAAAGGAGGGAAATAAGATATCCTATCTGTCTGTCCTAGTAATGTGTTTTAAGGTGTCTCCAACCAGATTAACAAGAAGAAGTGAGCTGGCCTCAGGTCTTGAGACCAGCTTGATTAAATTAGGTATTTTTAGTATTGGAACTGGAGTGTTGAGACTGGGGTATAAAAGACCTATTGATCCTAGTATATTTAAAGTAAAAAAGGGTGAGTCAAAATCTGTTTGGGTATGGGTTGACTTTTAAAGGATTTGTTTATTTGAACTGGACAGTTGCTTTGATCTTACAGCAGCAGAAACTGGTGAAATACACATGCTGTATCAATAAGAAAGATTACAGTTTTCTGTTTCAAAGAGTTTTGCTACAGTGCGCCCTCCTGAACTCAGCCCTGCTTCCCGTAGTCTGCCACTAGCACACCTGCTGACCCCGAGTCTTCAAAGAGCCTATTCATTCGTCTTGCTACATTGTAAACCTCCCACTGCTTTTATTTTCCCTGCCGTTAAATGAGACTGTGTCCTAAAATGGTACACTATTCCCTTTGTAGTGGACTACACCCATAGAGCCCTGGTCAAAAGTAGTGGACCACACCCATAGAGACCTGGTAAAAAGTAGTGGACGACACCCAAAGAGCCCTGGTCAAAAGTAGTGGACTACACCCATAGAACCCTGGTCAAAAGTAGTGGACTACACCCATAGAACCCTGGTCAAAAGTTGTGGACTACACCCATAGAACCCTGGTCAAAAGTAGTGGACTACTCCCATAGAACCCTGGTCAAAAGTAGTGGACTACTCCCATAGAACCCTGGTCAAAAGTAGTGGACTACTCCCATAGAACCCTGGTCAAAAGTAGTGGACGACTCCCATAGAACCCTGGTTAAAAGTAGTGGACTACACCCATAGAACCCTGGTTAAAAGTAGTGGACTACTCCCATAGAACCCTGGTTAAAAGTAGTGGACTACTCCCATAGAACCCTGGTCAAAAGTTGTGGACTACACCCATAGAACCCTGGTCAAAAGTAGTGGACTACTCCCATAGAACCCTGGTCAAAAGTAGTGGACTACTCCCATAGAACCCTGGTCAAAAGTAGTGGACTACTCCCATAGAACCCTGGTCAAAAGTAGTGGACGACTCCCATAGAACCCTGGTTAAAAGTAGTGGACTACACCCATAGAACCCTGGTTAAAAGTAGTGGACTACTCCCATAGAACACTGGAAAAAAGTAGTGGACTACACCCATAGAACCCTGGTTAAAAGTAGTGGACTACTCCCATAGAACCCTGGTCAAAAGTAGTGGACTAACCCATAGAACCCTGGTATAAAGTAGTGGACTAACCCATAGAACCCTGGTCAAATGTCAAATGTAATTAAAGTATGCACTTCATAGGGAAGAGTTTAGCATTTGGGATGCCGCCTGATGTCCACCTGACAATGTCCTGCGACCCCAAGGACACCCATGTTGGCTCCAAGTCGCCGAAGAGTTGAATACTTCTTGATGCCACTACCACCTCCATGCAGGGATCCTAATTCACTTATGAGTATCAATCGTTTATACATTCTTGAACAACACAACCTATAGATGCCTCACACGCTTAGGTCTACTGTAGCACCCCATCCGAACCCAAAATACAGTTTAAGCTTGTTTTCATCCAAAAATCACATGACGGACAGACACATCCGTCCGTTTTCAACCCATACCACAGCGATGAGTTGTTAACGTTAAAGCGAAAGGACTCCGGCTTTAACCTAAACGCAGATTTACCAAATGCAGAGTTACGGTTGGATGAAACAATAATGTTGACATTATTCACTGAAGGTTAACTTGGAAAGTGCCAATGATCTCTCCAAAACCACTGAAGCATTTGAACTTCTAACTCCAGCCTAGCTACTCTCCTACAGCGTGCTGCAGCCCACCCACATCACATATAGACCTCACTATGCCAGTTCGTACCTAGAAAGTTGTGTGTCAGTTCCTCTCATGACCTCTCCCCACTTCTCCGCCTCTCCTCAGTCAGTGGGGTTGCTTTCCGGTGTGGGTACGCTGGGTTCAACCCCGCAGCCCATGGGTTGAAACACTGTTCGAAGTAATTCCAAAGACTTGGGAGTGTTTGCCTCAAGCTACCACGAATTAAAGGTCAGGGTCAATACTACTACTATGGTCCATTAAGACTTGTTCAATACAGCACAGATACTGAGTCTTCAAATAATCTTGAGTACTATATGAACCCAGGCTCTTGCCCCACGGCAACCACTGACCTCTTCAGATCTGCCCTCTCTCCCGTCTCTGACCCTTGGTCTCTGGGGTGGCCTATAACATATAAATGCTGACTTTATTCTCAGTGACCGAAGCTGAGAGCAGAAAAAAGCTCAGAAATCCCAGAAGCTTTTATAGAGTTCTGCCTAGGCAAACATCAAACAGGGTTGCCGTGCCAACAGGATAGTTTGTTTCCCCACACATTCGTCTGGGGGGTTAAAGAGAAAGAATAAAGCCAAGCATTTTGATAAAACGCTGCCTATTAAATAAAGTGTAAACATTTCACCAGCAACTTAACAAGTTCCACTAGAACTGGCAGGACGGGGGATCCGGTTAATTAACCAGCAGGACAGGTAGGATCCGGTTAACCAGCAGGATGGGGGATCCGGTTAACCAGCAGGATGGGGGATCCGGTTAACCAGCAGGACGGGGGGATCCGGTTAACCAGCAGAACAGGAGGGATCCGGTAAACCAGCAGGACGGGGGGATCTGGTAAACCAGCAGGACAGGCGGGATCCGGTTAACCAGCAGGACAGGGGGGATCTGGTTAACCAGCAGGACAAGGGGGATCTGGTTAACCAGCAGGACAGGGGGATCCGATTAACCAGCAGGACAGATGGGATACGGTTAACCAGCAGGACAAGGGGGATCTGGTTAACCAGCAGGACAAGGGGGATCTGGTTAACCAGCAGGATAAGGGGGATCTGGTTAACCAGCAGGACAAGGGGGATCTGGTTAACCAGCAGGATGGGGGGATCCGGTTAACCAGCAGGACGGGGGGGTCTGGTTAACCAGCAGGATGGGGGGATCCAGTTAACCAGCAGGACAGGGGGGGTCTGGTTAACCTGCAGAACAGGGGGGATCTGATTAACCAAACCATTTATTTGGGGGCAGGAAGATTGTGTGTTTGAAGTTGAGCCCAATTAATCTTACTTCTGCCTGCTGGCTGACTGGATGTCTGACTTGCTGAATGACTTGCTGGCTAAATGACTGAATGACTTGCTGGCTGAATGACTGACTGAATGACTTGCTGGCTGAATGACTGACTGAATGACTTGCTGGCTGAATGACTGACTGAATGACTTGCTGGCTGAATGACTTGCTGACTGAATGACTGACTGAATGACTTGCTGACTGAATGACTGACTGACTGAATGACTTGCTGACTGACAGGCTGGCTGGCTGAATGAATGACTTGTTGACTGACTGACTGCCTGACTGGCTGGGTGGCTGAATGACTTGCTAACTGACTGACTGGCTGTGTGAGTTAATGAATGAGTGGTAGGCCACCCAGTAAGACGCCTTAGGAAACTTGAAGAGTGTTTATAACCCAGCAGAGGATTATAGGCTGTAGAAAAGAGGGGGAGGGAGAGTGGGGGCAGTGAAGGATAAGAGAGGGGGAGGCAAGAGAGAAAAGAAGTAGGGGTGACAGAGGAGGAGAAGAGAGGGCAGATGGAGGAGGATAGTAGAGGGCCTGCTCAGCAGAAATAAATGAAGAAGGTTCTATCGTTGTGCATCTCTTGAAAAGCCCTCTGTTGAACTACATTGGTGTTTACATTAACTACTCGTGTTCCTGGTTACTAGTTAAATGGTCCATATACTCCTGTTCCTGGTTACTAGTTTAGTGGTCCATATACTCCTTTTCCTGGTTACTAGTTTAGTGGTCCATATACTCCTGTTCATGGACACTAGTCTAGTGGTCCATATACTCCTGTTCATGGATACTAGTCTAGTGGTCCATATACTCCTGTTCCTGGTTACTAGTTTAGTGGTCCATATACTCCTGTTCATAGATACTAGTCTGGTGGTCCATATACTCCTGTTCATGGTTACTTGTTTAGTGGTCCATATACTCCTGTTCATAGATACTAGTCTGGTGGTCCATATACTCCTGTTCCTGGTTACTAGTTTAGTGGTCCATATACTCCTGTTCATAGATACTAGTCTGGTGGTCCATATACTCCTGTTCCTGGTTACTAGTTTAGTGGTCCATATACTCCTGTTCATAGATACTAGTCTGGTGGTCCATATACTCCTGTTCATGGTTACTTGTTTAGTGGTCCATATACTCCTGTTCATAGATACTAGTCTGGTGGTCCATATACTCCTGTTCATGGTTACTTGTTTAGTGGTCCATATACTCCTGTTCATAGATACTAGTCTGGTGGTCCATATACTCCTGTTCCTGGTTACTAGTTTAGTGGTCCATATACTCCTGTTCATAGATACTAGTCTGGTGGTCCATATACTCCTGTTCCTGGTTACTAGTTTAGTGGTCCATATACTCCTGTTCATAGATACTAGTCTGGTGGTCCATATACTCCTGTTCATGGTTACTTGTTTAGTGGTCCATATACTCCTGTTCATAGATACTAGTCTGGTGGTCCATATACTCCTGTTCATGGTTACTTGTTTAGTGGTCCATATACTCCTGTTCCTGGCTAATTGTTTAGTGGTCCATACCCAAACAAGTGACCAAGTAGATTTAAGGAACCCTACTACATTTTGTTCTCACGCAGACTGATCTAAAGACCCAGAAAAACAGGATGGAGAAGCGGATGTACACATGCTGGTCTGCAGGTCTTAGCTATGACACATGCACCACCGAGACTAAATCATAAAGATTCACAAACCGCATTGAGTCCTAACCTGCCCGATGATGATGTATTCCTGACATATCTTATATCACATTGGCAGATCCAAAAACACATCTGTGCTCTGATTACTGCTGTGCGTCCCATCGGAATGCAAATACCTTCGGTCGGATGGAAAAACGACAGTGACGTGTAACATAGCACCACTGTGAGATCTTCCTTCGTAATAAGAAAAGTGCAAATTAAGCACGTCAAGTCGTGTCACAGGAGATACAAGCTGGCGGGAGGAACAGCCCGAGGGTGATCAGTACGACGGCAGACAGCAGACCTGCTAAACACCACCAAAACAACGGCACATGCTTTCACCCAGTTTTTCTACTTAGCTTCATTTTTGACCAATTTTTTACCAGAAAGACATTGTTTCAGGTTGGTTCCAACAGCCCGGATTTAGGAAAACAGCAAATCAGTCACTGCCCGCTGGGATTTACTTCCCAGGCTCTTCACATTCAGCGTTTCATGCAGTGTGAGCGAGGTTCACAAGAACAAACCATGGGCCAGTCCGCCTCGACACAGCTCACAAACACACACACACACACACAGCTCCTGCTGCTCAGTCTGTCCTGACATCCAGCCAATAACACTGTCTGTCCACAGCCAAGTCCTGACACCAAAGGTTCGTCGCTCCAGGCCTGGCCACTTATCTCACGTGCAAGGTCAACCGGACAAGACCTTTAACCCCTGACCTTCGACCTTGACCTGGTAATGAGTATGGACCTCTGATAATCTGGGTATACATGAAGAAGGAAAGGAGAGGAGGAAAGAGGAAAGGGGAGGAGGAAAGCAGGTGGGAGGGAGGAAAGCAAGAAAGAGAGGAGAATAGCAGGAGGGGGAGGAGGAAAGAGAGAAAGGAAGTAGGAAGGAGGAGAGGAAAGAGGGAAGGTGAGGAGGAAAGTGGAGAGGAGGGGAGGAAAGACGGAAGGAGGGGAGGAAAGAGGAGAGGAAACAGGGAAGGAGGGGAGGAAAGCAGGAGAAAGGAGAAGAAAGAGGGAGAAAAGGAGGGGAGGAGGGAAGGAGACTTTGCCAAAGGCTTCGTTTTCATCGCTTGGCATTATGCAGCGGGTTGGGCAAAGAGTGCTGGCCATGACACAGTGGTGACCTTCCAGAGACCTCTGTCTCGTCCAGACACACACACACACACACACACACAGACTTGTTTTACTATACTCACTAAGACTTTTTTGGCTCACAGTTCCCATAAAGAATTCTATTTTGTCTTACCCCACTATACCTGGGAACCCAAGCCTAAAAAAAATATGTATACTGTAGGGGTGAGGACCGGCGAAAAGTCCTCAATAGTCATGATTTGTCAGGTTTTACCATACTTCTGAGGACATCTGGACATAGCATAGTTGTATACAGTTACACGGATACACACACACACACACACACACACACACACACACAGCTTTTGTCTTCACTGCACCACAGACGAATAGTGGTACATGTATATTAAGGGTGTTTACAGGCAGCTCAATCAGCATTCACCGCAAAGCCCTCATCTTACCCATGGATCCACCGATGGCCGTTCCCGTCAGACAAAGGACTGACGGCCGACACACACACACACACAAACACACAACGACAACGCTCCATCTTGTTCAGCCGCAGTCCAGTCATTGGTGAAAGGCAAAGTACATTAAACAGATTTAAATGAAAGGCTGGTATCTGTCATCCTCACAGTTCACTGGGGGGTCAGCCCAGGGTTTCGGCTTGCTGGGCTCAGACTGCACCGCGGAGGAAGGAGATGAATGGGCGTGTGTGTGGGGGCCGTGCGTGTGGGGGCCGTGCGTGTGCGTACTTTGGAGGATAGAACTCGGCTGACTAGCTGGTTGAGGACATCAAGGTATAGTGAGTCTCAGGCTTTGGTCTTGACACTTCACTCACTCACACACAGACACACACACAACCCCCCCCCCCCACCACATGTTTCAAAAAGCAGCCAGCTGTGGATTGGGTTCAGTCAGGGGTTCAGTATGACCAGGGGTGCTGGGAACACTACATAGAGATTGTGTCCTAAAAAGCACCCTATTCCCTACATAGCAGTGCTCCCACAGGAGTGTGGACATTGGTGGGGTGCCATTTGGAACACAATGACAAAGCCCTTCACACAGGTAGGGCTACCAGAGAGGGCCTCATAGCCTTCAAAGCTACCAGATGATTAGGCTTTATTTCATTTTTCTGTATCTATTTTCAGGGTTTCTTTTGTTGCTAACACTGCGTTACAGTTTATGGTGGGAATACATATATTATTGAAACCCATTGAAGGGTTTTACGATCTACATATACAGTGGGGAGAATAAGTATTTGATACACTGCCAATTTTGCAGGTTTTCCTACTTACAAAGCATGTCGAGGTCTGTGAGAGACGGAATCTAAAACAAAAATCCAGAAAATCTCATTGTATGATTTTTAAATAATTAATTTGCATTTTATTGCATGACATAAGTATTTGATCACCTACCAACCAGTAAGAATTCCAGCTCTCACAGACCTGTTAGTTTTTCTTTAAGAAGCCCTCCTGTTCTCCACTCATTACCTGTATTAACTGCACCTGTTTGAACTCGTTACCTGTATTAACTGCAACTGTTTGAACTCATTACATGTATAAAAGACACCTGTCCACACACTCAATCAAACAGACTCCAATCTCTCCACAATGGCCAAGACCAGAGAGCTGTGTAAGGACATCAGGGATACAATTGTAGACCTGCACAAGGCTGGAATGGGCTACAGGACAATAGGCAAGCAGCTTGGTGAGAAAATGGAAGAAGTTCAAGATGACAGTCAATCTCCCTCGGTCTGGGGCTCCATGCAAGATCTCACATCGTGGGGTATCAAAGATCATGAGGAAGATGAGGGATCAGCCCAGAACTATATGGCAGGACCTGGTCAATGACCTGAAGAGAGCTGGGACCACAGTCTCAAAGAAAACCATTAGTAACACACTATGCCGTCATGGATTAAAATCCTGCAGCGCACGCAAGGTCCCCCTGCTCAAGCCAGCGCATGTCCAGGCCCGTCTGAAGTTTGCCAATGACCATCTGGATGATCCAGAGGAGAAATGGGAGAAGGTCATGTGGTCTGATGAGACAAAAATAGAGCTAAACTCCACTCGCCGTGTTTGGAGGAAGAAGAAGGATGAGTACAACCCCAAGAACACCATCCCAAACGTGAAGCATGGAGGTAGAAACATCATTCTTTGGGGATGCTTTTCTGCAAAGGGGACAGGACGACTGCACCGTATTGAGGGGAGGATAGATGGGGCCATATATTGCGAGATCTTGGCCAACAACCTCCTTCCCCTCAGTAAGAGCATTGAAGATGGGTCGTGGCTGGGTCTTCCAGCATGACAACGACCCGAAACACACAGCCAGGGCAACTAAGGAGTGGCTCCATAAGAAGCATCTCAAGGTCCTGGAGTGGCCTAGCCAGTCTCCAGACCTGAACCCAATAGAAAATCTTTGGAGGGAGCTGAAAGTCCGTATTGCCCAGCGACATGGAGGAGTGGGCCAAAATCCCCGCTGCAGTGTGTGCAAACCTGGTCAAGAACTACAGGAAACGTATGATCGCTGTAATTGCATACAAAGGTTTCTGTACCAAATATTAAGTTCTGCTTTTCTGATTATGTCATGCAATAAATGCAAATTAATTATTTAAAAACCATACAATGTGATTTTCTGGATTTTTGTTTTAGATTCCCTCACTCACAGTTGAAGAGTACCTATGATAAAATAGACTTCTACATGTTTAGTAAGTGGGAAAATTGCAAAATTGGCAGTGTATCAAATACTTGTTCTCCCCACTGTATATGAACACATTTTCTGACCATAGCACTCCAGTCAATAATCAGCAGTATAAAAGCTGGGACTAGTACTTTTCAATGTTTCAGCTTATGTCAATGTTTCAGCTCATATCAACGTTTGAGTTCATGTCAATGTTTCAGCTCATGTCAATGTTTCAGCCCATGTCATTGTTTCAGCTCATGTCATTGTTTCAGCTCATATCAATGTTTCAGCTCATTTCATTGTTTCAGCTCATGTCATTGTTTCAGCTCATATCAATGTTTCAGCTCATTGCATTGTTTCAGCTCATGTCAATGTTTCAGCTCATGCTAATGTTTCAGCCCATGTCATTGTTTCAGCTCATGCAATTGTTTCATCTCATGTCAATGTTTCATGTCAATGTTTCAGCTCATTTCATTGTTTCAGCTCATGTCAATGTTTCAGCTCATATCAATGTTTCAGCTCATTTCATTGTTTCAGCTCATGTCAATGTTTCATGTCAATGTTTCAGCTCATTTCATTGTTTCAGCTCATGTCAATGTTTCATGTCAATGTTTCAGCTCATTTAATTGTTTCAGCTCATGTCAATGTTTCAGCTCATTTCAATGTTTCAGCTCATGTCAATGTTTCATGTCAATGTTTCAGCTCATTTAATTGTTTCAGCTCATGTCAATGTTTCAGCTCATGCAATTGTTTCATCTCATGTCAATGTTTCAGCTCATGTCAATGTTTCAGCTCATCCAACAATGCTTGCTATATGTTCGCTCGCATCACCTCACATGAACATGCAATAAATACAATACTTTGCAATATAATTTGATTATGTGCTCCCTTCATTCAATAAGGATCAGCGTGACAGGTCGACAGGTTGACACAGCATGTCAATTACCCACCAGGAGAAGAGAAAGGGAGGAGAAAGGAGAGGAGAGAAAAGAAAAGAATAGTAAAGGAGGTGAAAGGAGATGAAAGGAGAAGATATGAGATGAAAGGAGAGGAAACCAGCAGAAATGAGATGAAAGGACATGAAAGGAGAGGAAAGGAAATTAATGGAGATGAAAGGAGATGAAAGGAGGTAAAAGTAGATAAAAATTGAAGAAAGTCATGGAAAGGAGATGAAAGTACATTAAAGGAGATGAAGGGAGATAAAATGAGGAGAAAGAAGATGTAGGTAGGTAAAAGGCTATGTCTATGAGACTTTATAAGTGTAAAGAGAGGATTGTACTACCAGGCAAATCAGAATCAATAAAAAAAGTTCCATTGGTTCAAGATATTTGGTATAGCCAGGCAACGGATATCTTTTAAGCTTGTTCCTTCCCTGATTACACAGCTCAGTGAAAGAGAATAACCAACTCATCTCCAAGGATTACATGAGAAAACAATGTCCAGTGTTTTTCATAAAGGTAGTCAGGGGCGTAGGATTGAGTTAGATATTGGGGAACACATTGTCATTATTGGGGAGGGGGGGGGGGGGGGGCTGCTTCTAACACTGGGGGGACAGATCCACCATGTGACCTCCTGTTCCTTGCAACTTTTGAAGTTGAAGGCGCTCACACTAACTGTAGCTGACTCTGCCTTGTTCAGTGACTTTAGCTTCGTCAGTATTCTGACACAACGCCAGTCCAGTTTGGTGACTTTAGCCTCATCTCTATTGAAACACACCAACCCTGTCCTGTCACTTGCCACACTGACGACAGATATCGCAAGAAAAACATACATACTGTGTCCCAAATCGCATGCCTGCACCCTACTCAGTGCAGTAGTTGCGACCAGGGAATGAACAGGCTACGCTGTGGCCCCAGACACATACTCTCTCAGAGGTCAGGTGTGGTTCAACAGCCGTCAGTGTGTTTGGTTCGCTGTCGGTTGTGGGTTGGCTCCTGCAACCGTGACCTGCCGGTGAACCGCTGAATCGATGCTCCAAGATGAAACGTCCCGAGCCGATTCCCTGCCGGCTGAACTCTCCACGGCCTCGTGGCACCAAGCTTCACCTTCCCGTCCTCTTGTCATCTTCGGCCCGGCACCCGAATCAATAGACGTTTGGGGGCGGTAGACCAGGCTCTCCCAAACAGTTCCTATATGTTTCCTGTACACCGTGTGTGTCCTGGGGCCTCCGAGACAATTCCAGATTTGTATTTAAAAAACATTGTGAAAATTGTGTTGGTAAACAGGGGTGTAGCTGAAGTGTGGTGTAGCTGATAGGTGGGACAACTGTAAGGTGGTGTAGCTGATAACTAGTTTAGGTGAAGTTTGGTGTAGCTGATAGGTGGGACAACTGTAAGGTGGTGTAGCTGATAACTAGTGTAGGTGAAGTGTGGTGTAGCTGATAGGTGGGACAACTGTAAGGTGGTGTAGCTGAGAACTAGTGTAGGTGAAGGTTGGTGTGGCTTATAGATGGGGTAATTGAAGGGAATGCAGCTAATCGATGTGGAATTTGAAGGGTGGTGTAGCTGAAGGGTGGTGTAGCTAAAGGCCAGTGTAGCTGATGGGGGAGGTGTTTGAAGGGTGGTGTAGCTGAACAATGGCGTATCTGAAGGGGGTGTAGCTTATCCGTGGCTTAGCTGAAGGCTGGTGTAATTGAAGTTGGCGTAGCTGATGGCTGGTGTAGCAATAAGGGGAATAGCTGACAGTTGGTGTATCTGAAGGATGGTGTTGGTGAAAGGTGATGGAGGCGGTCAGTGGCTCTGAGCCCTGATCAACTGACATTGACTGACAACCGGTTCAGCAGCAGGAGAGTGTGAAGCTATTAAGGTCTGAACTGATTCTGATGAAAAAGGGACACGGTACAAACATTCACAACACAGCCAGCTATACACAAACAAACACACATACCATACAAACACAAACGTGCAGTACACACACACACACACACACACACACTCTCTGTCTCATGCATGCATTACATTGTTGTTTTCGTGATCTGACTCTGCATAGAGCGGGTCAATGGGGTGCCAGTCCCACTGAGTGAGAACCTGCTTTGCAAGCGGACCCCAAACCTCAAGTACCATTGGTACACGTTCAGTTGAATAAACATTGCCAAACTTTAATGTATTTTTACGTTTTCTTTAGGTTTTGCATGGTGCAGAATGATCTATGTACTTATGTCTCTGTTCTCTTTCTACTCTCTTCTCTCTCATTTCTCTCTCGTCTTACTCTCTTTTGCTGTTTGGGTCTCTTTCTCTCTCAGTTTAATTTCTATTCAAAGGGCCGTATTGACATGAGAAACATGTGTTTCACCCTGCCAAAGCAATTAGAAAATAAGACAGACTAAGTAATAGTAATCCTCACTGACTCAGCAGCACAGCGGTCATGAAGAGGTTAATTTAACTGCAGGAGACCAGATAAGATCCGACCGTTAACAGATCCACTAGGTTTGATTACAGGCCTCATCTCTACAACAGACACGTGACAGTGGTATATACATTCTCTAATAGGTTGTTGTCTCAGAAACACTAGAGATTAGCAGTAACTGTAAAATAGGTTATTCACGAAACAGTGTGTAGTGGTTGGAGCGCAGAGCGAAAGCCACTGTATTCAGTGTAAACATCAAATTGTGCAATATCCTGCGGTTTTCAAGAAAACACCTACAGAGGAGAGAGAGAGAGAGAGAGAGAGAGAGTGAGAGAGAGATTACTAAAATAGTGTCAAACGGCCGAGCCTGAAGAAGATGCTCTGAGGAACGAGCTGTTATCTACACACAGGAATATTTATTCACAGTCAATTGATGCATTGATTTAAAACCGACACAGCTGACATTCAGGCTCCGCACACTCCAGCGTCCCAAACTGCAGCCTGTTCCATATATAGTGCAGTGGTTCTCATGCAAAAGAAGTGAACTATAAAGGGAACAGGGGGCGCCATTTGGGACACACACCGTCTATAATTCGATTCTCTTTTAATTGGCTGAATGCATTATCTGATTCGTTCACAGGTGGATACGCTAACATGACAACGACAGACCACTGGGCTAAGGGATGGACTGGGAGGGGGAGAGTAGGAGAGGGGAGATGCGGGCAGGAGAGAAAGGGAAGAGGAGAGAAGAGAGATTAGGGGAGGGAAGGAGGGCAGAAGGGACGGGAGGTGAAGATAGAGGAAATGGCGAGGAGGAGCCACAGAGGAGGGTTGTGGGTAGCTGGCAGCGGTCTCCACCTACAGCTGAATGTTGTTTTATTCACCATGTCTGTGTAGCTGAGTGTGAACAGGCTGCAGTGAAGTCAGCTTGAACATCCCAACCTCCTGGCCAACACCGACATATACCAGATCCCAGCCATATTAGCAGAGAACCATAACTCATTTATTAACACTCAAACACATTTATAGACAGTGCCTCCACTGGGGCGTATTCAGGCCCTTTCACTCACTCCACATTTTGCTGTGCTAATAAATGTGTTAAATGTAGGTATATTTGCAATCAATCACAGCCCAACACACAAACATTTCAAAGCCAAAACATGTTTTTAGAAATATGTGCCAATATATTGAACGTGAAACATTGAAATGTCTCACGTAATAATTATTGGGACCCTTTGGCATGATACTCCAGGTTCAGACGCCTGGAATGTACAGCACATAGAGACTTTCAGGCAAGAGGCTCAGGATATCATTTCTAGAATATAGAGACCAGAAGTGTGTAAGGGGTGAATACATTGAACCAGTAAGGGAACCCCCAGGTGGTAACTAGGCCCAGATGCAAGTACAGGTGCTGTATCCAAATTGAGCCGGTTTGCTATGAAAGGGAAAGAGGTGGAGAGTGCCTGCCTCAAGTGGAGGAGTTTAAGTATCTAGGTGTCTTGTTCATGAGTGAGGGAAGGATGGAACGGGAGATTGACAGACGGATCGGTGCAGCCTCTGCAGTAATGCAGTCGATGTATCGGTCTGTCGTGGTGAAGAAAGAGCTGAGCCGCAAGGCGAAGCTCTCGATTTACCAGTCAATCTACGTTCCTACTCCCACTTATGGTCATGAGCTTTGGGTCATGACCGAAAGGACAAGATCCCGGATACAGGCGGCCGAAATGAGCTTTCTTCGCAGGGTGGCCGGGCGATCCCTTAGAGATAGGGTGAGAAGCTCGGTCACCCGGGAGGAGCTCAGAGTAGAGCCGCTGCTCCTCCACATCGAGAGGGGTCAGCTGAGGTGGCTTGGGCATCTTTTTCGGATGCCTCTGGAACGCCTTCCTGGGAAGGTGTTCCGGTCCCGTCCCACCGGGAGGAGACCCCGGGGAAGACCTAGGACACGCTGGAGGGACTATGTCTCCCGGCTGGCCTGGGAACGCCTCGGTGTCCCCCCGGAAGAGCTAGAGGAAGTGTCTGGGGAGAGGGAAGTCTGGGCATCCCTGCTTAGACTGCTGCCCCCGCGACCCGGCCCCGGATAAGCGGAAGAAGATGGATGGATGGAAGGGAAAGAATCTTGAAGCAACAGGAAATGTGAAATGTTATGCTGCATACAATTAATTTCACTTAATACACTTCTATACATACAGCTCAGAAAGAAATTAAGAGACCACTGCACCTTTTACTTACCTTTCCAGAAAAGTTGAAAAGGAAGGTTTTGAGTGAGGAACAGAAGGGTTAAAATTAAGAGACAACTGCAAATGTAACGCTTCTGTTACTCACTCTAAACTTTCCTTTTCAACTTTTTTTGGAAAGGAAAGAAAAAGGTGCAGTGGCCTCTTAATTTTTTCCGGAGCTGTATTTGGTCAGGGCAATTCAAGTCAGACGAAATAAAGTCGCAATCAAAAGTGTTTCAGTTATTTTGCCACTTTGGACTTTGTTACAAGTCTCTGCAATGACAGGATGATCAAACTCAGACATGGCATCTGTACTGACAGGTAGATAAATACAGCTCTGGAAATATTAAACAGAGCAGAGAGGATTCCAGCTGTTAGAGAAAGGAAAGTCCTCTTGTGCTGTTTATTTTACCTTTACAATAACATATGTCATAATCATCGCACATCCTGATCTACCAGCTCGACGGGTTCTTCAGGTTCTGTGTTCTAGTGATAAAGCAATGCATAACATGTTGATGCTTCTTTAAGTGGAAATACAATATATTAATAATGTACTTCCTTGAGAAACAGGAAATTCCTCTATTACTTTTGTAACCTCAACTGTACCTCAAAATGTCCCCATCTCACATCTACGCTGACACTTATTAAAAGTAAAGCAGTGCCAGGGCCCACAGGGACATTTAGGAGCACAATTAAAGTATTTGTGGAGTCGTTTATTTATGATAACAAATTACTGAATGTGATGATTAAGAGTATTTTGAGAGGTTTCCTCAAGAATTCCTCATGTTTTGTAACAGCCATACCTCCAGACCTTGGCCTATGGGTCATTTTTACCAACTGCTGGTGCTAATGGTGATGAACAGTGACAGACTGGTTCATTTAAATTATTTTCTTTAACTGTCGTAGATATACATTCTAGGCTGACATGCACAGACATGATGACACGACATACCGGTATTTTCTGATGCTACAAGATAAGGACTTTCAAAGACGAGGACTTTCAAAGAACGTGTAGGAAAGGGGGTGAGACAAAAAAATATAATTCAAAGAAAAATCTCTTGAGCAGAATCTTGTGGACAGACTCAGGAGAGAGGATCTGTCAAGGCCAATAGATAATTTTGCGATGCACAACCAGCTACAGTTCCTGGTCTTGGGTTTGTGCTGTTAATTATGTGGACGAATCAGAATTGCGCAAAAGCGGTGCTTAATCTGAGAAGCTGAATTTAAACCTGTGTAAAGATTACTAATATATGGTTTCTTCTAGAATAGTTTAAAGGCCCCAAACGCAAGTTGGCAATAGTGTGCGTTAACATTAACATTTACCGCCATGACAGAAAAGGTTATTCAAACGATCATCATAAATGTCATTACCCCAAAAGGAAAACCGCAAATGACAATTGAAAAAATAATCATTCTATATTTTAGTAACCCAGGTTATGCAAACATTATGAAACACTAAAGAGCAAAGACAATCCCAAACCCACGAGTGTGATGACAAAGTTTTAAAATAGGAAATATTACCAATGCAACTCAATAAAAATCACTGAAAACATTTTGTTCACTCATTTGTAAGAATTAATTTAACGCTAAAAGCTTCATGTTTTACCTTCCAGTGGCAGGTGGTGTTGTTGTCGCGCCATTCTGGGTGGTGTTGTGTCATGAACAGCTAGGCCAGCTCTCCCAGGCTAGCTCATGTACAGGGCATGTGCTCTCCCAGGCTAGCTCAGGTACGCTGTATGTGCTCTCCCAGGCTAGCTCAGGTACGCTGTATGTGCTCTCCCAGGCTAGCTCAGGTACAGGGTATGCGCTCTCCCAGGCTAGCTCAGGTACGCTCTATGTGCTGTCCCAGGCTAGCTCAGGTACGCTGTATGTGCTCTCCCAGGCTAGCTCAGGTACAGGGTATGCGCTCTCCCAGGCTAGCTCAGGTACGCTCTATGTGCTGTCCCAGGCTAGCTCAGGTACGCTGTATGTGCTCTCCAAGGCTAGCTCAGGTACAAGGTACGTGCTCTTCCAGGCTAGCTCAGGTATGCTGTATGTTCTCTCCCAGGCTAGCTCAGGTACGCTGTATTTTGTTCTGATCTGACCTTTCCCTCAGAACATCATCAATACATGCATGATTTTAGGAAAGGTTAACAAAGCTGGTGAAGGGAAGATCAGGCCGTTCTCCGGGAATGCAAACAAGGCTTGAGCAGGGGGAGGAGGTGGGGCCGGGGGGGGGGGGGGGGGGGGGGGGGGGGGTATATTGGTGAGTGTGAACCAGACAGTGAACAAGAGAGGCAGAGTGTGGCGCGAGGAGGTGGGGAGAGGGTGGAGCGAGGAGGTGGGGAGAGGGTGGAGCGAGGAGGTGGGGAGAGGGTGGAGCGAGGAGGCGGGGAGAGGGTGGAGCGAGGGGGCGGGGAGAGGGTGGAGCGAGGGGGCGGGGAGAGGGTGGAGCGAGGAGGTGGGGAGAGGGTGGAGCGAGGAGGTGGGGAGAGGGTGGAGCGAGGAGGTGGGGAGAGGGTGGAGCGAGGGGGGCGGGGAGAGGGTGGAGCGAGGGGGTGGGGAGAGGGTGGAGCGAGGAGGTGGGGAGAGGGTGGAGCGAGGAGGTGGGGAGAGGGTGGAGCGAGGAGGTGGGGAGAGGGTGGAGCGAGGGGGCGGGGAGAGGGTGGAGCGAGGAGGTGGGGAGAGGGTGGAGCGAGGAGGTGGGGAGAGGGTGGAGCGAGGAGGTGGGGAGAGGGTGGAGTGAGGGGCACTCTCTGGCGGTAGAAGGAGAGTGTTACAGATTGCTGTGTTTGGTCAGATGGGCTTTTGGTCAGACAGGAAGAATCCCAGTGCTTAATATAAATCACACGGAAAGATAACAAGCAGACCACTACGATTGGCCTCCACTCTGTATGCTAATCTGTATGCTAATTGACACGCTACGCCTACGCTATACGCTAACCCAAAGAGAGGCTTTGGCTGTGATAACGCGTTCCCCCGCGTACGGACCATACATATATGCTTTTCATCAGCTAATACATCGTTTTTATCATCTCATATACGTTTTTACACAGCTTTTCACATAGACAGGGGAGAGGAGGTTAGCAGTTCAGGAATGAGACGTGGAAACCAGGAAACGTGGAAACCATCAGACGTGGAAACCAGGAAACGTGGAAACCAGCAGACGTGGAAACCAGGAAACGTGGAAACCATCAGACGTGGAAACCAGGAAACGTGGAAACCAGAAAACGGCGAGGATCCAGCATAAGGTAAACACAGGGCCCAGATATCAAAGCCTGATCTGGATTTCACTTTGAATTCAATGTGTTGACACATTGTTGAATTCTAATGGGATTATAGTTCTGTTTGTTTTATTTCAGTGCATTTGTTTCTATCCAATAGGTTGAAATCCAGATAGGTGCGTTTTGGACAACTAGGCACTGAAGACAGGGTGAGGTCCACATGACCTGAAACATAACTCCTCTACGTGGTTTCTCCTTCTGACTCATGGTTGGATTAGTGGTTTTAACTAGGTCAACACGCACACACACACACACACACACGTCTTGTACACCACAGTCAGAATCATCTCTTCATTTCCACTGGACTGTGAAGAAGGCTTTTCTTTCTCTCCCTCTGTCCCGCTTCCTCTCTCTCTCCCTCCCTCTCCTGGTCAGTGAAACCTTCCCTTAATTCTGGGTGAGAAGAAGCAGTCAAGGCGATCATATGAAAACAGTGAGCTAAGCAGATGTAACCAAGCCTTCCTTCTGGACTGTCTGCAGTTCAGACCTCCTGTTCCCCACACCCTCCTGTTCCCCACATCATCAGGTTCCCCACACCCTCCTGTTCCCCACATCATCAGGTTCCCCACACCCTCCTGTTCCCTACACCCTCCTGTTCCCCACATCATCAGGTTCCCCACACCGTCCTGTTCCACACACCATCCTGTTCCCCTCATCATCAGGTTCCCCACACCGTCCTGTTCCACACACCATCCTGTTCCCCACATCATCAGGTTCCACAAACACCGTCCTGTTCCA